>NC_064647.1:88942678-89545960 GCF_023864345.2 Schistocerca serialis cubense | reverse complement strand
ACTGAGGCGAAAACGGCGCGGATGTCAGATTATGAATACCATTGGTCTGGCAGAATGACTGAAATTGTGCGGACATGAATTGTGGGCCATTGTCGGAAACAATAGTCTGCGGAAGACCTTCAATGCAAAAGATAGCAGACAACGCTTGGATGGTGGCAGAGGACGTCGTGGAAGACATCCTTACAACAAAAGGAAAATTACTGAAGGCATCTACCAGAACCAACCATCGAGCATTCCAGAATGGACCAGCAAAATCTATGTGCAAGCGTTGCCAAGGGGAAGTGGCTTTTGGCCATGCAAAGACTTTCCGCAGCGGTGCGGATTGTTGTTCGGCACACACCATGCAAGAAGAACACATATTCGTAATCGCAACATCGATTCCGAACCAAGTACAGTGCTGACGAGCAAGTTGTTTCGTTCGCACTATACCCCAATGTCCTTGGTGAAGAAGCCGTAAAACAGAGGACTGTAACGAGCGTGGGACCACGACTCTGGACTGATCATTATCAGAACGCAACAACAAAACACCACGGCGTACAAAAAGTCTCCCTATGAGCAAAAAATCGGCGAACCAACGGATCCGCAATCCGAGACTTTGACAAAGGCCATTGCGTAGCAACAAAACGCAAAACGGTAGCAAGGACAGGGTCAGCAGCTGTGGCTGTAGCTACACGACGAAAATCAATCGGAAACGATTCGACCACTTCATCGGTTTCCCAATCAATGAACATGCAAGCAAGTGCGGAAGAATCGAATGCTTTATCCTCAGCAACAGGCAAACGGGACAACGCATCGGCGTTTCCGTGCTTAGCAGTGGACCGATACAAGATATCGTAGCGGTACTGCGAGAGGAAAATAGACCAGCGAATGAATTTCTGCGCTGTACGCGGAGGTACAGGCTTGTTCGGATGAAAAAGCGACGTCAAAGGTTTGTGGTCTGTGATGATGGTAAGGGACGACCATACAAGAAATCATGGAACTTAGTAACACCACAGACGAGAGCCAAAGCTTCTTTCTCTATCTGTGAGTAATTTCTTTGCGCAGACGAGAGCAATTTGGACGCAAAGGCAATAGGGCGATCATGCGAGCCAACTTTGTGCGCAAGCACAGCACCGATCCCGAAATCCGATGCATCTACCATCAACAAAAGGGGCTTCTGGGGATCGAATGGTGTAAGACAAGTATTTGAAAGCAACGCCGATTTCAACTGGCGAAAGGCGCGCTCGCATTCCAGAGAAACGGAAAACCTGTACGGCGTAAGCGATGAAGCGGAGCTGAAATGGAAGAGGCATTGCGCACATTCACTCACACCTTGTGATTCGAAATCGGGTAATGTTCTTGCGACCTCATCACGCAATGCGTGAGGAACATTGCGCGCTCTGACAAATTTCGGTTGCGCGTTTACTTTCAGTTCCAAATGTGCTTCATAGTTTTTAGCGCAACCTAGGTCCGGTGCAAAAATGTCTGCAAATTCTTCAGACAGACGAGAAACACTGTCTGAAGGCACAGTCTGATTCACTGATAGGACCTGATTTACTATAGACAAGTTAAACAATTGAAATAAATCTAAACCAAACAAGTTCACTGCAGTAGAAGAATGAAGAACCTAAAATGACACAAGTTTTGCTTGTCCCTTGTATGTTGCAAGAAGAGTGCACTGTCGTAACACAGGGATCTGCTGTCCTGAATAACTTTTTAACTGAACATTTGCGGCACGCAACGGAGGTTTGCCCAGTTGTTTGTACGTGTCGTGATTGAGCAGTGAAACTGCAGCTCCGGTATCGAGCTGGAATGGGATCACTTTGCCATTAAAGTCCAAATCTACAAAAAGTTTATCGTCCTGCTGACGACAAGAGCGACTGTCTCGTGCAATTTGAAGTGATACAGGTACAGAATCATCTGCTAATTGACGTGATTTCCGGCGACGTCGACGCACACTTTTTGTGGGACGAACACAGTCACTGTTAGAGAAAGTGGCACTGGGCGGAGTGGAATTAACTACATGAATGTCCATGGGCGAAGGTTCACGAGTCTGAGCGTCCTTGGTTCGATTCCGGCGCGAAGCAAAGGGCCTGGAATGATTAAGAGTGTCTGATCTGAGCTTTTTCTGGCAAACACTTTGAACATGTCCTTTCTTATGACAGAAAAAGCAAATAGCTTGGCGTGACGGGCAATTGTCACGCGAATGTCTAGTAGCACACCGCGGGCATGATTTCACTGCATTTGTGTGCTGGCGTGGCACACTTGGTTTATAGCGTGGCGGCAGCTGGGCTGATGTGCGCGAGGGCAGTTTACCGGGCCGTGCTGCGCGCCCGGCCGGCTGGTTAATGTTACACACGGCTGGCGAAGTTTCAAAAGATTCCTGAGCACAGTCAAGTGTGTCTTGTCTATCCAATATGTCTATCACTTGTTGAAGGGAGGGATTAACTAGTTTCAAAATCTGTTCCCGTATGCGAACATCAGAAACGTTCTGTGCAATTGCATCACGCACCATAGTATCTGAATAAGGAAGGCCACAGTCACATTCAAACGCACAATCCCTAGTAAGGCCTTGCAAAGTTGCAACCCACTCCCTATTAGTTTGACCGGCCATACGTTTTGTACGAAAGAAAGTATACCTCTTTGCAACTACATTAACTGTTTCTTTGAAATAGGCGTCCAATGCCGACAAAATTTCTTCATAGGACAGAGTTGCTACGTCGCGTCGGGGAAACAATTTCACTATCACACGGTACGTTTGCACCCCTACACACGCCAATAAATGAGGCTGACGCTCGTTACCTTGAATTCTGTAGGCGGCGAGATGAAATCCAAACTGGCGTGACCATTCAGTCCAGGTCTCGAACTGTGCATCAAAATTGCGAAACTGCGGTGCAACTGCATGTTGTGGCTGCGGTAGTGGTGAAGCGGCGGCTGTCGTATCGGTTTGAATGGCACGTTGACCCTGGACGAGCTGTCCAAGGGCATCCAATAACGCCTACGTCTGCTGATTCTGCAAGCGATAAAATTCGGACAGTACATCTGGAGATTGTGGCGAAGCCATGACACAAATAAATCAGAGCAAGTTACTATCAAAATGACTGCAACGTGGGCGCGGCACAAATACTCGGCCCCAATGATGTGTTGGTAAATGTGCCAACACCTTGTAGATAGAGGAGGCCGAAATCTAACGTAGACGGTCGTGAATTCTGGAACAGGATAAGTAGTGAATTCTCATAAGAAAAGTATGCAGCTCCTCGAATACTTATCTTTTATTTATCCTTGTGGTACATCGCTCTTGATAATACAAATAAGACTATCTTCAGATACGGTTAATGGCGCCTTGCTAGGTCGTAGCCATGGACTTAGCTGAAGGCTATTCTAACTGTCTCTCGGCAAATGAGAGAAAGGCTTCGTCAGTGTAGTAGCTAGCAAAGTCGACGTACAACTGGGGCGAGTGCTCGTCCGTATCTCAAGACCTGCCTTGTGGTGGCACTCGGTCTGCGATCACACAGTGGCGACACGCGGGTCCGACATGTACTAAATGGACCGCGGCCGATTTAAGCTACCACCTAGCAAGTGTGGTGTCTGGCGGTGACACCACAATGGGAATAACGTCAATATAGGAAAAACGCACATATCGGAAAAACGTAAATATGGGAAAAACGCATAGATGGGAAAAACGCATAAATGGGAAAAACGCAAATATGGGAAAAACGCAGATATGGGAAAAACACAAATATGAGAAAAATGCAAATACGGGAAAATCGCAAATATCTTAAAATCGAATACATGGAAAAAAGGCAAGTATGTGAAAGACTTAAATATGGGGAAAACGCAAATATGGGAAAAACGCAAATATGTGAAAAACGCAAATATGTGCAAAATGCAAATATGGGAAAAGCGCAAATATGGGAAAAACGCAAATAAGCGAAAAACGCAAATATAGGAAAAACGCAAAAATGGGATAACGCAAATATGGGGAAACGCAAAAATAGGATAACCGCAAAAATGAGATAAATGCAAATACGTGATAAACGCAAATATGGGATTCACGCAAATATGGGAAAAACCCAAATATGGGTTAAATGCAAATATGGGAAATCGCAAATGTGGGGTAAACGCAAATTTGGAAAAATGCAAATATGGGAAAAAAGCAAATATGGGAAAAACACAAATATGGGAAAAACTCAAATATGGGAGAAACGTGAGTATGGGACAATCACAAATACGGGAAAATCACAAATATGCTGAAATCGCAAATATGGAAAAAACTTAAGTATGTGAAAATCTTAAATATAGGGAAACGCAAATATGGGAGGAACGCCAATAATGAACAATCGTAAATATGTAACAAACACAAATATGGGACAAATGCAAATATGGGAGAAGAGAAATTTGGGGACACAACTTGACTAGAAGAAGGTACCAGTTGGTAGGATGGATTCCTTAGTAATGGGAAAAAACGGAAATATGGGAAAAACGCAAATTTGGGAAAAACGCAAATATGGGAAAAATGCAAATATGGGAAAATCGTAAGTACGGGAAAGACCCAAATATCGGAGAAACGCAAATATGGGAAAAACGGAAATATGGGAGAAACGCAAAAAATGGGGAAAACGCAAATATGGGAGAAGAGAAATGTGGGGCACAACTTAAATATAAGATGGCATCGGTTGGTAGCATGGGTTCATGAGAAATAGAAAAACTCAAATATGGGAGAAGAGGGTTTAGTGGAACACCTTGACTAGAAGAAGGAAACGGTTGGTAAAATGGGTTCATGACATATGGGAAAAACGCAAATATGGTACAAACGCAAATATGGTAAAAACGCAAATATGGGAAAAACGCAAATATGGCAAAAATGCAAATATGAGAGAAACACAAATAATAGAGAAACGCAAATATGGGAGAAACGCAAATATGGGAAAAACACAAGTATATGAAAAAAGCAAATATGGGAAAAACGCAAATATGGGAAAAACGCAAATATGGGAAAATCCCAAATATCGGAAAAACGCAAATATGGAAAAAACGCAAATATGGTACAAACGCAAATATGGCAAAACCCAAATATGGTAAAAACGCAAATATGGAAAAAACGCAAATTTGGGGAAGACGCAAATATGGGAAAAACGCAAATATGGGAGAAACGCAAATATGGGAAAAACGCAAATAATAGAGAAACGCAAATATGGGAGAAACGCAAATATGGGAAAAACACAAATATATGAAAAACGCAAAAATGGGAAAAACGCAAATATGGCAAAAACGCAAGTAAAATGAAAACGCAAATATGGGAGAAACGCAAATATGGGAAAACTCAAATACGGGAAAGACGCAAATACAGGAAAAACGTAAATACGGGAAAAACGCAAGTACCGGTAAACCGCAAGTATCGGTAAAACGCAAGTACGTTTTAAATACTAGTATGGGTAAAACGCAATTACGGGGAAAAAGCAAGTACGGGGAAAACGCAAGTACGGGGATATCGCAAGTACGGGGAAAACGCAAGTATGGGCAAAACGCAAATGGGAAAAACGCATATAGTAAAAACGCAAATGGGAAGAACGCATATGGGAAAACTGCAAATATGGGAGAAACAAAAATATGGGAAAAACGCAAATATGGGAAAATCGCAATAATGGGGAAATAGCAAATATTCTAAAATCGCAAATATTCATAAAACGCAAATATGTGAAAAATTTAAATATGGGGAATACGCAAATATGGGAAAAACGCAAATATGTGAAGAATGCAAATATGGAAAAACGCAAATAGGGGGTGAACGCAAACATGGGAAAAACACAAATATGGGAAAAACGCAAATACAGGAAAAACGCAAATATGGGAAAAACAAAAATATGGGGTAGACGCAAACATGGGAAAAACGCAAATATGGGAAAAACGCATATGTGGGGTAAACACAAATATGGGAAAAATTTAAATATGGGAAAAACGCAAATATGGGAAAAACGCAAATATGGGAAAAACGCAAATATAGGAAAAACGCAAATATGGGAAAATCGCAAATATGGGGAAATCGCAAATATTCTAAAATCGCAAATATGGAAAAAACGTAAGTATGTGAAAAATTTAAATATGGGGAAAACGCAAATATGGGAAAAACGCAAATATGTGAAGAACGCAAATATGGAAAAACACAAATAAGGGGAAGTACGCAAACATGGGAAAACCACAAATACGGGAAAAACGCAAATACGGGAAAAACGCAAATAGGGGAAAAACGCAAATATGGGGTAATTGCAAACATGGGAAAAACACAAATATGGGAAAAACGCTAATATGGGGTAAACGCAAATATGGGAAAAATGCAAATATGGGAAAAACGCAAATATGGGAAAAACGCAAATATGGGAAATACACAAGTATTAGACAATCGCAAATATGGGAAAATCGCAAATACGCTGAAATCGCAAATATGGAAAAAACTCAAGTATGTGTAAAACTTAAATATGGGGAAAACGCTAATATGGGAAATACACAAATAATGAACAAACGCAAATATGGGACAAACGCAAATATAGGAGAAGAGATTTTTGGGGACGCAACTTGACTAGAAGAAAGTAACGGTTGGTATGATTGGTTCCTTACTAATGGGAAAAACGCATATATGGGAGAGTTGCTAATATGGGAAAAACGCAAGTATGGGAAAACGTAAATATGCGAAAAAAGCAAATATGGGATAAACGCAAATAATCGAAAAACGCAAATATGAGAAAAACGTAATAATGGGAAAAACCCAAATATGCGAAAGACGCAAATTTGGGAAAACGCAAATATGAGAAAAACACAAATATGGGAGAAATGCAAATATGGGAAAAACGCAAATATGGGAAAAATGCAAATATGGGAGAAGATAAGTGTGGGGCAAAACTTAAATAAAAGAAGGAATCTGTTGGTAGCATGGGTTCATGAGATATGGGAAAAACGCAAATTAGGGGAAACGCAAATATGGGAAAAACGCAAATATTGGAGAAACGCAAATATGGGTGAAACGCAAATATGGGCAAAACGCAAATAAGGGAAAAACGGAAATATTGGAAAAACGCAAGTATGGGAATAACGCAAATATGGGAAAAACGCAAATATGGGAAAAACACAAATATGGGAAGAACGGAAATATGTGAAAAACGCAAATATGAGAAAGGCGTAAATATGGGAAAGACGTAAATATGGGAAAAACGAAAATATGGGAAGAGAAATATGGGGCGCAACTTGACTAAAAGAAGGAATCAGTTGGTAGCAAGGGTTCATGAGTAATGGAAAAACTCAAATATGGGAGAAGAGAATTTAGTGCCACACCTTTACTAGAAGAAGCAAATGGATGGTAGGATGGGTTCAAGAGATACGGGAAAAACACAAGTATGGGAAAAACGCAAATAACGAGAAGATAGCAAACATGGGAAAACCGCAAATATGGGAGAAACGCAAATATGGGAGAAATGCAGAAAAGGGAAATACGCAAATAATAGACAAACGCAAATATGGGACAAACGCAAATATAGGATAAGAGAAATTTGGTGACACAACTTAAATAGAAGAAAGTAACGGTTGGTAGGATGGGTTCCTTACTAATGGGAAAAACGCATATATGGGAGAGACGCTAATATGGGAAAAACGAAAGTATGGTAAAACGTAAATACGCGAAAAACGCAAATATGGGATAATCGCAAATAATCGAAAAACGCAAATATGAGAAAAACGTAAAAATGGGAAAAACCCAAATATGGGAAAACGCAAATATGGGAAAAACACAAATATGGGAAAAACGCAAATATGGGAAAATGCAAATATGGGAAAAACGCAAATATGGGAAAAACTTAAATAAAAGAAGGAATCGGTTGGTAGCATGAGTGCGTGAGTAATGGAAAAACTGAAATGTGGGAGAAGAGGATTTAGTGGCATACCTTTACTAGAAGAAGGAAGTGGTTGGTAAGATGGATGCATGAGATATGGGAAAAACGTAAATATGGGAAAAACGCAATCATGGGAAAAACACAAATATGGGAAAAACACAAATATGGGATAAACGCAAATATGGGAGAAACGCAAATATTGGAGAAACACAACTATGGGAAAAATGCAAATATGGGGAAAATGCAAATATGGGAAAAACGGAAATACGTGAAAAACGCAAATATGGAAAAACGCAAATAAGTGAAAAACGAAAATAAGAGAGAAGAGAAGTGTGGGGCACAACTTGACTAAAGGAAGGAATCTTTTGGAAGCATGGGTTCATGAGGAAATGAAAAAATGAAATATGGGAGAAGAGAATTTAGTGGCACACATTTGCTAGAAGCAGGAAAGGGATGGTAGAATGGGTTCATGAGATATGGGAAAATCGCAAATATATGGAAAACGCAAATATGGGAAAAACGGAAATATGGCAAATCCGGAAATATGTGAAAACGGTAATGTGGGAAAACCCCAAATATGGGAGAAACGCAAATATGGGAAAAAGGGAAAACGCAAACATGGGAAGGCCGCAAATACAGGAAAAAAGCAAATAATGGTAAAACGCAAATATGGGAAAAACGCAAATATAGGAAAAACGCAAATATGAAAAAAACGCAAATATGGGAAAAACACAAATTTCGGAGAAGAGGAGTGTGGGGCAAAACTTGCATAAGGAAGGAATCTGTTGGAAGCATGGGTTCATGAGTAATGGAAAAATCAAATATGGGAGAAGAGAATTTAGTGGCACATGTTTGCTAGAAGCAGGAAAGGGATGGTAGAATGGGTTCGTGATATATGGGAAAAACGCAAATAATAGGAAAACGCAAATATGGTAAAAACGGAAATCTGGGAAAAATATAGAAATCGGAAAAACGCATATATGGAAAAATGCATATATGGGAAAAACGCAAATATAGGAAGAACGCAAATATGGGAAAAACGCAAATATGAGAAAAACGCAAATATGGGAAAAACGCAAAATTGGGAAAAGTGCACATATGGGAAAACGTACATATTGGACAAAAGCATATATGGAAAAACGCATATATTGGAAAAACGCATATATGGGAATAACTCATATATGGAAAAACGCATATATGGGAAAAACGCATATATAGGAAAAACACAAATATGGGGAAAACGCAAATATTGGAAAAACGTAAATATGGGAAAAAAACAAATATAGGAAGGAAGCAAGTATGAGAAAAACGCAAGTATGGGGAAGACGCAAGTATGGGGAAGATTCAAATATGGGAAAAACGCAAATATATAGTAAACACAAATATGGGAAAAACGCAGGTATGGGATAAACGCAAATATGGGAAAAACGCTTATATGGGAAAAACGCAAATATGGGAAAAAAGCAAACTTGGGAAAAACGCAAATAAGGGAAAAACGCAAACATGGGAAAAACGCAAATGTGGGAAAATCGCAAATATGGGAGAAGAGAAACGTGGGGCACTACTTGACTAAATGAAGGAATCGGTTGGTAGCATGGGTTCATGAGTAATGGAAACACTTAAATATGAGAGAAGAGAATGTAGTGGCACACCTTGACTTGAGGAAGGAAACGGTTGGTAGGATGGGTTCATGAGATATAGGAAAACCCAAATATGGGTAAACAGAAATATGGGAGAAACGCAAATATGGGAAAAATGCAAATATGGGAAAAACACAAATATGAGAAAAACGCAAATATAGGAAAAATCGCAAATATGAGAAAACTGCAAATTTGGGAGAATCGCAAATATGGGAAAATCGCAAATATCTTAAAAAAGGCAAATATTGAAAAAACCCTAGTAAGTGAAAAACTTAAATATAGGGAAAACGCAAATATGGGAAAAATGCAAATATTAGAAAAACGCAAATATGGGAAAAACGCAAATATGGGAAAAAAGCAAATATGGGAAAAACGCAAATATGGGAAAAACGCAAATATGGGAAATATGCAAATATGGGAAAAATGCAAATATGGGAAAATGCTAATATGGGAAACATGCTAATATGGGGAAAACGCTAATATAGGAAAAACGCTAATATTGGAAAAACGCAAAAATCGGAAAAACGCAAATATGGGAAAAAAGCAAATAAGGGGAAAACGCATATATGGGAAAAACTCATATATAGGAAATACGCAATATGGGGAGAACTAAAATATTGGAAAAACGTAAATATGGGAAAAAACAAATATTGGAGGAAGCAAGTATGAGAAAAATGCAAGTATGGGGAAGATGCAACTATGGGGAAGATTCAAATATGGGAAAAACGCAAATATGGGATGAAACACAAATATGGGAAAAACGCAAATATGGAAATAACGCAAATATGGGAAAAACGCAAATATGGGATCAACGCAAATATGGGATGAATGCAAATATGAGAAAAACGGTACTATGGGAAAAACGCAAGTATGGGAAAATCGCGAATATGGGAAAAACGCAAATATGCGAAAACGCAGATATGGGAAAAAATCAAATATGGGAAAAAAGCAAATATGGGAAAAACGCAAATATGGGAAAAACGCAAATTTGGGAATAACGCAAATAAGGGAAATTTGCAAATGTGGGAAAAACGCAAATGTGGGAGAAACACAAATATGGGAGAAGAGAAATGCGGGGTACAACTTGACTATATGAAGGAATCGGTTGGTAGATGGGTTCATGAATAATGGAAACACTTAAATATGGGAGAAGAGAATTTAGTGGCACACCTTGACTAGACGAAGGAAATGGTTGGTAGGATGAGTTCTTGAGATATAGGAAAAATTCAAATATGGGAAAAACGGAAATATGGGAGAGACGCAAATATGGGAAAAATGCAAATATGCGAAAAACGTAAATATGGGAAAAACGCAAATATGGGGAAAACGCAAATATGGGAAAATCGCAAATATGGGAAAAACGCAAATATGGGAAAACGCTAATATGGGAAAAAAGCAAATATGGGAAAAAAGCAAATATGGGAAAAACGCAAATATGGGAAAAACGCAAATATGGGAAAACGAAAATAAGCGAAAATCGCAAATGTGGGAAAAACGCAAATGTGGGAAAAACGCAAATATGGGAGAAGAGAAATGTGGGGCTCAACTTGACTACATGAAGGAATCGGTTGGTAGCCTGGGTTCATGAGTAATGGAAAAACTCAAATATGGTAGAAGAGGATTTAGAGGCACACCTTGACCAGAAGAAGGAAGTGGTTGGTTGTTCAAATGTGTGTGAAATCTTATGGGACTTAACTGCTAAGGTCATCAGTCCCTAAGCTTACACACTACTTAAACTAAATTATCCTAAGGACCAACATACACATCCATGGCCGAGGGAGGACTCGAACCTCCGCCGGGACCAGCCGCACAGTCCATGACTGCAGCGCCTCAGACCGCTCGGCTAATCCCACGCGGCAAGTGGTTGGTAAGATAGGTTCATGAGATATGGGAAAAACGCAAAAATGGGAAAAACGCAAATATCGGAGTATCGCAAATATGGGAGAAACTCAAATATGGGAGAAACGAAAACATGGGAAAATCACGAATATAGGAAAAACGCAAATATGGGATAAACGCAAATATGTGAAAAACGCAAGTATGGGAAAAACGCAAATATGGGAAGAATGCAGATATGGGAAGAACGCAAATATGGGAAGAACGCAAATATGGGAGAAATACAAATATGGGAAAAATGCGAATATGGGAAAACGCAAATATGGGAAAAATGCAAATATGGGAAACATGCAAATACGGGAAAAACGGAAATATGTAAAATCGCAAAAATGGGGAAAACGCACATACGTGAAAAATGAAAATAAGGGAGAAGAGAAGTGTGGGGCACAACTTGACTAAAGGAAGGAATGTGATGGAAGCATGGGTTCATGAGTAATGGAAAAAATCAAATATGGGAGAAGAGAATTCAGTGGCACACGTTTACTAGAAGAAGGAAAGGGATGGTAGAATGGGTTCATGAGATATGGGAAAAACGCAAATATGTGGAAAATGCAAATATGGGAAAAACGGAAATATGGGAAAAACGGAAATATAGGAGAAGTGTGGGGCTAAAAATAAAAGAAGGAATTGGTTGGTACCATGGGTTCATGAGTAATGGAAAAACTCAAATATGGGAGAAGAGGATTTAGTGGCACACCTTGACTAGAAGAAGGGAGCGGTTGTTAAGATGGGTTCATGAGATATGGGAAAAACTCAAATATGGGAAAAACGCATTTATGGGAAAAACGCAGATATGGGAAAAACGCAAATATGGGAGTAACACAAAACTGTGAGAGAAACGCAAATATGGGAGAAACGCAAATATGGGAAAAACACAAAAGTGGGAAATCACAAATATGGGAAAATCACAAATATGGGAAAAACACAAATATGGGATAAACGCAAATATGGGAAAAACGCAAATATGGGAAAAATGCAAATATGGGAAAAATTCAAATATGGGGAAAACGGAAATATGTGAAAACGCCAAAATGTGAAAAACGCAAATACGTGAAAAACAAAAATATGGGAGGAGACAAGTGTGGGACACAACTTGACTAAATGGTGGAATCTGTTGGAAGCATAGGTTCATGAGTAATGGAAAAATTCAAATATGGTAGAAGAGAATTTAGTGGCACATGTTTACTAGAAGAAGGAAAGGGAAGGTAGAATGGGTTAATGAGATACGGGAAAAACGCAAATATGTGGAAAATGCAAATATGGGAAAAACGGAAATATGGGAAAAACGGAAATATAGGAGAAGTGTGGGGCTAAAAATAAAAGAAGGAATTGGTTGGTACCATGGGTTCATGAGTAATGGAAAAACTCAAATATGGGAGAAGAGGATTTAGTGGCACACCTTGACTAGAAGAAGGGAGCGGTTGTTAAGATGGGTTCATGAGATATGGGAAAAACTCAAATATGGGAAAAACGCATTTATGGGAAAAACGCAGATATGGGAAAAACGCAAATATGGGAGTAACACAAAACTGTGAGAGAAACGCAAATATGGGAGAAACGCAAATATGGGAAAAACACAAAAGTGGGAAATCACAAATATGGGAAAATCACAAATATGGGAAAAACACAAATATGGGATAAACGCAAATATGGGAAAAACGCAAATATGGGAAAAATGCAAATATGGGAAAAATTCAAATATGGGGAAAACGGAAATATGTGAAAACGCCAAAATGTGAAAAACGCAAATACGTGAAAAACAAAAATATGGGAGGAGACAAGTGTGGGACACAACTTGACTAAATGGTGGAATCTGTTGGAAGCATAGGTTCATGAGTAATGGAAAAATTCAAATATGGTAGAAGAGAATTTAGTGGCACATGTTTACTAGAAGAAGGAAAGGGAAGGTAGAATGGGTTAATGAGATACGGGAAAAACGCAAATATGTGGAAAACGCAAATATGTGGAAAACGCAAATATGGGAAAAACGGAAATATGGAAAAAACGGAAATATGGGAAAGACGGAAATATGGGAGAAACGCAAATATGGGAAAAACATAAATATGGGAAAAACGAAAATATGGGAAAAACGCAAGCATGGGAAAAATGCAAATATGGGAAGAATGCAGATATGGGAAGAACGCAAATATGGGAAGAATGCAAATATGGGAGAAACACAATTATGGGAAAAATGCGAATATGGGAAAAACGCAAATATGGGGAAAATGCAAATATGGGATACATGCAAATACGGGAAAAACGGAACTATGTAAAAAACGCAAAAATGGGAAAAACGCAAATACTTGAAAAACGAAAATAAGGGAGAAGAGAAGTGTGGGGCACAACTTGACTAAAAGAAAGAAACGGTTGGTAGAATGGGTTCATGAGTGTTGGAAAAACTCAAATATGGGAGAAGAGAAATAAGTGGCACATCTTGACTAGAGGAAGGAAATGGTTGGTAGGATGGGTTTTTCAGATATAGGAAAAACTCAAATATGGGAAAAACGGAAATATGGGAGAAACGCAAATATGTGAAAACTGCAAATATGCGAAAAACGTAAATATGGGAAAAATGCAAATATGGAGAAAACGCAAATATGGGGAAAACGCAAGTATGGGAAAAACGCAAATATGGGAAGAATGCAGATATGAGAAGAATGCAAATATGGGAGGAATGCAAATATGGGAGAAACACAATTAATGGAAAAATGCGAATATGGGAAAAACGCAAATATGGGAAAAATGCAAATATGGGATACATGCAAATATGGGAAAAACGGAAATATGTAAAAAACGCAAAAATGGGAAAAACGCAAATACGTAAAAAACGAAAATAAGGGAAAAGAGAAGTGTGCGGCACAACTTGACTAAAGGAAGGAATCTGTTGGAAGCATGGGTTCATGAGTAATGGAAAAAACTCAAATATGGGAGAAGAGAATTTAGTGGCACATGTTTACTAGAAGAAGGAAAGGGATGGTAGAATGGGTTCATGAGATATGGGAAAAACGCAAATATGTGGAAAATGCAAATATGGGAAAAACGGAATTAGGGGAGAAGAGAAGTGTGGGGCAAAACTTAAATAAAAGAAGGAATTGGTTGGTACCATGGGTTCATGAGTAATGGAAAAACTCAAATATGGGAGAAGAGGATTTAGTGGCACACCTTGACTAGAAGAAGGAAGCGGTTGTTAAGATGGGTTCATGAGATATGGGAAAAACTCAAATATGGGAAAACGCAATTATTGGAAAAATGCAGATATGGGAAAAACGCAAATATGGAAATAACGCAAATATGGGTGAAACGCAAATATGGGAAAAACGCAAATATGGGAAAAACACAAATATGGGAAGAATGCAAATATGGGAAGAACGCAAATATGGGAAAAACGCAAATATGGGAAAAACGCAAATATGGGAAATAAGCAAATATCGGAAAAACGCAAATATGGGAAAATGCTAATATATGAAAAACGCTAGTATGGGTAAAACGCTAATATAGGAAAAACGGTAATATACGAAAAACGCAAAAATCGGAAAAACGCACATATGGGAATAAAGCAAATACCGGAAAGACGCATACATGGGGAAAACGCAGATATGAGAAAAATGGATAAATGGGAAAAGCGCACATATGGGAAAAACGCACATATTGGAATAACGCATATATGGGAAAAACTCATATATGGGAAAAACGCATATATGGAAAAAACTCATATATGGGAAAAACGCAAATATGGGAAAAACACAAATATGGGATAAATGCGAATATGGGAAAAACGCAAATATGGGAAAAATGCAAATATGGGAAACATGCAAATACGGGAAAAACGGAGATATTCTAAAATCGCAAATATGGGAAAATGCAAGTATGTGAAAAACTTAAATATGGTGAAATAGCAAATATGGGAAAAGCGCAAATAGGTAAAGAACGCAAATATGGAAAAAATCATGAGGTATGGGAAAATCTCAAATATGGGAAAAACGCAATTATGGGAAAAACGCAAATATGAAAAAACGCAAATATGGGAAAATCGCATGTATGGGCAAAACGTATATATGGGAAAAACGCATATATGGGAAAAACGCATAAATGGGAAAAGCGCATATATGGGAGAAAAGCTAATAAGGGAAAGACGCAAATATGGGAAAATAGCAGATATGGGAGAAACGTAAAATTATATTGCAAAAACGCATATGTGGGAATAACGCATATATGGGGAAAACGCAAATATGGGAATACGCAAATATGGGAAAAACACAAGTATGAAAAATACGCAAATACGGGAGAAACGCAAATATGGGAAAATCGCATATATGGGAAAAAGGCATATATTGGAAAAACGCATAAATGGGATAAGAGCATACATGGGAAAAACGCAGATATTGGATTAAAACATATATGAGAAAAACGCATATATTGGAATAACACATACATGGGAAAAACTCACATATGGGAAAAACGCATATATGGGGAAAACACATATATAGGAAAACCGCAAATATGGGGAAAATGCAAATATTGGAAAAACGTAAATATGGGAAGAAAACATATATCGGAAGGAAGCTAGTATGAGAAAAGCGCAAGTATGGGGAAGACGCAAGTATGGGGAAGACACAAGTATGGGGAAAACACAAATATGGGAAAAACGCAAATATGGGATGAAACGCAAATATGGAAAAAACGCAAATATGGAGAAAACGCAAATATGGAAAAAACGCAAGTATGGGCAAATCGCAAATATGGGAAAAACGCTAGTATGGGCAAATCGCAAGTATGGGAAAAACGCAAATATGGGAAAACGCAAGTATGGGAAAAACGTAAATATGGGAAAAAAACAAATATCGGAAGGAAGCAAGTATGAGAAATACGCAGAAATGGGAAAAAAGTAAATATTTGAAATACGCAAATATGGGGTAAACGCAAATATGGGAAAAACGCAAATATGGGAAAAACGCAAATATGGGAGAAGAGAAATGTGCGGAACAACTTGATTAAATGAAGGAATCGGTTGGTAGCATGGGTTCATGAGTAATGGAAACACTTAAATATGGGAGAAGAGAATTTAGTGGCACACCTTGACTTGAGGAAGGAAACGGTTGGTAGGATGGGTTCTTGATATATAAGAAAAACGCTAAATGGGAAAAACGCAAATATGGGAAAAACGCAAATATGGGAAAAACGCAAATATAGGAAATACGCAAATTTGGGAAAAACGCAAATATGGGAATAACGCTAATATGGGAAAAACGCAAATACAGGAAATACGCAAATGTGGGAAGAACGCAAATATTGGAAAAACGCAAATATGGGAAAAATGCAAATATAGGAAAAACGCAAATATGGAAAAAACGCATATGTGTGGAAAACGCAAATACGGGAAAAACGCAAATATTAAAAAAACGCAGATATGGGAAAAACGCAAATATGGGATAAACGCAAATATGGGAAAAACGCAAATTATATTGGAAAATCGCAGATATGGGAATAACGCATGTAAGGAAGAAACGCATATATGGGAAAAACGCATATATGTGGAAAACGCAAAAATGCGAAAAACGCAAATATGGGAAAAACGCAAATGTTGGAAAATCGCAAATATCGGAAAATCGCAAATATCAGAAAATCGCAAATATCGGAAAAACGCAAACATGGGAAAATCGTAAATATGGGAAAAACGCAAATATGGGAAAAATGCAAGTATGGGAAAAGGCAAAGATGGGAAAAACGCAAACATTGGAAAACCGCAAACATGGGAAAACGCATATATGGGAAAAACACAAATGTGGGCTACACACAAATTTATGACCAACGCCAATGTGGGACAAACGCAAATGTGGGACAAACGCAAATATCAGACAAACGCAAATATGGGAGAAGAGAATTTTGTGGCACACCTTGAGTAGAAGAAGAAAGTGGTTGGTAGCATGGGTTCATGAGTAATGGGAAAAAAGCAAAAATGGGAAAAAAGCAAAAATTTGAAACCGCAAATTTGGGAAAAACGCAAGTATGGGAAAAACATAAATGTGGGAAAAACGCAATTACGGGAGATTCGCAAATATGGGATAAAGCAAATATAGGAAAAACGCAAATATGGGAAAAACGCATACATGGGACAAATGCATATAAGGGAAAAACGCGTATATGTGAAAAACGCGTATATGTGAAAAACGCATGTATGGGAAAAAAACAAATATCGGAAGGAAGCAAGTAAGGAATAAACGCAAGTATGGGGTAGACGCAAGTATGGGGAACATGCAAATATGGGAAAAACGCAAATATGGGATAAACGCAAAAACTGGATAAACGCAAAGGTAGGAAAAACGCCAATATGGGAAAAACGGAAATATGGGATAAACGCAAATATGGGAAAAACACAAATTATATTAAAAACGCATATATGGGAAAAACGCATATATGGGAAAAACGCTGTGTGGGAAAAACGCAAATATGGGAAAAACGCAAACGTGGGCTACACGCAAATGTATGACAAATGCGAATGTGGGACAAATGCAAATGTGGGACAAACGCAAATGTGCGACAAACGCAGATGTGGGACAAACGCAAATATCAGACAAACGAAAATATGGGAGAAGAGAATTTTGTGGCACAACTTGAGTTGAAGAAGGAAGTGGTTGGTAGCATGGGTTCATGAGTAATGGGAAAAAAGCAAAAATTGGAAAAACGCAAATATGGGAAAAAAATAAAGATGGGAAACACGCAAATATGGGAAAAACGCAAGTATGGGAAAAACGTAAATATGGGAAAAACGCAAATATGGGCGAATCGCAAATATGGGAAGAAAGCAAATATGGGAAAAACGCAAATATGGGAAAAACGCAAATATGGGAAAAATGCATATATGGGAAAATTGCATATATGGGGAAACGCATATATGGGAAAAGAGCATATACGGAAAAGTGCATATATGGGAAAAATTCACATATTGGACAAAAGCATATAGTGGGAAAACGCATATTGGTGAAAAACGCATATATGGCAAAAACGCATATATGTGAAAAACGCAAATTTTAGAAAAACGCATATATGTGAAAAAAACAAATATCGGAAGGAAGCAAGTAAGGAAATAACGCAAGTATGGGGAAGACGCAAGTATGGGGAAGATGCAAGTATGGGGAAGACGCAAGTATGGGGAAGACGCAAGTGTTGGGAATACGCAACTTTTGGGGAAGACGCAAGTATGGGGTAGCCGCAAGTATGGGGGAGACGCAAATATGGGAAAACCGCAAATATGGGATAAATGCAAATATGGGATAAACGCAAATGTAGGAAAAACGCCAATATGGGAAAAACGCAAATATGGGAAATACGCATATATGGGAAAAACGCAAATGTGGGAAAATGCAAATATGGGAAAAACGCAAATATGGGAAAAACGCAAATATGGAAAAACGGAAGTATGGGAAAAACGCAAATGTGGGAAAAACGCCAATATGGGAAAAACGCATATATGGGAAAAACGTATATTTGGTGAAAACGCATATATGGGAAAAACGCATATATGGGAAAAACGCGAAAATGGGAAAATTGCAAATGTCGGAAAATCTCAAATATCGAAAAATCACAAATATCGGAAAATCGCAAATATGGGAAAAACGGAAAAATGGGAAAAACGCAAATATGGGTATAACGGAAAGACGGGAAAAACGCAAATATATGAAAATCGCAAATATGGGAAAAACGCAAAAATTTGAAAAACGCAAATATGGGAAAAACGCAAATGTGGGCCAAACGCAAATGTATGACAAACGCGAATGTGGAACAAACGCAAATGTGGGACAAACGCAAATGTGGGACAAATGCAAATGTGGGACAAATGCAAATATCAGACAAACGCAAATATGGGAGAAGATAATTTTGTGGCACACCTTGAGTAGAAGAAGGAAGTGGTTGGTGGCATGGGTTCATGAGTAATGGGAAAAACTCAAAAATGAGAAAAACGCAAATATTGGAAACACGCAATTATGGGAGAATTGCAGATATGGGAGAAACGCATATATGGGAAAAACGCATATATGGGGAAAACGCATATATCGGGAAACACATATATGGGAAAACGCATATATGGGGAAAATTCACATATTGGACAAAAGCATATAGGGGAAAAACGCATATATGTGAAAAACGCATATATGGCAAAAACGCATATATGTGAAAAACGCAAATATTGGAAAAACGCATATATGTGAAAAAAACAAATATCGGAAGGAAGCAAGTAAGGAAATAACGCAAGTATGGGGAAGACGCAAGTATGGGGAAGATGCAAGTATGGGGAAGACGCAAGTATGGGGAAGATGCAAGTGTTGGGAATACGCAACTTTGGGGAAGACGCAAGTATGGGGTAGCCGCAAGTATGGGGAAGACGCAAATATGGGAAAACCGCAAATATGGGATAAATGCAAATATGGGATAAACGCAAATGTAGGAAAAACGCCAATATGGGAAAAACGCAAATATGGGAAATACACATATATGGGAAAAACACAAATGTGGGAAAACGCAAATATGGGAAAAACGCAAATATGGGAAAAACGCAAATATGGAAAAAACGCAAGTATGGGAAAAACGCAAATGTGGGAAAAACGCCAATATGGGAAAAACGCATATATGGGGAAAACGTATATTTGGGGAAAACGCATATATGGGAAAATCGCATATATGGCAAAAACGCAAAAATTGGAAAATTGCAAATGTCGGAAAATCGCAAATATCGGAAAATCACAAATATCGGAATATCGCAAACGTCGGAAAATAGCAAATATGGGAAAAACGGAAAAATGGGAAAAACGCAAATATGGGAATAACGGAAAGACGGGAAAAACGCAAATGTGGGCTAAACGCAAATGTATGACAAACGCGAATGTGGAACAAATGCAAATGTGGGACAAACGCAAATGTGGGACAAACGCAAATATCAGACAAACGCAAATATTGGAGAAGATAATTTTGTGGCACACCTTGAGTAGAAGAAGGAAGTGGTTGGTAGCATGGGTTCATGAGTAATGGGAAAAAAGCAAAAATGAGAAAAACGCAAATATGGGAAACACGCAATTATGGGAGAATTGCAGATATGGGAGAAACGCATATATGGGAAAAACGCATATATGGGGAAAACGCATATATGGGGAAACACATATATGGGAAAACGCATATATGGGAGAAAGGCACATATTGGACAACAGCATATATGGGGAAAACGCATATATCGGAAAAACGCATATATGGGAAAAACGCAAATATGGGAAATACGCAAATATGGGAAAAACGCAAATATGAGAAAAACGCAAATATGGGAAAAACGCAAACTTGGGAAAAACGCAAATAAGGGAAAAACCCAAATGTGGGAAAAACGCAAATATGAAAAAAACGCAAATATGGGAGAAGAGAAATGTGGGGCACAACTTGACTAAATGAAGAAATCGGTTGGTAGCATGGGTTCATGAGTAATGGAATCACTTGAATATGTGAGAAGAGAGTTTAGTGCCACACCTCGAACAAAGACTTAGGAAAATCAACAGATATTAGCGTACAAAATGCGCGTAATACTGAGCCTTCTGGCATATCTCAGGTGGTGGCGGGGGGGGGGGGAGGGGGATATGGAGAAGTTAGACACTGTTTACTGGTGGGGTGTACTTGTTTTAGTGTTTTGTTGGGGTATCATGTAGTGATGGGACAGACTTAGCTGTAATTATTTTTTCGCGTCGACTGTGGCCGAGGCTCGAAGCCTGGTTCTCTTGGGTGATGTGCTCTCACCTAATACCTGCAAAGCTATCTGGACTATAAAGGGTACAGTTCGATAGTTGATTTTCGTAAGTCCTTGTTCGAGGTGCAGAAAATGGTGAATAGGTACATAATATTTAATTCGCCGTATTAATGCATAAATTTGTCTGTTTGGGGGTTCCCTTATTGGTGGAGATGCGTGTATGGTAAGAATTTTTAGGGTGCCGCCAGAACTCGGTACGTGGTGAAGCAGGTATCATTATGACATTGGCTAGAGTCACAAGCAGACGTGCTGCGATGGAGGCAGGTTTCATATTTATGCTGAATGGTGGAGCCACTGAGCGGCGCGTGTAGCGGCAACATCTCAGGCGCGTTCTAAGTGAAAAAGTTTCACGACTCTTTGGGACGTATCTCTGAGGAGTAAAGGAATCTATCTCATTACTCCTCAGTCAATGGTTTGATACACATACCCGCAGAAATTCACGATTTCCAACAATATATTCCTAAATGCAACATAAATTCACTTGCGTTTATTAATACGAGGGTGTTCTCCAGTCATACTGACAGTATTCAGTCTCATGGTCTCTCCTGTGTCCTGGTGAGGATCCAAAAATCCTTGGCAAGCATCCGTTTCCTGTACCTCACGGATCGCGCTCTGGGCTGCGGACTGAGCGAGATGGCGA
Organism: Schistocerca serialis cubense; assembly: GCF_023864345.2. Classification (NCBI taxonomy): domain Eukaryota; kingdom Metazoa; phylum Arthropoda; class Insecta; order Orthoptera; family Acrididae; genus Schistocerca; species Schistocerca serialis. The sequence goes on along the minus strand of NC_064647.1, from coordinate 89,524,144 downwards.
GGTGGCGAAGTGGTTAGGGCACTGGACTCGCATTCGGGAGGACGACGTACAGCCATCCTGATTTAGGTCTTCCGTGATTTTCATAAATCACTCCAGGCAAATGCCAGGATGGTTCCTTTGAAAGGGCATGGTCGATTTCCTTCCCCATCCTTCCTTAATCCGATGGAAGCGATGACATCACTGTTTGGTTATCTCCCTCAAATCAACCAACATCTGGGCTGCGATGAGTAGTTTGTTGCCGCTGCTGTTTTGTCCTATGCTCTGATCAACCAGAACACCATAACCACAACCTATTATAGATGTAAACCCGTACAGGCAACAGCAGCGTCAACTGGCAAGGGACTTTTGCTAGTCAGACACACATACGCACACACACACACACACACACACACACACACAATGCACTTAGCATCAGTGAGCTTGCTGTCCCTGTGTAGAATGGGAAAGACTCGCGATCCATCAGAGTTTGAACGAAGGCAGATTGTGATGGCCCGGAGGCTCGGCGCGAGCATTCCGGAAGGTGTACGATTTGTCTGGAGATCGAGGGGTGGTGCGGTGAGTGTCTTCAATATGTGTCGAAACCATGGTGAAACCACGTCCAGACGTCGTTGGGTTGGGTGACCATCCCTCGTTACAGATGTAGGACGTCGTAGGCTGGGCAGACTCTTGAAACAGGACAAGCATCGAACTGTAGCGGAACTAACATCATAACTTATAATGCTGGGTAGAGGATAAGTGTGTCTGAACACACAGTGGACCGAACACTGCTAACAATGGGTCTCCGCAGCCAGTGACCCATGTGTGTGGCAATGTCAACACCACGATATCGGCAACTACGATTGGAATGGACACGTGACTATCGGAAGTGGACGTTGGTGCAGCGGCAGAGGATTGCACTGTCTGATAAATACCGATACATTCCTCATTATGAATATGGGAGGGCGCAAATCCGTCATCTTCCAGGGTAATAGCTCCTTAACACCTGTACAACGTGGCGGCGTCTCCATTGTGCTCTGGGGGATATTCACATGGGTCCAGTGGAGCTCCTGGAATGCACCATGACGGCAAAGGAGTATCGCACACTGGTTGCAGTCCACATACACACCCCTTCATGACGATCATGTTTCCCAACTGTAGTGGCTTTTTCAGGCAGATAGTGCGCCATGTCTCAAGGTCAGGATTGTGATGGAGTGGTTCGAGGAACACAGTGGGGAGTTCCAACTCATGTGGCCTCCCCCCTTCCGACCCCACCCACACGCCAGATCTGAACACGATTGAACACATTTGGGAGGTGATTGAATGTGGTGTCAGAGCTCATTGCCCCTTCTCCGGAATTTACGGGAATTGGATGACTTGCGTGTGCAGATGTGGTGCCAACTCCCTCCAGCGACCTACCAAGATCTCATTGCTTCCATGCCACTATTCGCCGCCTCTGTTATCCGTGCCAGAAGTGGACATATCAGCTGTTGGGTAGGTGGTCACAATGCCGGCTGATCAGTTAATGTTTCCGCTGATGATGCTGCTTCTGTTACTGGTCCTTCAGGTGTTTCATTTGTCACTACTACTTTGCACTCCTGTGAATTTCTGGTGTTTCTCTGAGATGTTTTTGGAGATTGAGAAATCTTGATACTCAGTAGCCCATCAGTTGTTGTATCAGGCACGCTATATGACCATGTTCTTCTAATTCTTCTTCGTGAACAGGTGTCATGTTTGAACTTTGCTTCCTTTAACAACATCTCATCGCTGGCTTCGAGTGATGTATCTTCACTGACGGTAGAAATTATGTTTAATTCTCAGGTAACATACGACCTATGTAGCATTAACTAGCACATTTGAGATTTTATTTACTATATCTAACACCTTCGTGATTAAAGCGTTTTCCCTAGTCTATTTAAGTGAAAACCGTGTGTAGTGTGAAAGCTTTTCCCCAAATGGTTAATGTTCACAAATGTTGCGTTTTCAAAACGACTACCGATCTTCTGCATCTCTGTATTAGCGCTTTGAGTTTCCTTGTTGACACACGAGCACCCTATCACTTCGTGTTGATGTGGCACTGAAAAAAAGGGCGACGATTGTCTCTCTCAGCTTAAATGGTCTTCTTTCAAGTGAGATTAAGAAACCATTTCTTTCGTACCTTGAAAGAAAGGCGGAAAACTCTTTGTTAGTTAATAAAGAAATGTTTTCTGAATGAAATTACAATGAAATCACTACGCTTAGCTGCATACAGGCGTTGATATACGTCAACGGGGACAGTCGAATATGTATGCCCCGAGTGGGACTCGAACCCGGGATCTCCTGCTTACATAGCAGACCTTCTATCTGTGGTGTCACCGCCAGACACCACACTTGCTAGGTGGTAGCCTTTAAATCGGCCGCGGTCCGGTAGTATACGTCGGACCCGCGTGTCGCCACTGTCAGTGATTGCAGACCGAGCGCCACCACACGGCAGGTCTAGAGAGACGTCCTAGCACTCGCCCGAGTTGTACAGCAGACTTTGCCAGAGATGGATCACTGACAAATACGCTCTCATTTGCCGAGACGATAGTTAGCATAGCCTTCAGCTACGTCATTTGCTACGACCTAGCAAGGCGCCATTACCAGTTAATATTGAGACTGTAAAACATGTACCGTCAAGAGTGATGTTCTCCAATTATGGATTTAAGTTAAGTATTCCAGCAACTACGTTATTTTCTTACTAGACTCAACTACTTTACCTTGTTCCAGACCTCACGCCAGTCTGCGTGAGCTTAAATGCGTGCATTTCGGCCTCCTCTAGCAACACGGTGTTGGCTCTTCTGCCAACACATCACTGTCCATCTGAGCCACCGAGGACACAGAGGATAGTGCGACTGCAGGGACGCCTCCCGCGAAACCCACATTCGCAACTTATTGTCCCGCACTATATTCATAGTACCCCTGCCCATTACTCATTACTCGCCGCTTTTTTGCTGATTCCCGTAAGAGTTCGGGCACTGCTTGTGCATCCGCACAGAAGAAGATGGTCAAATGGCAGGGACACAATGAATATAGTGCGGGACAATAAGTTGGGAATGTGTCACGGGAGGCGTGCCAGAGATAAGTCCCTGCAGTCGTACTATCCTCTGTGTACTCGGTGGCTCATATGGATAGAGCGTCTGCCATGTAAGCAGGAGATTCCCCGGATTTTAGTCCCGGTCGGGGCACACATATTCGACAATCCCCGATGACGTATATCAACGCCTGTATTCAGCTAAGCGTAGTGATTTCATTGCAGTTTCATTCTAAAAACGGGCTGCATGGTCACCAGTGGTATCTGTTCTTTCGGACATGTCCAAAAGAACAGATACCATCTTCATACAAAGTCTTTTATGAACTCATTGATATAACTGGAATAAATTTCGCTCCTGGCTTTATAATGCAAACGACCAATGCGTATTCACAAAAGATAATCTAGTGGAACAACGACGGTGTGGTGTACTACGAATTGCTTCCGCGAGGTGTCGCTATCGCTACTGCCATTTATCGTCAACAACTGAGACGTCTTGTAGACGCAATACAAGAGCAACGGCCAGGAAGGCAGCGTGAAGTGATGCTGCTCCAATATCAGACCCGTCCGCATTCTGCTAGACTGACAAAAAACACTACACAGGAATTCTTTTGGGAAGTCATTCCCCTACCACCTTATTCACCTGATCTTGTGCCCTTATATTTTCACCTTTTCTGCTGTATGTTGAACAACCATAAACTTCCTTTCAGGATGAAAATGCGCTCCGAACATCACTCGGCGAGTTCTTCGCCTCAAAACCTCGTGATTTGTACAGTCCAGAATCGAAAAGTTATTCGTGCACTGACAGACTGTTGTAAAGAGTGGAGGATGATATATTATAGAGGACTGACGTCTCTGTTGTGTGTATCTGTTGTGTTTACACTAATGGAAAAACGCTGCGAACTTATGCACGAACCTAATATATGCGATAACAACAATGGCTGCGCTTAACACTGTTAGAGGTTACCATTATTACAGGAATCAGTTCGTTGTAGCAGAGCCACGTTCATCACATGTGTTTATTCGTGCAACATCACTAGTTGGAGATACACAGGATTAAAAGCGTTAATGGATACATCAAACAATTATTTCCATAAGCACTTTCAGCAGAGATGAGTACCAGTTCACATTCTGCTGTGCGTCGTCAAATGTTTCACTTGCATTGTTTCAGACAACGTCGAGTAAGTGCCCTGATTTCCATACTCAATTAGACTGCGTTCTACACCGACTCGCTTAGTCTATATTTCTATACATTTCGATTTATCCTAGCGAATATAAATCGTTTATCTATTCAGTTACAATGGATCATGCAATTTGTCAGAATACTAAACCTAGTTACAAATTTTATATTTTTCTCTTTGCTTTTAAAAGTCTAGCTACGTACAATACTTTTCATTCGCAATTTAACTGGCCGTGTTTGTAATTACTTAGCTGAGTGCCTTGATGTTTACACATGAATTGTTTGCTCAGGTAGTAAAATTGTATGTTTTGCCGTGGAAAACACCACACTTCTACTCTCACATGCACGAAAATCTAAAACGTGTCAGTACGAATCGAGAAACAGGAATCTTAGAAAGAGAAATCGAAACTAGAACGTGTATCCAAACATACACCAAGTAAAATTTGTCTGGCCTTAAGATCAACCAAATATTGCAAAATGGCTCTGAGCACTATGGGACTTAACATCTCAGGTCATCAGTCCCCTACAACTTAGAACTACTTAAACCTAACTAACCTAAGGACAGCACACACATCCATACCCGAGGCAGGATTCGAACCTGCGACCGTAGCAGTCGCGCGGTTCCAGACTGAAGCACCTAGAACCGCTCGGCCACCAGCGGCCGGCACCAAACATTGCAATAATTATAGTTAATATCATTACTTTATTTCCTTCGAATATGAAAAAGGACCAAGATTTTCTTATTTAGTAAAGTAAGGAACTTTTATCATTTCAATAAAATAATATACCTAAATCTTAATTCATATTGAAGAAATATTTATATATTGAATTTTACTTATTTAGCGAGTGTTTTATATTTATATGCCATTTGTGGTGCGTTGTAAACATAACTCGCAGCCTTGACAGCGAAACTGTTATTTTAGTATCCACATTTCATTACTCATTGATACACTTGTGCATATCCCTGTCGTACATTACTATCTTTGAATTACATGACGTACGTAGTGTACTGATGGTTCATAGATTCACATTTCACAATCTAAAAACTTCATGAGTTGAAACCACTTCGTAGTACATTATGAAATTGTGTCCAGCCTCACCCACTATGTCAATTTCGTTAAAACAAACTGCTTACATTTCTGTTACTGGTCAGTCCTGCATAATGTGTACATAGCTTCTAGATAAATATATAAGTTTTGGTAATTTAGCTCAAGTACTTTTCTCACTTATATACTACGAAATATTGACTTCAGAACCTATAATATGTATAGATGGTGAATTGCACAAATAGCTATATGCTATTCATATTTCACATAACTTCCATAGAAAAGTATAGTCTGTACTTCCTGAACCAAGGTACAAAATGATCTTTACACACTTATACACAATTAAATACATAATATTTATACGTATAATATATTAGTTATGACATGGTGTAACAGATATTAGTACAAATGAAAGTCCTTATTGCAGATATTTCTTAATATCCTCTTGGCGATTAAGTCATTTTATTCTACTAGAATGTGAACAGACTACCAGATGCGACCTTCATGTGGGATTCAGATATTCATATAGGGCCCAGTATACAACTGTCCTTATTTTTCTTGTGTATCAGTTAGGGTTTAGCATGTGTCCTCAGGAGAATATTTTTTTCACTTACCTCGAAATTTTGTATACGTCCCAATACTTTGGCAGACTTACATAAACTTGCTGTGGCTGTGACTGGAATCAATGTTCAACGAATCTTCCTTTGTCACATCAGTACCAAGCTTGTGTGGAAGAGAGTCTACCTACTCGTTTTTTTCTTCACAGGTACCTAGTATAACTTCATATGGAATTCGTTGTGTCGTAGCACGCGACAAGTTATTTACAATTGGCTCAAATGAAATGACATATTCAGTCCATTTGGTTTGTTGTTTGTTGGTGTGGTTTGTAAGTCTTAATGAAGTGGTTAAATTTCCTAAATACCCTTACTGTCAGGTTCGACTCTGGATGAAATTTCAAGATGGATATCTGTTTGACTTTCTGATCATGCAGAAATGATCTCCGTACATTTGAGGTAAAACTGGAAGCATTATCAGGGAGTATTGCTTTAGGTTTGGCAAGTCTTGGAATATAACCATCAGTCTCTGTATTACTGTACCAGCATTTGTACATTTGGATGCATATAATCTAACATAATTGGTAAAGAAAAGATTAACGAGGTGTCTAACGCCGCCTCTTGCCTGTGGAAGGGATCAAGCTACATCAATGGCCAAATTCTCTCCAGGTGTAAACGTTGGAATGGGATGTACCTGTCTTGTGTTAGAAACCTTTAAAGATGTAGCCTCTGACAAGTAGTGTAGGTAGATAATAATCTGTGTTTATGTCTATGTGAGTTAGAAACATATCAGTGTAGGATAAACTTTCTTTTGCGTTACTCCTCTCCAAAATACCCTCAAGCTAAGTGTGTAAACCAAGTAAGATTATCTTAGCATGGCAGAGGGAATGCATACACACCATACATTTGAATCTATACCTTGTCGGTAAAACAATACGTTATTATAAACCTTGTAGTATGATGCCAATTTGTGTTAAGGCTGTTGTAACAGCAGTTGTCTTACAATTCTCCACCTTGGATCTGCAACCTGTAGCCTTTTCGTATCCTTACACAGCTTTAAACAATGACGCCTATGTTCTGATAATATCATCAGCAACACCTTGTAATCTGACATCTGTCCAGTTATCTCCACACATTATGGAAGAGCTTGAGGTAACCTAGAAAGAGCGCCAGCGACATTGCCCTTACCTTTCATATGTGCAACTAAAAAAACGTAGTCCTATATAAATGGAAACCATATAGATAATCTTCAGTGTAAGTCTTTGCATGGTAACATTAAGTTCAAGGGCTGATGATCACAAAAGATCTATTTTTTTCTTGCCGTAGTAGTAATAATGAAACTTTTTGAACGACCATACTGCCGCAAGTGCTTCTAACTCCATCATTTATTAAGATCTTTCACCCTACTAGCGAAGCTGATAATGTTTACGTTGTTTTTTCCATCATACTCTATAATTCATAATAAGAAAGCTCTCATATCAAGTACGCTGCATCTGAGGCGATGAAAAGTTCTTTCTCCATACCTGGATGGTGTAAAATCTCAGAGGAAACGAAAGAGGCTTTTATCTTCTCAAATGCATCCTGACGTTGGATCGACCAAAACAAACATTTTTATGTAACAGACTAAGTAAGACATTGCTGCTTAACAGTTGATTGAAAAACTTAATTCTGATCAGTCGTTGAAGCCTTTTTTTTTTTTTGAGAGATTCGATCAAGACTCCTACTATCTGCTGGGGGCACGCTTTTGAAACTCGATCAAGAATTCTGTTGATCTGGGCTGCCTATCCAATCGCTAAGCGGGCGCAATTGGCGTTCACTTGATAGGTTTGTTTCTTTGCCAAACAAGGAAAATTTTCACTCGACATATTAGCTAATTTATTGGAGAAATCCTTAAACGGGTCACAACCTTCAGTAGTTTCCGGAATCTTCTCTGCAGACGCAGACTGCATTTGTGATTCAGTCTGTGTATTATTAGAACCCACCTTTTATATTGTTGGATCAACGACACTGTCGCCATCGGCATTCACACCTGTACCTAAGTTCTCTGTATTATCCATGCTCAATTTGTATTTTGCCAAATTTGGTCATACTATACAGTAACATATGTTATTAAAATCCTGTCATACATAGCACCAAGAATAATTTAATGAAATGTCACTCAGCAAAACTAACTTAACGACAACGTACATCCATCTTGTTCACGGACTGTTTAATAGTGGCCATTATGAGCTTTATAAATACTTACTTTTTGCTCTTAAAAACATCTGAATATATATATATATATATATGTATATATATATATAAGTAGATCATAATTCTTTAAGGCAATGTTTTAAAAGTAGTAGCAACACAAAATGCAGGGATCAAACTAAGGTGTCTGTACCTTATTCCAACGTTTTGCAACTTTTTTATGCAATAAAGCTGGTCGTACATCAACTACAAAGATTTTTATCCTTTTATTACGTCGTTCACTTATGAATTATCTCACATTTTGGCTTTAGATCAATTTTCTTGCTTCCAACGACATTTGTTAACCCTGTCACGTGCAAAAGAGAAAAAACTTCTTTAATCCTTTACACCGAAATTTCAGTTATCCGATGGGTCCACGTTGGGGGCGATTTGAAGCGTTTTTCGCTCTCTCTCTCTCTTATTTAAAGGCTGAGATGTTTTAATAAAAGTTATATCACTAAGTCACGGCAAGAAGAGGATACAAATCCTAAACCTTCCTTTATGACTGTCACGTGCAATGAGAAAGAGTAACCCCCCAATGATGCTGAACCTAATCTAAATTTTGAGATAAAATGTTTAAATGATGAAATTCCTGACAATTATACAGAAGCGAATGATTTCTATTCACCATCTGTATTACGTCATGGGTTCGCAGACATCAAGCAAACTGTGACATCTACAATGTACCCACCTCTGGTAGCAGTGCAGGGGTGCATTCTCGCATGCAAACGACCATAAAAAGTGTCAAATGACATCCATCAAAAGATTGTCCCAAGCATCTTGCACCTTTCGTTGCAACCCGGATTTGGTTCTTGCAGGCTCTGGTGAATGAGTGCGTTCCCACTTCGCCGTGCTCCATGCATGTTCAGTTCGCGAGAGATGTCAGGGGAGTTGTTGTACACCTTGAAGATAATGTCGCATCGCAACAGTCGTATGCCAATGTGCATTCTCCTCCTGAAAAAGCACATTACCTTCCCGACTATGAAAGGACAGTAGCATGTTTACAACTACGGAATCTAGCGGGCGATAGTTACTGCACACTGCAGGAACACCAGATCTGGATGTGAGTTGTAGCTAATGGGCCCCACATAATGAAGCACGGCGCCGGCCCTGTGTTTTGTGGGCGAGTGCACTTCGGAACTGGCCGCCCACCAGATCTGTGCCACACACGTGTACGTCAATGACTAGCATAGACACAGAATCTGCTTTCATCACTGAAGATAACAGAGTGAGATCCTGCTCTCCGGTCGACGCTTTCACGACGCCGGAGTACCTGTGCTTGGCGGTGTCGTGGCGGCAGCGTTATCCTGGCCAGAGGCACACATGTGCATAGTCCTGCTGCAAGCAGGTGGTCCTCAATTGTCCTTGGTGATACAGCAGGTGCAACAAATTCTGGATTTATGCCCTGGATGTCGTTTGGTAGGCCACAGCTGTACGCAAAATGTGGCAGCGGACGTCCAGAATATGGTCCAAATATGTGGGAATGTTCTTCAGATCACTGTTGAAATCAGCGCCACACCACCGCCACACTATGCCCAACACGTGTCGTAATTCGTCGATACGTTGATCCAGCTTCCCGCATACTTCTAATGAGACACCGTTCAAACGGCTGTAGCCGTTCAACAGGGGCACGGTTTTACCCTAAAATGATTGTTGCATACACTGCTCACCTCTAAATTCAGCACAGTTATCGCCTGTAGTGCCAACACAGAGGGTGCACAGAGAGGCGCTCTGAACACCGTCCGATCGCCGATGATCATCACAAACGAAACACTGACACTAAAACCATTAGGATACACATGTGATGAAACCGATCCAGTCCTTGTGGGTGTTGGATTTTTTTCCGGCAGTGTATATCACGCTCTGGAGCAGTATGTGCAGAGTTGTAAGGTGGCAAATTTTAGCACCTTACATGAGATTGGTTCAGAAAGTAAATGACAAATACCACGCTGACAGGTATAGCTGTTGCACAGAATAATACTGATAGCAAAACCAAGGTTCATACTGGTACGTAAGATTTTGAGAACTTTTCATGTTATCATTGGGAAGTTAGTTTGAACGGACACAGGAAAGAGCTGTTTGAGCTGTGGATCAAGCAAGGTAGCCGGCGGGAGGCTGGAGCTTCACAAGGCGGCTTCTTTGTTTGCAGTGTCGCCAGCGGCCGAAGTGGGCACCGGGCGAGCCTGGGACCACACAGGAGGAAGAGACAGAGAGAGAGCGTACATGTGAGACACAGAGAGACTGCTTCACGCCGTTGCGCCTATACAGCGATTGGAATGGGACACAAATACGGCGCGCCCATGAAAGGTGGGAGAACCGCGAGAAATTTGAGAGTTCTGATTGGCCGAAAACGCGTAGGGATACATGTGAGAGGAACTGGAAAGTTTGACGGCAACAAGAGGTAGAAGACACTAGTTTCTGGTGCGGTGCTGGGCAGACACGGAGTGTCTCGTCTGCGAGTGGAGGCCTACACATAGTTAGGTTTGGAGATATTGCTGGCATTGCGACCAGTGATCCCTCCCCAGTTTTTCAGAGTTAGTGCAGACATCTCCACAAAAGCAGAATAATCTGTTGCACTGAGAAGAGAAAACAGAATTGTCCCACTTGTGGCGTTCGAGTGCAACATTAAGTGTTCCTTTTCTGCCGCGCACACGAGTCTACAACTACTACTGATATTTGTGCAAGTAGATTGTGTATCGACTAATGACGGATTCCGCAATTGACCAACTTACGTCAGGATTTTTCAGACGGAAATCAAGTCGACTTTTCAGATAAAGTCGAGATTTCAGAGAGGAAAGACGTCATCACGCCGGTGCCTGGGACGACCGTCGTGATCTTCACACTGAATTACCGTGATATTAGTGCAAACAGCTGCAAAGTAGGGGTCTGTACTTGAAAATGGGTACGTGTTACACTAGCTCTTTGCTTGAGCTCTCCCACCCTGCGTCCGTCTAGGTGGAGCTTCAGTAGAACAACGACTTGCGTGACGAGTATCAACCAACATAATTTAGGGAAAGGGGCGCGATAAGGAATAGAGTATCCATTATGCCAATGGTATGGTAGTTAGTTTAAGAAGTTAATTTGATTGGTGTTGTAATGTCTTAGGTTAGTAACATTGCTCATCCTGTTTTAATTAGTAAATTTGTGATTTGATTACACACCATAATTAAACTTATTATAATTTCCGTAGGTAGTAAACCACTTATTGAGAGTAATAGTTTTTATTAACAGAAATTATTATTCAAAATTGATCGAAACGGTATTGGGGGTATTACTCGCGCAGTTAAACAGAGCCAAAGTCGGATAGCACTAAATAAGTAAGCATGTTTTTATAGAGATTATAACACCGTACGTTGCAAAGTAAGTGGATTAAGGGTGGAAAAGACCCATAGTGGTATAATAATTAATTTAGCAAGTTCTGGTTAAACAGAGACTGTAAAAGGAGAGCACGGAAATTTCAACAGGCAAAACTGAGTTCGTGTGTCTATAAAAAGATCGATACGTGAAGAGTACAACAATTTCCACCGTCATACACTAATTAAAGACGTTGTCGAAACCCGAGAAAATTCTGATCCTACATAAAATCGCTAATCGGGTCGAAGGCTGCTGTTCAGTCGCTCGTCGAACAGTCTGGAGTGGCAACTAAAGATAGCGAAAGGAAACCTTAAGTTTTAAATTTGACGTTTAAAATAACGTTCATGGAAGAGGATCGTGAAGACGTACCACCGTTTTACTGTCATCCAGGATGCTAGAAATAGATAACTCTGGTGCCGAAAACCAACTAAAAGAGTTGGAAAGGAGTAAGTCGCCTGTGCCGGATTGAATCCCATACGGTTCTACAGAGAGTGCTTTTCCACAGTGGCCCCTTACTTAGCTTACAATCATCACCTATCTCTTGCCTACTACAACGTCCCAAGTGACTGAAAAAAAAAAGCGCTGGTGACTCCCGCGTACAAGAAGGGTGACAGAACGGACCAGCAGAATTACATGCGGATATCCTTAGATTGGTTTGGTGGATAATTCTCGAGCTTATACTAACTCCGAATATAACAAGTTTCATTGAGACAGAAAACCTTTTCCCACAGATCAGCACATATTTAGAAAGAGTGGCTCGTGGGGAACTCTGCTTGCCTTTTTGTCGCACGATATCCCACGAATCATGGATTAAGGGCAACAGGCAGATTCCGTATTCGTAGATTTCTGGAAATCTTTTGACACGGTGTCTCCTATGCAGACCGCCAGAGAAAGTCCGAGCATAGAGATTAGATTCTCAGATATGACAGTGGCTCGAAGACTTCTTAAGTAACAGAATCCAGCGCGTTGTCCCGGACGGCGAGTGTTCGCCGCCAAAGTGCCTCAGGGATGTGTGACAGGACCGCTCACGTCCTGCATGTACATACCTGGTGTGGCGTATCAGAGTGAGCAGCGGTCTACGACTGTTTGCAGAGGACGATTTACACGAGATTTACATTTGGTGTACTAAATGGCAGCTTGCTGTAAATGTATACAAATGTAAGTTGATGCAGATTAGTAGAAAAAAAGCAGTCGTGTAACGCTCGAATACAGCATTAATTGCTTGACACAGTCATGTCGACTAAATATCTAAACGTAACACTACACAGCGCACGAAGTGGAACGACCTCTTGAACTCGGTTGTAGGGAAGGCGAACTGTCCACATTCGTTTACTGGGAGAATTCTAAGAAAGCGGTAGCTCATCTGTAAAGGAGACTGGTCGTAGGACACTTGTGCCATCCATTCCACAGTAGTGCTCGAGCGTTTGGGGTCTTCATCTGCCCAGAGTGATAGTAACACTAAAAGAGACTCCAGACATACAGTACTGGACGCTGAAACTCCTCTGGATTTGCAACAGCGGAGGAATGTTTTTCACGGCATTTTGTGTTTTCGGAAGTCACCTGTGTATTCTGATAGTCTTATTTTAGTTTTTCCCACTTACAAAAGTACAGTCGTGTTAAGTATAGCGAGCGTGTAGGCAATTTTCTGTTCCTCCAACGACCGATCCAACGATCTTCTAATGTTCTGAACAATGTCTATATATTTCAGTTTCGAAAAGGTGATACATTGATCATGTTGATGCAGCGTGGATTGTCCTTTGCATATTTGAGAAGTCTTCCGGTAAGTGCAGCACCATGATCAGCTTCGCAGTGAATTGGCCGATGCAGATAGTGTTTACTTCTAGTTCCTTGCAGGAGATAAGTGGCATGAAAGAAACCCACTTGGGGTACTGAGATGACCTTGGTCCTACGTGCTAGAAACCCGCAGAGACATGTAAGGAATCCTGATGGTCTTCACTGTGTTTAGGCTGGCGGGAAGAACACTGTACTGCAGATCATCAATGTGGCTGTGTAGCACGGAGCAGTAGCGCCTCTCTTAACTCATGTAATTGTATCTTGACTTTGAATCTTTGTAAGTTTGTCTCTCTGTAATTTTATTCGTATGAATCATCATCATCATCATCATTTAAGACTGATTATGCCTTTCAGCGTTCAGTCTGGACCATAGCCCCCCTTATAAAATTCCTCCACAATCCCCTATTCAGTGCTAACATTGGTGCCTCTTCTGATGTTAAACCTATTACTTAAAAATCATTCTTAACCGAATCCAGGTACCTTCTCCTTGGTCTGCCCCGACTCCTCCTACCCTCTACTGCTGAACCCATGAGTCTCGTGGGTAACCTTGCTTCTCCCATGCGTGTAACATGACCCCACCATCTAAGCCTGTTTGCCCTGACTGCTACATCTATAGAGTTCATTCCCAGTTTTTCCTTGATTTCCTCATTGTGGACACCTTCCTGCCATTGTTTCCATGTACTAGTACCTGCAATCATCCTAGCTACTTTCATATCCGTAACCTCAACCTTGTTGATAAGGTAACCTGAATCCACCCAGCTTTCGCTCCCATACAACAAAGTTGGTCGAAAGATTGAACGGTGCACGGATAACTTAGTCTTTGTACTGACATCCTTCTTGCAGAAGAGAGTAGATCATAGCTGAGCACTCACTGCATTAGCTTTGCTACACCTCACTTCCAGTTCTTTCACTATGTTGCCATCCTGTGAGAATATGCATCCTAAGTACTTGAAACCATCCACCTGTTCTAACTTTGTTCCTCCTATTTGGCACTCAATCCGTTTATATTTCTTTCCCAATGACGTTACTTTCGTTTTGGAGATGCTAATCTTCATACCATAGTCCTTACATTTCTGATCTAGCTCTGAAATATTACTTTGCAAACTTTCAATCAAATCTGCCATCACAACTAAGTCATCCGCATATGCAAGACTGCTTATTTTGTGTTCACATATCTTACTTAATCTCACCCAGCCAGTCTATTGTTTTCAACATATGATCCATAAATAATATCAACAACAGTGGAGACAGGTTGCAGCCTTGTCTTACCCCTCAAACTACTCTGAACCATGAACTCAATTTACCGTCAACTCTAACTGCTGCCTGACTATCCATGTAAAGACCTTTAATTGCTTGCAAAAGTTTGCCTCCTATTCCATAATCTCGTAGAACAGACAATAACTTCCTCCTAGGAACCTGGTCATATGCCTTTTCTAGATCTATAAAGCATAGATTCAATTCCCTGTTCCACTCGTAACACTTCTCCATTATTTGCCGTAAGCTAAAGATCTGGTCCTGACAACCTCTAAGAGGCCTAAACCCACACTGATTTTCATCCAATTGGTCCTCAACTAATACTTGCACTTTCCTTTCAACAATACTTGAGAAGATTTTACCCACAACGCTGATTAAAGTGATACCTCTGTAGTTGTTACAATCTTTTCTGTTTCCATGTTTAAAGATTGGTGTGATTACTGCTTTTGTCCAGTCTGATGGAACCTGTCCCGACTCCCCAGGCCATTTCAGTTATCCTGTGTAGCCATTTCAGACCTGACATACCACTGTATTTGATGAGTTCCGACTTAATTTCATCCATCCCAGCTGCTTTATTGCACTGCAATCTATTGAGCATTTTCTCCACTTCCTCAAATGTGATCCTATTTCCATCATCATTCCTATCCCATTCTACATCGAAATCTGAAACATTACTGATCGCATTTTCACCTACATTGAGCAACTCTTCAAAATATTCCCTCCAAAGGCATCCACAGGATTCACCAGCAGTTTTCCTGACCTGTCCAAAATACTTGTCATTTCCTTCTTACCTCCCTTTCGAAGACTGCTAATTACACTCCAGAATGGTTTTCCAGCAGCTTGACCCATAGTCTCCAACCTGTTTCCAAAGTCTTCCCACGATTTCTTCTTGGATGCTGCAATTATCTGTTTGGCTTTGTTTCTTTCTTCAACATAACTTTCTCTGTCTACCTGGGTTCTGGTTTGTAGCCATTTTCGATACGCCTTCTTTTTCCTTTTACAGGCTGCCTTGACTGTATCATTCCACCAAGCTGTTTGCTTCATCCTACTTTTACACACTACTGTTCCAAGACATTCTTTAGCCACTTCTAGTACTGTGTCCCTGTACCTTGTCCATTCCATTTCCAATGACTGTAATTGACTACATTCAACTAACTGGTACCTTTCTGAGATCGCTGTTATGTACTTGTGCCTGTTTTCCTTATCCTGAAGTTTCTCCACTCTTATCCTCCTACAAATGGACCTGACCTCCTGCACTTTCGGCCTCACAATCCCAATTTCACTGCAGATTAAATAATGATCAGTGTCATCAAAGAATCTCCTGAATACACGTATGTCCCTCACAGCCTTCCTGAATTCCTGATCTGTTATTATATAGTCAATGACAGATCTGGTTCCCCTGCCTTCCCAAGTATACCGGTGAATGTTCTTATGTTTAAAAAAGGAGTTTGTGATTACTAAGCCCATACTGGCGCAGAAATCCAAGAGTTGTTTCCCGTTCCTGTTGGCCTCCATATCCTCTCCAAATTTACCCATAACCTTTTCATACCCTTCTGTTCGATTTCCAATCCTGGCGTTAAAATCACCCATGAGCAGAACACTGTCCTTGTCCTTTACTCTAACAACTACATCACTGAGTGCCTCATAAAAACTATCCATATTATCTTGATCTGTCCCTTCACAATGCGAATATACTGACACAATCCTAATTTTCTTGCTAGACACTGTCAAATCTATCCACATCAGTCGTTCGTTTACATACCTTATTGCAACTACGCTGGGTTCCATTTCTTTCCTGATGTAAAGCCCTACACCCCATTGTGCTATTCCTGCTTTGACTCCTGACAGGTAGACCTTGTATTCTCCCACTTCCTCTTCTTTCTCACCCCTTACCCGAATGTCACTAACAGCTAAAACATCCAGCCCCATCTTACTTGCAGCCTCTGCCAGCTCTACCTTCTTCCCAGAGTAGCCCCCATTGATATTAATAGCTCCCCATCTCATTACCATTTGTTTGCCAAGTCGTATCTTTGGAGTCCCTGGTTTGTCAGTTAGAGGTGGGACTCCGTCACCTCCAAAGGTCCGAAGCATTTTGCTCTGATTGTTGCCAGCATCATATTTAAAGTACCAGGGAAGCAGGTTGCTAGCCTTACTTGCCCCGAGTCCCATTGGGTTTTACCCCTAATGGCTGAGGGACTAACCGGTGGATTTGGTAGTCTTTGCCGTATGAGCACAAAGGTGACCGCGACTCAGAATATGTCCGAGATGCCCAGCCTTATTCCAAAGTAACTGGTATCCCGACTGTCGGGACCACTTACTTGGCCACTCATACGTTGCCCGTGGTTCATGAACTAGGACATGACTACAGGAACCCACACCATGAACCACACCATTCGTATGAAGAGTGAAAAAAATCTTAAACATTGTTCCCCACAACAGCATTATCTTTCAGCTAGAATGTGTGTCCCTGCATAATTTTTTTGAGCCAAGTTGGTAGTTGATGCCCTTATTAAGGCAAAGACTTTTAACACTGACACTGAACTTTGTTCAGCAAATTATCAGCTTTTTGTCAAGTGAACTTCAAGAAAATTCTTTTAGCTTCAGTGGATTAGAAATAGCAGCCAACCAGTTGCAAAATACAGGCTTATTAAAACTTGACCATCGTTTCGCCGGTCATGTTGACAGATCGCTGCTGCTTTCCACATAGCATTTGTTTTCCTCAGAATTCTAAGTTCAGTAAGAATACGTCTCTTGTTGTATTACAACGCCCTTTGTCATCGACAAATGGCTGCTATTCAACGTTTTAGTTACATACCATCTTAGACCTATTCCCCCCACCTCTTTCTACACTCCTGGAAATGGAAAAAAGAACACATTGACACCGGTGTGTCAGACCCACCATACTTGCTCCGGACACTGCGAGAGGGCTGTACAAGCAATGATCACACGCACGGCACAGCGGACACACCAGGAACCGCGGTGTTGGCCGTCGAATGGCACTAGCTGCGCAGCATTTGTGCACCGCCGCCGTCAGTATCAGCCAGTTTGCCGTGGCATACGGAGCTCCATCGCAGTCTTTAACACTGGTAGCATGCCGCGACAGCGTGGACGTGAACCGTATGTGCAGTTGACGGACTTTGAGCGAGGGCGTATAGTGGGCATGCGGGAGGCCTGGTGGACGTACCGCCGAATTGCTCAACACGTGGGGCGTGAGGTCTCCACAGTACATCGATGTTGTCGCCAGTGGTCGGCGGAAGGTGCACGTGCCCGTCGACCTGGGACCGGACCGCAGCGACGCACAGATGCACGCCAAGACCGTAGGATCCTACGCAGTGCCGTAGGGGACCGCACCGCCACTTCCCAGCAAATTAGGGACACTGTTGCTCCTGGGGTATCGGCGAGGACCATTCGCAACCGTCTCCATGAAGCTGGGCTACGGTCCCGCACACCGTTAGGCCGTCTTCCGCTCACGCCCCAACATCGTGCAGCCCGCCTCCAGTGGTGTCGCGACAGGCGTGAATGGAGGGACGAATGGAGACGTGTCGTCTTCAGCGATGAGAGTCGCTTCTGCCTTGGTGCCAATGATGGTCGTATGCGTGTTTGGCGCCGTGCAGGTGAGCGCCACAATCAGGACTGCATACGACCGAGGCACACAGGGCCAACACCTGGCATCATGGTGTGGGGAGCGATCTCCTACACTGGCCGTACACCACTGGTGATCGTCGAGGGGACACTGAATAGTGCACGGTACATCCAAACCGTCATCGAACCCATCGTTCTACCATTCCTAGACCGGCAAGGGAACTTGCTGTTCCAACAGGACAATGCACGTCCGCATGTATCCCGTGCCACCCAACGTGCTCTAGAAGGTGTAAGTCAACTACCCTGGCCAGCAAGATCTCCGGATCTGTCCCCCATTGAGCATGTTTGGGACTGGATGAAGCGTCGTCTCACGCGGTCTGCACGTCCAGCACGAACGCTGGTCCAACTGAGGCGCCAGGTGGAAATGGCATGGCAAGCCGTTCCACAGGACTACATCCAGCATCTCTACGATCGTCTCCATGGGAGAATAGCAGCCTGCATTGCTGCGAAAGGTGGATATACACTGTACTAGTGCCGACATTGTGCATGCTCTGTTGCCTGTGTCTATGTGCCTGTTGTTCTGTCAGTGTGATCATGTGATGTATCTGACCCCAGGAATGTGTCAATAAAGTTTCCCCTTCCTGGGGCAATGAATTCACGGTGTTCTTATTTCAATTTCCAGGAGTGTATTTTTAGCGTGTTTTTATTCTACCTATAACATCGTGCTTTCTGGGCGTATATGGTAGTTACTGAGGCTTCGTTTACTATTCCATTCTTTATTTTATAACATCCTGTTCCTAGTTCATTCGTTCATATAGCATGCTTTATCAATACGACCATCCCCCGTAACATGATGCCTGACAAGTGATCATTTACCCTCCTACTTCCATCCCCCCCCTTTCTATTCCTAATTTGCATTTGTATTTCACTGTATGCAGTTTCTCTAGTTTTACACTAGTCCAGCACGACAGGTGTCAGTTGGATACGTCTAGTGTTGGGTCTCTTGTACAATGATAGCGTCCCTTGAAGCAGTTTTGCTCTGATAATATGTTTACCTGAGCCTGCGGGCTCTTTATAAGCCCCCCTCTCTCCCTCTTATCAGCTGTTTATTAATATGTTGATTCAGTTAATAAAATGTAGGCCTATTAACGAAATCACACACGCGGCTCATTGCAGCTACACGCATATAGGACACGCAGGTTCGCCACCTACCAGATGTAACTTGAGGGTAGTGCCTTCGCTCTTCAACCAGTCAGCGCATGTCACTAACTCTGAACGTGACATATTGACGCTCTATAGGGTCTGATGTCAAATTTTATATTTAAATGTCAGTTGTGTACTAATCTTTCAAGTTTCACACTATATGTTGTTGTATCCTGCGTCAAATATATGACACTTAAAAAATTTGAACGTTTTACGACAAAGCCGCACAATAGACGGCTACTGCTTTTGTATAACATACTTTAAATGGTGATTAAGTGGATGACATGTACCAGACAGACTCAACTAATCCCGCATTGACTAAGATAATGTGATTATAAGTGAGTAAGCTTCAATAAAAAAAAATTTGTAACATTTCCTGTAATTCTTTTATTGTAATGTTACTATCTCTGTTTCATACACAATGTCGTAATCTCATTAATAGGTACTACATCTCCTGAAGAAGACGGTTTTAAACCGTTGAAACCGTGGTCCAGGTTTAATATATTATATGTATACGTGGTGTCTGTTCATTCTGACATATCGGAAATAATAGACATCATTGGACTCCGCAGCTCTGATATATTACAAGTAAATTGAATGTTGCAGTGAACACATAGTGTGTTGTGGGGCGATGACTCTGTTGTAGAACTAATTTAAAAGCCAAGATCGCTTAAATACTGTTTACTGGGTGACCGATTTCAACACACTAAAGGTGCCATCATCGGATCTGAATGTAGCTTAACATTTATACCATTTGGATATAACGATACATGAGGCAGAACAGCTGATATAAAATCATTGTCTTATGAATAACAAATTAAAACTGCTCTCATGGTCATTCTGTCCCATCAGATATCTAAAACCGAAGTCACAAGATAAAACTATTTCGAGCAGCTGTCATGTACCAAATAGTTTATAAATGTTAAGCTACATTCAGATCCGATGATGGCACCTTTAGTGTGTTGAAATCGGTCATCCAGTAATCAGTATTTAAGCGATCTTGGCTTTTGAATTATTTCTAAATTGAATGTGGGGGGAAGGAATCAATGAATCTATGCTGTCAGCTGCAACGATACATTATGCGAAATCAGCGGCGATGATTGAAAAGGTGTGTCGGGCTCGGATTCGACCCTGGGATCTTCTGCTGACTAGGCAGTCGCGTTAATACTGCGCTACCCAGAACAAAGTGTTTACCGCAGGACAGGTGGACCTGGATGAGGCTGTGGGTCGGCCGCAAGGCCGCAAGGCATACCCAGATGGTTCGCGCAGACGCGATAACACTGTGTCCCGGATGGCGCAACTACCTAGTCAGCAGGTGATCACAATTTCGAATCCCGGTCGAACACATTTTCACTCGTCTTCGTTAATTCCACGTAATGTCCCGATGAAGCTTACGTCAGTAATCGCCTTTCTTTGCTTTCTCCCCACTCCCTCCACCTTCAATTCACATACAATAAACCTGTATTTTGCAACTGGTTGGCTGTTATGTCTAATTCGCTGAAGCTCTTGCATGCATCTACATCTACATTTATACTCCGCAAGCCACCCAACGGTGTGTGGCGGGGGGCACTTTACGTGCCACTGTCAATACCTCCCCCTTCTGTTCCAGTCGCTTATGGTTCGCAAGAAGAACGACTGCCGAAAAGCCTCCTTGCGCGCTCGAATCTCTCTAATTTTACATTCGTGATCTCCTCGGGAGGTATAAGTAGAGGGATGCAGTATATTCGATACCTCATCCAGAAACGCACCCTCTCGAAACCTGGACAGCAAGCTACACCGCGATGCAGAGCGCCTGTCTTGCAGAGTCTGCCACTTGAGTTTGCTAAACATCTCCGTAACGCTATCACGCTTACCAAATAACCCTGTGACGAAACGCGCAGCTCTTCTTTGGATCTTCTCTAACTCTTCCGTCAACCCGATCTGGTACGGATTCCACACTGATGAGCAATACTCAAGTATAGGTCGAACGAGTGTTTTGTAAGCCACCTCCTTTGTTGATGGACTACATTTTCTAAGGACTCTCCCAATGAATCTCAACCTGGTACCCGCCTTAGCAAAAATTAATTTTATATGATCATTCCACTTCAAATCGTTCCGCACTCATACTACCAGATATTTTACAGAAGTAACTGCTACCAGTGTTTGTTCTGCTATCATATAATCATACAATAAAGGATCCTTCTTTCTATGTATTCGCAATACATTACATTTGTCTATGTTGAGGGCCAGTTGCCACTCCCTGCACCAAGTGCCTATCCGCTGCAGATCTTCCTGCATTTCGCTACAATTTTCTAATGCTGCAGCTTCTCTGTACACTACAGCATCATCCGCGAAAAGCCGCATGGAACTTCCAACAGTATCTACTAGATCATTTATATATATTGTGAAAATAATGGTCCCATAACACTCCCCTGTGTCACGCCAGAGGTTACTTTAACGTCTGTAGACGTCTCTCCATTGAGAACAACATGCTGTGTTCTGACGGCTAAAACCACACAGCTGGTCTGATATTCCGTAGGCTCTTACTTTGTTTATCAGGCGACAGTGCGGAACTGTATCGAACGCCTTCCGGAAGTCAAGGAAAATAGCATCTACCTGGGATCCTGTATCTAATATTTTCTGGGTCTCATGAACAAATAAAGCGAGTTGGGTCTCACACGATCGATGTTTCCGGAATCCATGTTGATTCCTACAGAGTTTCCAGAAACGACATACTAAGCGAGCAAAAATGTTCTAAAATTCTACAACAGATCGACTTCAGAGATATAGGACTATAGTTTTGCGCATCTGGTCGACGACCCTTCCTCAGACTGGGATTACCTGTGCTCTTTTCCAAGCAAGTCTCCTCTAGAGACTTGCGGTACAAGGCTGTTAGAAGGGGGGGCATGTTCTTTCGCGTACTCTGTGTAGAATAGAATTGGTATCCCGTCAGGTCCAGTGGACTTTCCACTGTTGAGTGATTCCAGTTGCTTTTCTATTCCTTGGACACTTATTTCGATGTCAGCCATTTTTTCGTTTGTGCGAGGATTTAGAGAAGGAACTGCAGTGCGGTCTTCCTCTGTGAAACAGCTTTGGAAAAAGGTGTTTAGTATTTCAGCCTTACGCGTGTCATCCTCTGTTTCAATGCCATCATCATCCCGGAGTGTCTGGATATGCTGTTTCGAGCCACTTACTGATTTAACGTAAGACCAGAACTTCCTAGGATTTTCTGTCAAGTCGGTACATAGAATTGTACTTTTGAATTCTCTGAACGCTTCACGCATAGCCCTCCTTACGCTAACTTTGACATCGTTTAGCTTCTGTTTGTCTGAGAGGTTTTGGCTGCGTTTAAACTTGGAGTGGAGCTCTCTTTGATTTCGCAGTAGTTTCCTAACTTTGTTGTTGAACCACGGTGGATTTTTCCCGTCCCTCACAGTTTTACTCGGCACGTACCTGTCTAAAACGCATTTTACGATTGTCTTGAACTTTTTCCATAAATACTTAACATTGTCAGTGTCGGAACAGAAATTTTCGTTTTGATCTGTTAGGTAGTCTGAAATCTGCCGTCTATTACTCTTGCTAAACAGATAAACCTTCCTCCCTTTTTTTATATTCCTATTTACTTCCATATTCAAGGATGCTGCAACGGCCTTATGATCACTAATTCCCTGTTCTGCGCTTACAGAGTCGAAAAGTTCGGGTCTGTTTGTTATCAGTAGGTCCAAGATGTTATCTCCACGAGTCGGTTCTCTGTTTAACTGCTCGAGGTAATTTTCGGATAGTGCACTCAGTATAATGTCACTCGATGCTCTGTCCCTACCACCCGTCCTAAACATCTGAGTGTCCCAGTCTATATCTGGTAAATTGAAATCTCCTCCTAAGACTATAACATGCTGAGAAAATTTATGTGAAATGTACTGCAGATTTTCTCTCAGTTGTTCTGCCACTAATGCTGCTGAGTCGGGAGGTCGGTAAAATGAGCCAATTATTAACCTAGCTCGGTTGTTGAATGTAACCTTCATCCATAATAATTCACACGAACTATCCACTTCTATTGCACTACAGGATAAACTACCACTAACAGCGACAAACATGCCACCGCCGGTTGCATGCAATCTATCCTTTCTAAACACCGTTTGTGCCTTTCTAAAAATTTCGGCACAATTTATCTCTGGCGTCAGCCAGCTTTCCGTACCTATAACGATTTCAGCTTCGGTGTTTCTATCAGCGCTTGAAGTTCCGGTACTTCACCAATGCAACTTCGACAGTTTACAATTACAATACCGATTGCTGCTTGGTCCCCGCATGTCCTGACTTTGCCCCGCACCCTTTGAGGCTGTTGCCCTTTCTGTACTTGCCAGAGACCATCTAACCTAAAAAAACCGCCCAGTCCACGCCACACAACCCCTGCTACCCGCGTAGCCGCTTGTTGCGTGTAGTGGACTCCTGACCTATCCAGCGGAACCCGAAACCCCACCACCCTATGGCGCAAGTCGAGCAATCTGCAGCCCACACGGTCGCAGAACCATCTCAGCCTCTGATTCACTCCCTGTTGCTGAAGCGCACCCATATTCAAAATCTCGAATATTTGGGTTTCATCTTAATTTGCTGATATTTGATGATGGCAGTCGCCAAAATGGCTTAGTAAATATAGAAATTTAATAAGTGATCTAGACGGTTTTATTCATAAAATATTCATAACGTTTGTGGACCTAGACAAGAACATAATTTCTTTATTAACTTCCAAATTCAGAACGGTGAAGAGTATTCTCATGTACTGGATGGATGCAGAGGCACACAGGAGACTCTTACCGGCTCGATGGTGTGTAGGCTGGTGGCGACTAAGGCATCCTCCAGGTCCTTCCAGCGGCTGTGCGCCAGGAAGCGGAAGCGCCTCAGGATTTCTGCCAGGAAGACCTTGAGCTGCAGACGGGCGTACTGGGTGCCCACGCATCTGCGTGCGCCCACCCCGAACGGCAGGTAGCTGCACGCATGCTCCTTCCCTGTGCGGCCGTCCGAGAACCGCGAAGGGTCGAACCTCAGAGGGTCTGGGTGAAACTGTGGCACGCGTTGCGTGATGCCAGGTACCAACAGCACCACGGTGCCCTTAGGGACCAGCACCTGTCCCCTGGGCAGCTGAAGGTCCTCCGAGGCCACCCGGGAGATCACGGGGACTGTCGGGTATAAGCGCAGCGTCTCCAGTGGAAGTAAGGTTTTCATTCTATTCCGACCACAACTTGAGGGAAAAAAACTCTTTGGCTTGGTAGTAGAACAGATGTTTAACAATAGGTATGTTAAACATACACTTAGGTGACAAAAGTCATGGGATAGCGATTCGCACATACGTCATATGCTGGTAGTATCATGGACTTGCCGGCCGGAGTGGCAGTGCGGTTCTAGGCGCTACAGTCTGGAGCCGAGCGACCGCTACACTCGCAGATTCGAATCCTGCCTCGGGCATGGATGTGTGTGATGTCCTTAGGTTAGTTAGGTTTAACTAGTTCTAAGTTCTAGGGACTAATGACCTCAGATGTTAAGTCCCATACTGCTCAGAGCCATATCGTGCATTTAAGGTATAAAAGGGCAGTGCATTGGTGCAGTTGTCATTTGTACTAATGTGATTCATGTTTGAAGGTTATGGCCTCACAACGAGGATTAACAGACTTTGAATGCGGAGTGGTAGTTGGAGCTAACGCCTGGGACATTCCATTTTGGAAATGGATAGGGAATCCAATATTCCGAGTTCCACAGCGTCACGAGTGTCGTGAGAACACCAACTTCACTTAACAAGCAGAGCAGCGGCGTTTGCGTCCAGTTATCAGTGCTAACAGAAAAGCAACACTGCGTGAAATAACTGCAGAAATCAGTGCAGAACGTACGACGAATGTATCCGTTAGGACAATGGGGCGAAATTTGGCGTTAATGGGGTGTGCCAGCAGACGGCTGAAGTGAGTGCCATTGCTAGCAGTTCGTGCACAGAATCCTGCACCTGCTATGCTTTCTCAGTTAAGGTCGGATACTGAGCCAGCATGGCTCACCATTACTGTAGGGGAGTTCCACGACTTGTCGTGTCAATGGCACGTCGAGGTGCTGCACTACTCTAGGCAAAAGGAGGTCCGACACGATATTAGGAGGCTTACCATGGCTTCTGTCGCCTCAGAATATAGACAGTCAGTAGATTACGTGGTGAAATTCGGGAGATTTTTTGAAGGTACGTTTAGCCCGATACCTGCAGGTAGTCTCTGGTCGACTGATGGACAGAAGCAGCTATAGTAGGCACTCAGAAGAACGCCTGTGAGGGGTGATATGGGGGTTGGGGCACAACTGTCCTTCCCGTCGCTGTCGTCTACCCCACAGATGCCCATGGTCGGTGTTGCTCGCAGTATAAAATATGTCCCCTTCATCGCCCCCATGCTCGATGTGTCACTGTGTTTGCCTCTCATTTTCTGTACCTGTTCATGCAATAGCTCCATACTTAGCAATCATATAATCTGAAGAGCCAAAGAAACTGGTACACATCCCTAATATCGTGTAGGACCCGCGAGCACGCAGAAGTGGAGCAACGCGACGTGGAATGGACTCGACTAATGTCTGACGTAGTGCTCGACGGAATTAACACCATGAACCCTGCAGGGATGTCCGTAAATCCGTAAGAGTACGACGGGGTGGACATCTATTCTGAACAGCACGTTGCAAGAGATCCCAGGTATGCTCAATAATGTTCATGTCTGGAGAGTTGGTGGGGATAGGAAGTGTTTAAACTCAGAATAGTGTTCCTGGAGGCACAGCAATTATGGACGTATAGGGTGTCGCATTGTCTCGATGGAATTGCCCGTTGGAATGCACAATGGACATGAATGGATGCAGGTGATCAGACAGGATGCTTACGTACATGTCATCTGTCATATGGTATCACTCCAACGGCATATGCCCCACACCATTACAGAGCTTCCACCAGCTTCAACAGTACCCTGCTGACATACAGGGTCCATGGATTCATGAGTGTCTCCGCACCGCTACACGTCAATCTGCTCGATACAATTTTAAACGAGACGCGTCCGACCAGGAACATGTTTCCAGTGATTAACAGTCCAATGTCGATGTTGACGAACCAAGGCGAGGCGTAAAGCTTGGTGTCATGCAGTCAGTGAGGATACACGAGTGGACCTTCGGCTCCAAAAGCCCATATCGATGATGTTTCGTTTAATGGCTCGCATGCTGACGCTTGTTGATGCCCTAGCATTGAAATCTGCAGCAATCTACGCAAGGGTTGCACTTCTGCCACGCTGACCGATTGTCTTCAGTCGTCGTTGTTCCCATTCTTGCAGGGTCTTTTTCCGGCCGCAGCGATGTTCGAGATTTGATGTTTTACCAGATTCCTGCTTTTCACGGTCACGGTACACTCGTGCAATTGTGGTACGGGAAAATCCCCACTTCATTGCTACCTGACAGATCTGTATCCTATCGCTCGTGCACCGACTACAACATCATGTTCAAACTCACTTAAATCTTGATAACCAGCCGTAGTGGCAGCAACGACCCATCTAACAACTGCGGCAGACACTTGTTGTCTTAAAGAGGAGTTGCCGACCGCAGCGCCGTTTCCTGTCTGTTTACATATCTCCTTATTAGAATACGGATGCCTATACCAGATTCTTTAGTACTTCAGTGTACAACCGCTCGCTCGACGAAAAATCCGTTCCCAAAGACAGGAAAGTTGCACAGGCCACACAAACATTCAAGAAAGGTAGTAGGAGTAATCAACTAAATTGCAAGTCCATGTCATTAACATCGATGCAGCGGGATTTTTGAACATTTATTATGTTCGAACATTATGAATTACCTTGAAGACATCCGTCTATTGACACAGAGTCAAGACGGATTTAGAAAACATCGTTCTTGTGATACGTAACTAGCTCTTTACTCACCTAAAGTGTTGAGTGCTATTGACAAGATATTTAAAATTGGTTTCGTGTTTCTAGATTATCAGAAGGCTTTAGACACTGTACCACACAAGCAACTTGTAGTCAATTTGCGTACTTTTGGCTATCGTGTCAGTTGTTTGACTGGATTCGTGATTTCCTGTCAGAGAGGTCATAGTTCGTAGTAGTTGACGGAAAGTCATCGTGTAAAACAGAAGTGATTTCTAGCGTTCCCCAAACTGCTGTTACAGGCGCTCTGCTGTTCCTCATTTATATGAACGATTTAGAAAACAATCCTAACAGTCATCTTAGGTTATTTGCAGATGATGCTGTCATTCATCGCCTAGTAAAGTCATCAGAAGATCAAAACAAATTGCAAAAAAATTTAGAAAAGATATCTGTATGCTGCAAAAATTTCAATTGACCCTAAATAATGAAAAGTGAGGTCAACCACGTGAGTGCTAAAAAAAAAATCCACTGAACTTCGGTTAGACGATAAATCAGTCAAATCTAAAGGCCGTAAATTCAACTATGATAAATGATATGGGAAAAATTTGATGGTGCTGATTTATCAAATTATGCAGATATACTATTTCATTCAAGTATTTTTTCAAGGATTATACTTTGTATGAATATGATAAATTCACAAGAAAGTAGTTAGCACTGATACAGCCGCTTTATCTTTATTTGATGTTGAGTGCAATAAACAATCATAATTAGTTCTTAAGGTAATAAATATATTAAAAGACACTGCAAAAACTAGAAAATTTTACATTTTCCTAGCAAAAATTTCTTCTACAAGATGCAGAAATATGAAACCTGAATTTCCCTACAGATGGTGCTAGCTGTCAGTGTAGGGCCCGTGAGACCACGTCTGTAGCGCCATCTGCTTTCTATAACGGCTGACGACGAATGTCTACATACAGTAACCAAAGTTCCATACATTGGTATCTGTTACAAACCCATAAACATGTCGACTTTCGTGCCTCCGATCTAAGATCGTGGACAGCATTGGTTTCCTGTTATAATTTGAAGAAAAATGCTGCAGATTCGCATCAAATGCTTGTCGAAGCTTTCGGCGAACATGCTCTTGGGAAAACACAGTGTTTCGAGTGGTTCAAAAAATTCAAAAGTAGTGATTTTGGTATGAGAAACGACAATGGCGGGAAACCACCGAAAAAGCTGGAAGACAACGAATTGCAGGACTTATTGGATGAATTGCAGGACTTATTGGATAAAGATGGTACTCAAACTCAACAGAAACTCGCGTAACAAATCATTGTAACTAAGAAAGCCGTTTCTCTTCTGTTGAAAGCTATGGGAAAGGTGCAGAAGGTGGAAAAATGGATTCCACATGAACTGAAAGAAAGACAGCAAGAAATTTGAAAGACCACTGGTGAAATGCTGCTCGACAGATACAAAAGAAAGTCATTGCTCCATCGAATAGTGACAGATGATGAAAAATGGATATACTTTGAGAATCCTAAGAGTCGTAAATCATTGGTGAATCCAGGAAGCCATCGACATCCACTGATCTGTACTTGGTGGGGTCAGAAGTGTGCCATCTATTATGAGCTGCTAAAACCTGGTAAGACCGTTAATACTGATTGCTACCAAGAGCAAATGATCGATTTACAACAAGCACTACGTGAAAAACCACTGGGATATGAAAAAGACAACACAAAGTCATATTGCTCCATGATAACGCCCCATAACACACAGCAAAACGGGTCAGGGATACGATCGAGGCATTCAGTTGGGAAATACTAGGGCATGCAGCTTATCCTCCAGACTTGGCCCCTTCCGATTGTCATCTGTTTGCATCACTGGGACACGCTTTCGCTGAACAATGCTTCAGTTTTTATGAAAATGTCCCACTGACTGGTTCAATTAAATAGAAGAACTGCTTTTTTGTGGGGTGGCATTTAGTCTGCCGGTGAGATATGTATAAATAGCAATGGAGATTATTTTGAATAAAATATTGTTTATCAGTTTCAATCAGCAGATGTGTAATTATTGCAACAAAATTCCGGTTTCATACTTCTACACCTGGTATATAAATGGAGCAGGTTCAATACAAACTGTCTCAATATTGCAAATTGATAATTTTACTTCACAGAAATATACAAAACGTAATTATAGGACAAATGAGTGTCATACAAAAGTATTCCACAGTAAATGAATTCCTTGTATGTGTGTGTTTCAATATATTATTATAAAAATCGCTTGCTATGAATTCCAAGTGAAGAACCTTTGAAGATTTTGTTGGTGATGAAAAATTATGAACAACAGACTGAGACCAATAACACACAAAAATGTGTTGATTTTTAGAAGATTAAAGAAATAGAATGGTTTTAATTAGATCCATCACGTAAAGACAAACATACAAGTAGATGTAAGAAATGTATATGAGAATATTTCAAAAATAAGAAATTTGGGTGATCCTTTATTAAAACTTCTTAATAATTTTCTTAATACAGAATGGCGCACATAAAACCGGCCATAACCGGAATGCGAATGCGTGTGAGTAGCATTACTAGCATGTCAGTTTCTGTGCCACCTTCCAACAGCAGTAGAATGTGAGTATTTCATACGGAAAGTAGTCGTTATAAACCATGTACTTCATTGTCATGCCTTACTCCATTGAAGAAAATGTGTTCATTGTTGAAGAGAGTGTGCGGTCTGAATCCATTGAAGTTGTTTGTGACACTTTTCATGAAAAATTTCCTGAAAGTAATATTCCTGCAAAATCAACGATTGAGGATCTAGTGAGAAAGTGGCGTTCAACAGGCAGTGTTATTAATTCAAAGAGAAATAAGGCACTGACTATACTTACACCTGAAGTTGTGGCAAACTTGACAGCACACATTGAAAGAAATCCCTACAAGTCAACATGACGATTATTACAGCAATGTGGAATATCTCACAGGTCATGTCAATGCATCCTTCATGGCTTAAAACTGAAACCTTACCATGTGAGAATTGTTCGCAAATAAATGAAGTGGACAAAGGTAAGCATACACATTACTGTATTTGGTTGCTGGAAAATGTCGCTGGAGGACATCTGTTCCTCATTTATTCGACAGATGGAGCTTGGTTCTATCTGACAGGTTACATTAATTCACAAAACACAAGACACTGGGTTACAGAGAATCGCCATAGCATACTGCAAAAGCCATTACACGATTTAAAAATTGGTGCATGGTGCGCTGTATCTGGTAACAGAATTACCAGGCCATTGTTCTTCAATGAAACTGTCAACACATATGTTAACATGCAACTCTACAATGAATTTTTGGCTCTGTTAACTCCAAAAGAAAAATGTTGTGCATATTTCCAGCAAGATGGGGCAACTTCTCATTCTTTGGATTTGTCCTTAGCTCATATACAGACTGATTTTACAGAAGAGAGGACCATTAGTAAGGACTTGTGGCCACCCCACTCTCCCGACTTGTAACCATGTGACTTTTACCTCTGGGGATTTCTAAAGGCTAGAGTCTACCGCAACAATTCCAGAGCACTCGACACATTAAAAAACAAAATATGTGAAGAAATTTCGAACATCCCTCAAAGAGTACTGAAAAGTGTTTTCCTTAACATGCTTTGACATGGACAAGTTTTCTTGGATGTTGGTGGAGAACGTTTTCAACACAGACTTTAAATTCCTTTCTAAACTATTCTTATTAAAATAATAAAAGTAAATCTGTTACTGAAACTGTTAATTACATAGTAATAATGAAACTGCACAATAAAATGTATTAAAGCGATGATGTACATTGATTTTCTTCATTCATATTACTTTCAGCGCAAGGGCCAGTTTTATGTTCGCCACTCTGTCTTTAATAAGGGACTAACAAGGAACAAATCGATTTCCCAACTTTGTGATTATGAGAGATGAAATAATGATTAATTACCACAGTTTAAGTAAAGGTGAATTAATTGATTTAATTATATCACATAATTTACCTACTTGTACAAAGACTATCAATAATATGATGGTAGTTTAATTCAAAAGGAGAGCTATAAATCTTTGAATTAGAAGCTAAGGTAATTTAAAAATTCAGAAATAATTTAATTAATTTGCAAGGTTTTTCATTTCATCAATAATTAATCCAAAAGACTAAAACAGACCAAAACATATACGTGGTATAAAGTATTTTTGCAGATGTGATGATGATGATGTTTGAAAAAACTTGAACACTGAGTCCAAAAAAAATAGTGAGACCAGATTAAATTTATTCAGTAGTAAGCTATTTCAGCAAGAAACAGAGAACAAATCATGGTAAAACAGTTATCTGAGATTAAAGAAATAATGCAAATTTAATGAAAACTTTAAAGCTTTGTCTGTTGACTATAAAAGAGTCTTTAACTATAGTAATATTAGTAAACTGAGAAAACAGACTATATAATGAAAGAATTACATGGTAGAAGTAGCTAAAAAGAGAAGTAATTTTAGAAAAGGAGATAAGTTAAATAACAGCAAATCCAAAAGTGTTCAGTTGTATTTATACAGATTATGATGCAGCAAATAATATTAAACAATCTGTTCAAGTTTTATGCAATAAAATCAGAGATATATTAAGATCTGATGAGTATTGATTAGCGAAAAGTACATTTAATATTCAGATGTTAACAATTCCAAAAGGCAGCAAATGTAAGAAAATAATAAATTACTTCAATGAAAAAAAGACGAAAAATGTGTTATAAGAATTAATAATAGTGATAACTTATGTTGTCCTGGAGCAATAATAGTTGCTTTAATGTGTCACACAGATGTTATCTTGAGCAGAGAACTAACAACTGGAGAAATTAAGAAAATGGAGAAGGAGATAAGTATAAATTACAAAATGAGTAAACCAGATTATTATATAAAAAATTAAGCAAATACAACAAAGAAGGGTTAACTCTAGTTGATATTAAAAATGTTGAGCAACTATTGGGTATTCAAATAAATGTTGTATGTACTGATAATTTTAACTCAGTTATCTCTTGCTGCACCAAACTTGCAACAATTTCCATGTTACTAACAGTATGTCAGCATTCTTAGGATGATCACATTTCTGTGATAAATTTAACAAAATGTATATGAAGAAGGAACAACATAAAGGTAAGATAGAAAAATATATGCATATTATTCAATTGTACAGAACACAGTACTGTGGAAAATAAGATATATTGTTGAAAATGTAGCACATAATGTTATAATGAATAATGCTTAAATAGTCAACAAGAAGTCTGTGATACAGCTTGTAAATGTGAAGAATGTAAAATAACTTATTTGGGATCTAAAGAACACATATGTGACTTTGAAAAATGTAATCTAGAAGTAGAAATTTAAAGTCATCATTGTTCAACACAATACAAAATATACAAAAAGGTGGTGTATGTGGATTAAAATGTATGGTCAAAGATTGACAAAAATGTTTAAAATAGTTGTAATATCAATGGAGAATACATAAATACTATATTATTGGGTGTACAATAATGTAGTAACAGAAAACAGTTGAAGTGTTGTAAAAAAGGATCCCCAAAGAGAATTCCGTGTACCTATACTGAAAAATACATGTGGTTTGATTATGAAACTGAAGAAGAAACAAGAAAAATATCCCAAATCTCACAATTTTAATGGTGATACTTTTTGTAAATTTAAAATAAATGATGACTTCTGTAGGTGGATGACATCTAGTTAACATAATGATTATACATTTATAGCTCATTATGCTAAAGATTATGATTTACAATTTATTCAGAAGTACCGTGTTGAATATACAATAAAGCTATACATTATCTACAGAGGAACTTAATGTTATTGGAGATAAACAATTACTCCTAAAATTGTAGATAGCAGCAATTTTATACAAGGAAAACTTATTGAACTCCAGAAACATTTGATTTGAAATAATTAAATAAAGTTTGTCTTCTACATTTCTTCAACACATAGGAAAATGAAAATTACAAAGGACCGATTCCTGATATCAAAAATTATTGTGCTGATAGTATGAAACCAAAAGATAAAGAAATATTGATAAAATGGCTTAGCCATAGGGAAAGAAAATTATATACTCAGTATGAAAAATGAAATTAATGAATACTGTAATTCTGATGTAGATATGTTAAGAAAAGGTTATTTACAACAAAGAGAACAATTCCTAGAAGTAGCTAACATATATCCATCCTGTTATTTAACGACTGCTGGAGTTTCTATGGCTGTATGCAGATATAAATATTTACCTGTTGAAAAAATTTCTGTACTGGACAAGGGACAAGAGGAAAATTATACTAAAGAATCTATATTTACTATCAAAAACAGTCTTGATCACAATTTATTTATTACAGTGATTGGTTTCAATCACTACTGTGGTCATCTTCAGACCAATGAGTAAGGACCTCCTTCTGCTGGAGAATCAGTGATTCTCCAGCAGAAGGAGGTCCTTACTCATTGGTCTGAAGATGAGCACAATAGTGGTTGAAACCAGTCACCGTAGTAATTAAATTGTAATCAAATCTGTTTTTGACAGTAAATATTCGTAACACTTTGATCTCTGTACACTCCTACAATGTATTCAAAAGTAAAGAATCTATAGCTTAGATAAACAGTTTAAACAATAATACCATTCTACTTGCTCTTAATGGCTGGATCTAATTCGATGGATTTGATAAAGAAACCAATACTGTTTATCAACACTGTAGCTGCGTTTTGCAAAAGTTTTAACACTGAAACAGTTAACAACAAAAATCGAGAATCAGTGGATGATCTATATCAAAAGCCATTAACAAGAAGTACATAAATACAAAATTCAGAATCTAATTTACCAAAGATGTGGGAATGTAATTGAATTAACTTAGCAGAGCATAAAAGTTTAAGAAATTAAAACAGTTGTGTGAAGTTGTCAAATCACTAAATCCAAGATGGGACTTTTATAGTGGTCATACAAATACAATAAAATCAAGAGCTAAAGCTGATAATGTTAATACAAGAATAAGATATATTGATGTGAGTAGTCTCTACCCAACTCTACAATATTATCATTGTTATCCTGTAGGTCATCCATTATAAATATAAAATCCAAGATGTTATTGTAAAAATGGCTATGGGCTTATAAAATGTAAAGAAGTGGCACCTAGAGAATTGTATCATCCTGTTTTATCTGTGTGAAAGAAGATTGATAAAAATGAATAACTGTTGTTTTCTTTTTGTGTAAAATACGCAGGAGGAAAAATAAATAAATATAATCATAATGATGATAAAATAAGTTTTACTGGAAATTGGACAACTGACAAAATAAATAAATGTACAGAAAAAGGATATAAAATTTGAGATACCTATGAAGTATGGAGTTTTAGAAATGTAGGGAACCTATTGTTTAAAAATTATATGATCCTCTGTATGAAAATAAAATTAATAACCAGCCCCAAAGGGTTTGAAACTAATAAGTTGTATGTGACTACGTAGGCTTTCCCGGCGTAATAAGTCTTGAAAGTCTTTTCAGGTTTGCTGCCGGATCCTAAAATCAACTTGACTCGATATTTCGGCGATCCAACTGTTCGCCATCTTCACGAAATGCTGCTTCTGCTGATGAGTCCCGCT
Organism: Schistocerca serialis cubense; assembly: GCF_023864345.2. Classification (NCBI taxonomy): domain Eukaryota; kingdom Metazoa; phylum Arthropoda; class Insecta; order Orthoptera; family Acrididae; genus Schistocerca; species Schistocerca serialis. The sequence goes on along the minus strand of NC_064647.1, from coordinate 89,489,434 downwards.
GAGAACTGACGCAAGATTGCTATTCGACGTCCTATATAGGCCACCGTTCAGTACACGGCGCATGCGCCGCCCATCACGGTTTCTGACTTCCAAAACAGGGAGGTGGCGCCGCCCTTAGTGAAACACTGCTGGCAACGATATATCGCAATCAAGGCCGCATCGAAGAACGTTCAGTTTTGATGCGAGATAATACAGGATTCCACGTTTTGCTAAGAGGAAACCCATTGTCCCTGTTGATTAAATTATCAGCCAACCTAATTTCGATCGCCTCTTTATACACACTATTCCAAAAACCGGAAATGTTGGCAATTACAACAGTTTCCTCAAATTTCATTTTATGTCTCTCATTCAGGCAGTGTTCTGCTACGGCTGATTTTTCCGGCTGTTGTAGCCTTGTGTGACGGCGATGTTCCACACACCTGTCATTCACTGTGCGAATAGAACGGCCAACGTAAGTTTTCCCACGTTGACACGGGATTTTGTACACCCCAGGTTTCTTAAGTCCCAAATCATCCTTCACAGAGCCGAGCACAGCCCTAATATTAGAGGGTGGACAGAACACACTCTAAATGTTAAAACTCCTTAAAATTCGTCCAATCTTAAACGATAAGCCTCCAGCATAAGGAAGAAAGGCCACAGATCTATGTTCCTCTTCGGACACCTCCGGAGACGGTCCAAATTCCATAGCCCGACGAATCTGTTTCTCGGTGTATCCATTTTCCTTAAAAACAGTCATGAAATGCTCAAGTTCTTGGGTTAAGCTGTCTGCGTCGGAAATGGCTGACCTCGTCATGTGCTGACCTCCACGTATTTTTTATTTAACGGTAACATTTTTGAACAGAATGATGGAGTGGCTATGGGTAGTCCTTTGTCACCCATAGTCGCCAATTTATTTATGGAGGACTTCGAGGCTATGGCACTGAGGACTTCAGCTTTGCAACCAACGTGCTTCTGGAGATACGTGGACGATACCTTCTTCGTATGGCCGCATGGACGTGATGCTCTTAACAGGTTTTTGGACCACTTCAACTGTCTTCATCCCCGTATCAAATTTACTATGGAGGTTGAAAATGATGGGATGCTTCGATTTTTAGACGTAAGGGTTTATAAAAAACCAGATGGAAATTTGGGACACAGCGTTCACCGAAAGCCGACACACACAGATTTGTATCTGCACCCTAAGAGTTGTCATCCACCACACCAACGTAGTGGCGTCCTTAGGACTTTGGTACGGAGAGCATATGCCATTTTCGAATGCAGACAGCTTAACCCAAGAACTTGAGCATTTCATGACTGTTTTTAAGGAAAATGGATACACCGAGAAACAGATTCGTCGGGCTATGGAATTTGGACCATCTCCGGAGGTGTCCGAAGAGGAACATAGATCTGTGGCCTTTCTTCCTTATGCTGGAGGCTTATCGTTTAAGATTGGACGAATTTTAAGGAGTTTTAACATTAAGAGTGTGTTCCGTCCACCCTCTAAGATTAGGGCTCTGCTCGGCTCTGTGAAGGATGATTTGGGACTTAAGAAACCTGGGGTGTACAAAATCCCGTGTCAATGTGGGAAAGCTTACGTTGGCTGTTCTATTCGCACAGTGAATGACAGGTGTGTGGAACATCGCCGTCACACAAGGCTACAACAGCCGGAAAAATCAGCCGTAGCAGAACACTGCCTGAATGAGAGACATAAAATGAAATTTGAGGAAACTGTTGTAATTGCCAACATTTCCGGTTTTTAGAATAGTGTGTATAAAGAGGCGATCGAAATTAGGTTGGCTGATAATTTAATCAACAGGGACAATGGGTTTCCTCTTAGCAAACGTGGAATCCTGTATTATCTCGCATCAAAACTGAACGTTCTTCGATGCGGCCTTGATTGCGATATATCGTTGCCAGCAGTGTTTCACTAAGGGCGGCGCCACCTCCCTGTTTTGGAAGTCAGAAACCGTGATGGGCGGCGCATGCGCCGTGTACTGAACGGTGGCCTATATAGGACGTCGAATTGCAATCTTGCGTCAGTTCTCAGCGGGACTCATCAGCAGAAGCAGCATTTCCTGAAGATGGCGAACAGTTGGATCGCCGAAATATCGAGTCAAGTTGATTTTAGGATCCGGCAGCAAACCCGAAAAGACTTTCAAGAATAATAAGTTGTATATAAAATACATAAGAGAAAAAATATATATTGACTTAGATAGTGATAAGAAAAAAGAAAATACAGGAAAATGAGCTGTTGCTATTCATAAATTCATTTTGTGGAAAATTTGGGCAACAACAAAACATGAACAAAATTGAGTATGTCACAGATTTACAACAATTTTGTGAGATAGTGTTGGATGATCGATTAAATAGTATAGATACAAATTTGACTATGCTTCAAGTGAAGTATAGTTTCAAGGATTATTATGTGGAAAGTAACACAGCTACACACACTTACATAGCTGCATTCACTATATCAGTTATATGATTGTATGACATGTTAGATAAACTCAGAAAACTTTTATATATTTTGATGCAGGCAGTATAGTATATGTTGATAATGGTGAAAATACTGTGGAAATGGGTTGTATGCTAGATGAATGGATCAATGAATTACGAATTAACTGGGTTAGTGGTTGGGCTTCAACTGTGCCTAAAAGTTACTAATTTGAGAACATTCATAAAAACATAGTGATGAAAATAAAGGGATTCACTTTAAACTGTAAGGGTATTCGAAAAATGAATGATAAAATTCAGAATGAAGTGAAAGAAAAGATACAATTGGATTACAACCAAATAATTATATCTGTGAATACTAAAATTTCATAAGCAAAACAGTTTAGAAAGAATTCTCATTTCAGTGTAATAAAAGAATAGTTCCAGAAATTTACAATACAGTGCCATATGGATTTTAAATTTTATTAATACATTTTTAGTCTAACATAAATAAATGGGAGCCTTATTGAAGAAGCTCAACAGACAATACTAATTTGTTTGAAAAGATTACTGAACTAGAAGTAAATATCTTATGTGACATTACTGATTGTGAGTATTCGAATACTAGACACAAAAATAGAATATGCTTCGAATGGAATAATGAATTTAAAATTATTTAGGCAGACAGATTTTTGAATTTCATTACTGGCTGAGATTTTTCTGTTTTTTGAAGGAGCGAATATTAAACTGAGATATAAAGGAATGAAGAAACTTAATGAACTTCATGATCTAGAATTTTTGCTTTAAATACTTTGATTTTTTCACAGTAATGTCATGGGGGATGGCCAGCCCCACTGAATCTGTTACATCAAAAGCATTTTTAAAAATTAATTCTAGTGTACTCAAAATGCTCATTATTTTCAAATGAAATTTTATTTCATTTTATATACATTCTAATTAGATCCAGTAACTTGTAGTGCACTCAAAATTGTCTTGGATTTTTACATTTATTACTAAGTGTGTATGTCGAGATCACTTGGCATATTTCTACTGCACATGCCTTATTACAAATTAATTAATTATATTATATTACAGTGTTCTATATCTATAAAGAGTTTACGTGTTTCATCAAAATCTTTCTACTACAATTATAGTTAATTCATAAAAAAGTATGTGAGATAGAAGCATACTAAGTGTGTACATACCCTCTTACTATTTTCAATTAAACTAAGTTTGTAATAAATACAAGGAACAAAACAGATAAGAATATTATTATAAGTAACCCAAAAGGTGATCATTGTTGCAGGTTTTATTAATTTTATTAAATTTGTGTATAAGTAGCATGATTAAGAAGTGGAAATAGGAAACAAAAACCTCAAAATGAATAAACCTAGATCAGTATTATTATATAAAAATGTTAATTTGTTCTGTCAATTAGGCTGTAATAGCCATTTCAAGAAAAGATTTGTAAAGAAATACATTCTCGTTAAATAATACTGGTAAACACTGTAATTTCAAGACATCCTTAGGAATGAAAGAAAAGCAATGACATTTGGTGAAAAACAACATGGGCAATCAAGAAAAGTGATGCAAAACAAAATAATCGATCATATAGGTCGCTGCATCACATGAGCTGCAACATTTCTTTTGATTATGATAAATATTTAGGAAAAAGACATCAGAATAGAACAATAAAGATAACATTAAATAAAAAGCAACTACAGAAATGCAGCTGAAATTTTATATAAAACTAGGTATTCCATTGCTACTGTATGATTCTGAGACAAGGAAGACGTATATTGGATATTGAGATCAGAAATGAAATTCCTCAGATTAGTTGAACACTGTAAACTAGAACACAAATTAAGAAATGGAGTTACTATAAGTGGGCTTAAATATTTGTAACAAGAGAAAAAAGTGCTACACACAAGCAGAAGTGCACAGAATATGTAAACTGAATGTAAAAAACAGTTATCTTAAAACGATTTTCTGTTCTTCCCTAAAGTTGTAAGGAATATATGTTGGCCCAGGAAAGTATAGAGCTAAGAAATTGAGCTCAGAACAAATTACAAAAAAAGGATATAACATTTGAGATACCTATGAAGTATGGAATTTTAGAAATTTTATTTAATTAGATGATGATAATGATGATGATTTTGCTATGGACTGGATCGAAATGCACACTTGATTCTATGCCACATTCCTATTGCACATATCGTTCTCAGCACAGGATACCACTCATCATCATTATGAGATTTTATCGAAATTCTTGTATTCTCACGAATATAGCTGCCAGAAGGATAATGGGAGGTGCGGTAACAGTTCTCCCATACATTAAAAGATTTTAAAGTGTTTTTCTTTTTCCTCTCTATAACATGACCTTGCGTAATGTTGATTCTCATAGTCTAATAAATGTTGTGTCGCTACCTGCTGGCTGATGCAGAATGTAATGAGACCCTTTTAAAAGTTTGATTTGTGATTCGAAACTAATGAAGTACAAAGAACAAATAATGAGAAAAACTAACAAATAGAAACTATAATAATTTAATGTAAAGACTGTCTGTAAGAAACAATAATAACCAAAGTTAAATAAAAATGGATATAAAATGGTAGTTAAAAGTCAGTGAAGGATTGGATTACATACATCTTACAACTAGCCAATCTCACATCGTCTTCCAGCTATGAAGTAGCTGGCTGGGACAAAGAGGACCAACATAAGAAAAAAGTGGTTTGTTGGAGTGGCATGTAGACTTGTTGTGTCTGTGTTTGGTTATTTGGCGAAATCTAGGTGTTAAGGTGATAAGCGTGAATGACGCAAGTTATGACAAGGTTAATACAAGTCTTGAAATTTTTTAACTAATCTAAACAAATCTTCCCTATGGGAGGACCTGTCAGTCCTTCAGTAGCCAGGTTCAATCTGCTACCATACTGTCGCCCTTACTTCACAGAGTTTAAGGAAAACGTGTAGAAATGCAAAAAAATGGTTCAAATGGCTCTGAGCACTATGGGACTTAACTCCTGAGGTCGTTAGTCCCCTAGAACGTAGAACTACTTAAACCTAACTAACCTAAGGACATAACACACATCCATGCCCAAGGCAGGATTCGAACCTGCGATCGCAGTGGTTGCGTGGCTCCAGACTGTAGCGCCTAGAACCACTCGGGTAGAAATGCACGAGGGTCTGATTGGTATTGTCATGGAGATGATAAAATTATTGAAGATTGGCAACATCGTTATGGAATTTGTAACAACATTTTGGGAAATTTAAATATGATACCTACCCACGGATACCAAACTGGGTAACCAGTTATCGCTCCTCGTTCAAACAGTTACCTCAAGAGCGAGAAACTTGCCACAACCACATATATTAATGATAGCAGTGTTCCAGTCACTGCAGCCAGTGTAGCTGCAGCTCAAAGTTGAGAAAGTGGTTTTGCCTAAGGTTGCAATCGTCAGTCCATCGTAATAGATTTTGGACTTTTCAATATCAGTTACTTTGGGTGCAAAGAAAAATTGTCCACACCTAAATTTTTTGAGTAAAATCTGAAATTTGCTTCACTTTGACAAACTTTAACTTTTCTGGTAAAAATCAACAGTCACAACAGATTCATTGAACAAAATCCACTATGAGGCTGCATGTAAAATTAGTTTCAGGTAAAGTAGATTCCAAACTGAGTTTCATTAGAAGGTGATAGGCTGGTATTAGCTAGGCCCTAGTACTTTGGCAGTATCGCCATCAACATCAAACTAAAGTGAACATCCTAAAATGTGATCCATATGTGGAAACTTAGGCCAATCTCTCCTTTAGTATGCCTTCTGGCACCAGTCTTGCGTAGCAGTAGCTTATGTGGGTGATAGCTCATCTAGATGTTGCTATTTACTGGCACCAGCACCATCGATACCACCACCAGCATCACCACCAACAACAACACCATCACCATCATTACCATCACAAACAAGACTAAGAATGGCAACCACAGCAACACAAAGTGCTGTCCATACGCGAAGCCAATAGCTTAGGCTGGTGTTTACTTGGACCCTAACACACTGACAGCGACGCCAACAACAAGAGAGTGAACTATCTATAACATGAAACACATGTGGAACCTTTGGGGCATTCTCTCATAGCATGCCTTCTCACATCAGTCTTGCATAACAGTATCTTATGTGGGTGATAGCTCATCTAGATGTTACTATTTACTGGCACGACCACCACCAATACTGCCACTATCACCACAACAACCACCACCACTACCATCACGATCAGCACCACTGCCATCACAAACAGCAACAATCAAGTGCTAAAGTTGTTATACACATACCAAAGCTAAGGGATATTATCTTGCACCAAACTTTATCAGCAACACACTTAAGATACAGCACTTCTGTTATGTACATAGTTCCGCGTAGTCAGCGCGTACACAACTTTCCCAATAGAGCGCGCCCCGCTAAGCACAACAGTGCAGGCGCAGCGCTCGTCCGTCTCCGCACTACGAGATGGCGCCGCCTTAGAGACGAACCAAATTCTGCTTCCGCCGATCCACGTATTAATATGTAACGCAGCCAATGAGACTGCTGCTAATGCAGAACCTTTTCTCCTCGTGGATCACACTCGCGCAGTGATATCTGAATGCGCGAGGTATTATAACGAGTGTACAGACCTCCAATTAGTCAGTCTGCATTTGTCTGCACCTGTCTGTACCAGCCTGCATTAGTCTGTACCAGTCTATAGTCAAGTTTCAGTCTGCACCTAAGAAGATTATCATATTCCTGTACATAGCCGTGAAGATAAATGTATAGACACTTTGTCAAGTATCAGAGATATGTGAGAATAAGATTAACGTATCAAGACCAAAGGAACTTCAGATTGTCAATTTTGGTCACCGTCAATCTGCTACTCTAAGCGTGCAAGTGGCATTTCTATCGTCTGACCTAACAGCAGAAGATAAACACGCCACGATAAGACCACGAGACATATTGCTGACACTCGCTTACTTCGTTAGAGCGACAAGTCAAATAATCTGATGGTGTGTGTACCAAAGGTCTTACAGTACGCACACCAAAACTTCATAGGCAACTACACACTTCCAGATTAATATCCAACCCCACCAACCGTTCTGCCATTCCAACCTTCATTAACAATAACAACATAAAAATTGAGTGTTGCTTACAACACTCATAATATCAGCAGAAGGTAGCTCCCTGCAGAATTTTGGTCGATCTTGTTCCTGAACTAAGAAAATCACTTGTCAGTTACTTGTTCTGCTTTCCTTTTTGAGTATAGAGTTGCTACACTACAAGTGCCTTGAGGACTTCCATCATAGCAGTACCTCAGAGTCCCTGTTATCTGTTTGTCATTATCAGTTTGCTGCACATGTACATAAGGCTCCCACATTGTTGTCTGGATTACCTTAACTCTGTTACACATGCAATTACATATGGATCGAGTAGTAATGGCTACTCTAGCCCTGTTTGACGACATGCAGTGTACTCTGTTGAGGCAAAAATAAAAAAATAAAATGAAATCGCATCACAATGCGCCATGAGTATTGTTTAACCTCGTTGTCAGCTGGTCCTAAGCACTCTGGCACCACCACCAACAGCAACCACCTGCAGTAAACTCTATACTAAACTCTGCCCCAACAGGCCATGAAGGCCCAATGGTACTGACCGGCCACCATGTCATCCTTAGCCCACAGGCATCACTGGATGCGGATATGGAAGGGCATATGGTCAGCACACTGCTCTCCCAAATGTATGTCAGTTTACGGACTGGTTGGTCATCCATTCAAGTGCTAGCCAAGCCCGACACCACTTATCTTCAGTGAACTGGGGTGGAAAAAGTGTTACTACTGTTGCAAGGCCGCTGGCAACCACCTACAGTGAACAATGTAAGATTTGGGGTTATAGTGTAGCGTGCATCACGACTACTACCTTGGGGCACAGCAGCTTGCTAGTCACAGTTCACCTAGGTGTTCCTATCCAATACCACAAGCACTACAGTCATCACTAGCACCATTATCACAAATACTACCAAGGCCGACACTTACGAGAACCAGCTAAATTGTAGTATTTCAGCTGCATGTGGATCATTGGGGATATCCTTTCAGCACCCCTGATGCTTGCAGGTGTGAGTCACAGAAGATACTAAGTGATAATCCACCTCACTAGTGCTGTACCATCTAATATCGCCACCTTAGTAACAATATTCCAATCCCAAAGAAAGAATATGTTGACAGATGTGAAAATTACCGAACTATCAGTTTACTAAGTCACAGCTGCAAAATACTAACACGAATTCTTTACAGACGAATGGAAAAACTAGTAGAAGCCGACCTCGGGGAAGATCAGTTTGGATTCCGTAGAAATGTGAACACGTGAGGCAATACTGACCCTACGACTTATCTTAGAAGCTAGATTAAGGAAAGGCAAACATACGTTTCTAGCATTTGTAGACTTAGAGAAAGCTTTTGACAATGTTGACTGGAATAATCTCTTTCAAATTCTGAAGGTGGCAGGGGTAAAATACAGGGAGCGAAAAGCTATTTACAATTTGTACAGAAACCAGATGGCACTTATAAGAGTCGACGGACATCAAAGGGAAGCAGTGGTTGGGAAGGGAGTGAGACAGGTTTGTAGCCTGTCCCCAATGTTATTCAATCTCTATATTGAGCAAGCAGTGAAGGAATCAAAAGAAAAATTCGGAGTAGGTGTTAAAATCCATGGAGAAGAAATAAAAACTTTAAGGTTCGCCGATGACATTGTAATTCTGTCAGAGACAGCAAAGGACTTGGAAGAGCAGCTGAATGGAATGGACAGTGTCTTGAAAGGAGGATATAAGATGAACATCAACAAAAGCAAGGCGAGGATAATGGAATGTAGTCGAATTAAGTCGGGTGATGCTGAGGGAATTAGATTATGAAATGAGATACTTAAAGTAGTAAAGGAGTTTTCCTATTTGGGGAGCAAAATAACTGATGATGGTGGAAGCAGAGAGGATATAAAATGTAGACTGTCAATGGCAAGGAAAGCATTTCTGAAGAAGAGAAATTTGTTAACATCGAGTATAGATTTGAGTGTCAGGAAGTCGTTTCTGAAAGTATTTGTATGGAGTGTAGCCATGTATGGAAGTGAAACATGGATAGTAAATAGTTTGGACAAGAAGAGAATAGAAGCTTTCGAAATGTGGTGCTACAGAAGAATGCTGAAGATTAGATGGGTGGATCACATAACTAATGAGGAAGTACTGAATAGAATTGGGGAGAAGAGGAGCTTGTGATACAACTTGACTAGCAGAATGGATCGGTTGGTAGGACGTGTTCTGAGGCATCAAAGGATCACCAATTTGATATTGTAGGGCAGCGTGGAGGGTAAAAAACGTAGAGGGAAACCAAGAGATGAATACACCAAACAGATACAGAAGAATGTAGGTTGCAGTAGGTACTGGGAGATGAAGAAGCTTGCACAGGATAGAGTAGCATGGAGAGCTGCATCAAACCAGTCTCAGGACTGAAGACCACAACAACAACAACAATAACAATATAAACAGTCACCTCTATGTATGTCGCCTCTATGTATGTTGATGCATATATGGAGCACTGGGGACATTCTCCATAGCACACTTTGTGACCACGCCCAGTATGCAGTTGGTGGCAAGCTCACCTTGATGATGTTCTCCAGCACCCTAAGACTGTGTAGGTCTGCAAGGCTGACAGCCCGCAAGTAGTCATCCCCCTCGCCGAAGACGTGCCTCAGCTCTTCGTGGGCTGCCTCCTGCCACTCTGGGTGGAGGGCCAGCACCGCGAGCACGAAGCTGATAGACACAGCCACTGTCTCGGTGACGGCCATTATTACGTTCATAAGCTGCAAAGCGTTTCAGTTAGACTAGCTCACACACGCACTGCCCATTCTCTAGATGCACGGCAAGGAATAGCTTTGTATAGCAAATAGAGGAGGCACTAGGAGCCAAAATCTACACATGCACAAGGACAGAGGAAAATCATAAAATGAATCCCTTATTCGAGATTTACTTTTAAACTGTAAGTTGTCGGTTCCTATGGTACGAGAGTTGTTCAATAAATAAGCCCCAAATATTTTCCAAGGGTCTGTAAATACAGAAAAGTTTTTGTACTTGCTTGAAATTTGAAGTTTCTTCTGCATGTATGCAAGGTTTTGAAAAGTTCGACAAATGGAATTGACACAGCGACCTAAAAAATAGTGTTATTGCAAGACACTCGTTATGAGCAATGTTCTATAATTGAATTCCTGGTTGGAGGAAAAGGAACTGTTGTGAACTTTCACAAACGGATTTTTGATAGTGAGAGACTAATGCGAAGGTAATAATGATTTAGTTCATAGGAGAAGTCTCGGGCGATGGGTAAGGGAGAGCAGAAAGTAAGCTTCTTCAGCAGCCATGTTTAGAACGTCCACTCACCATCACTGCATCCGACGTGGTGAATAGCGCAGATGCTACTATGTGAGAATTGGCAGTCTGTATTCAGTGCCAGAGACTCATGGCTATTCAATGGTTTGCTCAAGACGGGACCTGTGAATAGCCATAAAAAACCATAAGATTAAAGGAAAGAAAAGTCATTTAATGTGAGCTGTTGGAGAATAATGATTCCAATCACAGACCTAGGGTGCCTAAATTTGAGCCATAAACAAAAAGGCAATCATTAGAGTGGGAAAATCAGCAGTTACCCATAAAAAAGAAATTTGAGACAGTTCCCTCTGCCGACCGGTGTGGCCGAGCGGTTCTAGGCGCTTCAGTCCGGAACCACGCGACTAATACGGTCGCAGGTTCGAATCCTGCCTCGAGCATGGGTGTGTGTGATGTCCGTAGATTAGTTAGGTTTAAGTAGTTCTAAGTTCTAGGGGACTGATGACCTCAGATGTTAAGTCCCATAGTGCTCAGAGCCATTTGAACCATTTGAACAGTTCCCTCTACTGGCAAAGTCTTGATGACAGTCTTTTGAATAGCGTTGGTGTGTTGCCGAAAGCGTTAACCAATACTTCATAGGCCTAAGTGCATACCTTGAATAAACTCAAGAACTATTTCCGACGTTTTGATCTGACAAGAACCCGAAATAAATCTTGATCTGATAATACATGTCCGCACACAAGCTCACAACTCGGGGAATACATCACCATAATGTGTTGGACATCATTGCCTCATCTATCCTGCAGTCGAGACCTTGGACTTCCATATATTTGGGCCACAAAAGGATTCTCTAAATGCGACACACTTTGAAGACAGTAACACAGTAATTCCTGCAGGGAAAATATGGCTATGGGCACCAGGCGAGAGAGTTTACCACCAGGGAATACATACTGTTTATAACGGAGTGGGAGGAGAAGACACATTTCCGTCGACAGCTATAGACTAGTTTCTGCAAAGGCTGGGGATGCGTACTGTTTCTGTGCAAAAGTTGGATGCAGGTGCAGCAGAAGGAGGTCGTTCGTGAATACAAGAACTTATTTATTGCCGTTTGTTTACAGTCAGTGCACGTTAATCCTGGTAGCATCGATGACGAGCAAGGCGAAGACATCATCATGGTGTGGGAGAGCAAGTGTCATTGCTGTGTAGTAAGAGTGAGGAGACAGAGGGGGAGGGTAAGACTTCCCCTACACTGCACACCCAGCCTGAAGGTCAAACGGAGTGCACCTTCAGCGTGTACTAGTGACGGACGAAGAGTTGCTCTCCTGTCAAACGCAAAAGTAAAATACTATTAATAATTCGTAATTTTTCATACAATAGTGTAGAATCGTTTAGACGTAAGATATACAAGGTTTGAGCAACTCCAACAAGTAGTTTCCACAACAAAACTGCTATTTTTTGCAATTTCAATATGGTAGGGAGATATAAATCTAAAATTTTGATAGTACAATTACGTATTTTGACATAAAAATCTGATACAGAATGTTTGGTAAAATTATCTTCAATACTTTTCGCGATTTTTAAAGAAATGTTAATTTTCAAGGCTTAGTACGTTACCCAGTAGAAAAATATGAGTAAGATTACAGGAAATACAGTACTACATTCCATATGAGAAGTAATGAGGAGGTATCAAGTTACAGTGCGCTTAACTGCTTTTAGAAAAACGTAGCGATAACAAAAGAGGCAGTTCAGATGGTAGGACCCGCTCACGATTCCACTGAAAAACTCGTGACAGTCATAATCAATAAAATGTGAAAGAAAAATCACAGCGAAATGTTAATTAAGTGTAGATATACAATATGATGAGTTACAGAAGCTAAAAGATCATAAATGAAAAAGTCTTTAGTTATTTAGTATGCAGAGAGGGGGCTTTTCGAGAACAAAGGAATGGGCACTAGGAATTCAGCTGCCACCATTCCACTCCACAGTCCCCTCTGAACGGGACTGGGGCTACACCAGAAATGGCGACGCTGCCTCATGGTTCACTCTCCCAAAGTCTTTCACCAAGAGCGTGTGTCGCTGTCACTATTGAGTTCCACGTTAAAACGCGTCATGATCTAATCTGCAACTGGGTTCAAAATGGCTCTGAGCACCATGGGACTTAACATCTATGGTCATCAGTCCCCTAGAACTTAGAACTACTTAAACCTAACTAAGGACATCTAACAACACCCAGTCATCACGAAGCAGAGAAAATCCCTGACCCCACCGTGAATCGAACCCGGGAACCCAGGCGTTGGAAGCGAGAACGCTACCGCATGACCACGAGCTGCGGACTCTGCAACTGGGAATGCAAGCCATCGAATAGCTGTGTATGGAAATCCTTGAGTGACACAGCGAAACCTTAACATCGCATGGGATAGTACAGGTAGAATTGAACATTCCGTGAACTGCAAATACATGAGATGCTTTCTTCGTTCTGGTATAATATGGTTTGTGTGCTGCCCTCTTAATCAAAGCTCCGCATCGGAATGGAGTAGAAAGTTACCACTTTCAGGTGTGTAACAAACAGGACTCTGAATTAATACAGCTATTATTTTCAGAACTGTAGTCAACATGAAATGGAATATGAGAAATCTATGCTCTGAAATATGGGAAATGATGATTACTGCAGTAATAACTGATGTGCTTTGAAAATGATTTTGTGTCTGCCAAACAACTGTTTTTCTAAAATATGATTTTATTGAAGACAGTGAACACTTAGTTTATCGCTGTCATTTCCTTACTTCCTTTTAAAATAGGGGGTAGACAACTTCTCAATTCAGGTGAGCTAAAATGTGATCAAGTGGATGGCAGACGATGAGTACCAAGTTTTAGGTTGCTTCTGTATGCTCATCAAAGGAATTTGCAATCCCTTGTAATGTTCAAAAATGGTTCAAATGGCTCTGAGCACTATGGGACTTAACTTCTGAGGTCATCAGTCCCCTAGAGCTTAGAACTACTTAAACCTAAGTAACCTAAGGACATCACACACATCCATGCCCGAGGCAGGATTCGAACCTGCGACTGTAGCGGTCGCGCGGTTACAGAATGTAGTGCCTAGAACAGATCGGCCACTCTGGCCAACCCTTGGGACGTAGTAGTCATAAAAACGAAGAGACAGAACCAATACACCACCCCACAATGGCATCTCTCAGAACTTTGGCCTCCAACCTGGATTCGATACTGGAACCACTGAGTGTGTTCACCTGTTGTAGCCGGTGCTGCATCGAGGAAGTCTCATGTTACTCTGCCATAGTGTGGATGGCCCTATGTAGCTGGTTTGCTGTGAATACGTTAGGATGCTACTCCCTCCAATGGTACAATGTCAGGAAGTCCTTATTGGTAACCAAGCGAGGTGGTGCAGAGGTTGGCACACGGACTCGCATCCGGGAGGACGTTAGTTCAAACCCATGTCCTGCTCCGTCTTCAGCTGCAAATCTTGCTAGATTTAATTCCGTTACGATTCCTTTCCCCTAAGAAAAATCCAGCTCCCAGACTTCTCTTAAAAACTGGCTGTAATATAAGCACTGGTTTATTTATAACTATTTACAGCTTGTATCCCGTACTTCACTCACAGTGTCACTTAGTTCTTCATACCATTCACAATTACTTTTTACCTTATTAGCAGGTGGCACTCACACTAAGTTTCTCTTTATGACTGATTCTCTTCTGTCTCGGACTATTTCTCATTGCTGCCGTTTTTACTGGTTTTAACCCATAGGCTGAAGGTTGGTAGGGATGAAATTTCGGTAGCTTTCTGTTTGAAGTAGTGAAACGTCCCCTTTTGAAAAATTACTGACACACAATATTTTTAGCGCAAAACAGTCTGACTTTCAAAAAATCCCTACGAAATAATGGCCCTGACTAACATTAACCTATACCTTTCACAAATCACTTACCTCACAAAAATCTTCGTTACTGGAACTAGTGCAATACAGCGAGCGCCACTACTGCCAGCAAAATAAAAGATTCAAACTACGGAAGGCACTAACTACTGATAGGGATAGTTAGCAAATGGAAGATATTAATAGAGAACAAACAATGTATTTACCTTAATATAATCAAAAGTCATAATATATATAGGAGTTCATAACATCCATTCCTACAAATATCAAAACTCCGCCATTTCTCTCTCCACATCCACCACTGCTGGTGGCTCACCTCCAACTGCGCAAAGCTACGCGCTGTTAACATCCAGCTGCCCAACACTACAATGGCAGACAACAATGCAAACCAGCCACAGACTGCACACAGCACAGCCAGTGATTCTCACACAGAGCGCTACGTAACGTTGCCAATAAGAAAACATAAACAGCCTATTTACATAGCCCCCATGCTCCCCACAAAAAATTTTACAAATTGTTTTGGGCAGTGGCCAATAATGATTTGATAAAATTTTCCATAATTACGATAACAAAGAAATCATATGCACACACTTATTGATACAATGTTGGTCAAATGCTAAAATTTTCTCACAGTCCATAAAGACAGTCCTGATCATTCATCACAGTAACATTGCAGTGTTTTCCTCAATGTCTGAGCAGTAAAAGAAAATGCACATGGAAGTAGTGGATTTCCATGCAATCTTGAAGAAGTAGTGTTGTCCTTCCAACTGAAAGACAGTGCTGACTCTTGACATGCAGACAGGTATTGGTCCACAACAGAGCAAACCGACAGCAAAGTCAGTCGAAATTTTGAAGAGTATTGGTAGGTCTGTCATCACAGAGCAGACTGACTGTAGTCCTGGTAGAGATTACGGTACTGGTGGGCCACCAGAGGTGCAGACCCACTGCAGTCCTTGTAGAGATGGGCAGCAGCCATCTGTTGTGACTGTGCGGGTGCACAATCACCATTGAAGAGTCTTGCGGACAATATAGCAAGTCCATAAACCACCACTTGTGCACTCACAAAGTTTTTTAATTGTCCTTAGAACCAGCAATGCTGTTATCCAGTCCCTTGCTGAATTATTAACACACGTGCAAACACTAACAGTCCCTACTTCTCACATATTGTCCATATACTATGACCAACAGAAACATGTGCAGTAAAATGGAACTTACAAGTTACTTAATTTGATGACCTGGTGTCAATTACAATTTTATAACATAAGAATACAATTACAAAGGTACAAAATACATCATTAAAGAACATAACAATAAAGAGAACATTTGTAATACAGCCTTTACAAAAGAATCGAAATAACATATACGTCAGTGTTACAGGAATTATGACATGAGTACATACATAAAAGATCAGAATAACTTTCGAAACATCAACTTCACACATGAGCATTAAAACAAAACAGAATAAATAATGTCTAAACATCTTTACAAAGGAAATAACATATTATCAGAAAAATTCTACAACATAACTCTTATTAGCTAAACACATAAAGACAGGAAGTACACAAATACACAAGGGTACACAAACAAATAGAGGGATAACACAAAAGGAAAAGACAGGGTTTGTTTTCAGTGTAACATTTGGTGCTGCAGTCCAACCCAAAACTTCATTCCATAGATCTTTCGTCTTATTTCCACATTTGTTTCCACCAAAAAAATCCTATTCAAGCATGCTTTCTGTATATATATGTTCACATATTTCTTACCTCATTATTTATTTTCCATTATCTTAGTTCATCATTTATTTCCAAGAAGATCCTACCTAAACCTGTTGTCCCTAAACCCTACTTTTTTGGTTCATATCCTCTTTCAAAATACTGTTTTGGCCAAACCATTTTCTTACAGCTTCTCAATGTATTTCTTCCAATTCATCACAACTTGTTCTCTTATATGGCCTACCCCATCTTAAGCTAACTTAAATCTACTGAGCTCAGATATATATACCAAGGGATGAGACAATGCAGCAGCACATAAAACAATTAATACAAACAGCAATGAAAAAAAAATGGAAATTGTCAAAGCAAGCTGCAGTAAATCTAAATTACCATCAATGCAACATTACAACTAATATGAGCCAATGTGCAGCAACAAGAAAAATAAATCAGTAGTAAAACTAGATTAACAGAGTAATACAAAGTGACATTCATTAGCACTATGCATGGCAAACAGCAGCAACAAATGCTATAACTAATACCTAAGCATGGCAAAGATCAAGCAGAAAAAATATTACACTAAAGACAACAATGCAGATAAGGGAAATGTCTATTCACATCTTAATATCTATATCATTAAAGTGGTGCGCCACAAATTATTCTACAAAAGAAATTACCAAGTACTTGAAAAGAAAATTCTGTATGCAATTCCTGTGAAATGTTTTTGTGCTCCATCGGTTTTTTTAAGTACATCATACAGTTATTTTTTTTACTGGATCTGTAGGCATAAAATATTTATATTAGTACATCTATAAATTTTTATTTTAACCAATGCTGCAGTGCCACTAGAAACTAGATATTAAACAAAATGAGCAATCTCTCAACTAGAAAGACAATGGATGTAAAATGTTTCTCATCATTTCATTAGGCATTTTAGTAAATATCATAAATTAAGAGCTCCACAGTGTAATCATACGTTTTCAAGTTCGAGCGTGTCGTATTTGCGATGCTTTCTACAAAGGAATGTCAATAGCGAGGATAATGGCCTCTTTTTTTTTTTTTTTGGACCTAATGGCTTCCTTTTGTCAGACGTCTACCTCTCAGCTGGGCGCTCAAAACGCATAACGTCAAGGTTACTTACCTTTCTTTCTGAAATATTTACGACAGCAGTTTGCTACAGTGACAGTCTCATATAAAAATTTCACAGGTCGAGAATTTGCGTTACAAATGTGTAGAAACAAAATCCTATTGATATAACAGTGTCCAAAAAATTTTCATCAGCATTGTAACACATTCACGCATTTACATACATTTCATAACTCTTAAAGTACGATTCTTGGTTTCCAACAACCTTTATCACAAACCAGAGTCCCTAACCACTACTCATTATTCCTTACCTTATTCGTTGACACTTCCACAATATTTCATCATAACAGATACGTAGCATAATCAAATAACACATATAGTATCAGCTTATTGTTTGATCATAAACATACCGCAACAGCATAATACACATAGTCATCGTAATAATAACATCATAACACCTCAGTCAACTCTCAAAATCGTCGTAGCTTCCTCCAATAATTAAAAAAAATTCTCTGCTCATGTCAAAAGTGTCATCTGCCTCAAACGTACTTTAAAAATCGTGATCCCATACCAAATATATCATTCAAAGTTCTCATAATATCACAAAGGGTCTGAAAAACATGAACCGTTCACAAAGTACAGACAAAATACAATTTTGTAAGTGTGAAGTTATACAACGGTGTAATTATGTAAACATCTGTCACTGATGTAGTAAAAAAAAATGTTTGTCTCTCAGTTAAATGATCAGATAGCTGTGTAATTTATGTATTAGGGAAATATGGTACCGATGTGTAAAGTTGTATAAGCAAATACCATATTAGCTAGGGCTCCTTGTGCTTGCCAAACACATGATACACAAAGTAGGCGTGTACCCCCCTGAGGATTAATGTAATTATACCCTCAGGTGTTACAGATTACAGCAATGGAATGAAATGTATCACGGAAAACCTTTGTATCATTGTACTTCAAATATCTTTAAAAATAAATGTTTTAAGTACAAAATTAATCACTCAAATACGTGTACTGTAGCGCTAAACTGTGCGTCTTGTTGTAAGATAATCTCTGTGGAAGTGTCGTATTTATCGTCCTCCGAAAGCTAAGTTCTGCAAAAGACAATGTACTTACCTCATGATAAACAAAAGTGAAATGCTTTGCGTATAGACATCTTAGTTATTATGCTTATTGCCGTGATGAAGAAAGTACTGTGCTGTAACGTATTGTTGTGCTATGGAAAAGGCAGTCTCATTGTAGCTATACCACAAAAGTTACTATTAAAACATGTTTTAATTTCCAGAATAATACAGAAAAACTGTGCAGATATAAAACAGAAACACTGAAAAAGCAACATTGTAAATTGTCACTCATTGGTAGCGTTGTGATAAAATCGTGTGGCTGTCACATAAACTAACCACTGTGTTATCTGGTATCTCACTGAAAGTACTTTAAATCCAGAATGTATTTTCAAGTAAACCAAAATGTTGCATTACAATCTCATTAGCAGTACCAGTATGTGCCCTAAGTATGTAAGCCTGATAGTCGTTACGTTATCGTGCAACTAACAAGCAAGAATGTACAAATACAACACTGTGTTGTCTGTTCACTATAACAATACATTCGTAATTTCTGTTTAAAAATGTTCCCTAGGTTCTAGACTGGATGTTTAACTTCAAACATTGTTGCATGTTAACAGTTTCTTAAGTCTGACAAAGCATACTAGAAATGTGAAGTGAAAAGTTTTATGGCAAAGACAAAGTTAAAAAGCAGATTATCTTTCAATAAACGGTTTTACATGTGAAATGTGGTGTAACCCTTTACTCTTCCTAGTACGCAGAGTCTCAACTTCAACGCAATTATCATGTGGTATACGTCGGATTCTGTAAGGTCCATTGTAAACTAGAAAGAATTTGTGACTAAAGTGTTTCTTCTTATGTGACAATGAATGAGCTTTAATGAGAACTTTCTGACCAATATATAATTTCTTTGCATTTGCTTTACCGTGTAGTTTTCTCCTTTTGTCTGCTGCAGATTTTATATTTATAATAGCCAAATCAATTATGTCTTTGTGTCGAAGTTTACGTGTATTCGGGAAAGGTACAAGCTCTCTGATTCTGTTCGGTGGTTCTTCATTCTTTAGTACAAGAGTAGGTGGTAAAGCAGTGGAGTCGTGAGGCATTTCATTCAGCACGTTTTGAAATAAGTGTAAATATCTGTCCCAATGCTGATGCTTCCTGTGACAATAAAGTCTGCAAAGCTTGTTGATTTCTTTCATAATCCGTTCAGACGGGTTACAATGTGGTGAGTACAATGAAATAAAAACAGGTTTGATTTTATGATTCCGAAGCATGCATGACCAAACAGCAGATCTGAATTGCGGTCCGTTATCTGAAATGACTTTACTAACGTGTCCAACTTCACGTAAGAAATTTTTAACAAAGGCGTTCGATACAGACCGTCCAGTGGCTTTACGTAACAGAGTGAAAGAAACAAATTTTGAAGTAAGTTCAACAGCAACTAGAACGTACGAAAATCCATTAGATGTTCTGACAAGCGTTCCCAAGAGATCAACAGCAGCAAATTCTTTTAATTTAGAAGGAATAATAGGAAACAACGGAGCACGATGTGAGACAGTAGATGGTTTCGCCTTTTGACAAAGTTTACAAACAGACAAGACTCTTCGAATTCTCTTTTCCATATTGTTAAAATAACAAGTCGTTCGAAGAATATGATAATATTTTCGTGGACCAAAATGTGCGTAGCTGAAATGAATGTACCAAATGAGCTTATTAACAAAATCGTCTGGAATGCAAAGTACCCATAACTTGTCATCAACAGTGCAGCGTTTGAAGAGTATGTTGCTTCTAACCAAGTAATAATGCCGAATCTGTGTGTGTGTCTTTTCATGCCATTTGCTCTTGATGTCTTTCCAAATCGGATCTTTATCTTGTTCATGAGCAATGTCCTTTAAAGATGTGGTGATGAAGTTTTCAAAGGCGACTTTCTGAATGTAAAGAATACTGAAATTTTTCTCGAGGTTGCCTTCTGTGTTACTTTTCTCAAGCCCAGCCGGTGCGCGTGACAGTGCGTCCGCAACAATGTTCCCCTTGCCGGGAATGTAGACTATTGTGAAGCGGAATTCTTGCAGAAAAAATGCCCAACGTTTTAACCTGTCATGATTTAATTTTGAAGACATAAGAAATTCTAATGCACGATGATCACTGTATACTTTTACGTGCTTACCAGAAAGAAAGAAACGGAATTTGTTAAATGCCAAAACGATAGCTAAAGCTTCTAATTCAGTAACGGAATAATTTTTTTCAGATTTTTTTAGCACTCGGCTAGCAAAAGCAATGGTTTTCTGAACAGTAGTGTCATTTTCTATGGCTTCTTGAAATAAATGGGCACCAAGACCGACTTTAGAAGAATCCGTGCTAAGGCAGAAATCTTGTGACAGATCTGGATGAGCTAATATTGGCGCGTTAAGTAGCAATTCTTTCAAAGAATTGAATTCCAACTGTGCTTGTTCGTCCCAGTTCCAAATAGTATTTTTTCCAGTGAGAGAACAAAGTTTTTGTGTAACTAGAATTTGCATATTCAGAAAACGACGGTAAAAATTTACAAGACCTAGAAAACTGCGGACTTGTTTTTTTGTGGATGGAACTGGAATGGCTCTTACTGCTTCTAACTTTTCAGGATCCGGCTGAATACCTTCAGAAGAAATAATATGTCCCAAAAACTTCACCTTTGTCCTACCAAATTCAGACTTTTCCAAGTTAACTTTAATTCCAGATTCTGCAAAAATATGTAACACGCTGTTGAGGATGCGATTGTGTTGTTCCCATGAGGCTTCTGCTATCAGAATATCGTCCACATATAAGGTGATGTGACGTTTTAAGAACTCAGGTAATATGGAATTTAGCCCGCGAATGAATGCTGCCGAAGAAATGTTCAAACCAAAAGGAAGTTTCCGAAACTGATAACAAACGCCGAAACAAAGGAAAGCTGTGTATTTTCTACATTCTGGATGAAGTTCGATCTGATGAAAGCTGGATCTGAGATCAATAGAAGACAACACTTTTACACCATTAAAATTTTGAAGAAGTTCTTCTAACGTTTGCGGCCTGTCTGTTTCAGGAATGATGACAGTATTGATTTGTCTCGAATCTAAGACAAGCCTGATCGATCCATTTTTCTTCTCAACAACATGTAATGGATTGTTGTATGAGCTTACTGCAGGCTCAATAATGCCCTCATTAAGCATAGATTGTATTTCTGTTCTAACACGGTCCCTATAATGTGCTGGAATTACGTATGTTCTAACACAAAATTTAGTATGCTCACGAACACGAAATTGGTATTGAAATCCCTTGATTGTTCCTGTTTTGTGAGTAAAAACTGTGGAATGTGCTTGTAAAATCTCAAAAAGGTCTTGCCTATCATTGTCATTACAATTCTCAATTGTTTGAATTTTATTCTGAATTAACTCATTAGTATCTAATGCGCCGTCGATATCATCCCTGTCAGTACTTGCAGAGTGATTGTTAGGGTCAAGTTCCGTCGAAAATTCCGAACTGTTGTCCAACAGGAGGTAAAGCCGATTAATTTCTTCGTCATGGTTTGAGAGCCAATCTTCAAATTTCAAAGCTATTGACTTACCTTCTTTCTCTAAATTTATTTCAGCATTGTGAAAGTTTAAGATTGCTTTGTATTCATTCAAAAAGTCTACTCCCAATATAATTTCCGTCGACAATAATGGAACAATGAGAAAGCTGTGGCTTCGACAAAAGAGTTCTAAGTTGGTTTGTTGGCGTACATCTACACTTTTTCCAAAGATTGCACCTTGTAATTTAATCTTATGTAACGGAAGTGTGGGGCAATCGTTCGATTTGTTACATTTGCTAAAGGCTGTTTCACTAATAACTGAAATGGGACTGCCAGAGTCAAGTACTGCCGTAAATTTTACGTCATTTACTGTAATGTGAATCACAGGATATGCAATGTTGTTATGTTTTACGTCGTGTTCCTGGAGTAAGATGTCCCTAATGTCTTCCATTTTTATGTAATTACTAGCTACGGCAGCTGCGTCGTCAGTTTCATACGTACGTTTTGTGGCTGCCAGCGGTATGAGTCATTGCCTATTGTCTCTTTGTTGGCGCGCGTCGTTATTGGGATTTGGAGACCTAACGTCTACAAATTCGCCTTGTCGAGAGGGCCCTGCTCTGTTTGAATCCCGCCAGTTCTGATGCAATTCAGGTCTGTCGTTATGATCATATCGTGTGTCTTCATGTTGGTAGATTCCATAGTTTCTTTCATGTCGGTCACGTGGTGGAGAATTTCTCCCTGAATCGTAACTGCGCGCTGGACCGTTGCATCTAAAGTTATTCTGTCTCCCCTGATAATATTTATTTTGGTTCCTATATTGTCTGTTTCTCTGATTGTCTCTGTGATAGTAATTACCGCGGAGAGGTGATCTTTCCCTGTAATTATTACTACTCTGCCAACGGTTGTCATACGGGTGGTGTCTGTTTTGGTCACGATTTATGTTGTGAGAATAGCCTTGTCGCATCCAGTTATTATTTCTTTCATCGTGGAATTGCGACGGATATGACCTGTAATTGTTGTGTTCCTGTTTCCACCTTCCGCGATTGTCAGTGTCAATTTCTAATTCTTGTAAGAGTCCCTGAAAAGCTTCAATGTCGTCTTTGCAACGTCCTGCCAAAATAATGTCGTAAATGTTCAGGCAATTTGATTAAGCAAATGCGGATGAGTTCTGAGGGACTGTATGGGTTTGACAGGTACTGATTCTTGTGCAACATGTCTTCAAAATATTTCACAAGACTGGAAAATTCAGATTGTTCGAAATGTTTCATCATTATGATGCTATGTTTTACTCGGTCTTGTGTAGCTTGAGACCAATATGCTGAGAGGAAGGCATGATAAAATTCTCCTTCACTGTGACAATCATGAATGACCGATCGCATTCTTACAGCTGGTTCATTCTCTAAGTAGCCACACATAAATTCTAATCTGTGCTCTAATGACCAGTTGGGAGGAAAACAATGAGAGAATTGATGGAGCCACGCTTGTGGATGAATGTCGTTGCCAGAATTCTTAAACGTTTTGAATTTACGTGTAGTAATGAACAGCTTATAGTCAAAATCATCATGTCGGCGAGTCGCATGTCGGTCATTGTTACGTCGTGTCGGCGGTTCAATCTCAAAATTCGGTGCACATTGCCAATTTCTTTCATAACTTCCGAAATGCCCTGTGTTATTATTTTGTGGCTGTTCCGTATTTCTATGTCCCTCTTCCCGTATTGGGGCGCGAGTGTCCTCTGAAATACGTAATTCTTGTATTACCTGTGTCAGCTGATCTTGTACTTCCCGGATTTCCCTTTTGTACTGTGTATTGATTTGATTTTGATTTTGTTTGAATTTTCTGATTTGTTTGCACTCTTCTGTGTCATTAAAGACTACCGGTTTTGTGTCATTCAGATTATCATCTACCTTCGTAGATAAATTATTTAGCTGATCCGAAAGTTCAACTACTTTCTCTGATAATGAACTAGTTTCCTCCATGTGTCTTTCTGAACCAATTTTCAGAGTATCTACTGTGTCCTTTAAGTTTTCCTGAGTTTTTGCAAGTTGTGTAACCAAATCGGTAGATGCAACTGAGTCAATTTTAGCTTGCAAGGTCTCATGATTTTCATGAACAATAGTTTGCAGTTCTTTTATGGCTGCTTCGTGATTCTGTAATGCATTTTCATGCCGCGAAAAAATAGGTTGAAAATGCTCACAAATTTGTGTTTTTACGTCATTACAGACTCTTTGACATTTCGATTCAATGTTATGTAACTCAGTAGTTAAATCTTCACGTGTTTGTTCAAGCGTGGTGTCTAACTTTTGAAGATTTTGTTCCATTGTGTCTAACTTTTTAAGATTTCGTTCCACTGTGTCTAACTGTTGCTGTGTTTGTCTCTGGTCTTGTTCCATTGTGTCTAACTTTTGAAGATTTTGTTCCATTGTGTCTAACTTTTGAAGCCTTTGTTCCATTTGTCTCTGATTTTGTTACATTTGTTGCATTAATTGCAATAATAATGTATTAGTGTCGGGAATCTGTTTCTCTATGCTTTTTGGCAGTGCATTTTCACCGGCAACATTCACATTTTGACAAACAGGAAATGTGTCTTGTCTCATTTGAGAAAACGGTGAGGACCCAAAACCTGAATCTACAGTATTTGCTAGATTGTGTCCTGTCATTTAGGATTCCTGAGGCGAGCTGTTGCCGACCGATCGATCGATAATGCTTCCCTGTTCACTAATTGTTTCACTGTCTACACCATTGTTTGCAGCCCGCTTCATTTCCCTATGCACAAGTACCAAATTACTACTTTGAACATTAGTTAATTCATTACTCGGTGGCGCTAACACACTGCTTTCGTCTTCACTGTCATTTCTCAGTTTACTTTGGAGCATAGTATTACGTTTTTCACACGCCATTATTGTCACAATATTTCACACGATAACACAGAAAAGCACAATTTGAAGAGCAAAAATTAGAGAACACATTAACATAGTACTGAAAATAATATCTAGTTAATTGCAGCTGCGAAATACTTGGTGCAAATCTACATGCGTGCCACACCTGTTTTACTGTACAACAATGAAAGACTGCAACTACAAAGGAAATTCTCTCTATAATTACGCGCTAGCAATAAACAATAGCTACACTAATTACACAAACTACAAGAAAAAAATCAGAAGATTCCAGTGAGGTATCCTAGGCTAAGGGTCGACATATGAAACGTCCCCTTTTGAAAAATTACTGACACACAATATTTTTAGCGCAACGCAATCTGACTTTCAAAAAATCCCTACGAAAGAATGGCCCTGACTAACATTAACCTATACCTTTCACAAATCACTTACCTCACAAAAATCTTCGTTACTGGAACTAGTGCAATACAGCGAGCGCCACTACTGCCAGCAAAATAAAAGATTCAAACTACGGAAGGCACTAACTACTGATAGGGATAGTTAGCAAATGGAAGATATTAATAGAGAACAAACAATGTATTTACCTTAATATAATCAAAAGTCATAATATATATAGGAGTTCATAACATCCATTCCTACAAATATCAAAACTCCGCCATTTCTCTCTCCACATCCACCACTGCTGGCGGCTCACCTCCAACTGCGCAACGCTACGCGCTGTTAACATCCAGCTGCCCAACACTACAATGGCAGACAACAATGCAAACCAGCCACAGACTGCACACAGCACAGCCAGTGATTCTCACACAGAGCGCTACGTAACGTTGCCAATAAGAAAACGTAAACAGCCTACTTACAGTAGTAGTGAGTAATATCTATTATAGCTAAAATCTTACAGGGAGCTAAAGCTGAGGTTCGTATAGCTACGAGTTGGCACTGATGTTCTGTGTGGTACTTTTCGTGTGTTCTGATAGATGCTCCTTTGATATGAGGCTATTTTCCGCAGCTAACATCTGGTCCAGAGAGACGAGCAGAGATGGTTCTAAAGTGGTATTCAAGTAAGTCAGGTTTTCAAAGAGTAGGTTGGGAAGTAAATTAAAATGTGGCTGATATTTATGGTGGACGTTCCAGTGATTATTGCGTGTAATCCGAAAGTTTATCTGGAAATACTGCATCGTGTCCTATTGATCAAAAACCTTTAACCTTGTAACCCTAAGCACAGTACGCCACTGTAATCACCATGCTCGTAACAAGTGAAAATACTAACCAGTGGGTTTGTTACGGACTGTAACCAATGTTTTCGTACTCTTTGGAAATATTCTGGTTTGGTTTGTGATTATTTTTTTCAGAACATTGCCATGTAGATTTCTGGGAGCAGAAACAGGTGAACTCACACAACCTGGGGACAGTGTGTTCCCAACGTGTATGGCAGGTGGTGACCACCCTTGCTTGCTGCGCAGCAATTCTTACGTCGAGAGTAGTGTGATGTACTTTCTGTCTAATACTATCATACATCTTGCAGATATAAAACTTCTTAACAGAAAATCTTTACTGTTAAGGATAAAAACACATGAATTACGTGTACACATTTGCACACTTCCATCCAAACACAACCTTCTTGTTCTTTTAGCCTGCTGAAAGTTAACCGCTACTTCCACATCAAGTAAACGAGCACTCTCCACAAAATAATTAACATACGAGGGTAAGTCAATTATTATCAGCAAAGTAGTTATAAAATTTTATTGTAATCAAATAGGAAACATACAAGAACATCATTTGTCGACATAGTCTCCTTGCGTTTAAGCGCACTTGGTCCATCGTTGTACAAGCTTCCTGATGCCCTCATAAAGGAAGGTTCTCGGTTGAGCTGCGAGTCAGGAAAGCACCGCTTCTTTCACCACTTCGTCCGAGGCAAATCGACGGCCCATTAATGCCTGTCTGAGTGGACCAAACAAGTGATAGTCAGAAGGGACAAGATTGAGACTACATGAAGGATGATCAAATTTGACTTTTTGGAGCATTTCAGCAGTATGGGCAACAGTATGCGGACGGGCATTGTCGTGCAACAACACAACAACGTCGGCCGGTGTGGCCGTGCGGTTCTAGGTGCTTCAGTCTGGAACCGCGTGACCGCTACGGTCGCAGGTTCGAATCCTGCTTCGGGCATGGGAGTGTGTGATGTCCTTAGGTTAGTTAGGTTTAAGTAGTTCTAAGTTCTAGGGGACTGATGACCACAGATGTTAAGTCCCATAGTGCTCAGAGCCATTTGAACCATTTGAACACAACAACTTTTGAAAGCAATCCTCGGCGTTTGCTTCGAATTGCAGGCTTTAGCGTGGCAGGAAGCATCTCACTGTAACGTACACGCCGGAAGGAGTGGCCGCTGGGTTCTAGGCGCTACAGTCTGGAACCGAGAGACCGTTACGGTCGCAGGTTCGAATCCTGCCTTGGGCGTGGATGTATGTGATGTCCTTAGTTAGGTTTCATTAGTTCTAAGTTCTTGGCGACTGATGACCTCAGAAGTTAAGTCGCATAGTGCTCAGAGCCATTTGAACCACTTTTTTTTGTAACGTACACTGTTTATTATTGTGCCCCTTTCCCCATAATGTTCCAGTACTGGATCTTGTGTGTCCCAAAAAACCATAAGCATCAGTTTTCCTGCGGACGGTTGGGTCTTGAACTTTTTCTTGCACGGTGAATTTGCATATTTCCATTCGATTCGCTGCCGTTTACTCTCCGGCTCGTAATGATGGATCCATGTTTCGTCACCAGTAATGATACTCTCTAAGAAGTTGTCCCCTTCGTTACCATAGCGATCTAAATGTTTTTGCAGATGTCCAAGCGCGTTTGTTTATGCAACTGTTTGAGTTGTTTTGGGACCCATCTTGCACAAACTTTATGAAACTCAAGTCTGTTGTGGACGATTTCGTAAGCAGAACTGTGGGTAATTTGCAGACGATGTGCCACTTTGTCAATAGTTAATCGTCTAAGAGAATCATTTCATGTGAATGCTCAATGGTTTCTTCATTTGTTGCGGTAAATGGTAGTCTGGCTCCTCCATCGTGCGTAACACTTGTGCGATCATTTTGGAATTTTTCAATCCATTCGTAGACACTCCGTTGTGGCAAGACACTGTTCCCGTCCTGTACCAAAAGTCATCGATGAATTTCCGTTACTGATATGCATTACGACAACAAAAAATGGATCACTGAACATTGCTCTTCTTTGGTGCAAACGGACAGCGCAGCAGCCATGATTAATAGCACGGCAGTGATAATTAAACTAACCTAGCAGCTTGAAAATTGCAAAGATATAATAACAAATAAACAAAGCATGCATCATCAACGTAAAACGACAGGACTACCAAAATAAACAAAAATATAACTAAATTGCCGATAATAATTGACTTACCTTCGTACCATACTACGCAATACTTGTGTTCTCCTACCTAACATCTTACCATCATTAACAATATTTTGAATAAAATTACACCCAAAATTCCTTCAGTCTAATAATTAAACAAAATATTTCATTTATGTTTATTGGTGAGCCCCTTTCAAAAAAAATAATACACCTTTGACTTGGTATTTCTTCAAACGTAGACATAAACATAAGCTATACACTGATGGACCAGAACATTATGACCACCGACCTATTACCGATATAAATCCGTCCAGGCAATAGCAGGGTCAGCTGGCGAGGAATGACTACCAGTCAGACATGCGCACAGTGCATGTAGTATTAGTGAGCGTACTGTTCACGTGTAGAATGGGGAAGGCGCGAAGGCTCACCTCGATCGTTTCGGAAACTGCACGACTTGTCAGATGTTCGAGGAGTGTCTTCAACATGTGGCGAAACCGAGGTGAAACCATATCCAGAAGTCTTGGTGATGGGTGGCCAACCCTCATTACAGAAGTCAGACGTGGTAGGTTGGGCAAACTGGTAACCATTACAGACAGCAAACTGTGGTGGAACTAACATCAAATTTTAATGCTGGGCAGAGTACAAGTGTGTCTGAATATATACTAACGATGGGCCTCCACATCCGAAGACCCAAGTATGTGCCAAGGTTAACTCCATGATATCAGCAACTATGACTGAATGGGCACGTGACCATTGGCAATAGACGTTGATGCAGTGTCAGAGTGTTACATGGTCCGATGAATCCTGATACTTTCCCCATCATACACTCCTGGAAATGGAAAAAGGAACACATTGACACCGGTGTGTCAGACCCACCATACATGCTCCGGACACTGCGAGAGGGCTGTACAAGCAATGATCACACGCACGGCACAGCGGACACACCAGGAACCGCGGTGTTGGCCGTCGAATGGCGCTAGCTGCGCAGCATTTGTGCACCGCCGCCGTCAGTGTCAGCCAGTTTGCCATGGCATACGGAGCTCCATCGCAGTCTTTAACACTGGTAGCATGCCGCGACAGCATGGACGTGAACCGTATGTGCAGTTGACGGACTTTGAGCGAGGGCGTATAGTGGGCATGCGGGAGGCCGGGTGGACGTACCGCCGAATTGCTCAACACGTGGGGCGTGAGGTCTCCACAGTACATCGATGTTGTCGCCAGTGGTCGGCGGAAGGTGCACGTGCCCGTCGACCTGCGACCGGACCGCAGCGACGCACGGATGCACGCCAAGACCGTAGGATCCTACGCAGTGCCGTAGGGGGCCGCACCGCCACTTCCCAGCAAATCAGGGACACTGTTGCTCCTGGGGTATCGGCGAGGACCATTCGCAACCGTCTCCATGAAGCTGGGCTACGGTACCGCACACCGTTAGGCCGTCTTCCGCTCACGCCCCAACATCGTGCAGCCCACCTCCAGTGGTGTCGCGACAGGCGTGAATGGAGGGACGAATGGAGACGTGTCGTCTTCAGCGATGAGAGTCGCTTCTGCCTTGGTGCCAATGATGGTCGTATGCGTGTTTGGCGCCGTGCAGGTGAGCGCCACAATCAGGACTGCATACGACCGAGGCACACAGGGCCAACACCTGGCATCATGGTGTGGGGAGCGATCTCCTACACTGGCCGTACACCACTGGTGATCGTCGAGGGGACACTGAATAGTGCACGGTACATCCAAACCGTCATCGAACCCATCGTTCTACCATTCCTAGACCGGCAAGGGAACTTGCTGTTCCAACAGGACAATGCACGTCCGCATGTATCCCGTGCCACCCAACATGCTCTAGAAGGTGTAAGTCAACTACCCTGGCCAGCAAGATCTCCGGATCTGTCCCCCATTGAGCATGTTTGGGACTGGATGAAGCGTCGTCTCACGCGGTCTGCACGTCCAGCACGAACGCTGGTCCAACTGAGGCGCCAGGTGGAAATGGCATGGCAAGCCGTCCACAGGACTACATCCAGCATCTCTACGATCGTCTCCATGGGAGAATAGCAGCCTGCATTTCTGCGAAAGGTGGATATACACTGTACTAGTGCCGACATTGTGCATGCTCTGTTGCCTGTGTCTATGTGCCTGTGGTTCTGTCAGTGTGATCATGTGATGTATCTGACCCCAGGAATGTGTCAATAAAGTTTCCCCTTCCTGGGACAATGAATTCACGGTGTTCTTATTTCAATTTCCAGGAGTGTACTTACAGGAGGGCACGGATGCATGGTCTTGCAGGGGAGCAGCCCCTTGACACCTGTACTGCAGGACAGAGACAACCTGCATCAGCTCCATTATGCTCTGGGTACCATTTATGTTGGTCCAGTGGAGCCCGTGGGAGGCACCATGATGGCCAGGGAGTATCATACATCTGTTGCAGACTACATACATCCCTTCATAATGTTCTACAATGGCAGTGTCATTTTTTAGCAAGATAATGCGCCATGTCAGAATCCCAGGAGTGTGATGGTGTGGTTCAAGGAACACAGTGGCGAGTTCCTGTTGATGTGCTGGCCTCCCAACTCGCCACCTCTGAACCCAATCGAACACATCTGGGAATTCACGGGAGTTAGGCGACTTGTGTGTGCAGCTTTGGTGCCAACTCCCTCCATCCATTGACCAAGGCCTCATTGCTTCCACGTCATAAAGCATCGCTCCTGTTACCTGTACCATAGGTGGACATACTGGCTTTGAGGTAGGTGGTTGTAATGTTCTCGCTGATCAGTGTACACAGGATTGGTTAATGTAATTCTTGTCTGACACGATACTTTTTAATACTAATTTTCTCTTACAAGTACATTCCTATCGTTCCAAGTATTAATAGTTAATTCTTCGAACCCGGCACCAAATATTTTTTTCTCAATTTTAAGAAAGCTTTTACTGATCATATATCTTTTCGTGGATAGATCTTACAGAGCTGGAAAGGAGCTGGCATCATCTGAGCGAAAACAACCTTGTAGGTGGACAAGTGTGTACGCTCCTGGATTTTTAAATTATTTGTCAATACTCCATGTGGGAGTAGGGCAGCCCAGTCATTCTGTTCATAGTTACTGTAGTAATTCAGCATTTTTCCTGTCATCTAGTGGAATATTTCAGTTTGTCCATTTACTTGTGGCCACTGAACCCGGGTCCTGACTTTCTAAATATGTAATTAAAAGGACAATTGCTTCATTGAACTGAATGTGAAATTCCTTCCTTGTTCTGTATCACTGTCTCAAGTGTTCCAAATTTTAGTATCCACTGGTTCACCGTCATCTGGACCAATGTTTCTGATTGCTGGCTAGGCATTGTTACTATGGAAATAAAATGTGAAAAAGATCTAGTACTCTCAGCACATAACCATTACACGCTTGTGTTTTCTGAGCAAATGGTCTGAGTATGCCAATGCCAATTATGTAGAATGGTTTATCTGCCTCTAGTAAACTCTCCAGTGTAATCTTTTAACGAGTGTATTCCACTCTCTGCGTGCCTATCACATAAATTTTACTATAATGGTCGATTACTCCTTTGTGAGTCATCTGCCAATAATTCTATGCAACTCTGCATTCTGATGCTTGGTGACCACTGTGTCTGGATAGAGATGACTCATGAGCCTGCCCTGACACATTTGTTTTGTAATATCCCTGGTACCGCTATGCATTACCCACATCTAGTCTTTCTACACAGCACTCCATCTTCCACACTGAATTGTGTCTCCTAGCAATAACTGACAGTCTGGGTCAGCACTTTGTATCATCTGTTTATTTATTTATTTATTGTTCCATGGGACCAAATTAAGGAGAAGTCTCCAAGGTCATGGAAAGAGTCAATACATGAAATTGTGACACGATAGTAGAAACAGATATAATGAAATACAAGAAACGTATTAAGGCAACAATTCATACATTTAAATAAAGAAAATCAACAATGTAACACTGGAATTTGCTTAATTTTTCAGCTCTTCTAGGAGCTCCTCGACAGAATAGAAGGAGTGCGCCATGAGGAAACTCTTCAGTTTAGACTTAAAAGCGTTTGGGCTACTGCTAAGATTTTTGAGTTTTTGTGGTAGCTTATTGAAAATGGCTGCAGCAGAATAGTGCACTCCTTTCTGCACAAGAGTCAAGGAAGTGCATTCCACATGCAGATTTGATTTCTGCCTAGAATTAACTGAGTGAAAGCTGCTAACTCTTGCGAATAAGCTAATATTGCTAACAACAAACGACATTAAAGAAAATATATACTGTGAGGGCAATGTCAGAATTCCCAGACTATTGAATAGAGGTCGACAAGAGGTTCTCGAACTTAACACCAGATATAGCTCGAACAGCCCGTTTTTGAGCCAAAAATACCCTTTTTGAATCAGAAGAATTACCCCAAAAAATAATACCATATGACATAAGCTTATGAAAATATGCGAAGAAGACTACTTTTCGTGTTGAAATGTCACTTATTTCAGATACTGTTCTAATGGTAAATAAAGCAACATTTAGTTTCTGAACAAGATTCCGAACATGGGCTTTCCATAACAGCTTAGTAACTATCTGAACGCCTAGGAACTTGAACTGTTCCATCTCGCTTATAATATGCCAATTCTGTCTGATCAAAATATCAGTTCTTGTTGAATTGTGAGTTAGAAACTGTAAAAACTGAGTATTACTGTGATTTAGCATCAAATTATTTTCCACAAGCCACAAAGTTATTTCATGAACTACATTATTTGATAATGTTTCAATATTAGATACAAGATCCTTCACTACCAAGCTGGTGTCGTCAGCAAATAGAAATATTTTTGAATCACCTGTAATACTAGAAGGCATATCATTTATATAAATACGAAACAGCAGTGGCCCCAGCACCGACCCTTGGGGAACGCCCCACTTATCAGTGCCCCATTGGGACTGAGACTGTTTCTACTCTGATGCATTTTCTAGTGTATATTTTGCGACAGAGACGATCGACTTTCCTGGGTGGTTTGTCCGGTTGATGTCCTAATTAAGAACAAAAACCAGTCATTGGTAACACTCATCTAGTTAAACAACTAGTTAGATGTTTAAGGCCTAGTAACCATTTCAGTGCAGTATGATCATTTGTTGCTTTGAAACATTCTCCATACAAATAACAGCTGAAGTAAATTACTCCATTCATCAGTGTTAGCATTTTTTTCTCAATAGTCAAATGTTTTTTCCTTCTTTACTAAAGCATCTTAATGTATATGCTATTGTATGTTCTTGTCCATCTACTTCTTGGCTTAAAATGCACCTCAAGGCAAAGCTGTTAGTGTCACATGAGAGTACAAACCGCTTTTGGTAATCTGGAAAACTGAGAACTGCACTAGCTGTAAGCAGACCTTTTACATTCACGAATGCCGTTTCACATTGTGGCAACCATTGAAACATTGCTCCTTTATCCAATAATTAGGGGAGGTGTCTTGGAATTTCAGTGCATATTGGAATAAATTTTCTGTAAAAATTGACTATCATTAGATTTGTGAAATGTCTATGTCTGTTGTGAAGATATCTATGGACCAGTTTGATGTAGTGGTTCCTTTGGTAAGCACGAATGAGTGGACGGCTTACCTCATTTCATGTGTAAGGGCCTGAGACTGTGCCATTGAGGCTTTGGAACTGGCCATGTAATAAAATTAATCCATAAATTTACGGGTGCTGGACATGCGTATTCTGCAAATTCTCCGCCAGCTGCAGTCCCATTCGTCAATTTATCAAGATGGAAATACAGAAAATAGTAGAGAAGAAGTTAGAAAACTAGGAGAGTAAGGGATGAGGCGCCAGAGGAGGAAGAGGAGGAGGAGGAGGAGGAAAAGGTAAAGAAATGGATGAACTGAAGGACAAAGCAGTACAGAATGAGCAGAAAGAGGAAAATAATGAGAAGAACGAAGCCAGCCTGGCTGTGTCTGTGACTCACTTCATCTCGGACCTCGGTGACTGGCAGCATGGTGTTTCCTCCTGGCTTGTCCAGAGCTTCCAGTAGATTCAGGTGTTTCTTTGGAGGTCATTCTTTGATGTCTGCTGACTTGATGGCGATGCACTGCATGATCTGGTTTTGCAGTAGTTGGACATACACGATTACACCACGCCCTGTGGAGGTCAGCTGCACCAGGAACTTGCTCTGCAGCCATGGTCTCCTCATAATAGTCTGCAAACACAAAACACCATGTGTCACTCGTCAATGGTAGTCTTCGCTCGGAGGGAACACAATAGACCATGCAATGCTGTTCTCCATTAATAGGATGAAATCTAAAAAAAGTACGAATACTGTCCGAACTCTCTATGGACAATTGGGAATGTGTGTTTGTAAACGGCTAACCCTGTTCATGGCAGACGGTCTCCGTTGTGGGCTGGCTGTGTAACGGCTTCTACGAAAATTTGACCTCAGTATTTCATACAATTATTGATGGAATATAAAAATTTTATATACTGGAATAATCTACTCATTAGGGAGTATAATCTTATAAATTTAACACAGTAAGAGAAGTACTATATTTACAAACAGTGTATACTTCATGAGAAAGCAAAATCGAAAGTGTACAAATTACCGATGCTAAATTCAACTGGCAATTGTGGCTGAGAGCACTGAGCGAGTTTCAACAACATCTACATAACATTTAAAACCTTTAAGAAACTTTTTCTTGCTGACAACCTCCAAAAATCGACGAAAAGAAAAAAGTTGATCGCTTTCTGAATGTTCACTATTCATGCACTAAAACTTTAACATGTGGCAGGACGTTTCAATTGATTAATTCATTATTACTAATTCTATTTACAATACCTTATGCGTACAATGTCCACACGTACCACTTAATGGTACCGGCGAAGTTATGTTACTACACGGAAAATAGTTCAGAAGATATAGCGCCATACATATAGAAATGAAGGATAAAATACGTTTCGATTAAACGAAGCGCAGATTAGCTGCACTGTATTCCAGTGCCAGACAACGAGAGGGCTTAGAGACGTGCACTAAACTTAGTCATAATTTCAAATATATTCTTAACTTGTTGTCACTTGCATGCTTAACGTCAAATATTTAATACATTAAATCATTTACAAATAAATCAGAGTTTGAAACTGTGGTAAAAGTGGAAGTTCTATTCTTTAGAAAATTAGGGGTGGGGCGTTTACTTGTATAAGAACTGCAACGAATTCCATGGCCAGAATTAAAACACAGATGAGGCTGATAAACTACAATATATGAGTTGCTGGTCACAATCACGGGGTACATTGTAAACACCAGAGCAGGTTTTCGAGTCACTGGGAGATGCGTACTCCAGCCTGGAGTTAACTCTCTGGCTTTCCAATAATCCAGCCAAATTCTGTTGGCCTGCCCAGGCCATAGCGTGGCCAGTAAAGAGCATAGTGGGCAAGGGCACTACAAATACAGTGTGTGGACAGAAAATTGGAAGTGTGGGTCTCACGGGGAGCGTGCCTTGCAGTCGTACTATCCCTTGTGTCCTCGGTGGCACAGTCGGATAGAGCGACTGCCATGTAAGAAGGAGATCCTATGTTCGTGTCCCGGTCGGAGCACACATTTTCAACTGTCCCCGTTGGTATTTATCAACACCTGTAAGCAGCTAAAGGTCTGAATTTCTTTGTAATTTAAGTTATAGTAATGTCACGTTCCGTCAGGTAATCACATATAATTTGTCAGATGCACGTATTTGTGCTGGTATTCTTAAATCGTCAGACCCCGATTTGAAAACATTTTTAACTATTCTGGAATCTCCAACTACTAAAGAGAGAACTGATTCGATTTTGTTGTTCTGTGTATTTATGTTGTTAAGAGTCCACAATACACAAAGTCTACAGTTCATGGTATGTTAAAAGTGAATAAATACAGGGCTGTTACTAATAGCAAACGTAGAGGTAAAAAATTTCATTCTTGTGGTGCACAAAGTGTACTGCAGGACACAGAGAGGATGACAAATGTTTCGAGTGTGGTAAACATGGTCATCTTCACACTTTACTTACGAATCAGTGACTCAGTGCCTTACACTAATATTGCTGACCTGTGTAATAAGTACAGTGATTTGTTTGAACCAGGTTTAGGAACGGCTAAAGGTTCTGAAGCGCACTTTACTGTTAAAGGCAAGGCTCAGTCACCTGTCCCCTAGCGACATGTGAGCAAGTTGCTCAGGACCTGCAAAGATGGAAAAATGGGGCTATTAAGCCCATTTCTGCACGTCAGCGGGAATCATCCAGCCAACACTCATCTGGGTTTGTTCCAGGTGTAGTGTTTCAGCTCCTGCTATGCTTCAGTGTTTCCTGGATCAGTCAACGGCAAAAATTCCTTCTTGTACAAAGTATTTGGACGATATTGTTACTGTGGGTCATGCAGTTGCTGAATATTTGGCAAATGTTGACTGATTGTTCCAAGTTCTTTCTGCAATTGGCTTAAAGTGCAACAAGGGAATGTATTCGTTTTTCCAAGAAGAACTTGAATTATTCATACTGCTAAATCACTCCTGTCTGTGATTAAGGTTCTGCTTGGACCCCAAAGCAGTCATGGGGAAGCTTACCCATTACATTAAAATCATTACAAATTCTGTGCAAAGTACTGGTCTCCTGTACTAGCTGCATCGGGAAGAGATTAGCTTTTGGTGGTCCCAAAAATGTCAGGAGGAACTTCTGCAATGCAAGTATGTTTCATTGCGTCGTCACCGTTTGATTCATTTTGATTCAGCTAAGCCTGTTGAGTTAGCTGCGGACGCATCTTCTTACAGAATGGGAGCACTGCTCTATCAGGGAGCACTGCTCTATCATAGAATTGGCTCATCTGATAGGCCTAATGCTTTTGCGCTGAAAACTCTAAACAAAGTGCAGTGTAACTGCAGTCAGCTTAAAAAAAGATGCCCACCATTATTTATACTGTTACCAAGTTCCAACATTATTTGTACGTTACGAAGATCTGTTTGATTACAGGTCATCAGCTTTTACCAGAGCTGTTCAATACTACCAAGCCTGTCCCATCATAGACAGCGCAAAAATTGTAACGTTCGGTTCTGATATTGTTTAGCTGTAAGTATGAGTTGTTGTACAAGCCCACTACACAACATTCGAATGCTGACTTGTTGTCCCTATTACCAGTCGGTTCTGACAAAGCATTTGGTTCATCTGAGGAATCATGTTATGAAACCGATTCAAAATGTTCCTCGACTTTCGACGTATTGCCACAAAAGCTGCTTCTGACCCAACTCTGTAGCTTGTTTTGCAATATGTGCACTGTGGGTGGCCACATAGTCTGAAAGAAATATCCCGACCCAGTCGTGCCTGGCTGTTCTTAGTAACATCACATGTTATCCACGTGAGCGGGTGTTCTGCTGTTGCATACAGATACTGAAGTGGCATCTATCGTGATTCCTCACCCTCTCCAGCTGGACGTTTTGTCTCTATTGCATCAAGGACAGTGACGTGTAATTCACACGTAGAAGCAACTGGCCCCATGTCTCTGTACTTCGCAGTGCACAAATGCCCAGATTGAGCAAAGGACCTGTCGTTGCACTGTTTGTGCGGAAAATCAATCAGGTTCGCAGAAAATGCTTTTCTGAGTGGCCACATCCATTTGGATCGTGTCAACGTATCCATTGGTTTCACAGGTCCGTTCTGGAACATGAGATGATTGTCGGTGGTACACTTATGCAAAAAATTTCCTTTTGTTGTCCACATAGCATCCACCATTGCTGCAAGTACAGTATCGACCTTTTTTTTTTTTTGTCCTGAAGGTCTTTCTGAGTTCGTTGTCTTTGACAACGAACCACAATTTACGTCAGCCAATTTTCAACAGTTTTGTGCTACCAATGCCTTCCACCATGTGACTACTACGCCTTTTGACGCTAAGGTGAAGCTGAACGGTTTGTTCATTTCTTCAAAAGTTACATGGAAAAACTGCGTTCCTGCCACACATGGCAGCAAGCCTTAAGGATTTTTCTCTCCTCCCATCACTCCTTGCGAAGTAAAATGAAGCTGCCAGCAGAATTACTATACGGTCGTCGCCACTGTAACCCGTTACATCTTTTGCGGCCACCATGGAAACAATTCGTTCTGCCAGGTCAGGCAAAGTTTCAGTCACAGGATGAAGTCTCATTGAAAGTTTTTGGCAAGGAACAGCGTTGGGACCATGGTGTCATAAAAAAAGCCTTTAGATATACACCTGCATCGGCGTCATCAGAACCACCTGTGGCGATTTTATGAGTACGTCAGTGATTGTGCCACAGAGTTGTTGCCACTCAGGAGGCTGACAACGCGCTGCAGACAGAGAGCTGCCGTCGCTGTAATCCCAGCCCTTTCTCCTCACCTACGTCCGCATTCAGATGCCCTCCCCTCCCCCCTCTCCCCGTTCCGCCCACCCACGCCATCGTCACGAGACACAAGACCACGTCTTCATCTACATCTACATACATACTCCGCAATCCACCATACGGTGCGTGGCGGAGGGCACCTCGTACCACAACTAGCATCTTCTCTCCCTGTTCCACTCCCAAACAGAACGAGGGAAAAATGACTGCCTATATGCCTCTGTACGAGCGCTGATCTCTCTTATCTTATCTTTGTGGTCTTTCCGCGAAATATAAGTTGGCGGCAGTAAAACTGTATTGCAGTCAGCCTCAAATGCTGGTTCTCTAAATTTCCTCAGTAGCGATTCACGAAAAAAACGCCTCCTTTCCTCCGGAGACTCCCACCCGAGTTCCTGAGGCATTTCCGTAACACTTGCGTGATGATCAAACCTGCCAGTAACAAATCTAGCAGCCCGCCTCTGAATTGCTTCTATGTCCTCCCTTAATCCGATCCCAAACGCTCGAGCAGTACTCAAGAATAGGTCGTATTAGTGTTTTATAAGCGGTCTCCTTTACAGATGAACCACATCTTCCCAAAATTCTACAAGTGAACCGAAGACGACTATCCGCCTTCCCCACAACTGCCATTACATGCTTGTCCCACTTCATATCGCTCTGCAGTGTTACGCCCAAATATTTAATCGACGTGACTGTGTCAAGGGCTACACTACTAATGGAGTATTCAAACATTACGGGATTCTTTTTCCTATTCATCTGCATTAATTTACATTTATCTATATTTAGAGTTAGCTGCCACTCTTTACACCAATCACAAATCCTGCCCAAGTCATGTTGGATCCTCCTACAGTCACTCAACGACGACACCTTCCCGTGCACCACAGCATCATCAGCAAACAGCCGCACATTGCTATCCACCCTATCCAAAAGATCATTTATATAGATAGAAAAGAACAGCGGACCTACCACATTTCCCTGGGGCACTCACCTCCGATGTCCATCGAAGACAACGTACTGGGTTCTATTACTTAAGAAGTCTTCTAGCCACTCACATATTTGGGAACCAATCCCATATGCTCGTACCTTAGTTAGGAGTCTGCAGTGGGGCACCGAGTCAAACGCTTTCCGGAAGTCAAGGAATATGGCATCCGTCTCTCTTCGCAAGATATCATGTGAAAAAAGGGCGAGTTGCGTTTCGCAGGAGCGATGCTTTCTAAAGCCGTGCTGATGCATGGACAGCAACTTCTCTGTCTCAAGGAAATTCATTATATTCGAACTGAGAATATGTTCGAGAATCCTGCAACAAACCGATGTTAAGGATATTGGTCTGTAATTTTGAGGATCCGTCCTTCTACCCTTCTTATATACAGGTGTCACCCGCTCTTTTTTCCAGTCGTTCGGGACTTTACGTTGGGCAAGAGATTCGCTATAAATGCAAGCTAAGTAAGGAGCCAATGCAGTAGAGTACTCTCTGTAAAACCGAATTGGAATCCCATCAGGACCTGATCCGCTTACCAATTTTACGTAAGACCAGAATTTCCTTGGGTTTTCAGCAAGATCTTTTGCTAAGGTATGACGGTGGTAGTGGTTGTATGCTTCGCGCATCGCTCTTTTTACAGCAGCACGAATCTCCACTAACTTTTGCCTGTCCTCATTCTCCCGATCCTTCTTGTACCGCGAGTGCTACTGCCTTTGCTTCCTGAGCATTCTCCGAATTGCGCTGTTAAACCACGGTGGGTCTTTTCCGTCCGTAACCCACTTTTTCGGCACATACTTCTCCAATGCGTGATTTACAATGTGTTTAAAATTTGCCCATAGTTCTTCCACGTCCATCGTACCGGAAGCAAATGAAGTCGATTCATTTACTAAGTGGGATGCTAACAACTGATTATCTGCTCTTTCTAGTAAGAATACTCTCCTAGCCTTCTTGACCGACTTTTTAACTTTTGTAACCATAGTCATAATGACAACATCACGATCACTAATCCCTGTCTCAACACTGACACCGTCGATGAGGTATTATGGTCTGTTCGTGGCTACCAGATCTAAAATATTTCCATTTCGCGTCGGCTGTCGATTTAGCTGCTCAAGACAGTTTTCGGATAATGTGTTCAAAAGTAATTCACACGACGGCTTGTCTGTACCACCTGTAATGAATCCATAGACATCCCAGTCTTTACTAGGTAGGTTGAAGTCGCCTCCGTCTAATATAGCATGATCCGGGTACTGCTGCGATACAGAGTGTAGACTCCCTTTGAATGATTCTAGAACTGCCACGGTGGAACCTGGTGGCCGGTAATAACACCCAACAATTAACTTTATTTCTCCTAGCCCTGTTAAACGTGTCCAGATAACTTCACAATCACAGTCTACTTCGACCTCAGTAGACACAATATTTTTGTCAACACGTGACGATGTTGCGGAGGTTTGGGAGGATGGGCAGGAATGTGGTGTTCGCTGAACAGCAAGGTACCAAGGAGAGATTGGTACACTGCCACGTAACCACAGGTAAACATTGCTACGCCCTGAAGCTACAGTGAATGAAAGACGGTGGAGCAGACACGCGCAGACGTATTTCCATACACCACTGCGTATTAGCTCACTTAAATCTGAGCACAGTGCCCACAGCCCACTGAGCATCATCGCTGAAAATGTCGACATCGACTCTCTACCGAGCCAGCAGTGCATAAGTCGTATTAAACAGAACTCTGCACTTAAGTCACCAGGAACCTGTCAAAAAAAGAAAAAAAAAACAGTATGTATCAAGTGATACGTTAATGTTCAGTCGCAGTAATAAATACTCATGACATTCCTGTGGACATGAATTGTTACAAAGTTAGAATTTCATCTTGTTCAAGTTGTCATTAAGTGATCTAATATTTTAAGTGTTGTACTATTATTGGCCCCCTCCAGTGGTGAAGCTAAGAACCAACCACTACACCGACGAGTGTTATTTCGTCCGGTTTAACAGTTTCTAATTTCTTTTATTGTCTGCTTTGAATAAGAGGCACAGGTGAGCTAAGATGAAATAGCTGCACGAGGAAGATAAAGAAATCGAAAAAGAAA
Source organism: Schistocerca serialis cubense (assembly GCF_023864345.2). Taxonomy (NCBI): domain Eukaryota; kingdom Metazoa; phylum Arthropoda; class Insecta; order Orthoptera; family Acrididae; genus Schistocerca; species Schistocerca serialis. The sequence goes on along the minus strand of NC_064647.1, from coordinate 89,447,714 downwards.
TGATTGTCGGAAGGCTTGACTCAGCATATAGAAAAGTCAAAGCAACTCTTGGTGACATTAACAGCAATGTGAATTCCAGTGTTAAATCCACAGGAGAGAGCGGATATGTGGAAAGAGTACACTGAAGGTCTCTATGAGGGAGCAAATTTGTCTGATGTGACAGAAGAAGAAACAGGTGTCGACATGCAAGTGATAGGGGATCTAGTGTTAGAATCATAATTTAAAAGAGCTTTGGAAGACACAAGATGAAATAAGACAGAAGGGATTGATACCATACCACCGGAATTTCTAAAATCATTGAGGGAAGTGACATCAAAACCACTATTCACGTTGGTGTGGAGAATGTGAGTCCGGCGACATTTCGGGAAAATACCATCCACACAGTTCCGAAGATTGCAAGAGCTGACAGGTGCGAGAATTATCATGCATCCAAGTTGCTGACAAGGATAATATACGGGAGAGTGGAATAGATAATAGATGATGTATTAGATCACGATTAGTTTGGTTTTAGGAAAAGTAAAGGCACCAGAGCGACAGTTCTAACATTACGATTGATAATGGAAGCAAGACTAAAGAAAAATCAAGATACGTTCATAGGATCTGTCAATTTGGCAAAATCGTTCGACAATGTCAAATGGTGCAAGATATACGAAATTCTGAGAAAAATAGGGTTGATCTATAAGGAGACACGGTATATAGAATATGTACAAGAGCCAAGAGGGATTTTAAGAGTGGCAGACCAAGAAAGAAGTGCTCGGATTAAAAAGGGTGTAAGACAGGTATATAACCTTTCTCAGGTACTGTTCAATCTGTACATCGAAGAAGCAGTGATGGAAGTAACAGGAAGGTTCAGCAGTGGAAATAAAATTCAGGGTGAAATGATACCACAATAAGATTAGGTGATTACATTATTATCGCCAGTGAAAGTGAAGAATTACATGACCAAATGAATGGAATGAACAGTCTAATGAGTACAGGATAAAGATTGAGAGTAAATCGAAGTAGTGAGAAGTAGCAGAAATAAGAACAGTGAGAAACTTAACATTATAATTGGTGACCACGAAGTAGATAAAGTTAAGGAATTCTTCTACTTAGGCCGCAAAATAAGCAATGACGGACGGAGCAAGGAAGACATCAAAAGAAGACTAGCACTGGCCAAGACAAGTCTACTAGTATCAAACACAGGCTTTAACTTGAGGAAGAAATTTCTGAGAATGTACGTTCGGGGCACAGCATCGTATGGTAGCGAAACATGGACTGTGGGGAAACCCGAACAGAAAAGAACAGAAACATGTTATCATAGACGAATGTTGAAAATTACGTGGACTGATATGGTAAGGAATGAGGAAGTTCTGCACAGGATCTCAGAGGAAAGGAATTTGTGGAAAACACTGACAAGAAGAATGGACAGGATGATAGGACATCTGTTAAGACATCTGGAAACAACTTCCATGGTACTAGAGGGAGCTGTAGAGAGTAAAAACTGTACAGGAATACAGAGATTGGAATACATCCAGCAAGTAATTGAGGAGGTAGGTTGCAAGATACTCTGGAATGAAGAGGTTGGCACAGGAGAGGAATTCGTGGCGAGCAGCATCAAACAATTCAGAAGACTGATTTTAAAAAAAAGACTCTGAATACTCACATAAACCAGTGCATCGAAACGCACTCATCATTCACACATAATAGCGACCCTTCAGGTCTGATAAACCTTAACTGAGGTTGTGTAACGGAGGGTACTTTGAGTACCTCTATCGGTTCTCCCTTCTATTCCGTCTCGTGTTGTCCGTGGAAAGAAAGATTGTCGGTATGAGTCTGTGTGGGCTCTGACTTCATCCTCATGGTCTCTTCGCGAGATATACGTACGAGGGAGCAATATACTGCTTGACTTCTCGGTGAAGGTATGTTCTCGAAACTTCAACAAAAGTCCGTACCGAGCTACTGAGCGTCTCTCCTACAGAGTCCTCCACTGGAGTTTATCTGTCATCTCCGTAACGCTTTCGCGATTACTAAATGATCCTGTAACGAAGCGCGTTGCTCTCTGTTGGATCTTCTCTATCTCTTCTATCAACCCTATCTGGTACGGATCCCACACTTGTGAGCAATATTCAAGCAGTGGGCGAACAAGTGTACTCCTACTTCCTTTGTTTTCGGACTGCATTTCCTTAGGATTCTTCCAATGAATCTCAGTCTGGCATCTGCTTTACCGACGATCAACTTTATATGATCATTCCATTTTAAATCACTTCTAATGCCTACTCCCAAATAATTTATGGAATTAACTGCTTCCAGTTGCTGATCTGCTATATTGTAGCTAAATGATAAAGGATCTTTCTTTCTATGTATTCGCAGCACGTTACACTTGTCTACAGTGAGATTCAATTGCCATTCCCTGCACCATGCGTCAATTCCTGCATTTCAGTGCAATTTTCTATTGTTACAACCTCTCGATATACTACAGCATCATCCGCAAAAAGTCTCAGTCAACTTCCGATGTTATCCACAAGGTCATTTATGTATATCGTGAATAGCAACGGTCCTACGACACTCCCCTACGGCACACCTGAAATCACTGTTACTTTGGAAGACTTCTCTCCATTGAGAATGACATGCTGCGTTCTGTTATCTAGGAACTCTTCAATCCAATCACACAATTTGTCTGATAGTCCATATGCTGTTATTTTGTTCATTAAACGACTGTGGGGAATTGTATCGAACGCCTTGCGGAAGTCAAGAAACACGGCATCTACCTGTGAACCCGTGTCTATGGCCCTCTGAGTCTCGTGGACGAATAGCGAGCGCGAGCTAGGTTTCACACGTTCGTCTTTTCCGAAACCCATGCTGATTCCTACGGAGTAGATTTCTAGTCTCCAGAAAAGTCATTATACTCGAACATAATACGTGTTCCAAAATTCTACAACTGATCGTCGTTAGAGATATAGGTCTATACTTCTGCACATCTGTTCGACGTCCCTTCTTGAAAACGGGGATGACCTGTGCCCCATTCCAATCCTTTGGAACGCTACGCTCTTCTAGAGAACTACGGTACACCGCTTCAAGAAGGGGGACAAGTTCCTTCGCGTACTCTGTGTAAAATCGAACTGGTATCCCATCAGGTCCAGCGGCCTTTCCTCTTTTGAGCGATTTTAATTGTTTTTCTATCCCTCTGTCATCTATTTCGATATCTACCATTTTGTAAACTGTGCGACAATCTAGAGAAGGACCTACAGTGCAGCCTTCCTCTGTGAAACAGCTTTGGAATAAGACATTATTTCGGCCTTTAGTCTGTCATCCTCTGTTTCAGTACCATTTTGGTCACAGAGTGTCTGGACATTTTGTTTTGATCCACCTACCGCTTTGTCATAAGACCAAAATTTCTTAGGATTTTCTGCCAAGTCCGTACATAGAACTTTACTTTCGAATTCATTGAACGCCTCTCGCATAGCCCTCCTCACACTACATTTCGCTTCGCGTAATTTTTGTTTGTCTGCAAGGCTTTGGCTATGTTTATGTTTGCTGTGAAGTTCCCTTTGCTTCCGGTTGTTGTACCACGGTGGCTCTTTTCCATCTCTTACGATCTTGCTTGGCACATACTCATCTAACGCATATTGTACGATGGTTTTGAACTTTGCCCACTGATCCTCAACACTATTTGTACTTGAGACAAAACTTTTGTGTTGAGCCGTCAAGTACTCTGAAATCAGATTCTTGTCATTTTTGTTAAATAGAAAAATCTTCCTACCTTTTTTAATATTTCTATTTACGGCTGAAATCATCGATGCCGTAACCGCTTTATGATCGCTGATTCCCTGTTCTGCGTTAACTGTTTCAAATAGTTCGGGTCTGTTTGTCACCAGAAGGTCTAATATGTTATCGCCACGAGTCGGTTCTCTGTTTAACTGCTCAAGGTAGTTTTCAGATAAAGCACTTAAAAAATTTCACTGGATTCTTTGTCCCTGCCACCCGTTATAAACGTCCGAGTCTCCCAGTCTTTATCCGGCAAATTAAAATCTCCACCCAGAACTATAACATGGTCGGGAAATCTACTCGAAATATTTTCCAAATTTTCCTTCAGGTGATCTGCCACAACAGCTGCTGAGCCAGGGGGCCTATAGAGACAGCCAACTACCATGTCTGAGCCTGATTTAACCGTGACCTTCACCCAAATTATTTCACATTTCGGATCTCCGTCAATTTCCTTCGATACTATTGCACTTTTTATCGGTATAAACACGCCTCCCCCTTCACTGTCCAGCCTGTCTCTGCGGTATACATTCCAATCTGAGTTTAGAATTTCATTACTGTTTACATCTGGTTTCAGCCAACTTTCCGTCCCTAGTACTTTGTGCGCATTGTGACCGTTTATTAATGAGACCTTCCTATAGATGCTCCTGCAGTTTACTATTACCATATTAACATTGTTATTTCCTGTTGTGTTTTGCCTACTACTACCTTGCAGCGTCTCAGGAGGCGTCTTGTCGGGCCTAGGGAGGGAATTCTCTAACCTAAAAAACCCACATGTGCACTCCACACGTACTCCGCTACCCTTGTAGCCGCTTCCTGCGTGTAGTGTACGCCGGACCTATTCGGGGAGACCCTACATTTCTCCACCCGATTGCGGAGGTCGAGAAATTTGCACCCCAGATCTCCGCAGAATCGTCTGAGCCTCTGGCTTAAGCCTTCCATTCGGCTCCAAACCAAAAAACCGCGATCGGTTCTGGGAACGATACTACAAATAGTTAGCTCAGATTCCACCACGCGAGCGAGGCTTTCCGCCTTCACCAACTCCGCCAACCGCCTGTATGAACTGAGGATGACCTCTGAACCCATACGGCAGGAGTCATTGGTGCCGACATGAGCAACAATTTGCAGTCGGGTGCACCCAGTTCTCTCTATCGCCGCCGGCAGGGCCTCCTCCACATCTCGGATGAGACCCCCCGGCAAGCAGACAGAGTGAACACTGGCCTTCTTCCCCGACCTTCCCGCTATTTCCCTAAGGGGCTCCATCACCCGCCTAACGTTGGAGCTCCCAATCACTAATAAACCCCTCCCCCCGTGTGTCTGACCGGACCTTGCTGAAGGAGCGGCCACATGTCCACTCACAGGCAGAGCGGGTGATGCCAAAGGCCAACCTCCACATTGACCCTCCGCCTCGTGCTCCGCAAACGCCGCTGAACCCGCCACTCTCCTTGGGGAGAGGGTGGCCCAACCGCGCCCGGTACCCGCGAAGACATCTCGACAGCAGGGACCGTGGGTGAAGCATTTAACACCTGGGGTGTACCATGCGACGCAACAGACTCCCCATGTCTGCTAATGAATCTTTACACTCCATGGTTTCTTGGTCAGTGTGATATTGCATCTAGTGTACCTATAAAAAAATTAAACCTCAATTAATAAGTTAACACGCATGTCTTTACTACTGCAACTACCGCCAATGATCTATTTAATGTTTCTCTTGTTAGTATCTCATGCACCATCTGCTTGAATCCTTCTGATGTACTTGTTCCACATGAAATTACTTTCTTTAACTGCACGGCTCTTAACATTTAATATGATCGCCTCATGTTATTACTTCAACACTTCTCATTCTCTATATGCTTTTATGTTTGAAATGTTGTGGTTTCCGATTGACTTTCGTCTCCGTGTAGTTTCAAGCTCCACAAAGTTATGGTGGGCAATTCTTCGCTCTTGGTAAGGCCCACAAAATGTGCAAAAGAATTTAATACTTAAATACTTACTATTCTTGCTTATGATTTTAAGACACATTCCAGTCCTGGTCTTGCAGTCTCGGATTCAATGTGTCAAAATTTTGCTTCAGTTTCTCCATAAATTGTTTCGGTTTCGGTCTTGTGGATTTCTTCCAATCTCAGTGCTGCAAATCCTGGACCTCCATCCTTCTCCACTTAGATATCGAAACACAGAACCACAATTTTATCCTGTCAACTTTGTAGCAACGAACTTTTCTCCTAAGTGCAAAACATTTCGTACTTTTATTTAAAAAGTCGGGGCCCAATATGGGCTCTACTGACACGCCCTGTACCAACATAAAAGTTGCATGAAATCGTATGTCACTTAAAATTCGCTAGCTCTTGTTCCTTCGCGTAGGCACTGTTGCCCCTCACGGTTTCTCTCTCTACATTCGGTGTCTCGAACACTGCCCATACTATTATTGTCTGAAACAGAGATTTGGCTAGCTGTATCAAGTACCCGCTGGATTAATCTACCGTTAAGCTTTGCAGTGAGGATATTCACTGGCTTCAACCTCCTAGTAAGTAATATGTTCCTCAGAGGGGCAGCTCCCCATCGCACTCACCTCAGATTTAGTGGTAAGAGGGCCCACTGTGTAGCCCGACAAAAACTGAAATCTGGTCAAGCCTAAAAACAAGAAGAAGGTGCACTGAACTGTGAAAAAGAAAGCGAAGCAGAAAGAGAGAACGGTCCAAGCACAAGAAGTGCAACATAGAACAACGTGCGGGAGCACCGGCGACGTGGTTGAGTAGTGACGGTGTTGGACTGCTAGCAGTCGAACCTTGTTGGAAGCTCCTTGGAGCCGCTTTTCTGCAGTTCGCTGTACGCAGATTGGTGTCTGTGTCGAAGTGTAACGCCCGTTATCAACAACGAGGCGTAAGAAAGGGACCTATAACGAAAGTTCATTCTGCAAAACTATTCTATTAGCAGCCGAAAGCGATAAGTCAACCGAATCCTCCATCGGAAAACACGTCTGGTGTGTCATACACGGCATTAGTGACAGTACGGGTGTCATATGATAGGAATCTCTTATCGATGCACTTAATTTGTACGCGTGGTAACTGAGTGAGATATGACTCCTCCCCAATATACGTGTTAGTATGAATGTGAATGTGAGCACACCCAATGACATGATGAAAAGATAATAATTTGTGACATAAGCTGCAACAAATGAACGGAACAGTTTCACAATCACGCGGTTCCTCTGTGCTCTGTCAAAACATATGTTTTTAACGTTTTGGAAGATGCGTTCCGTTTTGGAAGTTTTGGCTCCTGAATTCCTTTGTTGTAACATGGTTCACACCTGTTTGTTTGTTGTTTTCACTGCTGTGAGACGTCTTAGTGGTATCTCGCCTACTCTCACTATTCATCACATTTTCTGTTTTGCTTTTTTTTCACAGTTCAGTACACCTTTTTTGTCTTTTCATTCTTGATCTGTGTTCAGTTTTTGACGGGCTATCAACTCAGGCATCTTATGCCCTTGCAAGCTCCTCAAAATCTATTTCAAATGTTCCTGCTTTTCTAGCACATCCAACTGTCCGTTCTGGAGCGGGTATTCTATTCAGTTTTGGGGATCGTTTGTTTGGTCCTCGTTCTCTAGGTTTTCTCGGGTGTCAGCCTCTATTCTTTTGTTTTGTCTCAGCTCGTCGTTCATTATTTGTTTGGCCGTCAAGCCTCCACTTGTCTCTTTGGACATCTGGCGAACAGTTAAGTCCCTAGCCCCGGTTATAGTTTCTCCTACCTCATTAACTTCCATTCCTTCTTGGTGGATGTCTGATTCCCCAGTTCTGGATGTTTACCTGTTTGTTTACTGGCGTAACGTTAGTCTGAACAAAATGCACTGGTTTCCTGACTTCTGTGCTTCTGGCGCAGCCTAGGTCGTGAAACAGTTGCAGTAGTCCACGAATATAGTGGATGTTTCTGCCAGCAATTATTATCTCTTTATAAATTTGATGTGACAGTTTCGTCAAGCGAAGGTGCGCGAGTTACATTGGCCCATACTGTGCGCCTAAAAATTGGTTCCTTCCCACCATATGTTTGAAAAACTTAATGGGTGCAAACCACTTAGACTCTGCGTAATTCTGTGTCATCATAATCCATATTTTCATCTATTCTAGCGTTTCCTTTAACCAATATTCTCCGAGGAAGGCACCCGTAAATTCATCATATGTCTGTCCCGCCACTACTTGCGTTTTAGTCGCTGTCCCCTCTCTAAAGTGAGCTCATACGAATTCGATTTTTAAAATATGTGGCCAGCATTTCGGTAATGTTTCACGGAATTCTTCAATTCGTAGTTTCGTGTGAAGATGATTCGCAATGTTCGGAAATAATGAAGACTTTTGTACCAACGCGAATTACTTCCTGATTTCCACGTCACATGATCGGACTGTCAAAACTTTATCAATGAACTGTCGAAGTATTCATGACAAAGTTCCCTAACCTACTGTCCTACAGCATATTTCTTAAGCTCAAATTATTCTCGGAACCAAAATGATGGCTGAACCCCGAACTATAAATCTGTGAATTATTTTGCGATTGACGGAACGTATATTGAAAAGACTGATTAGACACCATAGGAAGGGCATTGTTCATTGTGACTGAGGTCGAATTTGAGTATGACAGTGAAGTTATCTGGTCCCGTATAAGAGGTCCAGGTGAAATCAAGCTGATTATTGGACGTTTTTACCGGCCACCCAATTCCGCTGGGACAGTTTTAGTCATTCAGAGGAAGTCTATGGCCAGTAGCGAGGAAACAGCCAGTTCATGCAATAGTAGTTAGAGGGTCTTTACCCTACCGAGTATAGACTACCGCGTCTATGGATTCATTGCAAGGCGTACAAACGAAGTCTGGTGGAGCACTTTAGAACACATTTCCTGAAGAGTATCTTGAGCGCTAGTTCGACAGCCCACACGCAATGCAAATATTGTAGACATTGTAGGGACAGACAGACTTCAGCCCATCGACGAAGTCACTATAGAGACAGGGAATAGTGACCATGGTGTGTTTATAGTGACTATGGTAACCAAAGTTAATAAATCAATCAAGAAGTTTAGCAGAGTGCTCATGCTATAAAAAGTAGATAAACACATTGAATGGATATCATTCAGTTCCAATACAATGGAAGTAGAGGAATAATGGGTAAATTTTAAACGGCATGTAAATGGTGCTCTGGAGAAGTATCTACCGAGTAACCGGATTAATGACGGAAAAGAGTCAACATGGATTAACAACGCAATTCGGAAAATGCTGCGGAGGGAAAGGCTATTGCGCTCTCGGTTTTAAACTGACCGCGCAAAGGACCACTGGCAAAAGTTATTAGATGTCAAGCATGCAATTACCATGGTCATACAGAACGAGATTTTCACTCTGCAGCGGAGTGTGCGATGATATGAAACTTCCTGGCAGGTTAATACTGTGTGCCGGACCGAGACTCGAACTCGGGACCTTTGCCTTTCGCGGGAAAGTGCTCTACCAAGTGAGCCACCCAAGCACGACTCACGCCCCGTCCTCACAGCTTTACCTTCCAAACCTAAACTTTCACCATGGTCATACCTTAGCAAAGGACCTTGTCGAGAAAATTCTGATCCTACGTAAAATCGCTTAGGGGGTTCTCTCGTTGACCAGTTTGGTGCTGCAGTAGGAGATAAGAAAAGTGAAGCCGAAGATTCAAATTTCACGCACGAGAATCGTACGAACATATCGCAGTTTGTCATCGCAGAGTCCCGTACGGAGGACAAAGTACAAGAAGGGACCCGCAAAATTGAAGACCAATATCCTTAACATCGGCTTGCCTCACAATTCTTGAAGATATTTTCAGTTCGAACGCAATAAATTTCCTTGAGACGGGAAAACTTCTGTCCACCAACCAGCGCGGGTTTGGAAAGCATCGCTCGTGCGAATGTCAACTTGTTCTTTTCTCACATGAACTAGGAATGAAGGGGAACAGCCAGGTCCCATTTTCCTAGATTGCCGAAAAGCATTTGACACGGTGCCGTGCTGCAAACTGTTAACAAAGGTACGAACATACGGAATAGGTTCCCAAATATGTGAATGGCTCTAACACTTCTGTGGTGTGCGTACTGTAAGACCTTCGGTACACATACCATCAGATTATTTGACTTGTCGCTGTAACGAAGTAGGCGAGTGTCAGCAATATGTCTCGTGGTCTTATCGTGGCGTGTTTATCTTCTGCCGTTAGGTCAGACGATAGAAATCCCACTTGCACGCTTAGAGTAGCAGATTGACGGTGACCAACTTTAAACAGAACTTGATTAATTTTCACACACATTTATTAAAATAGTAACAAGCATAAACCTTTCGTAACTTGATTCTAGATGCTATTTACAATTGACAATCTGAAGTTCCTTTGGTCTTGGTACGTTAATCTTATTCTCACATATCTCTGATACTTGACAAAATGTCTATACATTTATCATCATGGCTATGTACAGGAATCTGGTAATCTTATTAGGCACAGACGGAAACTTGACTATAGACTGGTACAGACAAATGCAGACTAATGGAGACTGGTACAGACTGGTGCAGACAAATGCAGACTGACTAATCGGAGGTCTGTATACTCGTTATAATACCTCGCGCGTTCATATATCACTGCGCGAGTGTGATCCGCGAGGAGAAAAGAGGTTCTACATTAGCAGCAATCTTTGGCTGCGTTGCATATTAATAAGCGGATCGGCGGAAGCAGAATTTGGTCCGTCTCTAGGGCAGCGCCATCTCGTAGTGCGAAGACGGACGAACGCTGCGCCTGCGCTGTTGTGCTTAACGGGGCGCGCTCTAGTGGGAAAGTTGTGTACGCACTGACTACGCGGAACTATGTACACAACAACTTCGTAAGTAATAGAATACAGCATGTCGTCCTCGACGGCGAGTGTTCATCGGAGAGAAGAGCATGGTCAGCAGTGCCCCAGGGAAGTGCGATAGGATCGCTGTTGTTCTCTGTAAACATAAATGAAATGACAGGATGGGCAGCAATCTGTGGTTGTTCGCTGATGATGCTTTGCCGCACGGTGAGGTGTCAACGTTCAGTGACTGTAGGGGATACATGATGACTTAGACAAAATTTGTACTTGGTGTGATGAATGGTGATGTGTTGGCAAATGTGCCAACCCCTTGTAGATAGAGGAGGCCGAAATGCACGCTATCTAACGCAGACGGGCGTGAATTCTGGAACAGGATAAGTAGTGAATTCTAATAAGAAAAGTATGCAGCTCCTCGAATACTTAACTTTTAATTATCCTTGTTGGTGTACAACGTTCTTCTTGTTGAGACATTTCATACGATAACTATCAAACTATGTAAGGCTAATGGCGCCTTGCTAGGTCGTAGCCATGCACTTAGCTGAAGGCTATTCTAACTGTCTCTCGGCAAATGAGAGAAAGGCTTCGTCAGTGTAGTCGCTAGCAAAGTCGTCGTACAACTGGGGCGAGTGCTAGTCCGTATCTCGAGACCTGCCTTGTGGTGGCGCTCGGTCTGCGATCACACAGTGGCGACACGCGGGTCCGACATGTACTAAATGGACCGCGGCCGATTTAAGCTACCGCCTAGCAAGTGTGGTGTCTGGCGGTGACACCACAAATGGCAGCGGGCTCCAAATGTGGAGAAATGTAAGTTAATGCAGTTGAATAGGAACAGCAAACGCATAATGTTCGGATACAGCATTAGAAAAGTTCGGAGTAGGTATTAAAACCCATGGAGAAGAAATAACAACTTTGAGGTTCGCCGATGACATTGTAATTCTGTCGGAGACACCAAGGGACTTGGAAAAGCAGTAGACGGAATGGACAGTGTCATGAAAGGAGGGTATAAGATGAAGAAGATGAACATCAACAAAAGCAAAACGAGGATAATGGAATGTAGTCGAATTAAGTCAGGTGATGCTGAGGGAATTAGATTATGAAATGAGACACTTAAAGTAGTAAAGGAGTTTTGCTATTTTGGGAGTAAAATAGCTGATGATGGTCGAAGTAGAGAAGATATAAAATGTAGACTGGCAATGGCAAGGAAAGCGTTTCTGAAGAAGAGAAATTTGTTAACATCGAGTATAGATTTAAGTGTCAGAAAGTCGTTTCTGAAAGTATTTGTATGGAGTGTAGCCATGAATGGAAGTGAAACATCGACGATAAATAGTTTGGACAACAAGAGAATAGAAGCTTTCGAAATGTGGTGCTACAGAAGAATGCTGAAGATTAGATGGGTAGATCACATAAGTAATGATGAAGTATTGAATAGAATTGGGGAGAAGAGGAGTATGTGGCACAACTTGACAAAAAGAAGGGACCGGTTAGTAGAACATGTTCTGAGGCATGAAGGGGTCACAAATTTAGCATTGGAGGGCAGCGTGGAGGGTAAAAATGGTAGAGGGAGACCAAGAGATGAATACACTAAGCAGATTCAGAAGGATGTGGGTTGCAGTAAGTACTGGGAGATGAAGAAGCTTGCACAGGATAGTGTAGAACGGTGAGCTGCATCAAACCAGTCTCAGGACTGAAGGCCACAACAACAACAACAACAACAACAACAACACTAGGAAGGGTGTTGCACCTGTAAAGAAGATCGCATACAGGATACTAGTGCGACCCATTCTTCGGGGCACTGCTCGAGTGTTTAGAGACCGCGCCAGGTCTGATTAACTGAAAACATCGAAGCAGTTCACAGGTTTGAACAACACGCAAGCATTATGGACATACTTCGAAACTCAAATGGGAACCCCTGGAATGAAGGTGCTCGTGGAACATAACTGAGAAAATTTGAGAGAACCGGTATTTTAAGCTGACTGTAGAACAGTTCTGCTGCCACCGACGTACGTTGCGCGTAAGGACCACGAAGGTAAGAGAAATTAGGGCTCACAGAGGGCCATAAGGAACTTCGTTTTTTCATCTATTTGCGAGTGTAACAGAAAATAAAATGACTAATAGTGGTACAGGCTACATTATACCATGCAGCGTACAGTTGCTCACGGAGCATGTATACAGGGTGTTAAAAAAAGGGAGGGCCAAACTTTCAGGGAACATTCCTCAGACACAAGTAAAGAAAAGATGTTGTGTGGACGTGTGTCCGGAAACGCTTAATATCCATGTTAGAGTTCATTTTAGCTTCGTCAGTATGTACTGTACTTCTTCGATTCACCGCCAGTTGGCCCAATTGAAGGAAGGTAATGTTGACTTCGCTGCTTGTGTTGACACGCGACTCATTGCTCTACAGTAGTAGCATCAAGCACATCAGTACGTAGCATCAACAGGTTAGTGTTCATCACGAACGTGGTTTTGCAGTCAGTGCAATGTTTACAAATGCGGAGTTGGCAGATGCCCATTTGATGTAAGGATTAGCACGGGGCAATAGCCGTGGCGCGGTACGTTTGTATCGAGACAGATTTCCAGAACGAAGGTGTCCCGACAGGAAGACGTTCGAAGCAACTGATCGGCGTCTTAGGGAGCACGGAACATTCCAGCCTATGACTCGCGACTGGGGAAGACCTAGAACGACGAGGACACCTGCAATGGACGAGGCAATTCTTGGTGCAGTTGACGATAACCCTAATGTCAGCGTCAGAGAAGTTGCTGCTGTACAAGGTAACGTTGACCATGTCACTGTATGGAGAGTGCTACGGGAGAACCAGTTGTTTCCGTACCATGTACAGCGTGTGCAGGCACTATCAGCATCTGATTAGCCTCCACGGGCACACTTCTGCGAATGGTTCATCCAACAATGTGTCAATCCTCATTTCAGTGCAAATGTTCTCTTTACGGATGAGGCTTCATTCCAGCGTGATCAAATTGTAAATTTTCACAATCAACATGTGTGGGCTGACGAGAATCCGCACGCAATTGTGCAATCACGTCATCAACACAGATTTTCTGTGAACGTTTGGGCAGGCGTTGTTGGTGATGTCTTGATTGGGCCCCATGTTCTTCCACCTACGCTCAATGGAGCACATTATCATGATTTCATACGGGATACTCTACCTGTGCTGCTAGAACATGTGCCTTTACAAGGACGACACAACATGTGGTTCATGCACGATGGAGCTCCTGCACATTTCAGTCGAAGTGTTCGTATGCTTCTCAACAACAGATTCGGTGACCGATGGATTGGTAGAGGCGGACCAATTCCATGGCCTCCATACTCTCCTGACCTCAACCCTCTTGACTTTCATTTATGGGGGCATTTGAAAGCTCTTGTCTTCGCAACCCCGGTACCAAATATAGAGACTCTTGGTGCTCGTATTGTGGACGGCTGCGATACAATACGCCATTCTCCAGGGCTGCATCAGCGCATCAGGGATTCCATGCGACGGAGGGTGGATGCATGTATCCTCGCTAACGGAGGACATTTTGAAGATTTCCTGTAACAAAGTGTTTGAAGTCACGCTGGTACGTTCTGTTGCTGTGTGTTTCCATTCCATGATTAATGTGATTTGACGAGAAGTAATAAAATGTGTGGTGTCACCGCCAGACACCACACTTGGTAGGTGGTAACCTTTAAATCGGCCGCGGTCCGTTAGTATACGTCGGACCCGCGTGTCGCCACTATCAGTGATTGCAGACCGAGCGCCGCCACACGGCAGGTCTAGAGAGACTTCCTAGCACTCGCCCCAGTTGTACAGCCGACTTTTCTAGCGATGGTTCACTGCCTACTTACGTTCTCATTTGCTGAGACGATAGTTAGCATAGCCTTCAGCTACGTCATTTGCTACGACCTAGCAAGGCGCCATTACCAGTTACTATTGATATTGTGAATCATGTACCGTCAAGACCGACGTTCATCATTAATGGATTAAAGTTTCCACCAGCTACGTCCGTTTTTCTAAATTCTAATATCCTTGTCCTGTTCCAGACCTCACGCCAGCCTGCGTGAGCTAAAACGCGTGCCTTTCGGCCTCCTCTAGTAACACGGTGTTGGCTCTCCTGCCAACCACAACAAAATGAGCTCTAACATGGAAAGTAAGCGTTCCCGGACACATGCCCACATAACATATTTTCAGGAATGTTTCCTGAAAGTTTGGCCGTACCTTTTTGTAACACCCTGTATAGATATAAATGACACAGTTACTGTGGGGGTTGAATGTGACGGCACTGCCCTGATGCAGCGTAACTTTCGGTGCTCTAGGGTCTACTGTACTTCCCTGTTTTGTTCTTCCTCTCTTTGAATCGATACTGTCTCTCTCACTCGTCGAAAATCTGCAACTCTACTTCTCATTCATGAGTGCGTCTAATGTCCCCCTGTTCCTGCAAGTAATAGTGTATTGAGCGTCCTTAAATTGGACTAAATCTCTTATATCGGCATATTCGCTCATTTCTATTGGTACTGTTCTATCTTATATTGCTTCATTACGATCGACAGTTCCTCAATGGCGGTGGTTAGGACATCGAGTTGCACCACTACTTTTCCCATTGTATTCTTCTGTGAGCTTACATACTCCACCGTTTCTGACTCAGCTGCGTCAAAATCTTTTGAATTAGCGTCCGCATCCTTCGTGTGGGTCTCTTTCAGTTTTATTCGTATTAGCGCTGACATCTTTCCTCAATCCGTCTGCTATCCATTGCTTGGCCTGCACTAGTGTATCTATTGTCGTCCTATTATCTATCTTCGTGCCTGAAGACTTCCTCTACTCTTCCCATTTCTTTACGTGATATACTAGCTGCTGCTTAACGGCTCCTACTTGCTCATTTATCTTTTCATTTAACATTTCGAATTGCTACTTGTTTCCTTCTAGCTGGGCGTCCCGTATTCTTTACTTTTTTCTTTTTTTTCCTTAAGTGTCTCCTCGCACACCCTTAAAAAAGCCGCGCGGTCTAGGGGCGGCTTGCAACGGTTCGCACGGCTCCCGCAGTCGGAGGTTGCAGTCCTCCCTCGGGCGTTGGTGTGTGTATTGTCCTTAGCGTAAGTTAGTTTAAATTATATTAAGTAGTGCGTAAACCTATGGACCGATGACCTCAGCACTATGATCCTACAGCAACTTACCACAAATTTCCTTAATAAATTTTCACTCTTTTCGAGTCGTTCACCTATCTCCTTGAATTGTGCTTCAGTCTTCTTTTCGATTTTCTTAAATCCCTCATCTTTTTTTCGTCGCTTTGTTCAAGCAAATTTTCGATTTCCTTGAATTGTTCTATTAGGAAGCTATGCAGGTCGAAAACTGCAAAGGGCGGCTGTTTGGTCTAACGATTGGCATGGCTCTGAGCTGCATTTTATTCGCTGGTAATTTCTGAATTTTTCGCTGTATGTACGTTTCCTTCACATTTGCTCTCCTAAGCTGTATTTCAAATAATTCGTCATGAATTTGGTGGCGAACTTGCTCTTTCTTTCTGAGATGCTTCTTAACACTGCTCACTCCTACATACAGGGCGATTGTAATTAAACTTCCAAAATGCTGTAGAAATAACACTATTGATCAGAAAGACGTCAAATTGCAACGGAATATTATCGGAGAAAGGGCAAAAGGTATGGCAGAAGAAAACAATTGTGTGAAAATTTGTAAATACACTCCTGGAAATGGAAAAAAGAACACATTGACACCGGTGTGTCAGACCCACCATACTTGCCCCGGACACTGCGAGAGGGCTGTACAAGCAATGATCACAAGCACGGCACAGCGGACACACCAGGAACCGCGGTGTTGGCCGTCGAATGGCGTTAGCTGCGCAGCATTTGTGCACCGCCGCCGTCAGTGTCAGCCAGTTTGCCGTGGCATACGGAGCTCCATCGCAGTCTTTAACACTGGTAGCATGCCGCGACAGCGTGGACGTGAACCGTATGTGCAGTTGACGGACTTTGAGCGAGGGCGTATAGTGGGCATGCGGGAGGCCGGGTGGACGTACCGCCGAATTGCTCAACACGTGGGGCGTGAGGTCTCCACAGTACATCGATGTTGTCGCCAGTGGTCGGCGGAAGGTGCACGTGCCCGTCGACCTGGGACCGGACCACAGCGACGCACGGATGCACGCCAAGACCGTAGGATCCTACGCAGTGCCGTAGGGGACCGCACCGCCACCTCCTAGCAAATTAGGGACACTGTTGCTCCTGGGGTATCGGCGAGGACCATTCGCAACCGTCTCCGGTCCCGCACACCGTTAGGCCGTCTTCCGCTCACGCCCCAACATCGTGCAGCCCGCCTCCAGTGGTGTCGCGACAGGCGTGAATGGAGGGACGAATGGAGACGTGTCGTCTTCAGCGATGAGAGTCGCTTCTGCCTTGGTGCCAATGATGGTCGTATGCGTGTTTGGCGCCGTGCAGGTGAGCGCC
The DNA here is from genome assembly GCF_023864345.2 of Schistocerca serialis cubense. Taxonomy (NCBI): domain Eukaryota; kingdom Metazoa; phylum Arthropoda; class Insecta; order Orthoptera; family Acrididae; genus Schistocerca; species Schistocerca serialis. Next base: position 89,430,703 of record NC_064647.1, on the reverse strand, counting down.
ACAATCAGGACTGCATACGACCGAGGCACACAGGGCCAACACCCGGCATCATGGTGTGGGGAGCGATCTCCTACACTGGCCGTACACCACTGGTGATCGTCGAGGGGACACTGAATAGTGCACGGTACATCCAAACCGTCATCGAACCCATCGTTCTACCATTCCTAGACCGGCAAGGGAACTTGCTGTTCCAACAGGACAATGCACGTCCGCATGTATCCCGTGCCACCCAACGTGCTCTAGAAGGTGTAAGTCAACTACCCTGGCCAGCAAGATCTCCGGATCTGTCCCCCATTGAGCATGTTTGGGACTGGATGAAGCGTCGTCTCACGCGGTCTGCACGTCCAGCACGAACGCTGGTCCAACTGAGGCGCCAGGTGGAAATGGCATCGCAAGCCGTTCCACAGGACTACATCCAGCATCTCTACGATCGTCTCCATGGGAGAATAGCAGCCTGCATTGCTGCGAAAGGTGGATATACACTGTACTAGTGCCGACATTGTGCATGCTCTGTTGCCTGTGTCTATGTGCCTGTGGTTCTGTCAGTGTGATCATGTGATGTATCTGACCCCAGGAATGTGTCAATAAAGTTTCCCCTTCCTGGGACAATGAATTCACGGTGTTCTTATTTCAATTTCCAGGAGTGTAGATGGCGCTGTATGTGTCAGAATACGTAAATGAAACCACCTGTCATTCGCACGACCCATTGAAGATGGTAAGAACACGCCGGGTACACGGCTTTTCCTCCTTTCGCGTCTGCGACGTTCGCCATGACTGTCTCAATGCAGGATCGTACTGTTCGTAAGGCTGTATTACAAGAACGATGACGGGGCACACGTCGCTCTGCAGAAGTTCCGGACACTGAAGAGTTTGGAAAAAGGCATCGGTCCGATGACAGCCGTGGGACTGGAGAAAATGATTCGGGAATTGAAAAAGACGGGCTATTTTGGTGTGCAACCTGGTAGAGGGAGGAGACGACGTCAGTGGAAGCAGTGGCCACAGCAGTACAGGAGGAGACGAGGGGTGGTGTGCAAACGTATGGTGCACGGAGAATTGCCCGAACACTGGACATATCCGTGAGCACGGTGCGTAGAATCCTACGACACATCATTCTTTGTTATCCATTCAAAATTATCCATGTGCACGAGTTGCTTCCTGTTGACCCACTAGCAACAGAGACCTTTGCTTCAGAATTTCTTGCTCACATGGAAGTGGACAGTGATTGGCAGTAGATTTTGTGGACAGACGAAGCCCACTTCCATTTGACAGGCTATGTAAATACACAGAATAGTAGAATATGAGCAACGAGAATTACACACGCAAATCAACTAATACCACTTCATGATGAAAACGTCACTGTGTGGTGCGGTTCTATGGCATCATTTATCATAGGGCCATATTTGTTCGAAGAGACAGCTGCTTTCGGTCATGTTGTCTGTACCGTCACCGGTAAGCGCTATGAGTGTCTTTTGTGCAACCACGTCATTCAAGCACTCCAACAGCGTGGATGTGTGGATGGGATTATTTGTATTCCGGCCGGAGTAGACGAACGGTTCTAGGTGCCACAGTCTGGAACCGCGCGACCGCTACGGTCCCAGATTCGAATCCTGCCTCGGGCATTGATGTGTGTGATGTCCTTAGATTAGTTAGGTTTAAGTACTTCTAAGTTCTAGGGGACTGATGACCTCAGAAGTTAAGTCCCATAGCGCTCAGAGCCATTTGATTATTTTTATGCAAGATGGCGCACCTCCGCACATTGCAAGTAAAGTTAAGCAGCTTCTGAAGCGCCATTTCGGAAATGCTAGAATTATCAGCCGCCACTTCCCTACAGCATGCCCGTCCCGATCCCCTGATCATAATCCGTGTGACTTCTGGCTGTGGGGCTATCTGAAAGATGTTGTGTTCAATGTTCCGATTGCAAACTTAACTGCACGGAAGGCACGCATTGTGCAACACATTCTGAACGTGACCACAGAAACACTTCGATCAGTTGTGGAACATGCTGTTTCTCGATTTCATCTTGTATCGGGAAACAGTGGACATCATATTTCACATGTTTCAAAAATGGTTCAAATGGCTCTGAGCACTATGGGACTAAACGTATGAGGTCATCAGTCCCCTAGAACTTAGAACTACTTAAACCTAACTAACCTAAGGACATCACACACACATCCATACCCAAGACAGGATTCGAACCTGCGACTGTAGCGGTCGCACGGTCCTAGACTGAAGTGCCTAGAACCGGTTGGCCACACCGGCTGGCGAACATGTTTCGTGCCAGTTACACGGAAATGGGTAATCCGATTTGATTGATGCTTTTTATGCGGATTTTGGCCTGAGGACAATTAAAAATTGATGAATCTGATGGTTTTTATGCGGCTTTTGGCCTCAGTACAATTAAAAACCGATTTTTCCCATCCAATGTAATATGACCTTGCCGTGGTGGATGGGCTTACGTGACTAAACAGTATCATAGCTGTGTACCCATGCACACAGAGTAGTATAGTTTGTTTAACGACAAACCGACACCTTACGCATTGTTGCATGATTCGTTTGTCACTTGTTGTTAAATTATGATGCTTATAGCGCCATCTATTGCTACAGTTTCTTCTGCCATACCTTTTCCCCCTTCTCCGATAATATTCCGTTGCAATTTGACGTCATTCTGACCAGTGGTGTTATTTCTACAGCGGTTTGAGAGTTGAACTTTAATTATAATCACCCTGTACTTCCCGAATATTTTCTTGTGGCGCTCCACCTCTAAATCGTTGTCTAATATTTCTAATGTTTCTGCAGTTTCCGTCTTTACCTCGTTCATCCACGATAAACTTCTCAGTCTCGCTCTAGGAAACTTCGGTACTACCGAACACAACTGTAAAACTTTAAAAGCACCTGACGTTAAAACTAATCATAAAATTTGTCAGCCTTCACGTAGACTCTAGAATTCGATCCCCTCCTAACACAAGGCATATAATGTACAAAATATAAGTAAAATCTCCTCCAGAAGTTCAATGATGGTTCTTCAACCGGACAACAATGAACATATACGAACCTCACATTACTGAAAAAAAAGAACGCATCCGATCATACGACACAAAATTAAAGGTAATTTGAGGTTTAGTAAATTTCGTTATGTTTTAGGCCGCAACAGAAGTCCTCCTATCAAATTAAAATTTCACAGATATAACTGCAGTGTCACAGGGTGGTGAGCAGGAGTCGCTTTAAATACGCGGCGATGGTCAGGCTGTGTAGGCTGGTTGTATTCTAACTGGTCATTTTATCGGATATGAATTAATCAGATATCCTACAAAAAGAATTAGGAATTCAATATCTATTAAGTGGAACAAAAGTCACAAGTAATTTGATTTATTGCATTAAAATCATTCATAAAACATCTGACGAGCAATACTGTTTCTACAGTAACACCTTATCACATCTGACTAAAGTACTGGCATAAGATTCTAATAACACATACAAAAATAGAACAATGACAATAACAAAGTTGTACAATGATTGTCATGATCTGAGTATAAAAGACGGGCAGTTCTAGAGAAGGGAATACACTACATCTATGGAGGCAAATTGGTCATTCGAATGTGAATGAAAACCTTCAGAGTGAATCTTAAGTTAACTGAAATTCTGTAGAAATGACTTTACTGTGGCAACGCACCATCTCACTGTTGTGGCTCGATCTCACCATCTCTGTCTGTATGCTGAGGCTGAAGCGGCGGCTGAGTCAGGCATTGGTGACAGATAAGTTCCAATTTGTCCAAAATCTTTCTAAGTCCCTCAACTGACCTGTGGTGAAGGCTATTTGAGGAGATGGTTCCTGATGGTGAATCTACATCTACATCTACATCTACATCCATACTCCGCAAGCCACCTGACGGTGTGTGGCGGAGGGTACCTTGAGTACCTCTATCGGTTCTCCCCTCTATTCCAGTCTCGTATTGCTCGTGGAAAGAAGGATTGTCGGTATGCCTCTGTGTGGGCTCTAATCTCTCTGATTTTATCCTCATGGTCTCTTCGCGAGATATACGTAGGAGGGAGCAATATACTGCTTGACTCTTCGGTGAAGGTATGTTCTCGAAACTTTAACAAAAGCCCGTACCGAGCTACTGAGCGTCTCTCCTGCAGAGTCTTCCACTGGAGTTTATCATCTCCGTAATGCTTTCACGATTACTAAATGATCCTATAACGAAGCGTGCTGCGCTCCGTTGGATCTTCTCTATCTCTTCTATCAACCCTATCTGGTACGGATCCCACACTGCTGAGCGGTATTCAAGCAGTGGGCCAACAAGCGTACTGTAACCTACTTCCTTTGTTTTCGTATTGCATTTCCTTAGGATTCTTCCAATGAATCTCAGTCTGGCATCTGCTTTAGCGACGATCGACTTTATATGATCATTCCATTTTAAATCACTCCTAATGTGCACTCCCACATAATTTATGGAATTAACTGCTTCCAGTTGTTGACCTGCTATTTTGTAGCTAAATGATAAGGGATCTATCTTTTTGGATCGAAGAAGAAGTTCAAAGAAGAAGAGATTTGGTACCGACTGGCTCTTAACAGGACATCTCATGTCTCTGCATTTTACTTTCTTTATTTTCCTGGAATTGGCTGGACTACAAATATTCTGAGTGCCTACCATTAATACTGTGCCTTAAAAGATGCTGGCCCCTTCCCTGAGTTTTTCTTCATGCGGTTAACTAGTAATACTCTTACTACAACTTAAAGCTTGAAAAAAGACATTTCACCCTCTAAAAATTTTTTTTTTCATAATGTGGGGCGACAGTCATATTTCTTTAAAGTCAGTATCGCCATTAGACTGTCTTTTTATTTCTTTTATTTTTTAATAAATAAAAAAGTCTAATGGCGGTACTGACTTTAAAGAGATAAAAAAGGCATTTCACCCTCTGTATCTGAGTGGCCAGTGAAGTGAGATCCCAGCAGCACAGTCTTGTTTCTCCCCCTACTTTCCAGTTTATTAATAGTTGCCAATTGTGGCAGTTCTCAAGTTGTCATATTGCATAAACATTTAGTTTTTGCAGGCCCAATGTCCGGCAGCATTCCACACTTACAACGATGTCCCTAGCTGCTGTCTCTCACTCTGTTTTCTAGATGTTGTCTAGTGCGTTGTACGGAAATATAGTTTTCTCCGTTTTCTGGAGTGTGCTAAAATCACATTTCTCCTATCCCCACCTTCTAGCTGTAAAAAGAATCATTGATGGGCGCCTTACATTTTGGGAGTTCATTTCTGTGGTGTCACCGTCAGACACCACACTTGCTAGGTGGTAGCTTTAAATCGGCCGCGGTCCATTAGTACATGTCGGACCCGCGTGTCGCCACTGTCAGTGATCGCAGACCGAGCGCCACCACACGGCAGGTCTCGAGAGACTTACTAGCACTCGCCCCAGTTGTACGGACGATTTTGCTAGCGACTACACTGACGAAGCCTCGCTCCTTTGCAGAGCAGATAGTTAGAATAGCCTTCAGCTAGGTCCATGGCTACGACCTAGCAAGGCGCAATTAGCATGTATCTACAGAGTCTCACTTGTATCGTCAAGAGCGATGTACAACAGTGATGGATTAAAGTTAAGTTTTCCAGCAGCTACGTACTTTTCTTTATAGCATTCATTACGTATCCTGTTTCAGACCTCACGCCATCCTTCGTGAGCTTATAGCGTGCATTCGGCCTCCTCAACCAAGTAGTGTGCGTAGTGTTGGCTAACTGCTAACACTACATATATTGGCGACGAGGCTTAAAAGAGGATTTCGCGTTCGTATTGCTCTAATTTGCTTGTCATGTCTTCGCCACATTCTCCAGATGTACTGTCCGAATTTTATCGCTTGCAGAATTAGCAGACGCAGGCGTTATTGGATGCCCTTGGACAGGTCGTCCAGGGTCAACGTGCAATGCAAAATGATGCGGCAGCCGCCGCTTCACCGCTACCGCAGCCACAACATGCTGTTGCACCCCCGTTCCGGCCATTTGACCCGGCGATGGAAACATGGACGGAGTGGTCCCACCAATTTGGACTCCATCTCGCCGCCTACAGAATTCAAGGTAACGAGCGACAGCCTCACTTATTGTCTTGTGTCGGCGTGCAGACATACCGTGTGATAGTGAAATTGTTTCCTCGACGCAACATAGCAACTCTGTCTTACGAAGAAATTTTGTCGGCATTAGATGCCTATTTCAAAGAAACAGTCAATGTAGTTGCAAAGACGTATACTTTCTTTCGTACAAAACGTACGGCCGGTCAGACTAATAGGGTGTGGGTTGCAACATTGCCGGGCCTTACTAGGGATTGTGCTTTTGAGTGTGAATGTGGACTCCCTTATTCAGATACAATGGTACGTGATGCAATTGCACAGAACGTTTCTGATGTTCGTATATGGGAACAGATTTTGAAACTAGTTAATCCCTCCCTTCAACAAGTGATAGACATATTGGATAGGCAAGACACACTGGACTTTGCACGGGAATCATTTGAAACTTCGCCAGCCGTGTGTCACATTAACCGGCCCGCCGAGCGCGCTGCACGGAACGATAAACAGCCCTCGTGCTCGTCTGCGCAGCTGCCGCCTAGCTCTCCACGTGTGCCGCGTAAGCGAGCAACGGCAGTGAAATCATGCCCGCGGTGTGCAACTAGACATTCGCGTGACAATTGCCCGTCACGCCAAGCTATTTGCTTTTACTGTAATACGAAAGGACATGTTCAAAGTGTTTGCCAGAAAAAGCTTAGATCAGACAATCACAACCATTCCAGGCCCTTTGCTTCGCGCCGGAATCGAACCAAGAATACTCAGGCTCGTGAACCTTCGCCCATGGACATTCATGTAGTTAATTCCACTCCGTCCAGTGCCACTTTCTCTAACAATGACTGTGTTCGTCCCACACAAAGTGTGCGTCGACGTCGCCGGAAATCTCGTCAGGTCGCATGTGCTTCTGTACCTGTATCAGTTCAAATTGCACGAGACAGTCGCTCTTGTCGTCGGCAGGACAATAAACTTTTTGTAGACTTGGACCTTGGAGGCAAAGTGATCCCATTCCAGCTCGATACCGGAGCTGCAGTTTAATTGATCAATCACGACACGTACAAACAACTGGGCCAACCTCCGTTGTGTGCTGCAACTGTTAAGTTACATAGTTATTCAGGACAGCAGATCCCTGTGTTCGGACAGTGCACTCTTCTTGCAACATACAAGGGACAAACAAAACTTGTGTCATTTTACGTTCTTCGTTCTTCTACTGCAGTGAACTTGTTTGGTTTAGATTTATTTCAGTTTTTTAATTTGTCAATAGTCAATCAGGTCCTATCAGTGAACCAGACTGTGCCTTCCGCCAGTGTTTCTCGTCTATGTGAAGAATTTGCAGACATTTTTGCACCGGGCCTTGGTTGCGCTAAGAACTATGAAGCACATTTGGAACTGAAAGTAAACGCGCAACCGAAATTTTTCAGAGCGCGCAATGTTCCCCACGCATTGCGTGATGAGGTCGCAAGAACATTACATGATTTGGAATCACAAGGTGTAATTGAACGTGTGCAGGCTTCTCTCTGGGCCTCACCCTTAGTAATTTTGCCAAAACCTTCCAGAAAATTGAGACTTTGCGTGGACTTCAAAGCTACAGTGAATCCACAACTAGTGATTGCAACTTATCCTTTACCCCGCCGGAAGATATTTTTGATAAACTGTGCCCAGGTAAATACTTTTCGAAATTGGACCTAGCGGATGCGTACTTGCAAATACCAATGGACGAAGAATCCCAGCGCGACTTGGTGGTTAACACGCATCTTGGTTTGTACCGATTCAAAAGACTGCCATTCGGGTGTGCATCCGCACCTGCATTGTTTCAGCAATATTTACAAACTGTTTGTGCGTCGGTCCCTACTGCTGCAAACTATCTGGACGATATTGTGATCTCCAGAAAGACGGCAGACGAACATTTGGCAAATCTAAGAACATTATTTCAGGTATTGCGACAAAATAGTCTTCGCTTGCGGAAGGACAAATGTGTGTTTTTTGCTCGTGACTTACCATATCTGGAACATGTAATCAATGCCCAAGGCATATATCCCAGTCCAGAGCACCTCCCTGCCATACAAGACTTGCCTTCGCCGCAGAATTTGAAGCAGCTACAGCGTGTGTTGGGTAAAATTAACTATTATCATAACTTTCTCCCGCATGCTTCTTCCATTTCAGCTCCGCTTCATCGCTTACGCCGTACTGGTGTTCCGTTCGTCTGGACGACGGAATGCGAACGCGCCTTTCGCCAGTTGAAATCGGCGTTGCTTTCAAATACTTGCCTTACGCCATTCGATCCCCAGAAACCCCTGTTGTTGATGGTAGATGCATCGGATTTCGGGATCGGTGCTGTGCTTGCGCACAAAGATGGATCGCATGATCGCCCTATTGCCTTTGCGTCCAAATTGCTCTCGTCTGCGCAACGAAATTATTCACAGATCGAGAAAGAAGCGTTGGCTCTCGTATTTGGTGTTACTAAGTTCCATGATTTCTTGTATGGTCGTCACTTTACCATCATCACAGACCACAAACCTTTGACATCGCTTTTTCATCCGAACAAGCCTGTACCTCCACGTACAGCGCAGAAATTAATTCGCTGGTCTATTTTCCTCTCGCAGTACCGCTACAATATCTTGTATCGGTTCACTGCTAAGCACGGAAACGCCGATGCGTTGTCCCGTTTGCCTGTTGCTGAGGATAGAGCATTCGATTCTTCCGAACTTGCTTGCATGTTCATTGACTCGGAAACCGATGACGTGGTCGAATCGTTTCCGATTGATTTTCGTCGTGTAGCTACAGCCATAGCCGCTGACCCTGTCCTTGCTACTGTTTTGCGTTTTGTTGCTACGCAATGGCCCTTGTCAAAGTCACTGATCGAGGATCCGTTGGTTCGCCGATTTTTTGCTCATAAGGAGAGACTTTTTGTACGACGTGGTGTTTTGTTGTTGCGTTCTGATAATGATCAGTCCAGAGTCGTGGTCCCACGTTCGTTACAGTCCTCTGTCTTACGGCTTCTCCATCAAGGTCATTGGGGTATAGTGCGAACGAAACAACTTGCTCGTCAGCACTGTACTTGGTTCGGAATCGATGCTGCGATTACGAATATGTGCTCTTCTTGCATGGCGTGTGCCGAACAACAATCCGCACCGCCGCGGCAATGCTTTGCGTGGCCGAAAGCCACTTCCCCTTGGCAACGCTTGCACATCGATTTTGCTGGTCCATTCTGGAATGCTCGATAGTTGGTTGTGGTCGATTCTTTCAGTAATTTTTCTTTTGTTGTCCGGATGTCTTCCACGACGTCTTCTGCCACCACGCAAGCGTTATCCGCTATTTTTTGCATTGAAGATCTTCCACAGACTATTGTTTCCGACAATGGCCCACAATTCATGTCCGCCGAATTTCAGTCATTCTGCACGGTCAATGGTATTCAACATCTGACATCTGCGCAGTTTTCGCCTCAGTCGAACGGTGCCGCTGAACGATTGGTCCGGACTTTCAAGTCACAGATGTTGAAGTTGAAAGAGTCGCATTCTCGGGAGGACGCGTTGTTGCTCTTTTTGTCTTCGTATCGCTCTCAGCCCCGAGATGGTCGCTCGCCGGCTGAGTTGCTCCACGGTCGTCCTCATCGATCCTTGATGTCTTTGCTGCATCCGCCGCATCAGGTTCCTGTGCAGCGGCAGACTCCTGCTTTTGCTCCAGGCGACGTTGTATTCTATCGCAACTATCGAGGTTCACGGCGTTGGCTCGCAGGGCGCATTCTTCGCTGCCTCGGCCGCGCGATGTATTTGGTTTTGGGGGCCTCTGGTGAGGTGCGTCGGCATCTCAATCACCTGCGCCTCTGTCGTCGCACGGGTTCTGCTGCTCCCCGTCTGCTTTCAGCGACGGTGCCGTCCGGTCAGCGCCCTGGGGACCCATCTACTGGCTCGCCTCATCCCCAGGTGTTACCGACGCTGCCTTCCATTTTGCCTCATGGCGATGCGCCGTCGCCGCCGCCTGTTCTCCCGCCGGTGCCGACCGCAGTGGACGCGTCGCTGCAACCGCCTGGCACCTCCCTGGGTTACGCGCCGCCGGTCGCTTACCGTGACCAGCTGTCCTCCGCCATGCAACTCTTGCCCGCTCCGGACCAGATGTCCTCTTCGCCCGTCGGGTGCCCCAACCAAATGGAGGTCGACCCTTCGGCCCCTCCTGTATCTCTACGGGCGCATACACCGCATGTTGACGTGCACCCTGGACTAGGTTTTCAGGCGTTTCCTAGCTCCCCTCGGACCGAATGGCCGGGAGCGGGTGGCACAGCCTCGCCTGTTGTTAGGCTCCCCACCTCATCGCATACGTCAACATGGGGTCCTCCCCACGGCGGGCGGAAGCCTTATAACACGACCGTTCGCCGATTTGCGGGGGAGGAATGTGGTGTCACCGCCAGACACCACACTTGCTAGGTGGTAGCTTTAAATCGGCCGCGGTCCATTAGTACATGGCGGACACGCGTGTCGACACTGTCAGTGATCGCAGACCGAGCGCCACCACACGGCAGGTCTCGAGAGACTTACTAGCACTCGCCCCAGTTGTACGGACGACTTTGCTAGCGACTACACTGACGAAGCCTCGCTCCTTTGCAGAGCAGATAGTTAGAATAGCCTTCAGCTAAGTCCATGGCTACGACCTAGCAAGGCGCAATTAGCATGTATCTACAGAGTCTCACTTGTATCGTCAAGAGCGATGTACAACAATTTCTACAGTACCTGTGGTGTCCATATCATCCAGCTGCAGCATCTCGAAAGGTGTGGTCAAGCGAGTGGCAGCGCCCTATGGCCCATCCAGCGCGCTCTTCTGAGAATTCCCCCAGGGTAGATCCCTCTCTCTGCCTGTAGAGCCTCTCCCTGCTCGCCTGTTCAATGGCAGCTCGTCCCAGTGTGCTTCCAAATGGCTACACGCCTAATGATTTTTTCCACCGTGTAAAAACTCTAGGGACTGATCGACGAGAGGATAGACAGCAAAAAAGTTCTAACGAACTTACCACGGAAATGCATGGTGTCAGTGCTAGAGACTGTTTATTCAGTCATACTTTTCTACAGAGACTGGTCGAGTACACGCTGTACCATGCAGCCGCAGTTATGGTATTCATGGTTTCCTCCCAGAGGGTGGTACTGTTCCTCATACGTCATGCCCCAGAACCCTCTCCTGCCACAGTAATTGGTAATGTTGAGTCCGATTCACTTCTCTTGCTGACTTACCTTGTAGTGAATGTGACACAACGTTCCATATTCGAATCGAGAGCTTGCCGATGTGGTGTTTACTTAATGAAAGACACACGGCTACGGGCTTCGGGGAGCAAGGTTATGTCAGCAGACCTACGCCGCTGACAACAACCGCAGAATTCAATGTTTGCAACAGTGTTTTGCCATTTGTTTGAGACATGGTCGTTTCGGGAAGCAGGAAATCATGAAGGACGTACCCGGAATGTTCGGACACTGGTTTTGGAGGAAAATGCGATAAGCACTGTAGAAGGCGCCCGCCATGTCAGTACCAGGTAGTTGACCAGCCAGTACATAGTAAGCCAGACGAATGTACGGAACATTCTCCATAGCATCACTTAGAGCGTGTGTAGGGTTTACTAGCGACGGAATTTTCACATCTGGAGAAGTTTTGTCACTGGTTTCTTCACCAGGCAACCGCAATTCCGTGATTTGCGTCATCTATCCTATTCACAGATGAGTACATTTCCGCAGAGTGGTGTCTTCAACTTTCATAACAGTCGTCTGTGGGACAGTATGGAGAATCCCACTGGTATGATGACAGTGAATCCTCGGTGCAGCCGGAATGTGTGGGCCTGGGTAATTGGCGACCGTACTTTTGGGACCAGTCTGCCCTGCCACGTCGACTACCAGGCCGGAACTATCGGCGTTTCTCGCGGGTGACTTTGCTTCCCCTGCTGCAAAAAGTGCCATTGATGATTCGAAGGGTTATGTGGCTGCTACACCCCACTTCGCCATTAATGTCTGGACACATCTCAATCGTGTCTTCCTTGGTGGATGAATCGGACGAAGGGGTCCAGTTGCATGGGCTGCTCGTTCACCGGATCTCAACCTGTGCGATTTCTGGTTATGGGGCCATCTCGAAAGTATCGTGTATGCAGAACCCATTCCAGATATGGGAGCTACTGCAGCAGCGTATTCTTGCTACCTTTGACACTGTTCGGATGCAACCTGGCCGATGTGAATGCGTGGGATAGAACATGCTACGCGCATGCGCATACGTTGAGGCCAATGGAAACCATTTTCAACACATACTGCAACTATGGCTACATGATACAGCGCGCATTAGACCGCAATCTCTGTAGCAATGTTTGACTAAATAAATGGTCTCTAGCATGTAAACCATGCATTTCCGGACATAAGTTCATTGGGCCTTTTTGTTGCGTATCCTCTCATCGATCAGTCCCTAGTGTTTTTACACTGCAGAAGCAATCGCTCTGCATACACTATTACAATCTGAATAAAAATGGATATTAAGATAATTAGCTACGAAAAGCTAATACAAATTTCATTTCTCGGTGTTGCTTAACTATTCTGATCTAATGGGTCCTTCTATTACGGTTTTATACGAGTTATGGACCAGTTTTGGAAATAACAGGGCCGTACAGAGCCAAGAAGAGAATTAATGATAACATTGTGGAAACTGAGACCATGAGGAGACAAAGGTTGAAAGGTAAACGACACATTTCCTACCTTAAGAAATTTGTTGAGTATTAAATAAACAGGTCCACAGCTGTCGGCGTGATAAGAAGAAGAGAGAGGTAACGATGAGTAATGTGTCGACGACTTTCCAGCGAGGTTTAAGCTGCTGAGGCAGTATTTAAACAGTTACAGTAATGAGTGCATTGGATGAGATGTTGGATTTATTTGCGCAATAAGGAGGTGTTGAACGTTAATGTTGCTGTTTAAAGGCAGTAGTAAGATGCACAGTGTTGTTATTATTGGCTGTCTAAGGGAGCCGAGGTAATAGTGTTTTGCAAGACACGACGTAGTGCCAACCTTACGTTGTTGTAGTTGTGTCTACGCCAGTAGCATGAGCCACTGTGTGTCTTATTACTTATGTAACCTGCTATGTTATGTAAAGGTATGTGTGTACAAGCAACGAACAGAATATGATTTGTCTGTGTATTACGGGTGGTGCTGAGGATGAAGATGTCGACTTCGCCTCGGTCAATTGCCGGCCGAGTACAATCCGCCCATTACCGAACGACAACGGACAGAAGCCTACTCCGAAGACAGAAGAGCAGCACTCGCCTACTTCGTTGTAGATAATCGTCCAGGGCTGACCGAGGCAGGGAACGTCGTTTAGTGAGCTCCTACAAGTGAACAGACAGTTTTAATTGCATTTCCTATGTACTGTGAAGTTTACCAACGATTAATTGCACTTAGCCATTGAGGGCTTTTTTGTGTTATATTACTAGCAGTGTTGCAGATTTCATTATTCAACTAGTCACAAAGATAAGTAAACCTTTTCAACTCATTCGTGTAACGTTGTTACTAATTTGTTGCAGTGTTGTCGAACCTTCGTTCTCTTAACCTGTTACGCGACCCTTGAGCATAGCTGTGTAACAAATTGTCTTAGCGGTGTACTGCACCAGAAGCCGTTCCACGAACTCACCAACTCGGCCTACCGTAACAGCAGCAGCAACTCGGCCTCCACAGCAGCAGCGATGAGGTCTCTACAAAACTGGCGATGAGGGTTAGCCTGCTGCCGCCGAGCAGTGTGTCAGCAGTGCTCAAGTAGCACCAAGTGGCTTATTTAGCTTTCATATAAGTGTAGTAGTCAAGTTGAAAATTTGTTTGAATGTTCTTAGCGCACTTGTTTAGTTAAATCCACCAAATCATTGTGTAGTTTCGTATTTAGCAGGGGCAGATTTGCATTTTAATATCTGTGACGTGTAAAGTCGCGTAGTCGTCTGTCACTGTTTATTTTTTTCAAGTAGTCTTTGTACGCTACTGACAATACAGTTAGCCTTATGACTCCGAGCAGTGTGTCAGCAGTGCGCAACTAGCAGTACTACTGCATTTACTAGGCAGTCGTGTATTTTAATAACCGTTTAAATTTTGTGTCGAATTGTTTGTGCTCTCTGTAGATTAGTTCAGACGTTCTTTGCAAAACAATATTTAGCATGGATAGGGACTGCAACTGCTTTGTTCGGATGCGGGCTGAGTTGGCATCCCTTCGCTCCCAGCTTCAGGCAGTGTTGGCTTCGGTCACACAGCTTGAGGCTGTTGCCAATGGGCATCACTATGGGGGTCTGGACGGGGGTTTGTCAGGGACGGCATGCTCGTCCCACGCAACCCCCGATCGGACTACAGCTGGGGCTGCCCGGGATACTGCCCACATTGAGGCTGACCCCTCACCTGTGGTAGAGTGGGAGGGGGCGAAAGACATTCTGGAGGGCTGAACAGAAGGCCTCTCCAGTTTGTGTGACGAACTGATTTCACACTCTGTCTCCGGCTGATACTGATCTTCAGCCAGACATGGCTCATTGCTGCTTGTCCTGTTCCAGAGGTTGCCCTTCAGTCTGCAAGATCTGGGCGGTCGCAGCGGGTGGGCTTGCTGGTAGTTGGGAGCTCCTATGTCAGGAGTGTAATGGGGCCCCTTAGGGATATGGCTGCAAGGGAGGGGAAGAAAACCAATGTCCACTCCGTGTGCATACCGGGGGGGGGAGTCATTCCAAATGTGGAAAGGATCCTTCCGGATGCCATGAAGGGTACAGGGTGCACCCATCTGCAGGTAGTCACTCATGTCAGCACCGATGATGTGTGTCGCTATGGATTCGAGGAAATCCTCTCTGGCTTCCGGCGGCTATCTGATTTGGTGAAGACAGTCAGTCTTGCTAGCGGGATGAAAGCAGAGCTCACCATCTGCAGCATCGTCGACAGGACTGACTTCGGACCTTTGGTACAGACCCGAGTGGAGGGCCTGAATCAGAGACGGTTCTGCGACTGTGTGGGCTGCAGATTCCTCGACTTGCGCCACTGGGTGGTGGGGTTTCGGGTTCAGCTGGATAGGTCAGGAGTCCACTACACGCAACAAGTGGCTACACGGGTAGCAGGGGTTGTGTGGCGTGGGCGGTTTTTTAGGTTAGATGGCCTCAGACAAGTACAGAAAGGGCAACAGCCTCAAAGGGTGTGGGGAAACGTCAGGACATGCGGGGATCAAGCAGCAATCGGTATTCTAATTGTAAACTGTCGAAGCTGCGTTGGTAAAGTACTGGAACTTCGAGGGCTGATAGAAAGCGCCGAAGCTGAAATCGTTATAGGTATGGAAAGCTGGCTCAAGCCAAATTCTGCCGAAATTTTTACAAAGGCACAGACGGTGTTTAGAAAGGATATATTGCATGCAACCGGTGGTGGCGTGTTTGTCGCTGTTAGTAGTAGTTTATCCTGTAGTGAAATAGAAGTGGATAGTTCCTGTGAATCATTATGGTGGAGCTAGAGCTAGATTAATAATTGGCTCCTTTTACCAACCTCCCGACTCAGCAGCATTAGTGGCAAAACAACTGAGAGAAAATGTGGAATACATTTCACATCAATTTCCTCAGCATGTTATAGCCTTAGGTGGAGATTTCAATTTACCAGATATAGACTGGGACACTCAGATGTTTAGGACGGGTGGTAGGGACAGAGCATCGAGTGACATTATACTGAGTGCACTATCCGAAAATTACCTCGAGCAATTAAACAGAGAACCGACTCGTGGAGATAACATTTTGGACCTATTGATAACAAACGGACCCGAACTTTTCGACTCTGTAAGCGCAGAACAGGGAATCAGTGATCATTAAGCCGTTGCAGCATCCCTGAATATGGAAGTAAATAGGAATATAAAAAAGGGAGGAAGGTTTATCTGTTTAGCAAGAGTAATAGAAGGCAGATTTCAGACTACCTAACAGATCAAAACGAAAATTTCTGTTCCGACACTATGTTGAGTGCTTATGGAAAAAGTTCAAGGCTAATTTCGTAAAATGCGTTTTAGACAGGTACGTGCCGAGTAAAATTGTGAGGGACGGGAAAAACCCACCGTGGTTCAACAACAAAGTTAGGAAACTACGTCGAAAGCAAAGGGTCTCAGGCGCTGCAGTCATGGACTGTGCGGCTGGTCCCGGCGGAGGTTCGAGTCCTCCCTCGGGCATGGGTGTGTGTGTTTGTCCTTTAGGTTAAGTAGTGTGTAAGCTTAGGGCCTGATGACCTTAGCAGTTAAGTCCCATAAGATTTCAAACACAATTTCACACACACGCAAAGAGAGCTTCACTGCAAATTTAAACGCAGCCAAAACTTCTCAGACAAACAGAAGCTAAACGATGTCAAAGTTAGCGTAAGGAGGGCTATGCGTGAAGCGTTCAGTGAATTCGAAAGTAAAATTCTACGTACCGACTTGACAGAAAATCATAGGAAGTTCTGGTCTTACGTTAAATCAGTAATTGGATCGAGACAGCATATCCAGACACTCTGGGATGATGATGGCATTGAAACAGAGGATGACAGGCGTAAGGCTGAAATACTAAACACCTTTTTCCAAAGCTGTTTCACAAAGGAAGACCGCACTGCAGTTCCTTCTCCAAATCCTCGTATGAACGAAAAAATGGCGGACTTCGAAGTAAGTGTCCACGGAATAGAAAAGCAACTGAAATCACTCAACAGAGGAAAGTCCACTGGACCTGACGGGATACCAATTCGATTCTACACAGAGTATGCGAAAGAACTTGCCCCCCTTTTAAAAGCCGTGTACCGCAAGTCTCTAGAGGAACGCACGGTTCCAAATGATTGGAAAAGAGCACAGGTAGTCCCAGTCTTCAAGAAGGGTCGTCCAGCAGATGGGCAAAACTCTGACGTCGATCTGTTGTAGAATTTTAGAACATGTTATTTGCTCGCGTATCATGTCTTTTTGGAAACCCAGAATCTACTCTGTAGGAATCAACATGGGTTCCGGAAACAGCGATCGTGTCAGACCCAACTCGCTTTATTTATTCATGAGACCCAGAAAATATTAGATACAGGCTCCCATGTAGATGCCATTTTCCTTGACTTCCGGAAAGCGTTCGATACAGTTTCGCACTGTCGCCTGCTAAACAAAGTAAGAGCCTACGGAATATCAGACCAGCTGTGTGGCTGGATTGAAGAGTTTTTAGCAAACAGAACACAGCATGTTGTTATCAATGGAGAGACGTCTACAGACGTTAAAGTAACCTCTGGCGTGCCACAGGGGAGTGTTATGGGACCATTGCTTTTCACAGTATATATAAATGACCTAGTAGATAGTGTCGGAAGTTCCATGCGGCTTTTCGCGGATGATGCTGTAGTATACAGAGAAGCTGCAGCATTAGAAAATTGCAGCGAAATGCAGGAAGATCTGCAGCGGATAGGCACTTGGTGCAGAGGTCGCAACTGGCCCTTAACAAAGGCAAATGTAATGTATTGCTGCACTGACTCAATAGGTGACAGGGTTATGCTTAGCAACGTCGCTGTTTGGGTTCTTGGCCCATTAGTTGCTGCGACACAATGAATGCTGATTGTGAGCAAAGAGTAAACATCAAGTTCTGCGTTAAGCCTGGGAAAACCCCTAGTGAAATGTGGACAATGATTAAGGAACAATATGCAGGTTAGGCACTTTCACAAGCTCGTGTTTTCGAATGGCACATAAGACAATTCCAGAGCCGGTCGCCCGTCTACAGCAGATACCGATGCAAACCATAGCGTGTGAGGCAGTTATTTCAAGAAGATTGCCATATAACTCGGACTGTGTTATCAGACTAACATTATTTGGATCGTGATGTGTGCCATAAGATTTTATGCGAAGATTTATGGAAACGGAAACTTAATGCAAAACTCATCTCCCACACATTAACAGACGAACAGATAGACGAGTGACGAAAAATTTCTGCTGAACTACTGGACAGAGTGGGATGTGATCCCACATTTCAGTAAAAGATTATTGCTGGGGATGAAAGTTGGTGCCACCAGTATGACCCTCACAAGAAGTGTCAAAGTGCTGAACGGCGGAGTCCTGGCGGGCACATCATCACTAACTGTTTGTTTGGGGGGGGATCCAAAAACACTGAAAACATTAGTTAAATGCGAAATAGTGGTTGTAGCAGTCACGTTACGGCTCGGAAGGAGACAGGTAAATCTCGAAAGCGCATCGATAATAACCAATACGTACCGATTACCTCTCTTAGTACGAGGTAAGGGCCCTACATAATCGATATAGAGTTTGTGCAAAGGCAGGATTCGCTCCCAGAACTCAACAGACACTGTTGAAGAGCATTCTTGGGGTTGGTTTCATTACACATGTGACACTGGGAAACCACCTCTCGGGCCAGGTCAGATGCTCTTTAATTTTTTGCAAGGTCTTATAACTTTCCAAGTGCCCACTCACCAATGAAGCATGAAAATAACGGAAAACCGGGCGCACCAGAACTACTGGTAAACAGATCTTGAATTGCTTACCACGTCCCACCCTTTGACACAAAATGCCCTTCTCGATAACATACTCATTCGACAGTTCCCCAGCCGAGAGGCATTGCTTAATGGGTGCCCAAGTAGGCTCCTGATCCCGATACTGAGCAACATCATCAAATAGAAGGCGAATCTCACCTAACACGCTACCAGTAAGACTGCCTTCCTCTGTCTCCTGGGTGTGCTGAGGACATCTGCAAGGACATTTTCAGTGCCTTTCAAGTGTTTAACTTCGAATTGAAATGCAGAAATGCATACTGACCACCTGAGAATACGGCCAGTTTTACATGGCCTGTCTAACACCCAGCTCAATGCCTGATTGTCGGTTTCTAGCTGAAATACCTGATGCTCAAGGTAGAAGCGGTACTTCTCAAGTGTGCACGAAACGGCCAACACCTCGCACTCGTAGACCGAATATTTAAGTTCGGCACCAGCTAACCGATGAGACGTGTAGGCTAGTGGCTGCCTCTGACCCTCGAACTCCTGGAGGAGGGCAGCCGAAATACCGGCATTAGATGCATTAGTTTGGACAATAAACCTTTTATTAAAGTCTGGTACTCCGAGAACGGTAGCACGCAAGCGGGCCACTAAGTCCGGAACACTGCCTTCAATAGGCTGGCGCCTTATCGCCAGCCATTAACAAGGTGCTCCTTCCTCAACAGGCCGATCCCCTTCAAGGCCTTCTGTTTTCAGAACGCCGTTTAAATGCCAATTATCAATACATAGTGCTGCTGTGATCTTCATCCTCCCTGATGCCGTTTTTTCTTTTTGGCATCTTCTCAACATCAAGTGGAGCGTTATTGCTCCCTCAGTTACTACCTGGATGAGTTGCTCACTTGCGTCTGCCAGTGTCAGCAGCAGCGTTTATCGATACTAGTACTGCTGTACCATCTTTGGTTCGACCGCTATATTTTCCGTATGGTGGTGTGTGTGGGATGTCGGTCGGTTGCGACAGAGCAGCGAGGAAGTTTCCGCGGCGTGCGGTCAGCTCGGGGGCAAGCTGGCAGCGTGCACATGTGGTCGGAGTTGTGAGGCGCTAGCTGCGAGAGCTGCATAGTTTGTCACCCACTGAACCTGGATACTGGAGTAATCAGTTAACCTGTTACAAAACCTCAACTGCTGTGACATCTCTTCGTTCATTGCCAGTTGTTGCTTCCTGGGCCATTCTCGCAAGTAGCAACGTATGGTTTGCTGGGGTCAGCAAATTTTCCAGCCATCTTCCTGTATGATGTTTAACTATTGAAATGACTGTAACTTATTAATGAAGTGCACCAGAGGTATATTCTGCCTTGTGGCCGTTAACGTTCTGGTTACCCGCCCTGGTCCTTACTGTAGTTTTCTGGCAGTGTGTTTTCCTCGCCATGATGATGCTGTCCAGCACGGCGTGTAGTTCGACAGCTTGATGTTGTTCTCCTTTTTTTCTTCTTCAAGTGGCTATTGTGCGTTGACTGTATTTAGATGCCAATTATCAAAACATAGTACTGCTGCGATCTTTCTCCTTGCTCATATTTTCGGTTGTCATGCTGTTGATTGGGTGGAAGGGAATTGATTAGGTTGATGGTTGGTTCTTCAGCAGTCCCTAGGTTGTGTTATGCTTGGCTGCCTGTCTCACCTAGATTGTTGTTAGAGTTTCCTCCCCAGGCCGACCCTTGGAACACTTCTGTGCACCACTGTTCTGTTGTTTCGGATTGTGATTTTCTCCAGTACTGTGCAAGGCCTTCAGCCGTGTATTAATTTAGTTTGTTTTAATGTTTAGTATGTGGCCTTCAGCCAAACTTTATGCAAAGTATTTTAAGTTATGGCAATCAGCCTTCAAAGAAAAAATCATTTAAAATTTCAAAATTTTCCTCCCTATCTTAACTTGTTATCCAGGCCTTAAGCCTCGAGTTGTTCTATGTTCAGTATATGGCCTTCAACCGAACTTTATGTGAAGTATTTTAAGATATGGCCTTCAGCTATCAGAGAAAAAAACATTTGAAATTTCAAAATTTTCCTCTCTATCTTAACTTGTTATCCAGGCCTTAAGCCTTGAGTTGTTCTGTGTTCAGTATATGGCCTTCAGCTGAACCTTATGTGAAATATTTTAAGATTAGGCCTTCAGCGCACTTAATTAAAAAAAGGTCTTTGTCTCAAGCCTTTTAAAATATCCTTGCTGGAGTTCTTGTTATCCAGGCCTTAAGCCCTCAGTTCTTCTATTTTGTAACTAAGGTCTTCAGCTGCGTGTATTCCTTAACGCAATTTTACTAACTCGTGTTCTGGCCTTCAGCCGTATTGCTTCTTACTTCTTTTAAGGGCATATGTGATTAAGTGTTTATAGCAAATAAAGTTTGTATGTTTGTGCAACTAGCAGCAACTTATTTGGGCCTCTTGCCACAACATGATCCGGTCTGTTCTGCGAAACCAGATTTCAACCAGCCTTGAAAAAAGTCAAACGACAATGTTCGAGACAATGTTGATTGCGTTTTTTGATAGTAAAGGATTAGTTCACCATGAGTATGTTCCCTCAGGTCAAACAGTGAATCAAACTCTTTACATCGAAGTCTTGAAACGTTTGCTACAAGCAGTTAGACATCGCCATTTTGATTTGTGTTCTCAGGACTGTTACGGCGCCTTCCATGACCACCAGCGGTATACGTCGGCCCCACATAATGCCACCCCAAAATAGCAGGGAACCTCCACCTTGCTGTACTCACTGGACAGTGCATCCAATAAGTTCAACCTGACCGGGTTGCCTCTAAACACATCTCCGATGATTGTCTGGTTGAAGGCATATGTGACACTCATCGGTGAAGAGAACGTGATGCCAATCCTGAGTGGTCCATTTGGCATGTTGTTGGGCCCATCTGTACCGCGCTGCATCGTGTCGTGGTTCCAAAGATTGACCTCACCTTGGGCGTCGGGAGTGAAGTTGCGCATCATGCAGCCTATTGTGCACAGTATGAGTCGTAACACGACGTCCTTTGGCCTCACAAAAAGCGTTATTCAACATGGTGGTGTTGCTGTCAGGGTGGCCATAATCTGTAGGCAGCGGTCATCCACTGCAATAGTAGCCCATAGGCGGCCTGAGCGAGGCATGTCATCGACAGTTCTTGTCTCTCTGTACCTTCACCATGTCCGAACACCATCTCTTTGGTTCACTTCGAGACACCTGGATACTTCCCTTGTTGAGAGCCCTTCCTGGAACAAAGCAACAATGCGGACGCAATCGAAACGTGGTATTCGCCGTCTAGGCATGGTTGAACTACAGACAACATGAGTCGTGTACCACCTTCCAGGTGGAATGACTAGAACTGATCGACTGTCGGACACTCTCCGTCTAATAGGCGCTGCTCATGCATGGTTGTTTACATCTTTGGGTGGGTTTAGTGACATCTCTGAACAGACAAAGGGACTATGTCTGTGATACAATACCACAGCTGACATCTATCTTCAGGTTCAAAATGGCTCTGAGCACTATGGGACTTAACTTCTGAGGTCATCAGGCCCCTAGAACTTAGAACTACTTAAACCTAACTAACCTAAGGACATCACACACATCCACGCCCGAGGCAGGATTCGAACCTACGACCGTAGCGGTCGCGCGGTTCCAGACTGTAGCGCCTAGAGCCGCTCGGCCACTCAGGGAAGCAGGGTGATGCAAAACTTTTTTGAAGTGTGTATATTACCTTTGGCTTTAATATTTGTTTTATCTAAGGTTAGGAGTTGCATTTATCTTTCTAAAGCGAGTCTCACCATTTGTGAGTGTATATTCTGTTATAGTTTGAGGGTGCTGGCTCGCATATGATTTATGTTCACAGTTGATTGCAAAACACGGAAGTCTACCCTGGTGTTTGCAGCCGTGACTTCTGGACCACTACCTTGGCGGCATCCTGCCCAATGCCCGAGGTCTAAGTTACTGTCGCGGGAGCGCTTTGCCGCGTCATCTGTCATACCCAGCAAATGTTGCGAAGTTGTCTTGTTCCTTGGAGTTATACCTTAGTTGAGCAACTGCCGCCAGGGTTGTAGGCTGTGGAGTTTGGCAGGATTAAATTACAATTCAAATTCCATTCTTACTGTTATAAACTCAGATGCTTTGTGTTTATTGAATACTGTTTTCTTTTGCTTATATTGGTAAGTTTCAGTAGTTTGTCACTTTATAAGCCACTATATTTCTGATGGTTTTCATGTTGTTGTTAATCTGGAATTTAATGGATCAGTATGTTCCTTAAATAAACGTTAATTTGGTGAAAACGACAAACTATCTGATGGGTCTCCGTTCTACGTGTTGATGCTTGATCCTTTCCTACCCTCAACCTGTTGCCCGGGTTTCACCTACCATTTTCGAAATCGTTCCATGAAAAGCATTCATATATTTTTGATTATGCACAAGGTGATTAAAAAAGCTAAAACAATGCACAATGACAAAGTAATTATACGGTCAGCAAACACATCAAAGCATGTATTGCCCACAAAGGGATCGTGAGGATATTAAGATCAGAAAAATTACTGCACATACAGAGGCATTCAATCAATCATTCTTCCTATGCTCTATAGCTGAGTGGAACAGTAACAAACCCTAATAATGGTACAATGGGATGCACCCTATGCCATGCACCTCACAGTGGTTTGCAGAGTATAGATGTAAATGCAGAATGTAGTAAAAAAAGAAATAAATAAAAATGTTAAAAGTGAAGAGGACATTGTTTTAAAAGACGATCATGTTGCATTACTCAGAAATCTTAACCGTGTAAATTATAAAAGTGTCTACTTCATAAATACTCCAGTCAACTTGAATAAAAATCACCTTAGGAACAGTAGAACCTCTATTCCAATAGGAAAAAGTGTTAATTCAATATTGCTATGCCCCATAAATAAGCCAGAAGTTCTAAGAATAACAAAAACAATGAGGTACAAAATGTCTTCAGGGATTGATGAGGTACCTGGTACAATCATAACAAAATGTGCTAGTGTCATATCAAAACTGCTCTCACACATCATACATATATCATTATCAGAAGGAGTGGTGTTCCCTCAAAGATTAAAAATTTCAAAGATAAAACCACAGTATAAAAAGGGCAATATATATCAAGTGGGAAATTATAGACAAATAGCTTAGTTATCTGTTTCTTCGAAAGTAGTAGAGACAGCTGTGAAGTGTAGACTTCAAGAAAAACATGTAATTTTCCTCCCAAACTGAACCATCATCTGATACCCTGGTTTCCTACAAGGCTGTTACAGCAGTATGAAGTCTGGTTACTCCAAGTTAATGATGGCTGTCTTAGAATAATATACAGGGTGATTCAAGTAGTTAGGCACAAATTGAAGGAGCCAATGGAGAAGGCAAAATAGAAAAACTTTGGAATAGAAACTTTTGATCTTGGAAGTAATCATGAGCCAGTAAAATCTTTAAAATGTCAAGAACTAGGAAATCAGTACTCATTTACCAGAAGTTTAGTAGCTGTTGGAGTAAGCACCACATAACATGCATCGTCAGATGTGGATACAACGAGGTGGAGCACCAGCAAACTATTCTGTGAAAGTACACGATGTAACCACTGAGACATTGTAAGGGCTATTTGCAAGGATAAGGTTATACTGCTACAAACATAGTAAAGTAGACTTCGTCCATGAAATGAATGAAATAATGATTGCAGTAAAATATATGAAAAATTTGGTTGCCAGAATTCATATCTCAGAGAGGAACTTTAAACTCAGGGCAGGAGCATATAGAGAATCTCTAGCTCAAGTTCAACAGAATAGTTGACCATCGATATGTACACAGTAGAACAATTCATAATGGGAGGGAACCTCCTTGGGTTACAGTCTCTGTAAAGAAACTTCCAAAGAAACAGAGATTACAGTATAATAGGTGTAGAACAAAGCGTAGGCTGAAAGATAGAGAGATGCTGAATGAAATGCTTTAGGCTGCATGAAGCCTTCAGTGACAGGTGCCACTAACAGCCTTTACATATGACCAGAATTTCTTTGGGTTCTGTGAAAGATCACTTGAGAGTATTCTGCTACAGCAAAGTTAGTGTCCAGGCCATGGCAATTGAGACAGGAACTGAAACTGAGGGTAGCAAAGTAACAACTGAAATGCTTAACTCCATTTGAAAATACTTATTTAAATTGGGGCACTCATCCTGGGTTTTCATTTGTAATGTTCGTACTACTGGAAAGTTGATTGAAATACCTATTATTGTCAGTATCAGTGGTGCTGAGAAACGGCTGAAATAGTTCAAATGGAACAAAGCTACAGGGCCCAATGGAAGCCTTGTCAGCCAGCTGCAAATTCAAACTATAATCTGAGTTAGTTTCTATTCTGTTTAGAATTTATCTTAGATCCCTCTAATAAAAAACTGTGCTCAGTTCTTGGAAAAGGGCACAGCTCACACCCATCCACAAGAAGGGTAGTAGAAGTGCTCCACAAAATTACTGTCCAATATTCCTAACATCAATTTGAGCTCAGAATATGCACCAAGATTCTACAACAAACATAATGAGGTATCTTCAACAGAATGACCTCCTCAATGCCAACCAGCATGGGTTTCACATTATCATTGTTTTCAAAATCCAACTTGCACTTTTCTCATCTGACATACTGAAAGCTTTGGATCAAGGCAACCAGACGGATACAGTATTTATAGATTTCAGAAAAGCATTTGACGCAGTATCATGCCTACACTTACTGTCAAAAGTATGATTGTATGGGGTATTAAGGGAATTTTGTGACTGGATTGAGGACTTTTCGGTAGGGAGGACACAGCATGATATCTTAGATGGAGAGTCATCATCAGAGGTAGAAGTGCCAGACAGAAGTGCGTTTGGACCCTTGCTGTTCATGTTGTATATTAACAAATTTTCCGACAATATTAATAGTAAAATCAGGCATTTTGCAGATGATGCAGTTATCTATAAAGAAGTTACTACCTGAAAGGAGCTGCATATTCAGTCAGGTATTGATGAGATTTCAATATGGTGCAGAGATTAGCAACTTGCTCTAAATTTTTGGAAATGTGACAATGATATTATAGTCATAGGATATTACTTTTTTTCATTTTGTGAAGTTCACAGTCAGTCACTGTTGGAATTGGCTAGCTCATACAAATACCTGGATGTAACACATTGTAGGGATATGAAATGGAATGATCATATAGGTTCAGTTGTGGGTAAAGCAGGTGGTGGACTTCAGTTTACTGGTGGAATAATGGGGAACTGCAATCAGTCTGCAAAGGAGGTTGCTTACAAATTAGCCATATGACCCATTCTAGGATACTGCTCAAGTGTGCAACACTCATGCCAGATAGGGGGATACTGAACATACGAGGTGTGACAATAAAGTAATGAGACTGATTTTCTTTGCAATATGTGTCAACCGTGCAGGCTTGCGTAGGCACAATATCTTTGACTTTGGTCTATAAGCTGCTTCTAGTCCAAGTGGTACATCAATGCAACTGCTCAGTCGTGAGTTGTGCTGTAATAAGTTAACATGTGTTTGTGTCTCTTGTCATGGAAATGGAACCGCGTAATATTGTGCAACGGTGTGCCACTTCTTTTTGTGTTAACTTGGTTGAAAACATGACGACAACTTACGGTAAGCTTCAGAAGGCTCACAAACGAATGTCAACTTGGCTAGGGTGCGTGAACTCATACGATCTGATCAAAGATTATCCATGAAAATGATTGCCGAAGAACTGAACAATCAAGAAATGATTTGTCTAATAATAACTGAAGATCTTGGTATGAGAAAGATTTGTGCAAAAATGGTCCCCAAATATCTCATACCACAACAGCGAGAAACAGGGAAGAATGTGGCAGCCAATCTGTTAGAGCAAATGGAAATCAATCCAGAATTGTTGAGCCATGTTATCACTGGTGATGAAAGTTGGTTTTTTCAGTATGATTCAGAGACAAAACGCCAAAGTTTGCAATGGTGTTCAAAGGGATAACCCAGACCTAAAAAAGCTCGCATGTCAAAGTCAAAAGTGAAACACATGCTTATGTGCTTCTTTGACTCCAAGGGAATTGTTCATAAAGAGTGGGTGCCTCCTGGACAAACAGTTATCTAATATTACTACAAAGAAATTTTTGAAAGACTTCGTAAAAGAGTTCTTTGTGTCCGTGCAAAGATTGCTGATAACTGGATTCTGCATCACGATAATGTGCCATCCCATCAGTACCCCCTGCTCTGTCAGTACAGCAATTTTTAACCTCAAAACAAATTTCATTACTACCACAGCCACCTTATTCACCAGATATTGCTCCGTGCAACTTTTTTCTATTTCCAATAGTCAAAACGGTGGTCAAGGGACACCATTTTCAAACAACACAAGATATCCAAAAAGCTGTGACTAGGGTCTTGGAGGATATTACAGAAGATGAGTTCCAGAAATGTTACCATCAATGGCAGAAGTGCTGGAAAAAGTGTGTGCAATCAGAAGGGAACTACTCTGAAGGAGACAACACTAAACTTGACTAAAACGGTAAACAACATTTTTTTTTCCACATCAGTCTCATTACTTTACTGTCGCACCTCGTATACAAATGGTTACAGGTTTGTTTAATCCGTGAGAGAGTGTCACAGATATACTGAAGGAACTGAACTGGAAGGCTCTTCAAGATAGAAGTAAACTAACCCGAGAAAGTCTATTAACAAAATTTCAAGAACTGGCTTTAAATGATTACTCTATGAATATAGTACAACCCCCTATGTGTCACTCACAATGGGATCATAAGGATAAGATCAGAAAACATGCTGATTTGGAACACAGCATTGTATCTACATCTGTAATCTGTGAACGAACATTTGCAGAAATTTCTACCTCAAATTTAGGCCTATGTTTGGCAGAAAGGGCATTCCTGGCCAAGACAGCTCTACTACTATCAGTGCTAGTCTACCTTTTATATCTCCCTATTCCGTCTGTCAAGGATATTTTGCTGCCTAAGTACAAGTACCTGTTAACATCAGGATTGGTGATCATGAAGTAGATTAAGTTAAATTTCTCACTGTTCTCCTATCTGCTTCTTCTCATTCCATTCATCTTTCTTGGATTTGCTCTCAGTCCCTATTCTTTACTCATTAGGCTGCTCATTCCATTCAGCAAGTCACTTTCACTAAGAATAGCAAAGTCATTAGTGAATCTTCCTGCTATCCTTTTACCTCAAATTTTAATTCCACTTCCAAACCTTTCTTTGACTGCTGTTTTGACACACAGATTGAACAGTAGGGAACAAAGACTACATCCCTGGTCTTACACCCTTTATAATTTGAGCACTTCATTCTTGGTTGTCCACTCTTATTATTCCTTCTTGGCTCTTGTACATATTGTATATTGCCATCCGTTCCTATAGCTTACCCTTATTTTTCTCAGAATTTTGACCATCTTGACCATTTTACATTGTCAAATGCTTCTTCCTGTTCAACAAATCCTATGAAAGTGTCTTGATTTTTCTTCAGTCTTGCAATTCTGACATTTGGTTGATAATGGAAGCACCTCTGGTGCTTTTTCCCTTTCCGCTCATGGTCTCGCGGTAGTGTTCTTGCTTCCTGAGCACGGGGTCCCAGGTTCGATTCCCGGTCAGTGATTTTTTCCTGCCTCGAGATGACTGGGTGTTGTTGTGTCATCTTCATCATCATCATTCATCCCCATTATGGTCGGAGGAAGGCAATGGCAAACCACCTCCACTAGGAGCTTGCCTAGTAAGGCGGCGCGCGTCTCCTGCATCGCTCCCCTACGCTCTGTAAAAGAAGTATGGGACTTCATCATCATCATCAAAGCTAAACTGCTCATCAACTAACACATCATCAGGATACATGGCCAAAACCCTTTATGGAAAAATAAAGGCATGCTTGCTGTTAGTGTTGTACCAGTCAGTGAAATTAAGATTTGCATTTCATAAGAAAGACTCTTGTTTCTTTAAAATCTAAAATTGCCACAACAATATTAAATACCTGCAGTCTGTTGATTGCAGAAAACATATGTATCCACATCTTTAAAAAATGTTATTGCATCTCCTGTATCACATGTGAGAAGGCCAGAATTGCCATAGATACATCACTACTGCCACCATCTAAGTGACAATAAAGTTGCATTTCATTAAATGATTGTTGTTTTATTTATTTTTGCTTACTTCAGGATCAGGCATCAAGTTATGTCACTCTCTGGAAAGATCATCATATTGGTCCCATATAAGTGCAGTGTGGCAGTCTGTTCAATGACTTAATTTCTGGATTTTGCCATAGCTGTAAGTAATTATTTCCTCCTTGGAAACTGTAATTAATTCTAAGATCTCAAGAGGGGAGCAGGTTACTATGCAGAGGAACTTAAAAACTTGTCGGGCTGCTTCTTCTCTTGCCCTACCACCACACCAAGTCAGGCAAATCTTAATATGAAGGTCTATAACTACATGATCCCATGATTCACCCACCGACAATTTTAGCGAAACTGAAGTATCACTTCTTTGTCACCCTTCATTCACCAATATAATGTAGATAATTTTCACAAAATAATATATCTTAACTAGCAGTGATGGGCACACCTATGGCCTTTTAACATCATTGCGACTGTTGATGCAGTTTTAGGCAGTGAAACTGGTCGTGTAACAATAAAACACCCATTTTACTAGTTGTCAGCAAATTAAAAGAAGCTGATGTAAATGAAACAAATCTTGGAAGAAATATCACACAATAAAGGAAAGTTTAATGTTTTTATTTCGGTGTTCAGTACCATATGAAACAACACTATTCTGACTCATAACACACACACACACACACACACACACACACACACACACACACACACACACACACACACACACACACACACTCATATAAGGCAGCCTAAACAATACTGGAAATATATGAGTTACTGAAATCATTCTGTCATACATTCATGCTGACTTCAGCATTTACAAATATGTGTTAATGACAGAACATTTATTTTATGTCTTTTACATTAAATTGATTTTGTATTCTATCACCGTGAGTCAGTCTATGGTTTCATACAATTGTCAAATGCACTAACTACATTTAATACTCCAGGTTACCTTGTTTACCATCATCTTACCCAGTCTGCAGATGCAGCCTGGGTCTGTTTGGAACAGAAGCCTCTCTGTCATCTGTCTTCCCTCTGTCTCTTTACATCTCATCTATCTTCCTAGATATCTTCTTCTCCTCCATTCACTTAACCTAACCATACCATTAAAGCCTCAATTCCTCTATTCTGTCCTGTAAAGGCTTCTTCTCCAATAGTTCCATAGTCCTCTAATTCCTTAACTTCTCTACCTTAATCACTGTAATACTATTTCTCAAGAATCATCTGATTAGTTTGTATTTTTCTTCTCTCTCTTGCTTCCATTACCAAGGTCTTGGAGGTGTCTGTCAGGATTGAAACATAGTACACCAAATATATGAAGGCTATTTTGAAATTGAAATCTGAGGGGTCATGAAGCAGAAACCACAGTGAAAATCAAAAATGTTTTATTTACAACAGTTAGCTACACCTTCCAGCTACTTCTCTAGATAGCCACCACTCTGACAGACATTTGCCACAGCACTGCACCAACTTTTCAATACCCTCACCTCAGAAGGCAGCCACCTGGATTTTCTGCCAAATCTGTACACCAAACTGCAGCTTGTTGTCTGCACAAAAATTTTGTCTTTGTATACAGCATGAGGGCAAAGAGATGGATGTCAGAGGGAGTCATGTCCAGGCTGTGAGGTGGCCGATCAAACACTTCCCATTGAAAATGCTACGGGAACAGCCTCACTGCCTCTGCAGTGTGTAAAAATGCATGACAGTTCATCTGACTTATTGCAGTCCACACAATGTAAATCTCTCACCAGATCCTCATGCTCAGTAGAAGACACTATTGTTATAGGCATCTTAATATGCTTATTGTGCACACAGAAGTGAAAAGTGCGATGTGACATGATCGGCAGGCATACTAGAGATACTGTTCAACACATCCATGCAAAGCTTCATCAGATTTTTCACTGATGTTTTCATTTCATGATCCATCAGACCTTACTTTCCAAATAGCCCTCATAAAACAATTTAGCTGTTTTAATGCATATCCTTGCTCCATTTCAGGCTTCTACCCACAGTCATCCACAAGGGAGGCAAGAAGGGGCACTTGCCCCCTGTGGAATCAGGTACCGGTTTCTTACTCATCCCAGAATTCTCTCAAATTTCTAGCCATCATCGTCTGAGACTCCAATAAACTGGCAACTGTGACAAGAAATACTACTGATGTAGCAATCACAATGTATTTCGGCGTTTTCTTAGTTGGCATTCCACTCACGGGAAACTGCCTATTCCTTTAGCACAGCTACATTTTTGGTGTGGTCTCCAGTCAACATGGGTACAAGGCTTTACAGAGTCAAAGTAATATCTTCACTCTTTTTGTTGCTTCCTTATTCATCCCTTATACACATGACTCGAAAAAAGAGAATACCATTTTCTATGCTAGAAGAGAGGGAAAAACTCTGAAATCATAAGGTAAAAAAATGTGCTCTCCAAGACTGGAACCATCTCAAAGTCCACGAATAGAACACAGAGCTACATGAAGTTACAGTGATGCAACAAACTGGAGTTAATCATCTTAACTCGGTGCAGCCCTAGGCCCCTAAAAGTTGATTCCACTAGCCAGTTTGAGGATGGTTTTGGGAGATTTCTCACATTCATCTAACTGTACTTTTGCCCTGCAATACACTTTACCTAACAAACCCAAAAACTGTAGCTTTCAAAAAACATTTTGTGCAGTTTTAGTTATAGCAGTAGACACTAAAGAAGAAATCATGATAATTGATTGCTTGCACTGACTTCATGAACAGATGTGAACTCTTACAAGCAATGTGTTGTGGATGGAATCAAAGTTGGACAAGCCTTTTTAACAGTTTATTTCCTGTTTCTCCACTTAAGGGGTATTAACCTTCCAGTTATTAACACAGCGTTGGTATGTTGCAAATTCACAACACTGAGCACTAAGGGGTTAACTTTTTCTGGATGCCCCCGGTGAAGCTTATTCTTGGTGAAGCTACCAATGCTTCTGACAAGTGCTGCATTCTCCTGAGGGTTTTGGGTACCTCCAAGGCCCCGCAATCTTTGTCTTTCACCTAGAGACTTAATCTGGAATTAAGGGGGTTAATGTGGTGTTCTTATCGATATCCAGCATGGTTTTCTCAGTCTTTCTGATGTTCTTCCTGCTTCTGATATTTTAGCTTCACCTCAAAGATTGTGGAAGTATGAACAGATTAGGTTTGTGAATACTTTCTACCTTTGAATTCCTTGGATTTAATCATGTGTGGGTAGAATTTCAGATTAATGAATCAAAACAGCTGGCATCCACAATCATATTAATAACATAAAAAGATGTACTTTGCTAACTTACTGAAATATGATACCTATACAGTTAGTATTTGTATTACACATATAAAGTAATCCATCTCAAGAGATTCATAGTTATTTACTTATAGTGAGTTTTTTTTTTTGTAACATTTAATTAATGGAGCACAACATGTTTTAAATCTCACCAAATCAGTTACATCAAAGTTGTCAAGTTTTGAATCTTGCCACCTCTTGGACAAATCCCTGCAGATGCCCTTGCTTCTGTCACAAACTCTCCACTTCCTCAGTCATTCCCCACCATTTGATATTCTCTCCTCCTTCCTGACAGTCATCATTATAGCCATACATCCAATGCCCTTGTGCTTCCTCCTCGTTACCCCAAATCATCTGCACACACCATTGCTTTCATCTTCCCTCCACCTTGCATGAAATAATGACCAGAGTGGTAAAAGCATCACCACACTGGAGAGAAATGGCAAGAGTGCACAGTACTCTGCTTCAAGCCATTCTTCTGTTCCAGATGATCTTCACACAGCTGATGATTTTCACACAGCTTACACCCCCACAGTATATTCCTCTTTTCCTTCATATAGTCTGCTTTTGAACTCTGTTCTGCAGGGACTTCCATACCTTGTTTTTACATGTACTATCATATGCTTTTTCAATGTCTAGGGAGGTCATCAATACATCTACTCCATATTCATTGCAGTGTTCCTGCAGCTGTTTTACAGTGAAAATATTTCTGGTAAAGTTTTGTAAACTATAATTTGGACAAAGGCACAAAGTCTCATCAGTCTCATCCTCTGATAATTTTTGCACTCACTTCCATTACCTTACTTGGAGATTGGGGCAATTGTTCCCCTCTTTGAATGTTCTGTGGTCCTCCACTCTTTCCACAGAATTTTTATCACCCAGTATAGCCACTGTATCTCCACGGGTCCTCCTGCTCTCACTATCTCTGTACTCAGCTCAGCTATATCTGATGTTGAATAGTACTGTGGTGTGGGACAATCCAAACTAATATGAAAATGGTTTTCATACTGCAGAAGTGGGCCATGAGGATTGTAGCAAAGTAATGAATAGGGGTTTGCAACAAGTTCCTCATTTTAGACTTGATATTCTCAGAGTTTATGCCATGTATATACTAGAAACTATAATGCTAGTGAAAGAAGACACAAAGATCACAAAAAGAACCATGGATATTCACAACGCTAACCATATGAAAATCTTTCTATGCCTTATTTCAGACAATAAATGTTAACAGCAAAAAGCCCCTATGTCAAAGGAGCTGTTTTTAGTAACTTATTACCACACAAAGTTAAGATATTGCCAGGGGATACTTTTAAAAAGCGAGTCAAGTAGTGGATTATCTAAAAATGCCCTTATAACTTGAGTTTATCATGAATTATTATGGCATGCATTTCATAATACTGATAATAGCTGTTCGTCACTGTCTTCAAAAAATCTTTAATTAAGGGAATTCAAGCCCCATTATTAGACAAAAGACTAAAACTCACTCACAATGGCAGAAATGTGTTAAAATGTGTTTAGGCATTCAAAAGAATAGAGACCTGAATAAAAGCAACCAAACATTTTCATTCAATTAATTGTTATTTGAACATGAGGCCTTCAACATCTTATGCCTACAGTGATTATTAGAGTGTTAACTTCAATGTTACATTCTATACGACTGTTTACATTACTATATAACTTGTCACCTGCAACAAAACAATGTTATTGTGAGCTGATTTGGCGGTTAAACTGCTAGTCAAGTATTTTTGTGTGATAAAATTAATTCTATTTTGTGATTACTCACTATTTTCTTGGTACTGGGTGGTTATAATTATTACAATTATGATTAAACTGACTGTGATCAGAGTACTGCAGTGCGAGCTGTATAAATTGCAGGGTGCTGAAACAGCGTACGTACATTCAGTAATTGAAACTATGTCGAAAAAAAAAGCTCCACTCTCTGCCATTGTGAAAAAACATTTTTGCTGTAAGCAGTCAGAACACAAAACATTTCACATTATGACATCAGTATGCTGTTTGTCACTTGGCAATGCATATTTGTTTCTTTTCTGAAGTGAGTGTCAGTGTAAAGGGTTAAGAAGAATTAAGTTTTCTGCACGAAATGTAATGGCTATTGAGAAGAAAGACTGTGCACTCCTGGTAAAGTTATTTTATCAGTGCAACAGCAATAGCAGCACTGCACTGCAGGAGTATCATCATCAAATAGCTGTGAAGAGGTCCCACGGGCCGAAAAATTCAATTGAGAAATTTGAAGATAAAGGTGAATCGGGTGGTGCAACAGCAAGAGGTCGGTGGCCCATAGCAGTGGCAGTTGTCGACGGTGTTGCTGCAGTTGTAGCTGACTGTGCAGCATGTGCCTCAGATCCCACAGGCAGTGCTCGAGCTACATCACGGGAATCTTCTCTCCCATGGTCAACATCTCAAAAGATTTTGGAGTGAATTTTACACTAGTATCTCTACTAAATTGAGAATGTGCTCCAAATGAGGCCCCGAGATAGGCACCGAAATTGATGAAGTTTGCTGGAGCATATTCTTTCGAGAAACAGGGCATATTTTACTTTGTGCAGTATCGTGATTGCACAGAACTGTCACATATGGGGTTCTACTCCACCACATGTTGTGCAGGAACATCCACTGTACTCAGCTTACGTGACTGTGTGAAGTGGTTTCACAAGCTCCTTCACTTTCAGTCCATTTCTCTTTGAGGAGATGTTACCTCACAGGCCTGTTAGGTGTACAATGACATCTGTGTGCTATGAGGATCTCCTTTTGCAACACATAATTCGAGCTTTGCAAGAATGCAACTGTGTCCGTACCACTATTTCGTGCAAGGTGGGGCAACACCACCTGTCAATCATCAGATAAAAGATTTGCTTCAAGAAACCTTGGGTAATGACCACACCATCTCTAGTGGGTGTGACGAGTGGCCTTCCAGATCCCCCGACCCAAATCCGTCTGACTTCTGGTTGTGGGGTACCCGAAAGATTGTGTCTATTACAGATGTATCCTGGATTCTCCTGACCTTAAGAGTAATGTGATATACCACTCCAATTACGCTGGACATGCTGTGAGCAACTGTCAACCAAGCCATGTTATGGATGCAGCATGTTGCTGGGAGACTGTATTGAACCCGTGTTGTAGCTTGTGGCCATATACTAATAAACATGCCAAAACCATCGTAATCATGTGTTTGATTGTTCCACACCTGTTCCTGCACCTGCACCACATTTGGACTGCTTACAGCACCACATTTTCACCTTGTGGCACACAGTCAAACTATTTTTTTTTCTTGGCCTACTCCACAAGTGCACCAATTAATGAACATACCTATGGCATGCCAGCATCCTGCAAAGTATACTTCTTGCACTGCAACACTACAAACACTGCCATTTTAAATATAACCACAAGGTATCTGTCATCTGTTTCTACAACAGGTGAGTATACAATCAGTCGTACCCACACAATAGTTGAGATGGCGTGAAAAGACCACTGTCAGCTAGTTGTCATGTTACATGCTAATTAGCTGACAGTGGTCTTTTTGGCACATTCAGCTATGAAGCACAAATGGCTGCAGACCAATTCTTTCACACTTCTGCAAGCTATTATTTGAAGTATTGCCATAGAGACATTTACTGAATGAGTTAGGTACACAAATCTACCATGCCCAGACCCCCTCCCTCCCCCCGCCCCCAGCTGTTGGGGCACTCTCAGCACCGAGCCCTTAGATTCTATGAGCCGCACTCCCTCCCAAAACTGCCAAGTCCGTAGGTTATACAGGCCAGTGTATTTTGTCAATTAAAAGCACTGCACATTGTTTTTGTACCATTTTTCTACTGTCAACTACTGATATACAATGCTTACACTGTTATTTATTAGTTTCATGGATATTTGGCATGAACATGCATCTCGTTTTTGTGTTGTTTCATTTGTTATGAGTTACTGTTTTCAGTTGTGGATACAGCGCATAATTGGTATTCTGTGTAAGAGAAATGGCACTTTGTGATTTATCCTATGAAGAAATTGTTGATTTGCAAAATTTTGGAGACCCTGTCAACATTCTAGATGGTGAAGATGATCCAGATGACACACGTGTCTTATGGCAACTGCAGTACAATGTGTTTTAGTAAGGGCAAATGAAAAAAGTTTCTGATACCATTGCACAGTTCTGTGCTTCGAGTAATGAATGCATTTTGGTTACACAGTTCGTTTCAGATCAAGCAATCCAAATAACCAAAATGGATCTGTAGGATGACTGATTTTGAAGAACAAACATTATATGGGAGGCATATTTTTGGCTTGTGGGTGGCAAATGTTTCAGGAAATGTCTCTGTGTCAAAGAAATCAGGAAAGGATCGGGCAAGGAGACACATTATCAGTGTGTAGTGATGTGTATGGAAACCTGTTTTAAAATATTTCATGTGAAAATGTAGGATAAATCCATGTAGAATGTGCTATCATATTTAAATACAATATTCAGCACTGATCATGATGTATTTATAAATTCATTTACTTTATCCATGTGAATAGATGACTCATAATTTGTCCAACTTTCTTTTCGTAAAATTAAATTATACATGTTATACTAGACAGGATTTTGCTCATAGTTGCATATTACAGAAGACAAAATGGACTTATACGTATAAATACAAAATTAACCCTAATTTGATATCTTCCAAGATATACATTTTTTAACACAGCTAAAATCCTAGTTTCTGCAGACACGGGTAAGTACTGGGCTGGTACTGAGAGTGTTAAACTAATATACTGGGAGCAAATATGACACTGCACTGTTTTCTGGAACATCCATGACATAATAAAACCCCTCCTTGTTGCCATCAATATGCACTACAAGTACTGTGTTTGGAGGAACTCATTCCTGCTTGTGGCAGACAAATCATATACATTAAATAAAATACCAAGGAAAGAGTCACAAGGCGCGTTGTACAAGAAATTTATTGCTAGACATTTTCTTTCATTTAACATCCCTACCCACTATAGTCCACACACGCTCTTCATGTTGGCAATAAAAGGAAACTTGTTTATGTCTTCAGGTTCTCAATTAGCGTTGTCAACAGATTTTTGCTGCAACTGAGTTTAGTGATGAATGAACACTTGATGATCAGGTACAGTTAACCACAGTAATATGCACCTATTGGGACTGCAGAGCCCTCTGTGAGTCACAGAACATGAAACATTTAAGTGGACATGTTTTGTGGCATTTCTTACAAAAAAGAGTATGGACCTTTTATTTTTGAGTAATATTCTGAAATATTGCTGATGTGGCTTAATTGTTGCATAGGGCAATCGCTGTCTCACTGTGCTGTAACATGTCTATTCTGTGGAGTAATATGTTCCACTTGTAACTGCTGAGGCTGTAAGATAACAGAGGGCATGTTGCATGATAATACATATCACAGCTGTGGCACCATCAGCTGGAACACATGTACTGCGGGAAATTTCGCCCATAATTTTCAGATGAGAGAGAAAAGTGATTTAGACAAAATAACTGCCAGTACAAGACATCCACAATGAAATATTTCTACTTTAATACTAATTTCAGACTTCTCATTCAAAAGACAGTTAAATCTTACATGGATTAAAGACAAAAATTAACATTATATTTACAGCTTCCATTTGATACAGTTATTAAACTAACTTTTTTGTTCTTAGATCATTACATCTCCAGAATCCGAACACACTAGTCAAGTCTTATTTGAATAACAATTATGAATCAAATATTTCAAATTTTGTGATAAATAATTTTAATGAATGATTTAAATGATGATTTGTGACCAAATGTGTGTGGCTGCAGATGGAGTTTTGACTAAGGTAGTGGTCACATGACTAATGAAGCTGAGAGTATGAAGGATGTTTTTGTGGTCTGAACCGTGAATTTACCTTCAAAATCTTTTTCTTAAAGAATTTACTTTATTTACTAGCGATCCATCAAGAACATTAACACATTTAATCACACTATGTGAGTGTGGAATTAGTTGCCAATGGGTAACTAATGAAAACAATTTCTTTCAACAAATGGAAATTTTATTCCTAAAAACCCTTAACCAGATTTAAAAATTATAATCAGAAAGCACCCTCTAAATATCAAGTTACAATTTATTCAGAGGCAGAAATAACAATTTATTTTTTTGACATTATGAGCTTTCGGGCTGAGAAGCTTGCTGCTCCCTTTTAACATGGCAATAGTCATGACCGCTCACCACAACCTCTGAAAGACTACACTGGTGCAAATCTGCAACACACCAGATTACTTTAAACTAAAAATTTTAACAACTAACACAAACAC
This sequence comes from Schistocerca serialis cubense, assembly GCF_023864345.2. Lineage (NCBI taxonomy): Eukaryota > Metazoa > Arthropoda > Insecta > Orthoptera > Acrididae > Schistocerca > Schistocerca serialis. The sequence goes on along the minus strand of NC_064647.1, from coordinate 89,392,510 downwards.
ATAAACTATACACCCCGTAGGAGGGATGGAAATGGTACAAAACATTCACATTAAAAAAAATTACTTGCCACCGAAAGTGCAACTTGTTTTTAAAAGAAAACTCTTACGGTGGAAGGATGGCAATTTTATATACTAAAATGACCATTTACATAAAAACCCATGAAATGCAGTCTTACATAAAATGTACAAACATGCTCCACATTACACATACTGCCTCTCAAGATGATAGGCAAGACAAAAACATATTTCAGGAACTCGGCCTTTACACCTTGAGCAATAAATTTGTTAACACTGAATCCGAGAAACATGACAGAGGCATCTACTAACGTATGGGAGACCAACAGACAGACAGACAAACACTAAATGCCTAACAAATGTGGACAAGAGACAGACGAGCAAGCTGGGGGCGAGAGACTGACCAAGAAAACAAGTAGAATTTAACAAGTACATGAAACAACATATCACGAATCACTTAACTTCTAATAAACTGTGATGTCTGGTGAAGACCTGGTGCAGCACCCCCAAAACGCTCTCCCAAACCATCCACTGCCAGCCGCTTCAACAAACACATGAAGGCGCACCAATCTCCTGTCTCACGGTGTCGCAGCTCGCCCCGGCCAGACCCATGTCATGGGTTGACTCCTGTTGCTCTCGTGTCGACCACGAAGCCACTACCCCTTTCTATACGGCGCAGTCCACTGGACTCATGTGGGGACCTCACATGCGCCGATGCTCAAGGCAGACAACTCATCTTGTGTTTCAGTGTGCGACCGACCAACCGATCAATCCAAACACCAATGGCCGTTGCCCGAGCAACTCGAGCAGACTGGCAGCCCAACGCGCAAACTCAGCTAAAGGACCTCAGCCCTGACCGGGCGACCACTAGCTGAGTTCTGTTAATGGTGGAGTGACAAGACTCTCATTTTCTGGCTTTAAAGTTTGATCCAAACAATAGACATACTAGCACTCCAATGACAGACAGACACTAACTGCGGCACAAGTGCAAACGAGAGACAGACCAGCAACTGGTGACATGAGACTGACCCAGCCTCACTCTGACCGACCAATTGCTCAGCTCATAGCGCCAATTAAATGCACGTGAACAGGCAACCTTTACCATTTCCCACCAAAGCTGCAATAGCCACAGCAGCGCCACCGCCAGAAACGGTGGGCGACTGCTTCACACAACGCGCTGTGGTGCGCTCTTCAAAACAGCAATTTTTTCCATGGCTCATTGTCTTTTACTAGTGGACTCTGATTGGGTAACATTGTTTAGGTGGCAAGGTGTCGCTTGGGTATGCAAACTGAGTATGGCATTCTGGAAGTCAGCTATGACGTAAGTACTCAAAGGGCAATCATCTACTTGTATTTCAGTCCTAGGTGAAGTCTTGTTTGGATCTGCATATAAACAATTTGCCTGAAAACTTCTTTCCATGCCTTGGAATATATGTGATCACTTCAGTCTGAACTTCTATTAATATTGTAATGATTAATCTTTGAATGTGAACTATTGCCATTTAAAGTGATAATATGTTTGTTTTCATAATTAACTGACATTGATTGGTCAGTTGGTATAATGTGCTCATTAAGGTGCTGTTGTTAAATGTTGATATATCAGTATACCAATAGCCTTGGGCAGGCATTGTTGGTGATGTCTTGATTGGGCCCCATGTTCTTCCACCTACGCTCAATGGAGCACGTTATCATGATTTCATACGGGATACTCTACCTGTGCTGCTAGAACATGTGCCTTTACAAGTATGACACAACATGTGGCTCATGCACGATGGAGCTCCTGCACATTTCAGTCGAACTGTTCATACGCTTCTCAACAGCAGATTCGGTGACCAATGGATTGGTAGAGGCGGACCAATTCCATGGTCTCCACGCTCTCCTGACCGACCTCAACCCTCTCGACTTTCATTTATGGGGGCATTTGAAAGCTCTTGTCTACGCAACCCCGGTTCCAAATGTAGAGGCTCTTTGTGCTCGTATTGTGGACGGCTGTGATACAATACGCCATTCTCCATGGCTGCATCAGCGCATCAGGGATTCCATGCGATGGAGGATGGATGCATGTATCTTTGCTAACGGAGGACTTTTAAACATTTCCTGTAACAAAGTGTTTGAAATCACACTGGTACGTTCTGTTGCTGTGTGTTTCCATTCCATGATTAATGTGATTTGAAGAAAAGTAATAAAATGAGCTCTAACATGGAAAGTAAGTGTTTCCGGACACATGTCCACATAACATATTTTCTTTCTTTGTGTGTGAGGAATGTTTCGTGAAAGTTTGGCAATACCTTTTTGTGACACCCTGTATAAAGGGCATTCAAATGAAACTCAATCTCTAGTTTAAAGTAAGGGTAACGATTTTATTAACGCAAGAATGTAGTTATACACAGTACATGTACTCAAAAATAGTCACCAAAACTGTTGGTACATTTATTGATTGTGACACTAGGAGGTCGATTCCATCCTTGAAGAAGCTAGTAGGCTGCTGTCGGATCCAGGTCTGGACCCAGTCACACACTCCATCATCCACTGTGAATCGATGCCCGTGAATAGCTTGTTTTACAGGTCCAAACATTTGAAAGCCGCACAATGAAAGGTTAGGGCTGTACAGTGGATGTTCCAGCATTTCCCATCAAATCTGCTGCAAATCATAGTATATTTCATTGCATTTATTGTTAACACACTAGTTAGCTTAATTTTTCTGTGAGGTAAGGCATACAGAATTATTAAAGTATGTAGTCTAAATCCGGAATCTCACATTAGTTACCTCAGAATTTACAATGATATGTGGCAGGTCCTCTGAATTTTAAATTCAGTTAATATGGACCTCGGGGAAGATCAGTTTGGATTCCATAGAAACACTGGAACACGTGAGGCAATACTGACCTTACGACTTATCTTAGAAGAAAGATTAAGGAAAGGCAAACCTACGTTTCTAGCATTTGTAGACTTAGAGAAAGCTTTTGACAATGTTGACTGGAATACTCTCTTTCAAATTCTAAAGGTGGCAGGGGTAAAATACAGGGAGCGAAAGGCTATTTACAATTTGTACAGAAACCAGATGGCAGTTATAAGAGTCGAGGGATATGAAAGGGAAGCAGTGGTTGGGAAGGGAGTAAGACAGGGTTGTAGCCTCTCCCCGATGTTGTTCAATCTGTATATTGAGCAAGCAGCAAAGGAAACAAAAGAAAAATTCGGAGTAGGTATTAAAATTCATGGAGAAGAAATAAAAACTTTGAGGTTCGCCGATGACATTGTAATTCGTATGGAGTGTATCCATGTATGGAAGTGAAACATGGACGATAAATAGTTTAGACAAGAAGAGAATAGAAGCTTTCGAAATGTGGTGCTACAGAAGAATGCTGAAGGTTAGATGGGTAGATCATGTAACTAATGAGGAAGTATTGAATAGGATTGGGGAGAAGAGAAGTTTGTGGCACAACTTGACCAGAAGAAGGGATCGGTTGGTAGGGCATGTTCTGAGGCATCAAGGGATCACCAATTTAGTATTGGAGGGCAGCGTGGAGGGTAAAAATCGTAGAGGGAGACCACGAGATGAATACACTAAGCAGATTCAGAAGGATGTAGGTTGCAGTAGGTACTGGGAGATGAAAAAGCTTGCACAGGATAGAGTAGCATGGAGAGCTGCATCAAACCAGTCTCAGGACTGAAGACCACAACAACAACAATGGAAGATAGTTTCAGCAAAAATATAATGCATTATGTGATAGTTGAAAAACTACTGTATTAAGTCGTATAGACCCTTATACCAAAACATGTCTCCAAGCTCCTCCAATCTGCAGTCATATTGCATCACTGTTCATTTGAAAATATCATTAACTGAAAACTTATTATTTATATTCTTGTAACAATTACTTTGAAAGTAACGGCCTCAAAGATGATGACAAAACTTTCATCAGGTGTCAATGTTATAATTAATTTTACTTAAATGCTAATTTTTCTTGGTGTATGTAGTGCAGGCAGAAGGTAAAAATGGGTTACCTCAAATTAAGACTTTAATCTTTAGTGTTCTGCACATACTGCTGTTCCAGACAAGAGTATACTGCAAGGAAATTTCAAAATATCACATACTCTGTTCCAGAGGGAAAGGCCAAATTATGAAGTTTGTGAAGTGTTGGCAAGCCCTGTTGACTTTACTTCCATCCTTCTAGCTAAAACTGTGCCTGTAGTTGTTCTGGGGCACAAAATGGACTAGCAATTTAAATATTCTTCCTAAAATTCAATGAAAAATCTTATTGCACTTTGTCATTTGAGTAATGACTTTCTCGTATTTTGCAGAGCATTACTGATTCACCTTTTGCTGGCAGCTCTATCCCACAACAGATGAAAGAAGTAAGAGTGCCATCAAAGGTGGAAACATTGAAACCAGAATCTGAATCAGAGGTAGAGTTTCCACTGGAAAGGTGGAAAAGATGCATCTTGTTCCTCGAATTTTGAAGAAAAATATGCTAATTATTGGGTGCCTCTATCTGTTATGTTTCTCTCCCCAAGTTACTGCATTTCAATACAGACATTTGGGGAATGAAAATTGCATCACAATGTTCCTGTTTAGTGTCCTCTACATTCTTCACTTTCAGCACAGATCATTTACCACTCCTCCAGTTTATTAGCATCCTTCACACCAATAAACTTTGCTGTATAGTTCCCATTGCACTTAAGATGTTTCACTGACATAAGAAAGTCTATAATCCATCTGAGGGTTAAAAATTGGTATCAGTTTTATGAATATGAAATTAGTGAAAAATTTTACATTTTTATATTGTTGTACATACCAAAATACTTTGTATCACAGAAACAGCTTGAAAAAGGTCTTCTATAAAAGGAAAAACAATCCATATTCAGCTTAGCAGTCTTATCACAGTATTTCCAAAATAGTTATTTACACATAGTGGACACACGAATATGCGAACTTCATAGCTCAGTGTAACTTTGTTCAAAACTAGGAAATGGACTCTCTAATACTTCACTTTCTTGACTTGAGCACTGTCACTTGGTTGCAGTACAGATAAGATTGCAGAGAAAAGAAGTAGTACACTGGATTTGCTCAAGTTTAGAATGGTCATTGCACAGGAACCGATAGCAGCACCAGCGAGAAAGAGAAATCGTTCACTTTTCACAATTGTCACTTTCTGCACAACTTGAGTTGAAAAAAATGAAAATTTACACTCCATCAGCAAAATCAGTTGTAGACAAGTGTTTCAATGGTTATGACCACTGGCCCACAGTGGATGACAATCTTCACCAAGATCTTGCAGGTATAAACACATTGCATCAAGTGACCAATATCTGTGCATCTCCAAGGAAAGAAACTACTTTTGTTTACCGCAATTTTACAAATTAATGTGTGTGTGTGTGTGTGTGTGTGTGTGTGTGTGTGTGTGTGTGTGTGTGTGTGTGTGTGAGTAGGTTATTTTGCTACAAGTATATGCTTATATCACTTGTTACATCACATTGTTACATTCCATCCCGGATTTTCCAATGCTTGATTTCAATAGCATGACAAAAGTGATATAAGTCAAAGTCCTTGAAAAGAAAACAAATAAAATCACTTCTTGAACATCACAATACATATTATTTGTACTCAGATAAATCCTAACTAGCTATATTGTGCTAGTGACATTTTGAGTAAACCGTCATGCTGAGAATTTCAGTATTTTTACCAGATTCTACAGGTCATAAAGCATGGGATATGGAATATTTCAGATACAGGTTTTATTCTGGTGTAACCACAAGTGCCGGAATGAGGTTGAAGAAGGGAAGACCAGAGAAGGCAGTGAAACGACGTCGGCCAATGGTGCGCCGAATGGGACTGCACCAAAACAGGAGTGCCCTCAACTGGCTCCTGCCAGCCTCGGCCACTCACATCGGTTCCATACATGGACATTAGTGGACAGCATTAGCGTGGCCTACTTTGCATGTCGCCCATTGCGTGCGACTATTCCTTGCAAATCTCCAAGTTAAATATTGTCAAATCTGCTTTATAGAAATAAAACTACTAATGCTATTTGCTTGAATTGTTACACAGCATTCTGAGAATGTGTCATCACTTAGGTATCCTATACGAGATGAGGTGTTTCAAAAAAGGCTGTGGCTGTCAGGCACAGGGATTGTTTGTGTTTTTTGTGCTGGAACCTTAATTCTCTCTCATCTTTACTTTGTTAAATCAATAAGTGCCCCTGCAGAGTTCTTGTCACTTTTGCTAATCGGTGTTTTCAGGTGGGCATCACAGAAATTTTCTTTGCCTATTTTGCTTGCTTGTTGCATTTGTGTCTCCCAACATGACCCCCACCAGCTGTCCCGTCCCCTGCTCACACGCCACAGCTGCAAGCGTCCGATGCCACACAGCTAATGCAGATGTTTCAGTTTCAGCCTCGTACAGCAAGTTTCCTTTTGCTGTGCCAATGAACTCGACAACGTCGTGTAACACAATTCAGGTGGTTTCACTGATTTTTTGTCTAGAAGGCTTACCTGAAGAAATAGTGGCAGACAGCGGACCTCCGTTCATGTCAAGTGAATCTGAAACATTCTGTGAATGCAATGGCATACAGCATATAACCAGTGCACTGTTCGATTCACAGTCAAATGGAGAAGCGGAACATTTTGTCAGAACTTTCAAGCAGCAGATGACCAAACTTCGCTCCGCACACACCAGGAATCAAGCTTTGCTACTGTTTCTCGCCTCTTATCATTTGCACCCACGAAACGGACCGTCGTCAGCAGGACTGCTTCACGGCCACCACCATTGGACACTGCTTCACCTGCCCCACTCTCCTCAGCATCCAGCACTGAAGGAAGGTCACAAGTATCTCTGCACCATGTGATATTGTCTTTTACAGGGTTTTTAGCGGCAGCAGATGGTGGGCTTGAGGTGAGATTGTCCATAGTTATGTGCGTTTGACAGCATGTCATTAATATCAGTCCTGGCTGCTTGACATACTCCAGCCTATAGTGGGGAGTGTTCCCTACAGAAACCTTACCTTGCTCTTGCAGATGTTTTCACCTACAATATGCCCATCGGCACACAAGCACTTGGCACCTCGAGGAGTGATTGCTGCTCCCACATGTGCACAGTGATGCTTGCAGGGTTTCATGTCTATAATTCACAATGGCAGTTAGTATTTCTATATTCTATATTTGTATTGGCACATTGCTTATTTAAAATTTACAGGGTGATAGTTGTTTAACTATTTGAAATAAAATCGTTATAACTTCTGAACAGTTTGCGCTAGGACATTCAAACTGCACAGTCGGCCACAGGGCACAATGGGAATTAGTATGTGCAAGTGAAAATGTCACAGCACAGTGTGTCTGAGTGTATAGCACTTCTAAAGGCCTACTAGGCTAGCAATAACAACCCAACTGCAATTCATATGAAGTTAGCGACCAAGTTCAGCCTGGAGACAACTGGTTCAAGTGTGCTAACAATCAAGAATTTGATTTGCAAGTTTGAGAAAACAGATAGAGTGTTGGCAATGTCGGTTGTCCAAAAAGGATGAAAACGCCTGAAAACATACGCTGTGTTTCAAGCCAGCCCCATGTTCAGATGCGCTGCACAACAGGTGGGAATCATTTGAGAGGGACTGTGAATTTTGTATGGGAAGAGATGCAGTTCTTCAACAACAATTTGCCAACCTCATCAGCCATTAAGCCCCAGGGCCATGGAACAATTGTCATGTTTCACCAACACTACTGCACACATAACTGACAAACAGGACTTTGGGCTTCGTCACTAAACCAAACCATTTCACATCACTTTCTTTTGGATGAGTTTGAGGGACTTGGAATCTGCATTTCACGATCGAGAAGTCACTTCAGCCACAACAAGTGACTGAGCCATGTACAATCTCCAGTCACAGAATAATCGGTACGATATTCACTGACGACACGGTGGCTACCGAACAATACGTAAAGGTTATGGAGGATGGGTAATGGGGATGAAGAGAGATGGAGATGTCGTGTGGCTAGGGCCTCCCGTCGGGCAGACCGTTCGCCTGGTGCAGGTCTTTCGATTTGGCGCCACTTCGGCGACTTGCGCGTCGATGGGGATGAAATGATGATGATTAGGACAACACAACACCCAAGTCCCTGAGCGGAGAAAATTTCCGACCCACAATGCGACCCTGATTTCAACAAGATGGGGTTAGGCTCCATCATGCACAAAGCACATTAATGCAGGAGAGCACTCGATGTCCTGGACGAGCACTTTGTGGACCACATTGTGGGCCTCGATTGGCTGCTATATACTCCAGATCTCAACACGTGCAACTCCTTATCGTGGGAGTATATTAAAGACACGGTGTACATAAATAACACCAAAACTTTCGCTGAGCTGAAAACAGCCATTCAGGCAGTCATTGACAGCATCGATGTTTGGACACTTCAGCGGATCGTGCAGAATTTCGCTATTCACCTGCATTGTATCACCGCCAACATGGCAGGCATATCAAATGTGTTATAACCTAAATCTGAATATCTGTAGTGATGTTTACATGTTGAATAAAGTGTGTGCATGATGTAGTTTATAACTAATTTACCTTTTTCTCCATGTAGTTCAGTAATTGTCGCCCTGTACTTTTTGTTCTATAGATCCAAGGATGTAGAACACATGAAACAGGAACAGAACACATTTACAAAAACAGAGAAATGCTTTTGTTCCTTCTATGTATCTTAAAATGTGAAACATAGGGTGTGTGGCTGTATGTGTTATATGCCACTCAAATATTTCTGTTCTGTTCCATAAAAAACAATAATTAGTTCTAACCTGGTCATACAGTGAAAATTGCTTCTAAGTTACATTATATTGTCGCAGAAGAAGCTGAGTAGCACAGTCACCGTGGTGTATTGGTTATGATACTAGACCTTCCTTGCAACAATTTCTATATGCTGTTAGAGTACACTCTAGAAGTATCCACAAATGTCAAGAATTATTGTACTGGAATGTTCTGTAACTGTATATATACCGTATGTGTTCTGGCCGGAGGCAGTTCGCTCCGCAGTGCAAGTGCAAGTGCTGAATAAACCTTCGTTAAGTGAAGTTAGTGTTCGTCGTTCATCTAATTACATCTTCACCTACGTGATATTATTCTGGTCGAGGCGCAGGGTATTGGGACTTGTGATAGCGCAGATTATTGATGATACAGTGGCTCCCATCAGGCCACGACAGAGTCGCCGTTTATGTGGCGAGAAACCCGAGTTTGAACCATATTCAACAGATTGCAATCTATCGGAGACAGAATAAGAAGATGAGAATGTTGTGATGATAGCAACTGTGTGCCACCACATGAGACATCCTTCCGGGTTCTCTGGTGACAATGGCCAAGATCCAAAAAAGTTGCTGAAGGTATATGAGTGTAGAGCCAAATTTAACAAATGGGATGACACCGTGTGTTTAGCTAACGTATTTTTATACTTGGAGGCCACTGACAAGCTATTGTATGAGAACATCGAGAAGAAGGTCACAAGCTGGGAAGCATTCTAGGCAGAACTGCACAAGTATTTCGGCGACACACAACGACAGAAGTGCAAGTCTGAAGATAAATTTAAATGCAGGGCACAGCGTCCAGGAGTAACTACAGCATCCGACAATCAAGACGTCTTGGAGCTGTGTACATCTACATCTACATCTATGTGATTACTCTGCTATTCACAGTTAAGTGCCTGGCAGAGGGTTCAATGTACCACCTTCAGGCTGTCGCTCTACCGTTCCACTCTCGAACGGCACGTGGGAAAAACCAGCACTTAAATTTTTCGGTGTGAGCTCTGATTTCTCTTATTTTATCATGATGATCATTATTGGCAATATGCACTTATTAGCTCAGTCGACATCTTAGACTTCATAACTGAAGAGTATGTTCTATAAGCTTGCCATCCTAATGTAGAACATCTTCTTTCACATTTACAAGTGACCTAGATAGACATATTCTGTGAGCCTTTGGAGATGCCTTCTTCCAACAGATATATTTCCCTTCAGTGTTCATTCATAAACTACATTTCATAACATTAATGGTTGTTCCAAAGATCATGAATACAACATTTCATGATGATGTGGAACATAAGTTTCCTTTACATGTTACAATAAGCTTTTACAATTACTACTGCATATCTAAAAATGCATCTACTAAGTAGAAGCAGTTATCATTCAGAAATTCTTTTAATTTATTTTAAGTGCTGGTTGACTATCAAAATTTTAATGCTAAATGACCGAGGACTTTTGTGTCAGCATAATTTGCCCCTTTCTGTGTCAAAGTCAGACTTTGCCCAGAATAGTGAGGATCATCCTTTCTTCTAGTATTGTAGCTATGCACTTTACTATTAGCCTACTTTTGAATTTGGATGGGTTATTAATAACAAGTTCCATAAGTGAATATATATGTATTGTGAAGGTACTGTGAATATCCCAGTTTAATTAAATAAATGTCTGAAAGCTGATCCTGGATGGGCTCCAGCCATTATTATGATAACACACTTTTGTGCAATGAATAATTTTCTCATAATGATGGATTACCCCAATTATGTCATATGAAAGTGGTGAATGAATATAGGCATACTAGACTAATTTACACATATATTAATCATCAAAATTTGCAATAACCTCAATAGTATAAGTAGGTGAAACCAAATGTTTCAGGAGATCGTCAATGTGTTTCTTCCAATTCAGTTCCTCATCAATACATACACCCAGAAATTTTGAATATTCTGCCTTGGCAACAGACTTCACTTCTAAGTCTATATTTTTCAATGGTGTTATGCCATTTACTATACAGAACTGTATGTCCTGTGTGTTCTCAAAATTTTGTGAGAGTCCATATACAATGAACCATTTAAAATGTTTTTTGAAAGATATTATTTACAATATTCCTTAGCTAATTCTTGTTTGTTGGGTGTGATTGCTATATTTGTATGTTCAGCAAAAAGAACTAGCTTTGCATCTTCATGAATGTAGAGTGGCAAGTCATTAATATGTATTAAGAACAATAAGGGACCCACGACTTAACCCTGTGGGACACCATTCTTCGTCCATACTACCATTTAATTTTCTTGAATTCTAGGCTTCTTTTGTCAAGATACGCAACGGCCTTGCCGCAGTGGATACACCAGTTCCTGTCAGATCACCGAAGTTAAGCGCTGTTGGGTGTGGCCTGTACTTGGATGGGTGACCATACAGGCCGCCATGTGCTGTTGCCATTTTTCGGGGTGCACTCAGCCGCGTGATGCCAATTGAGTAGCTACTCGACCGAATAGTAGCAGCTCTGGTCAAAGAAAACCATCGTAATGACCGGGAGAGCGGTGTGCTGACCACACGCCCCTCCTATCCGCATCCTCAGCTGAGGATGACACGGCGTTCGGATAGTCCCGATGGGCCACTTATGGCCTGATGATGGAGTGCTTTTTTGTAAAGTTACGATCGACCAAAAACATTCGGTGAATATCTCGGCTAATGTTTCAGACAGAGTGCTCTTTGTCCATGGCAAACTAAATTCCTGTGTAATGGAAGTTGGGTCTCATGTCAAATGCCAATTCCTTCCGGCCACAGCGTAATGTTGGATGACATTTCCTGTTTCATTTCATATCATTCTGTTTGCTTACATTTACTGCATCAGCTTTCATCATGTGAATTAAATTTGTATTTGGTTTAACGTTTAGAAATTATCCACAACATTACTGAAAGTTACTGGGAATGAAAAGTACCTGTTTTTCGCAGTGACACAACAAGTTTTGTGGAGAACACATTCTTCGAACTAATCCCACGTAACACAATTCAAGAGAACTATTCAACGTAATTTATGCAGTTCCTTTAAAAAGCACTCTGAAAAAAAAGACACATCTTGAAGCAGGAGTTGATATCAGCTTCCCTTACTACTTGGATGTACACAGAGCGCAGTGTCACGTGTCACACCGCTCGTCTGCAGTAACACCCCTGCGTTGGTCGCTGTGCACGAATGCTGGTGACAGAATGTCAGTCCGCTTCGTGTAGTCGTGAGGTGAGCTGTACGAAAAAAATCGAGGATTGATTTTATAATATGGTTTTTGATACCTTTACTGCGAGACAGAACGATTTCTCAATTGATTTTATAAAGACTTCATAATAAGGTAATAATTAATTTTTCTTACTTTAATTGCGCGCTAACTGCAGCCTGTACATCATTATAACAATCTGGTATTCAGCACAGAACTTTCCCCCTAGTCTTAATTAGGTAAGTTTGGAGACAATTCAGGAAAGATTAAGTTAGCGCTACCTTTTGTAATCTACGATGAACATGTATATTTTGTAATATTATTTCTTTGGAATTCTCGAGTACAATGAAAAAACTTTTGTAAAGTGACTTTAAGTTTGCCATTACATCTTTTAAAGCAATCGGCATTAACGTAATTTAGTGTGTTTTCATCCATTTTCCAATATTTGTCACTCCATAGATAAAATTTCACAGTTGTAATGTAAATGCAAACATTACGTGGACTCATTGTGCACGGAGTTCACCTGTAGTTAGTTTTCCACTAAGTAAATGAGACGCACCTTTTCAGTAGCTTTCAATTGCAGCAGCAAAAGTTTCCAGAGAGCAGTTGCCAAGGGTTATTCATTGCAATAAGTAAGCCAAAAAGAGAAAAATAAAAATACTTTTCATATTTCAAGGAACTTCCTTTCATAATGTCATGGCAGGGAAGTAAAGAAGTATGAAATAGGGTGTCGCGAACTTCAGTAGAATCTGGTTTTCTTTATTGGGAGACTCGATAGCCTTTCCTGGAAATCACGCAGTCAGATTAACTTCTGCTTCGATTAACTGTTTGCAATAGACTCAGCTTCTCAAACAACGTTTCAGACAATCTAAGCAAAGCAATCATCAGTGAAAAATCGATGAATAGAAACATAGCAATAATAATAATTAATTTTTTTAAAGAAACTTTTACTTGGCGACATCTCTTCAATGGACAGGCTTCGTGAATTTTTTTTGTGAATTTTGTTATCATATCTGTGTGCACTTCTGCGCTATTTACTAACCATTTGTATATTCTTTATTCAGCCTAGTAGGAACAGTTTTGAATTTACAGTTTAGACTTCGTAAAAATCTGTCTAATACGGCTAATGCTGAAAGAAAAGCTAGGTGCAAAAGCACGAACAATGAGCAACCTCAGTATCAGAATTCTTCAGTTCCCAACCCAACCATGTCTACCGATTAGCAGATAATCACAACGTATGCAACCTTGACACAACAATGCCAGAGCGCCTGCATTCCACGCGAACAATTAGCTTCCGTTCAATACAGACCCGTTACAGTGTAGTTAATGCATCAACATCATATGCACTCCTGGAAATTGAAATAAGAACACCGTGAATTCATTGTCCCAGGAAGGGGAAACTTTATTGACACATTCCTGGGGTCAGATACATCACATGATCACACTGACAGAGCCACAGGCACATAGACACAGGCAACAGAGCATGCACAATGTCGGCACTAGTACAGTGTATATCCACCTTTCGCAGCAATGCAGGCTGCTATTCTCCCATGGAGACGATCGTAGAGATGCTGGATGTAGTCCTGTGGAACGGCTTGCCATGCCATTTCCACCTGGCGCCTCAGTTGGACCAGCGTTCGTGCTGGACGTGCAGACCGCGTGAGACGACGCTTCATTCAGTCCCAAACATGCTCAATTGGGGACAGATCCGGAGATCTTGCTGGTCAGGGTAGTTGACTTACACCTTCTAGAGCACGTTGGGTGGCACGGGATACATGCGGACGTGCATTGTCCTGTTGGAACAGCAAGTTCCCTTGCCGGTCTAGGAATGATAGAACGATGGGTTCGATGACGGTTTGGATGTACCGTGCACTATTCAGTGTCCCCTCGACGACCACCAGTGGTGTATGGCCAGTGTAGGAGATCGCTCCCCACACCATGATGCCGGGTGTTGGCCCTGTGTTCCTCGGTCGTATGCAGTCATGATTGTGGCGCTCACCTGCACGGCGCAAAACACGCATACGTCCATCATTGGCACCAAGGCAGAAGCGACTCTCATCGCTGAAGACGACACGTCTCCATTCGTCCCTCCATTCACGCCTGTCGCGACACCACTGGAGGCGGGCTGCACGATGTTGGGGCGTGAGCGGAAGACGGCCTAACGGTGTGCGGGACCGTAGCCCAGCTTCATGGAGACGGTTGCGAATGGTCCTCGCAGATACCCCAGGAGCAACAGTGTCCCTAATTTGCTGGGAAGTGGCGGTGCGGTCCCCTACGGCACTGCGTAGGATCCTACGGTCTTGGCGTGCATCCGTGCGTCGCTGCGGTCCGGTCCCAGGTCGACGGGCACGTGCACCTTCCGCCGACCACTGGCGACAACATCGATGTACTGTTGAGACCTCACGCCCCACGTGTTGAGCAATTCGGCGGTACGTCCACCCGGCCTCCCGCATGCCCACTATACGCCCTCGCTCAAAGTCCGTCAACTGCACATACGGGTCACGTCCACGCTGTCGCGGCATGCTACCAGTGTTAAAGACTGCGATGGAGTTCCGTATGCCACGGCAAACTGACTGACACTGACGGCAGCGGTGCACAAATGCTGCGCAGCTAGCGCCATTCGACGGCCAACACCGCGGTTCCTGGTGTGTCCGCTGTGCCGTGCGTGTGATCTTTGCTTGTACAGCCCTCTCGCAGTGTCCGGAGCAAGTATGGTGGGTCTGACACACCGGTGTCAATGTGTTCCTTTTTCCATTTCCAGGAGTGTAGTTCTACTTGAACATTTGATTCCCAGACAGTTATCGCGATTCTAGAGTGACAAGCAAGGGTTCCGTTACAACAGACGTCAGCTCTCATTAGATGACAAATTTTGCCGTGATAAACTGCGCCACGGAGAACACAAACTATCTGTTCCTCGACCCATGAATGCTACACATTTCTTACGTGGCACTCATGTTTTCAAATGGTACAACAAATGTTAAAAGTAGGAGAAAAATTACGAATACATTTGACACCCAGTTTGAAGAATTTACCAACAAACAGGAAGAAATTTCTGGCCCAGTTCTGATAATGGCAGTGAGGAGATTTCCAATATGCAGACCCGTTTAGATGAACACACCACGCAGAGAGACTAATTAGCAGACGACAGTTTCAAGAACCTCACTAACAAATTCATCAAGAATAAAAAATTAGTAATTTATGGTAAGTTCCTATGGGACCAAACTGCCAAGGCCATCGGTCCCTAGGTTTACACACTACGTAATCTAACAAACTGCCAAGGCCATCGGTCCCTAGGTTTACACACTACGTAATCTAACAAACTACAGTGTGTTAACTGTAAGACGGCATAGTTGAGGGAGCAGCAGTGGCTGGCGAGGGGACTGTAGCCGTTGGGGGGGGGGGGGGGGGGGGGGAGAGCCAAGGCACGCCTACCAGTTGCAGTGCTGGCGCTACAAACTGCGCGTCATGCTTACACGAAAGCAGACGAAAGGCTTGGAAGTAAAACTCGCTTTAAATATTGTTCGTAAACGAAACTGAAATCGTCATGTACATGAAATATAAGGTAATTCGGACGAAATAGGGGGCTCCTTCAAAGTGACCGCGAACTAAATATCCGAAATGGAAACTCTCCTTTTCTTGCCAGGCGTTTGTGGTGATACGCCAGGATTATTCTTGGAAAACTGTTTGAATCTTCCAATGCTACGCATGCTTTGTCCTGTGTATGTAGCAGCTCTCACTGAAGATTTGTATATGGGGTGAAGCAATTTTTTTCTGCTCCCTTTCCCTTTCGCAGCATTCAATCACACGCAATATAATTTTGCGAGCATCGCTACGTAATACTGGTTTCCTTCTTAACGTAGGCCTACCGGTAGGGGTTGTTGGCGACTCCCGGGATAGGCCAGCAACTGCCTCTTCACTCATTTTGATAATGTTTAGCACAACTGCACAATAAAAACACGCAGAACAGTACAGCGCAAAACAACAACGAAGCAGACGACAATGGCTACGTAATGTTGGCAGCAGTCGAAACTGCGTGCCTACCGAACCCTCCCGATGTTTACCGACTTCTACCGATCCAGGACTAGGGAGAGGTCTGCCATCTAAAAGTTTACAGGCAAGGTGCCTTTGACCGAACGGCTACCCCGCGCGTCTCATCAAGGATAAAGAACAGATCCAGGCAAAAATTACAATGCAGTATTCAGTGCACTAGTTACAAAATTATAAGAACAGTCACAATTGCAGGCACAATAGATACAACAATTACGAGGTGACAGAATCACTACACATACTAACGAAACACATGGACATGAAAACTAAAGAACAGTACCACACTTTAAAGTAACTGATTGATGACTTTTTGTTGAGAATTTTACAAATTAATTTAAATTCCAACACTCACACCGACGATACACATCCGATACATTTTACCGACGCGGAAGAATACCAATCACTTGAACAATTCGAAGAACGACAGATGACTATAAATGATGAGCACAAACGTGAAGTTAACAGACTATGTGATCAGCTCGTTGTTATTCAAAGGAGTGTAATAATGGAAGACACGATACGTGACTAAGACAATGTCACAGTTGTGGACAGGAAAAATTAGACAAATCTCCCACGGCGACTTGTAGAGAAACGGGTTATACTGACAGATCTGAATTCTCGAACTTTGTTTCAACAGGCGTGACAATTCTGGGACACAGAAACACGAAAGTTTTGATTACAAACACTTTCTGTTCTAAAGTTCAAAGTTTTCAGGAATAATACCCATTAGGCTGGGTTCAGCAGCTTAGCCTCTCTTTACCACCTAGCGGCCACACAAACGAATCGTTTGCAGTTTTTTTTAGAAGATGAACCTGCCATGCGAATACGTCCGATCTCTAGACTTTCCTTATGTTTACATGGGGCTCCCAAAACTGAATTTCGTAGACCGATTTCCCAATACCGCATCTGGTTGGTCATGTAAATACTCCAAAATCGATTCTGGAACGGCGGTTCAAGTTGCCGGTTTTCCACTTCCATAATCAATTTTCGCTCCCGTTTAAACACAACCGTTTTTGAAACGCGCTTGGATTGTAAGGTTACATTTTGTTCTCAACATATTCGACTAATATGGACGGAGTGATTCACAGTGCAGTGAAGGAGATGCAGAAATATTAGTCTGATCTTGAAGATGTCTACATCCCACAGTTAGGTGAAGAGACGCTGCGATTTTGCTGACTAAATTAGAAACTGGAATAGCTGTTTTCCAGTCGCCTTATTAACTGGGAGAGCAAACCCGCTGCAGATGTTAACTTGTAAACGCGATAGCGAAATACAGTTTCCAAAAATCGGTATTAGTCTTTCGGAAGATGTGTCTCACCTAAGCGTAGTGACTATTACTATCTAGAAGTATTTCAAAACGCATTTCTCGCCCCATATTGCTCAGAAACGACGCAACGCAGAGTACAAGAAAAACTGATCGGCTACCCAATTTCGAAAATACTGACTTCGCAACATTGATTCAATTTTTCGAACACACAGTACAACAAGATCGACATCTGATACAACCATGCAGGTCTTCTGCTTTGCGTTTCAAATTACCACGATCGCTACGAATGTCATTGCTAACAGGACAGCGAGGAACAACAATGACTAGAAACACAGCCTCCGGAATATGAGCTCGCAGTGTCAAGAGAGAATACTACTCATTCCAAGAACAACATTACAAACATGATCAATCTCTAAGACATTATGGACGTGTCACTTTAAGAGAAAGGACACAGTAAAGGAAACATTGATCACCCTGTTATTAACATAGACGGGTCAACAGAAGCGTCCGATCTTACCCGTCGGCTTTGACCCGTGACGTAAGCGTGTTGTGGTGTGTGACGTCATTACGGCGCGGAGTTTGATTTGCGATTGTGGCGTGTTTGTAGATGTCTTGTTTTTGTTTGTCGTGCTCTCTGGTGGTGTGTTCATGGTTTTCGTTTGTTTCGTGTGGTGGGGTCAGTTTTCTGTTGCTCAGGTGTTGGATTTGAAGCGGAATTTCTATTAGTGAGTTAATGGTTAAAATCCGATCTCACGCGTCGGCTTTGACCCGTGACGTAAGGGACCTACACATTGATCTGTAGCGTAGCCCTGAATACGAGGTTAGGTTGGGAGTTTTTTTTTGGAATGCGGCCGCGGCAGCGGCCGCCTATGATTCGAAAATATTGATTTGACACTAATGAACATGTATACGTAATATGAAGCAATTTGATGAACATATTGATCTGTAGCGTAGCCCACTTGAGGTTAGGTTGGGAGTTTTTTTTTTTGGAATGCGGCCGCGGCAGCGGCCGCCTATGATTCGAAAATATTGATTTGACACTAATGAACATGTATACGTAATATGAAGCAATTTGATGAACATATTGATCTGTAGCGTAGCCCACTTGAGGTTAGGTTGGGAGTTTTTTTTTTGGAATGCGGCCGCGGCAGCGGCCGCCTATGATTCGAAAATATTGATTTGACACTAATGAAGCCCGTGGGGGGATGGGGGGGCACTGCAGACTCCCCCCACCGCATAACGACACATGATGATCAAATTTTGAAAAAAAATGAAAAATTTTTTCCGTACCTGCTAAACTGCATAAGTGCCGATGTATGTAGGTGTAAGGGAAGCTTTCGTTTCTTAGTTTTCTATTGGGGGATGTGATCGGTAGGTTCTGTTGAGCTATATAGGTTAAGGGAAGTGTCCGATTATGGATAGGAATGTGTTTTTTGGTATTTGGTCAGTTTTGTGATGTTTTATTTCGTTGTTTTGCGTGGTTTTGAATGGCGGTCGGTGGCTACATTTCTGTATATTTAGTTTCTCCGCACCCAAAAACCCCTAATTTCCCACGCTTGTCCCGTTACAGTCATTAGGCTTTTTGTGAAACTTGTGTATTTCAGTGTTTACAATACGTATGCGATGTTTTTATATCCGCCATATTGGAATTGTTTATAGTCGTTTCCGCGGTATTTGTGACGTCATGGGTCAAAGCCGACGGGTAAGATCGGACGCTTCTGTATTTCCACATAGACGTAGGAAAACATACTGTATCTGCAGTTTTGAATTCCATCTCAATAATTAGTAACACTCTTTTTAACAGAATAACGAAGATGAAACTTGCCCGACACTACCGTCACAGAGCACGAAAGTAAGAGGTGCACGAAAGTAAGAGGTGCTATTTCAAGAAGAGGAATGGGTGTTAAAACGACAACGTATTTAGAATTCACTACACGATGCCACACATTTTTTGCAAATTTCTTAATCGTTCCACTACCTACAACTATAGTTCTGCTTGGCATGGATTTCTTGACTAGACATAAAGCTATAACTGATTTAAATAATTCTTACATTTCTCTGGGAAATAACGACACTATGGTTAAATTATATTTCGATCGTTGTATGACGACAGAAGAACAAGATATTAACATACTTCACTTTTCGATTTCTCACAGAAATATAAATTGGTACTAATCTCTTTATACTTAATTAGAAATTTTCCACATAATCGAAGACGACGAATCTGACAGATCTTTTTCAAGTAATTCAGAACCAAGTAGACAAAGTTGAAGGCGCGACAGATAGTGAAAAGCAACAAACACAGTTCATATTCTCACTCTCACCTTTTTGGTAACATTCCAGGTACAATTCGAGGATTTGTATGTGAATTTCAGGTAAAACCATATGGTGAATTTACAGCTCCACGTTTGAAATCCCACACGTGTACGAGAAAAGAGTCCAATAGGAGACTAAGCATACGGATACAACAAGGGATTATCGAAGATGTCCTCAGCTCTTATAACAGCCCACTTCATATTGTTCGTAAGAAAGATGGTTCGGTAAGACTAACGTTGGCAGTAAGTATGAGTGTTACGATTTTTGTAGATAACGCACGTTCAATCTGGTTTTCTGTATTAGGCAATTTAGTACAATGTCTTGGAAATCACGCAGTCACATTAACTTCCGTTTCGATACTTTTTGCAATAGACGCAGCTTCTCAAAAGATCTTTCAGACAATCCAAGCAAAGAAACTGTCACAGAAAAATCAATAAATACAAACTATCAGTAAAACTGACGACAATTTAAAAAAAAACGTTCAAGCTCACTAACTCATCACACACCCAGATCAGAAACGAGAAAATAATAATAATAGCAGTAAGAATAATAATTTTTAAAACAAGCTCTGCGACATGAATTAGTACATGCAAAATAATTTCTTGGACAACAGGAAAAGGAATCGTATAAAGATATATAACAAATTTGTTAATCGAAAATAGATCGTCAATACTCTGTGAAAAAAGTCATGGGATATGCCTGTATTACATCATATTTCTTTAACAAAGAAATATGATCAATTATTCGCCAAATTTCTTTGACAAACATCTTTGAGGCGCTAAAAAGGGGTATTACACTGTCGTCATATTTATCGTCACATTTCGAGATGGCAGACAACATCTTGTTATTATGTGCAGCAGTTGTTACTAGCACAATTTCATTGTGTGTGTATTTGGAAGAAAAGCGGC
The DNA here is from genome assembly GCF_023864345.2 of Schistocerca serialis cubense. NCBI lineage: Eukaryota > Metazoa > Arthropoda > Insecta > Orthoptera > Acrididae > Schistocerca > Schistocerca serialis. The sequence continues at coordinate 89,371,981 of NC_064647.1, read as the reverse complement.
GGAAATAAAGGAAACATACTTGGATGATGCCATAGGTTTACGTCGAGATGATAAAAGCATTTAGCAAAATTTGTTACGAGAGCTGCGTCTCGAGGAAGTCTGATATTAATACATAAATTAATTACGAATGGATGAGAGTATTTCAGTATTTGCTCAGTAAAATGGCCTCTCATATTACAAATCCGAAAACTCTCCTGAGAAACGCTACATGTGCAGAAGACAAGCAAACTGTTACACTTTGATTTCTTGATAAAGGAGAGAGCTACTCTTGTATGGAACACAGCATTCGAAAATCGCATTGCATATTAGCAAAAATAATACCAAAACCGTGTGAAGCGATTTAGAAAGGACTGAAGGGGAAATATGTGAAGGTAAATAAATGTTTAGTACGCTATATGGGCAATAAGAACTATTTCTATTTTTGAATAATTTAATTAAGGGGAGTACGTACATCCTATACCCACAGTGTTAAATTTGCAATATTGATGACCCATTATCTCAGAACGTGTGACAGATAGAGATCTGAAGTTTTTGGGATGTATAGTATCACTCCTTTTCTGATTACTGAACCAGAATCAAAATGTACAGACAAATAATTAGCTAGTTATGATTTTTTTAAAATGTTATTCAATATTTTATTTTAAAGTCTACTTTTTCTTCTGTAAGTAACAAACCGTTAGAGGTAGAGATGTTTTGGGAGGTTCAGTAGCTGCAATATACTAAGTGGTAACATAGTGTAAAATTAGAGATGTGTATCTGTAATAGTTCCTGAGATAATGGGTCAAATAATTTTAAAAATGTCATTTCCGGCAAATCAAGTTCAAGCATTTTATTTGATATTAACTTACACATGGAGGCATGCCAGCTTCTAGAAACAGCCAGGCCCATAATCAGCATTATTTGGATCCTGATCTTGACTATCCTGCAAACCTAGAAGCTTCCTTCTTTTCCTGCCTCTTGATTCTTTAGTCATTTCCTCTGCTGCACGCTGGGCTTTCATGATCCTAAGTCGATCCATTCGCTGAAAGGCTTGCAGTGTGTTGACACCTGGAGTGATACCAAGTTCCTCTAGTACCTCAGTTCTTCCCTTTATACTATCATTAAACGTTATCACAGCATCACAAACACCCAAGCATAGAATTTTCCTTCCTAAAAAGACATATTTTGGTATGTGGGTCCAAATTACATTATTGAAAGACTCATTCGGGTTTTGTGTTCGACCATGGAGACATTTGGAAAGGAGGTCAGGATGAGCTAATTCTCTATATATTGGTTTAATAGCTTCCATCACTGCAGGTGGTATGCTATTTTTGTGCCTAAATTGTTCCTCGCTACTCGCTGCCTGAGCTTTGCGGTACTTGCATCACGAATTTGCACCAGATGGACAAAGATCATGTATAGGTGTATCATCAGTGGAAGATTTGTGGAAAATGTAGCCCACACTGCTCGTTTCATCCCTTGTAGGTCATGTGTATTGTTTCTTATTGCCATTCCATAATAATGTTTTTGTCTGTAACTCTTCCTGTACCATTTAGAGTCTTTCCATCTGATAACTTCTCTTTTCCTTTTGTCTGCTTCAATTTTCGGAACGTGTTTCCATCCGTTTTTGAATGTGGCCCACACATTCAATCTTAACAATCTGCTTATTACCATCATGTTGGCTTTCCACTACCGATTTGTACGCTTTTGAATCACCATCCCCCAAGTACTCAGTGTAACACACACCTCTCTCCTGTTGTGAACGTCTGAACATAGAAACAACTGTAGTAACCTCCATACCCCCACTAGTTCCCTCCTAATTCTTAGCACAATTTGTTTTATGGCTTTCACTTGTTTCATCAACTGATTTACACTGATGACAATATTTAGTTAGCACTTCAATGTCTAAAACTTTACCTGTGTCAACCCTAGTGACAGTTGCAACTGCATTTTTTGATGTGTAACCTCTCCTCTGCCATGTGTCATCAACTGCCACAGATAAGTCTGTTGTGTTATTTAATTCTACTACTTCTGTAGCAGCAGCTTTCATAGAAGCAACAGCAACAGATTTGACACATCCACCAATTACTTCTGTGTACTTACTTGATCTGGTTGGTGGGTTTGGCGAGTTGAGCATTGCACATAATGCTTCAGCTGCAGTCAATCCTTTCCCAATGCACCTCATTCCATACAGGAATCTAACATTGATCTCAAACAAGTCATTCTTGCACTTTTCAGAAGTCCAAAATGATGTCGAGAGCCTGCAAGCTTCGCACTGAATATCAAGTTTGTTAGTCAGTCCAGTCCTTGCAGATGAGTCCTCAGAGATGCTAATTTGCCCACCACAAACCTTACATGACACAGCATCTTGTAAAACTTGTCCTAACACACTCAAATCTAAAAGAACATAACGTAAACTATTTTGATCTTTGCCAATAAATAAATCCTCATGGTCTCCAAGTTTCCTCTTCGAAGCACTAGTAGGCGTGTCCTTATCACAGGTCTGTGAAAAATCTATTTCAGGATCAACTCTGGATTCAGATTTTGTGATATGATGATTTCCATGGAAACGTCGCTTCTTAATTCAGCCTTTTCCTTTTGTGATGTTGAAAAGAGGTATAGGAGCGTATAATAACACACCAAACCACTATGTTTTCAGTTCAAAACTTATGAAACACGACAACCACAAAGTAAATAAACAAAATGCATGTGCTATACCGCCATTTCTGTTTAAACAGTGCATCCAACCTCTTAACACGAACATTAACATGATTTCAAGGAATAAATTGCTGAAAACCACAGCTTTCTAGATTGAATAGTTCAAAAGATAGAGATACTTAGGCAAGTCAGTGCAGAACGACCGGATAATTTTACAGACTCACTATTAACTTTGAAATGATAAAAACTACACTCCCAATCGGAATATTTTCGACAAATAATGCATACAATTATTCAGGAGAGATCAAATATTAATCAGAAATAATAATTCGAAGATGTCACTTTTCACAAATTCCGCCATACGTACTCCCCTTAAGGGAATTAGTGTTCCCACAACTACAAAATTAACAAAAAGTATGAAACAGATGAAGCGCATTTTAACTTGTGTCAACCAGAGTTACAAAACAGGCAAAGTAAAACAGAAAGCTAAGAAGGATTTTTTTATTTATTTTAGAGTGTGACCACCGCGTCCTCTATTCTGGCTTGCTGAAAAGCTGCCTGGATGTTTCCAGATGTAGAGGTGGATGGCTGTAGCTGTGATTGTGAACATGGTCACCTGCAGCATATTCCACCTGCCCAACAACAAAAAATTACTAGCTTCCCTTATGCCTTGCTCATCCTTCACCCTAGTTGAAGCAAGTTTATTGAAAACAGTCAAAGGAACTCACCAATTTTGAAGGGGTGTGCATTGACGGAGCTGTCGTTTGTACTCAGGTGGTCTGTGTCAAGAAGTTTCCGACGTGGTTATGGACGGACGAAGGAAATAACAGACCTAGAATGGGGAATGGTAACTGGAGCTAGATGCACGGAACATTCCACTTCGGAATCCGTTAGGAAACTCGATATTCCGCGATTCACAATGTCAAGAGTGTGCCGAAATACCAAATTTTAGGCATTACCTCTTACCACGTAAAATGAAGTGATCGACGGCTTTCACTTGACGACGGAGAGCAGTGACGTTTGCGCAGAGTTGTCAGTGTTAAACAGCCAACCAACACCGTGTAAAATAACCGCCTATTCAATGTGGGACTTACGACGAACGTACCCGTCAGGATAGTGCAGCGAAATTTGGCGTTAATAGGATATAGCAGCTGACCGACGCTAGTGGCTTTGGTAACAGCACGACGTCGCCTGCACCGCATTTCCTGGACTCGCGGCGATATTGGTTGGATCCAACGAACCGAAAACCGTGGCGCTGACGAATGGGTCCTGATTTCAGTTGGTAAAAACTCATGGTATGATTCGAGTGCGGCATAGCCCTCACGAAGCCAGGGACGCCAGTTATCAACAAGTCACTGTTCAAGCTGGTTGTGGCTCCATAATGGTGTGGGGTGTGTTCACATAGAATGGACTGGGTCCTTAGGTCCAACTGAACCAATCACTGACTAAATGGTTATGCTTCCCTTCTTGGAGACCATTTGCAGCCATTCATGGACTTCATGTTCCAAAACAATGGAAATTTTATGGAGGTCAATGCTCCGTGTTACTGGGGCACAACTATTCGCGATTGGTTTGAAAAACCTTCTGGACAGTTCGAGCGCACGATTTGGCCACCCAGGTAGCCCGACATGAATCCCACCGAACATTTATGAGACATAATAGAGAGATCACGCACAAAATTCTGCACCGGCAGCACCTCTGAAATTATGGACGGTTGTAGAGGCTGCATGTCACAGTATTCCTGTAGGAAACTTCCAACTACCTGTTGAGTGCATGTCACGTCGAGTTGTTGCACTACAGCGGGAAAATGAATGTCCGACACCGTGTTAGGAGGTCTATCATGAATTTTGTCTTCTCAGTGTAAAAATCCAATAAATTTAAGCAAAATTGAAATGGATACTAGACAGCCGCCAATGACGACAAGAATCATCCGAAAGATAATTATTGAAGCCATTTGATGTTCAACATATAGTATAATCATCAACTGAGACACAGAACATGTCTGCCACCCAGAGCGACGCAGTGGTTATAGCACAAATCGTAGATGACTATCCGTGTTGCAGATTCTATCGAATTTACCTCAGTGAGACTAAAGAAATTTAGATCAATGGTATTCAAGCTAAAAGATTCCCTTCACGTTGCACTAAATATCTTACAGGCAAGTGTGTGGCGTTGAACAAAAAGTAAGTGACGTTTTAACAATGTATGCTGTTACAATGTACCTAACTGCCTAACGACACGGACCATTCGTCTTACTTACTAGTGAACTTACAGGCCAGTTCCAGTTCATATCAGTTTTCAACGTTATGCTCAGGTATTTAATCGACATGACTGTATTAAGCAGCTCACTAATAATGCTCTATATGAATATTAAGGGATTGCTTACCCTACTCGTCTGTGTTAACGTGCATTTTTCTACACTTGGAGCACTCTGTCATTAATCACACCAACTAGATATTCTGTCTAAGTCGTCATGTACCATGCGACAACACATTCCCGTACACAGCAACATCATCAGCTGGGTCAATAGACTGATGCTTATCCTTCCCGTCAGATCATTAATATATAGACAGAATAAGAGTGGTACTATCCATCACCACGTTTTAGGTGGTGGTGTTCGATCACACTTCCCTGGTGCACATGTGACAATACTCTCATGTCTGACGAAGATTTGCATTCGGGGAAAACCTAGTGGTTTGTATTACTTAAAACGTATTCGAGCCAGTAACATATCTGGGAACCTAATCCGTATGTTTGGACGTTCGCCAACAGTGCTCAGTGGGGCACCATGCCAAACGATTTCCGTAAATGTAAGAAAAGGAATCTGTGTGTTGCCCTTTAATCATGGTTTGTAGGATATCACGTCCGAAAAGAGCAGGCTGAGTTTTTTTAAAAAGGGATGGTTTTTAAATTCTTGCTGATTTGTTAACAGAAGTTCTTCTATGCCAAGGAAATTTTTCAGGGCATGCTGAAAAGTAATACCTCCGTTATCTTAACTGTGAACTCTTAAAACAGTTAAAATAAAATATACTTTATTATCATTCTGCATATTTATTCTTCATATTGGTTGGTTGGTTGATTCGGCGGAAGGGGACCAAACAGGGAGATCGTCGGTCTTATCCGATAAGGGAAGGATGAGGAGGGGGGGAGGGGGGGGGGGGGGTAGGAAGTCGGCCGTGCCCTTTCAAAGGAACCGTTCCGGCATTTGCCTGAAACGATTTAGGGAAATCACTATTCTTCATGTCTATATGTTTATTTCTGAACATAGTCATTCCTCCTAAGGAGAGGCCAGCTTTTTGATACCGCCACTATGGAAAGCTTGACGTCGTGGACTAAGCCGCACCCCCTTCTCTGTTTGCACAGTTTCATCACTATCAAAGTGAAGTCCTCGGAGGTGTTATTTAAGTTTTGGAAACAGATGAAAATTCGATGGAGCCCAGTGGGGACTCCAAGGCGGTTGATAGGTCACAGTGAACTGCAGGCATCGGATTGCTGCTGATGACGCTGCTCTAGTGTTCGGTCTGGACTTGCCATGCTGCAAGAGAGCGTGCTCCATGTGTGGACCAACTCTTCGAATTCGTGAAACTCGATTAGAGCACGCTGTTTCTCACTCACCGATACAGTTACGATACACAATGCCGTGTTACACGGTACAGTTCGGAGCCCTCTAGCGGCAGAGGTTTGCAGCCTGCGACGGCAAAGCGGGAAAGTCGACCGACTGACATGCGTGACATGTAACACCTCAACTGATGTTGAGAACAGTATAGAAAATTAGGAGGTATTACTTTTCAGCACACGTTTGTATTATATTCAGACTTCTGGAATTCTGCAGCATATCAGTGTTAAGGACATTGATCTCTAATTACGGAGGTCTCTTCTTTTACCTTTCTTACTCATGAATTAATGCAACCCGGCAGATGAAACCGAGCTTCATCTGTCGAAAAAAGGAGGAACGGATCAAGATGTCCCCCAGCAACATTTTAAAGCAACCAATTACAGTAATGTGTATGCTTACACTTGTCCACTTCTTTTATTTGCTGAACAACACTGACACGGTAAGGTTTCATTTTTAAGCCACGAAGGATGCAGTGACATGACCTGCTAGACATTCCACGTTGTTGTTTTAATCATTGTGTTGACTTGTAGGGACTTCCTTCAGTGTGTCCTGTCATGTTTGCCACAACTTCATGTATACGTACAGTCGGTGCCTTATTTCCCTTTTAAATTAAGTTGAATTTGACTGAGTTGTGTTGCAGGATTTAGCTGTACACATCATCAGTACGTAAAGTCCTATTGTGCTCTTCTTCACAGGAGTATTGCTCCACTGCTGCCTGCTTGTGCTGAGATGCTGGAGCACCTCGAGCTGATAGACTATGACGAGATCAGTGTCGAGGAAGCCACAGAAACACTCACTGCACTGCACTGCACTGCACTGCACTCACTGCACTGTCTTCACTTCGGTACCACTAAATGGGAAGTCCGACATTTGGTTCCTGCTGTGTTTGAGTGAGCTGCATCAGACTAAATATTACACTTTTCTTTTAAAGTGGTGCTGGTACATGCCCACGATTACACAGTTACCATTACAGAAAGATCTGCCATGCACAGAGTTAGTACACCACCATAGGACCACATCACACAGGCTGGTGATGTTACTAGTGTGTCTAAAATTGACCATCCATTAACGTGGTCCTATCTAGGAGATTGTGGACTCAGAGATTGAGGGCAGAGGGAAGAAAAAGCTACGGTATTCACTGTGAGGAAAAACCTCTGTGAGAATACAGACAGACAGCAGTGCAAGTGGTGTGCCACTCACTACAGCTCATACTCTGTGCTGAGGTACATTAGTAATTGCTACTGTAGTTGTCAGGACCTGCGAAGTTTATTGGTTTCTGGAGAAAAAAAAAAAGAGGGGGGGGGGGGGGTCATAATTAGAATGACCAGTCTAGTTGTAAGTCTTGCTTCTTGTTGTATTAGTCACGTAGGGGCTGTTTGAATGGCTGTGCAGGGGGCTAACCAAGAGTTTTGAGCTCCACTGGGTGGAGCTTATGCTGTAAATGCTCTCCCTCTCACCCCCCTTTGTGTATGTGTGCACAGGCATGCATGCGCACTGGTGTAAGGGCACCTGCATTTCGTTTCTTACAGTGGCGAGGTGAGTGGCCCTTTGTGTATGTGTGCACAGGCATGCATGCGCACTGGTGCATGGGCACATGCATTTCGTTTCTTACAGTGACGAGGTGAGTGTAAGTGAAAAGCACCAGCTGTGAAATTTTGCTTCCTTCTCAAGAAAAAATGCTTTAAAAGCTCTTGTGAAATCAAAGAAAATCACATAGGTGACACTGTTTGGGAAACTCGAATGTATCAGTAGTTTCCTCATTTCAAAGATGTTGAAATATTGATTGTGGTCACATCTCATTCTAGATATCTTACAGCCTCCTTTTCTTACAGTTCAGCAAAATGAGTATCAAGTGGAAGTGTGCCGTGCATTCACAGAATGTCACTGGACTGTCACAGAATTTTTTTCTGAAATAGTTACCCATAATGGTGCTCGGTACTAGGATAATGGCCTGGAACCTAATAAGCAATTAAGCTGATAGATGTCAGTGTTGCCTCCCGCAGTGGGCTCACAACAGTGCTCTTCCCTGTAGTAATTACACACACAAATAAGTACACTACTGGCCATTAAAATTGCCACACCAAGAAGAAATGCAGATGATAAATGGGTATTCATTGGACAAATATATTATACTAGAACTGATGTGATTAGATTTTCATGCAATTTTGGTGCATAGATCCTGAGAAATCAGTACCCAGAAAAACCACCTCTGTCTGTAATGACAGCCTTGATACACCTGGGCATTGAGTCAAACAGACCTTGGATGGCGTGTGCAGGTACAGCTGCCCATGCAGCTTAAACATGATACCACAGTTCATCAAGAGTAGTGACCGGCGTATTGTGATGAGCCAGTTGCTCGGCTACCATTAACCAGATATTTTCAAATGGTGAGAGATCTGGAGAATGTGCTGGCCAGGGCAGCAGCTGAACATTTTCTGTATCCTGAAAGGCCCTTACAGGACCTGCAACATGCGGTCATGCATTATCCTGCTGAAATGTAGGGTTTCGCAGGGATCAAATTAGGGGTAGAGCCATGGGTCGTAACACATCTGCAATATAATGTCCACTGTTCAAAGAGCCATCAATGCGAACAAGAGGTGACCGAGACGTGTAACCGATGCCACCCCATACCATCACGCCAGGTGATATGCCAGTATGGCGATGATGAATACACGCTTCCAATGTGTGTTCACAGTGATGTCACCAAACACAGATGCGAACATCATGATGCTGTAAACAGAACCTGGATTCATCCAAAAAAATGACGTTTTTCCATTTGTGCACCCAGGTCGTCATTGAGTACACCATCGCAGGTGCTCCTGTCTGTGATGCAGTGTCAAGGGTAACCGCAGCCATGGTCTCCAAGCTGATAGTCCATGCTGCTGCAAACGTTGTCAAACTGTTCATGCAGATGGTTGTTGTCTTGCAAATGTCCCCATATGTTGACTCAGGGATCGAGACATGACTGCACGATCCGTTACAGCCATACGGATAAGATGCCTGTCATCTCGACTGCTAGTGATACGAGGCCGTTGGGATCCAGCACAGCGTTCCGTATTACCCTCCTGAACCCACTGATTCCATATTCTGCTAACAGTCATTGGATCTCGACCAATGCGAGCAGCAATGTCGCGGTACGATAAACTGCAATCGCGATAGGGTACTGTTCGACCTTTATCAAAGTCAGAAACGTGATGGTACGCATTTCTCCTCCTTACATGAGGTATCACAACAACATTTCACCAGGCAATGCCGGGCACCTGCTGTTTGTGTATGAGAAATCGGTTGGAAACTTTCCTCATGTCAGCACGTTGTAGGTGTCGCCACTGGCACCAACCTTGTGTGAATGGTGTAGAAAGCTAATCATTTGCATATTACAGCATCTTCTTCCTGTTGGTTAAATTTTGTGTCTGTAGCATGTCATCTTCGTGGTGTAAATCACTGTAATGAGAAAGAAATGTAGAAGTTCCATTCACAGGCCAAGTGTGATGCCAGGCTGAATCTAATACAATGCAAAGAGTCCTGAGAGCAGAGTTGAGTTAACACGAGGACACAGAATAACAGAATGTAGTTGTGTGCACTCTGTTCTGGGATTATATTCGGTACATTGCTCTTGAGTCTCTCAAGGTTGCACTTTCTGTCATATGCACATGTTGACCCTGATGTGTCCGATGTCTGATCGTGCCACTGGGCACCAGAGCAGGCGAGTTGAATAGTGGCAGTAGTGGCCGTCGAAGAGCTGATACATTATGAGAGGTGACATAGGATTATTGCAGTCCTGTCCGCCCACGTTAACCGAGTGGTCAGTGTGGCAGGGTTCGATTCCTGGCTTGGACAGGAGATTTTCTCCGCTCTGGGACTGGGTGTTGTGTTGTCATCATCATCATTTCATCCCCATCTCTGTCATGCAAATCATCCAATGTGGCGTTGAATGCAATATGTACTTGCCCTCGGCGAACCCAACCTCCCCAAATGGGGGACTCCTGGCCCACAATGCCATACGCTCATTTCCATTTACTGCCGTCCTCTCACCTTGGAGGGGTGACTGACGTGATGCAATCCCAGCATCCCTCCTCACAGCATGGGATGGTGCTCAGTACCAGCCACGGGGACAGTAACAGCAACTGGCTGGGACAGCTCCTTTGAACCACGAGGTGCCACGGCCCGATACAGAAGCTCATCTGTACCTTTGCTGAGGGCTGTTAAAAATGATGGATGAGGGTGTTTTGTATTAGGTCTTACCTTATCTGGGTGAACTGCTGCAAACCATATGCATTCTCCTCTTCATCCTGAAGTATTCTTTACTTTGTCCTCTAAGGATAACATGATTTTCAAACTTAGTAACAATAATGTCAGCTGCACCAATTCTCCTGATATTCATTTCCTCCAATATTGACAGTGTGAAAGCTCCCGGATCAAATGCTAGCCTATGTAGGGTCCGTAGTCTGCCAAAATTAGCACAGTTAGAAACTAAACAAGTATAATATGCTGCAACTTCATTAGCCGTTGTGAAAACAAATGTTGTCTTGGGGCATGGTTGTTCCATCAGAGAGTTGTAACTTTCATTAGGATTTTTATTTTTTTCATGTTCATACTTTTGTATCAGTTCTGCATCTGCCAAACATCAAAATACTTCCCACATTGTGACACATAAAACTAGAAAAAAAAAAAAAAAAAAAAAAAAACACCACATGAATAAATAATAAGAAATATGGAACAACAGAGGGGTGTAGCCCTGTGCAAGCTCTTGTTAATGATTATTTTTATCACACACAGGGACGGAATTGGAATGTAATATTCAGGAATTGAAATTTCACTACCATGTAGTAACTGAAAGTGCAATAAAATTTTTTTCACAGTTTTGGTCGCTTTCACATACGTCCACCATCCAATGACCCCCCCCCCCCCCCCCACCCCCTTTCCTTCATAATACATAGTAAAGGCATATGCAAGGCTTAACCTGGCATTCCCTTAGAGCAGAACCAGTTTTTTTAATAAGTACTGCATTTTATGGTGTGCTACGTGGATATGCTTAAATATTGTGTTGTTGGTAACATTTTCACTGATTTATCACCAGTAGCATTATCAGACATTAATCAGTCTCTCTGCTTATTTACATGTAATATGTTACATTTATTTACTTTCAGTATTATCTTCCCGTCTCTATACACATCACCAATCCTTTGCAGTCTTCCTGTATTGTGCTACTACGTTCTGGGCCTGCGGCCTCCCTACAGATGACTGTATTTTTTGAGAAAAGCATTACAGAGATTCCGACATTATGCATTACATAGTCTGTGTATATTGCATTTTTTACTATAATTGTAGTACGCAGCTGTTTGTCATTCCTTTAGGAATGGACGATTGCAGAAACTACAGCAGTTTCAGCTGAGTTACATTGTGGAGGAGAAAACGGTGTGTGCTGTGGCGGAGCACTGCCCTGATCTGCAAGAACTTGGACTGCTCAGATGTGAGAGACACACGGACGCTCTTTTTGAGCCACTCCGCCGACTCAAAAAGCTGGAAACATAAGTGTGAGCAACACAACAGTGTGTTTGTTCTGCAATAGATGCTTGTAACTTAGTTACCTGTCTCTTATTATACCGTCGACTTCTGTCCGTGAGAGGTAGGTGAAAACCAGCACACACAAAAAGGCTGTACAGAAAGAACTTCACGCATTGGTGTCAGTTTAAGCTACAGGCACCCACAGTCATGGCCTAAAGTGTTGCTTATTTCTACAAGTCGATGCACGTCAGGTACACTGCAGTGTGCAAACTCACCTGTCTTTCATTCACTGCGCAAGTTCTTCACATTGCAGTGGGACATGTGTACACTTTAAATGAAATTACGGGATGGGGAAGAGGTCAGTTAGCCAGGAAATAGATACCCAATGTGACTAATAAAAACAATGTTTTGTTGAGGCCCTGTGTCCTCAACTAAGCTAGTATTCTGACTGCTACCCTGAGCGTGTAAGCTTGAGTGTCTGTGTGGATGCACATGTTATGTGTGTACTCTTACTGTAAAATGATCAAGATGCTCAGAAGCTAGTGTTACCCATTTTATGTTATATGTTTGTGTGTGTCGTCTACAGGTTGTGATATTCTGCTCCTTCCTTATTGTGATATCGGATGGCAATGTAAAGTAAGTAAGCTGAGGAGCTACGACTTCCTGTTATTCGATCCAGTTACCACTGAAAGTTAAAAGTGCACTCCACAATGCTATTATAGAAATAAATAAATGCTTCTGATAAACTATGTATCATACACTCTCATTTATAATGATCGTGCATAACAAAGTTGGTTCATTATGCGGACCTTCACAGATACATTGATATGGACTATGACCACAAACGGTCTGTCTTAGTTAACAGATTCCAAATAACATGCAGATAACAGGTTTTCTGTTCTCTCCATGGTGTCATAGGCATTGTCACAGCCACTCTTCCTCTGTGGCTCACACCACATCTCGAAGGCAGGACACGATGTCGTGGAATAAGCCGCCAAACTGGCAAGTACCACTGAGAAGTAACCGACCGCTTTCTCTAAGAGTGATGGGTTATTCCCTCTATTTAGTGCAAATGGAAAAGACCAATCTTTATTGTGAACTTGGTTAAAGTTGTACACTACAGTAAAGTATGAAGTGTTATGTATACAGTGGGGGTGAAATACAGCACATGAATTTATTTTTTCATAATTAGTGTTTGAGATTTATAGCTGGCATCAACTTCACATCTTGGAGAAAAGAGCCTGCTACCTCCAGATACAACAACATGGCCAGGCCAATAGAATAGATAACTAGTAGTGACCACAGAAACTTTTACATATCCACCTCCATACACCTGAACAACGGCAGACACATTACCTTCCACTGCAAATGGGTTTAAAATGTCTGTCATCATCCCAGATTACAGATATGCTGTGCTCGTCAATCTTGTGATATGTGAGCATACATAAAACAAACATCCAAACAGCAAGCTATACTAATTCTTTGCCTAACTAAATTTTTTATAGTGGCAAACATCATTTGCGTTTCAGTGAATGAATGCTTGTGCAACTCATCCCTCACCAAAGTCACATATTACACCATCAGGTAACTGGTTGCCTTTCCAATATTTCACTTATTTTTCCATTCAGAAATTTCTATTATTGGTATGCACATGTATCATATTCCAAATCAAAAATATATATGCTTCACATTAGAATCTGATGAGCCTTCATGGAACCACTATTTCTGAGTAAATGTCTCCCAAAATTGATCACTACAAACTAACGACACCAGTGGAAGATAAGCCAACAGGCAGTCATCACATCCACACATTCAGACATGCCTGTACAAAATATGCTGCCAGAAGGGACTTTATCATGTTTCCCCACTCAGTTGTGCCCGTAAGGCCAACTGCCATTATCTACCACGATATACACTGCAAAATTGTGTCCATAGCTCTATGTACCAATGTAGTTGAGAGACGTGATGCAGTAGACTGACATCAGCATACATGGTTTTAATTTGTGACGTTAGATAAACTACCAGTTCAGCTTAGAGCATCAGTGAGATTGTACTGCCTCAAGTGACACTGCCTACTCTCAGCCAAAGCCCGTCATGGTCTGCCTTAAGCAACAAGTGATGTCAGATACCTCACTCTGCATAACAGCCATAATTAAAATACTTTAATTAGCCCCAGTGGTGACTAATGCTTACAGTTAGTTAGAACAACTCTAGCAAGACTTTTAGGAAGTATTTTTCTTATTGTAACAATATTTTTACTGACAATTTCATGCCTCTCCCCTCCAATGGCAGGAATAAGTATATTCTACTGTTGCCAAGGGACAGCTCTTCTCTCAAACTGCACCTTACTTTTTAGTTTCACAGGAAGAATTCCTACGTAAACCTGCCAGAGCATTCGAGATGCCCTTCGCCCCTCTTTGGAACAAAGCTTTCTCCAATTTTTAGTGCCCTCACTTCTGCCACAGCCATTCTGTGTAACAGTAGTCAAACACAGTTGCTTTGCACCCTTTCAGATTATGCTGCTAAGCCTGATAATGTTCAGAAATTAGTGTAGGCAGGCAAAATTACATGTCACTGCCTCATTTCATCCCACCTCCATTGGTTTTAAATCTAATATAATATTGAAGATCAGTAAACCAGAACCAACTTTCTATACAGACTTAAATCTTTGGAATGACCACAATACCTTACCGTCAATTTTTAAACCATTTATAATTTTACATTCTTCCTTAGGTTTGTATGAATTCAAGTTGCATTCTCATATTATCGTCATTACTGACAGTAAAGAATTATTCAGTGCTATTCTAGACAAATTGTTATACCAGTATTTCTAGACATTCTTATCATTAATCTAAATTGTCCACGACCTCCTTGTCATATCAGATAATGTCAGTGGTGAATCAAGGGGGGCAGGATGCAGACTCCCCCCCCCCCCCCCCCCCCGGGTCACCCATTACACCCCAGAAATACCCCTTGGAAAAAAAGATTCTTTGCAACATAGCTTTCACAATTTACAGTCTTAAAAATTTTCTCACTATTGCACTTGGTTCGTCAGTCATACTTGTAGCTCAACAACAACTGTGGTGGAATCTGATCAAAAGAACTCAAACAAAATTTAGGTCAAATGAAAAGGTTATTAGTGGCACCAAAGTTAGTGTCTGGAGACTCATTGGTGACACAGTAACTCAAACTTAGTGAAGTAGAGCAAAAGCAGAAATGATAAACTGCAGTTTAAAATGTCTTTCATAAAGGAAATAACAGGAGGACTCTCTCAGTTCAATTGTCACACTCTTTCCAAGAAGATTAATGTGAATGTTAGGGTAAGTGTCATCAAGAAACAGCTGAAATTGCTAGCATCGAACTAATTCCAGGGCCAGTGGAATCCCTGATTCTAAACAGAATTTGTGTATGAGATAGTCCCTCCTTCAGTGTAATCTACTGTAGATCAGTCGAACAAGAAGCGCCCCGTTACTTTGAAGAAAGCACAGGTCACACCGTCTGTGTGATCAGTGGCAGAATGGATACGTGAAGCTGCCATCTGATATCTATAACATCCGCTTATTGCAGAATTTTAGAACATGTTTTCCACTCAAATCTAATGAGTTATCTGGAACAGAATGATCTTCCGTGCCGACAAGCGTGAATGCCAGAAATATCGGTGTTGCGAAACCTACCTTATGTTTTCCCATGCGACGCTTGGAAAGCCACTGATTGATGCAGTCAGGTGGATACCACACATCTTGACTTTGAAAGCCATTTGACTCAGTACTACATTGATGCTTATTAATCCATTGGCTTATACAGCTAGTTCACAGCCAGGTGCAGGTTTCAAGTGCGTTATGACATTGCTGGCTGTTAAGACGGTCAGAGGAGCTATAGCTGCCTCTTAGTGTTTCTTCTTTTCTGTCAACAGATGATATGACATACCTTCCGGGCTGTTGTGGATACCTTTGGAAAACTGAAAAACTGATCTGTTTACAGACGTATAACACACTCGTTTTCTTTTGATTTTTGCAAGTTATAAGGAATTGTTATCTGGATTTTTCACCAGCTGTGAACTAGCATGCAATGCTGTACGGTAAATAGTTTCTCTCAGATGATGAAATTGAAAGTGTGTTGAAAAAAGTGACAGCAATGTAAATGATACTAGAGATGACAGTGAGGCAAATGAAACAGATAGTAACAGAGACGTTGCAGCTACAGGTGTGAGTGTTGCTAAAAAACATAAGGTAGAAAAATGGAAATGGGAATGAATCAGGATAAACCTTCTAAGATTTCATTTTTTTGGTTCTAGTGACAGTAGTCCTAGCGGTCAGAGACAACTCGCTCAAAAACTAACGCCATTAGATATGTACAGAAAAATGGTTCATATGTCTTTCTGGGATAATGTAACAGTAGAAGCAAATAGATATGCAACAGATTGTTATTAAAAAAAATGTCCTACTTGGAAATCAAACACTGCTTGGTTTCCAGATGAAATTGAAGCATATTTTACTTTATGCATTCTTATGGCACAGGTGCAGAAACCAAGACTCTGGTCATACTGGTCCTTAAAAAAAAAATCAATTCATACTCCTTTCTTTTCTTATGTCATGCCATGTAGGAGATTCTTAAATATTTCTAAGTTCATTCATGTTGTAAATAATGAAAATGTTGACCCTGCAAACTGAACAAGTTTCACCCTCTTATTGACCACCTCAAACAAAATTTCTGAAGTGTTTATTATCCTGAAGAAGATGTTGCAATTGATGAAAGCCTCATGAAACTCAGAGGTAGACTCTGCTATGTCCAATTCAGTCCCCAAAAAAAGGGTGTATTTCTGAATAAAAGTCTTCAAAATATGAGTGTCAGATACTGGCTATTGTTCAGGATTTGATATTTATCCTGAAAAAAAAAAAAAAAAAAAAAGAAAGAAAGAAACCTGAGTCAAGCAATAAAGAAATCTTGATTAGAGAAGCTGTTGTTATGGACCTCATGCAACTATATATAGACAATGGTCATACAGTATATGTTGACAACTGTTACACTTCCTGGTTTCCCGGTAATTGTTTGTGAGGCTTACTGAAAGAGGCACAAATGCCACAGGAACAGTTAGATCTACTAGGTGAAATATGGCAGACCAGTTCCAAAAATGTAAACTACAAAAGGAGAGGCTCTCGTGTTATTTTCACATGAGCTCAAGACTCTGAAGTGGATAGATAAATAAGAAGTAAATATTCTATGAACTATCCATACAGATGTCAGTATAACAGCAACAGGAAAAACTGACAGGAAAGCCAAAACCCCAGTCCATAAGCCCCAAGCAGTTATACATTTGAATGCAGTGGAGGAGGAGGATATTAGTGTTTAACGTCCCGTCGACAACGAGGTCATTAGAGACGGAGCGCAAGCTCGGGTGAGGGAAGGATGGGGAAGGAAATCGGCTGTGCCCTTTCAAAGGAACCATCCCGGCATTTGCCTGAAGCGATTTAGGGAAATCACGGAAAACCTAAATCAGGATGGCCGGAGACGGGATTGAACCGTCGTCCTCCCGAATGCGAGTCCAGTGTGCTAACCACTGCGCCACCTCGCTCGGTTTTGAATGCAGTGACAGACAGGATCAGCAATCTGTCATCTCTCTTCCCTCCCATGAGAAGATATGCCAAAGCATAGAAGACAATTTTCTTTTACCTGATGGACATTGGAATTTTCAATTTATATATCCTACTAAACTAAGTGATAGGGGAAAAAATCATGTATAAATAAGTTTAGAATTCAACTGAGGATGTAATAGAGCAGGTCACTCTACCAGACTACCCTAGACATGGATGGCCTCACTGGAATTTCCAATTACACTGGAAGTAGCAAATTGGGCTAAACCCCCCCCCCCCTCCCAGTGCCATTACGAAAACATCCTCTGGAAACTGTGTGGTGTGCAGAGTAAGGAAGACGAAAAGTGACACATGGTATGAGTGTTAGACATGTCTAGTGGTGTTGTTGCACGTGCCTGAACTTGGGACCTTTGCATTTCTTTGGCAAGTGCTCTATCAATAGACCACACAGTTTTAATCTGCTAGAAAGTTTCCTATCTCTGGTAGTTATGAAAATACAAGATGTGATAAAAAAGTAATGGGAATTTTTCAATTTCATGGGCTTTTTGCATCTGATTGTCAATTTTTTATAGTATTGGTACATATATTCCTGATGTATGTTTGCATTTTCATCTGTTTTGAATATTCAGTTTATTATTGACAGTCAAAAAGGTTATATGTGTTTTCAAGTGCTGGGTGAATTTTTACTTTTAAAATTGGTGGCTCAAAGAGTTTGCATTAAATTGTGCTTGAGAAATGGAATAAAGTGCAGCACCACATTTCAAATGTCGACTGCTATTGGCGAATCTGCTATGCATAAGACAAGTATGTAAAGGGGGACGAAAATCTAATAGTCATGGGCGACTGGAATGCAGTTGTAGGGGAAGGAGTAGAAGAAAAGGTTACAGGAGAATATGGGCTTGGGACAAGGAATGAAAGAGGAGAAAGACTAATTGAGTTCTGTAACAAGTTTCAGCTAGTAATAGCGAATACCCTGTTCAAGAATCACAAGAGGAGGAGGTATACATGGAAAACGCTGGGAGATACGGGAAGATTTCAATTAGATTACATCATGGTCAGACAGAGATTCCGAAATCAGATACTGGATTGTAAGGCGTACCCAGGAGCAGATATAGACTCAGATCACAATATAGTAGCAATACGTTTGAAGTTCTCTAACACTATAGATACAGCAATAAGGAATAGCGCAGTAGGCAGTACAGTTGAAGAGGAATGGACATCTCTAAAAAGGGCCATCACAGAAGTTGGGAAGGAAAACATAGTTACAAAGAAGGTAGCTGCGAAGAAACCATGGGTAACAGAAGAAATACTTCAGTTGATTGATGAAAGGAGGAAGTACAAACATGTTCCGGGAAAATCAGGAATACAGAAATACAAGTCACTGAGGAATGAAATAAATAGGAAGTGCACGGAAGCTAAGACAAAATGGCTGCAGGAAAAATGTGAAGACATCGAAAAAGATATGATTGTCGGAACGACAGACTCAGCATACAGAAAAGTCAAAACAACCTTTGGTGACATTAAAAGCAACGGTGGTAACATTAAGAGTGCAACGGGAATTCCACTGTTAAATGCAGAGGAGAGAGCAGATAGGTGGAAAGAATACATTGAAAGCCTCTATGAGAGGGAAGATTTATCTGATGTGATAGAAGAAGAAACAGGAGTCGATTTAGAAGGGATAGGGGATCCAGTATTAGAATCGGAATTTAAAAGAGCTTTGGAGGACTTACGGTCAAATAAGGCAGAAGGGATAGATAACATTCCATCAGAATTTCTAAAATCATTGGGGGAAGTGGCAACAAAACGACTATTCACGTTGGTGTGTAGAATATATGAGTCTGGCGATATACCATCTAACTTTCGGAAAAGCATCATCCACACAATTCCGAAGACGGCAAGAGCTGACAAGTGCGAGAATTATCGCACAATCAGCTTAACATCTCATGCATTGAAGCTGCTTACAAGAATAATATACAGAAGAATGGAAAAGAAAATTGAGAATGCGCTAGGTGACGATCAGTTTTTCTTTAGGAAAAGTAAAGGGACGAGAGAGGCAATTCTGACGTTATGGCTAATAATGGAAGCAAGGCTAAAGAAAAATCAAGACACTTTCATAGGATTTGTCGACCTGGAAAAAATGTTCGACAATATAAAATGGTGCAAGCTGTTCGAGATTCTGAAAAAAGTAGAGGTAAGCTATAGGGAGAGACGGGTCATATACAGTATGTACAACAACCAAGAGGGAATAATAAGAGTGGACGATCAAGAACGAAGTGCTCGTATTAAGAAGGGTGTAAGACGAGGCTGTAGCCTTTCGCCCCTACTCTTCAATCTGTACATTGAGGAAGCAATGATGGAAATAAAAGAAAGGTTCAGGAGTGGAATTAAAATACAAGGTGAAAGGATATCAATGATACGATTCGCTGATGGCATTGCTATCCTGAGTGAAAGTGAAGAAGAATTAAATGATCTGCTGAATGGAATGAACAGTCTAATGAGTACACAGTACGGTTTTAGAGTAAATCGGAGAAAGACGAAGGTAATGAGAAGTAGTAGAAATGAGAACAGCGAGAAACTTAACATCAGGATTGATGGTCACGAAGTCAATGAAGTTAAGGAATTCTGCTACCTAGACAGTAAAATAACCAATGATGGACGGAGCAAGGAAGACATCAAAAGCAGACTCGCTATGGCAAAAAAGGCATTTCTGGCCAAGAGAAGTCTACTAATATCAAATACCGGTCTTAATTTGAGGAAGAAATTTCTGAGGATGTACGTCTGGAGTACAGCATTGTATGGTAGTGAAACATGGACTGTGGGAAAACCGGAACAGAAGAGAATCGAAGCATTTGAGATGTGGTGCGATAGACGAATGTTGAAAATTAGGTGGACTGATAAGGTAAGGAATGAAGAGGTTCTACGCAGAATCGGAGAGGAAAGGAATATGTGGAAAACACTGATAAGGAGAAGGGACAGGATGATAGGACATCTGCTAAGACATGAGGGAATGACTTCCATGGTACTAGAGGGAGCTGTAGAGGGTAAAAACTGTAGAGGAAGACAGAGATTGGAATACGTCAAGCAAATAATTGAGGACGTAGACCAAAAAGAAAAAGGAGACAAGAGTGAGCGATATAAATGTTTCAAAGGGGGTCTAGAAGACAACGATCACCTTGGACATGCTACCACTTCAGTTACTAATGACAATGTGGAAGAGGTAAGAAAATGTTTCTGGAAAATTGCTGAATCACCATCAGATGATGCTGTGATTCCTTTGGCTCATGCCAAGCAGTTTCTTTCAGATGTTTTGGGCACGAAACATGTAGCAGCAAAGTTTGTTTCAATATTGTTGAATTTCAACTAAAAACAGCATCATGTGGACATCACCCAGGAACTGATTAATTGAGTTACAACAATCCAGAACTTCTAATGGTGTTTATAACAGGTGATAAGACACGTGTACATGGGTATGACATTGAAGCCAAGATGCAGTCATTCCAACTGCTAAAGGGCCGAAACAGAAAAAAATTGACAATTTTGATCATGTGTGAAGGTTCTTCTCACTGTTTTCTTCAATTACAATGAGATAGCACATCATGAGTTCATGCCTTAGAGTCATATGGTCAATAAGGAATACTACCTGGAAGTTATGAAACATTTTCATCATGAGATCTGAAGAAAACAACCACAATTGTGACAAAACCACTCACGGAAATTTCATCACGATAATACTCCCTGCTCACACTTCAGTGTTTGTTCTAGATTTTTTCAAAAAACAAAACCATTGTGTTGCCTCAGCCACTGTATTTGCCCACTGCAACTTCTTGCTATTCTCTGGGCAGAAGAGAAACTTGAAAGAATGTCATTTTGCTACCATTGATGAATTAAAAACAGAATCACTGAAGGAGCTGAAGATCATAATGAAAAGAGTTTCAGAAGTGCTTCCAAGATTGGTAAAACTGCTGCCACAGCTATATTGTGTCTGAGGGGGAATCTTTTAGAAGGGGCAAAGTTGAAGTTTATGAATAAATAAAGATTATTTAAGGAAAGTGAAAACTCCCATTATTTTTTGATCACACATGGTAGACCACAAATGAAATATTGTTGATACACAGTGGCAAAAGCAATGGACCAAGGACTTAACTTTGGAGGCCAGCAGAGAGCCACACCGAGAGAGGTGGCACAGTGGTTAGCACTCTGGACTTGCATTTGGGAGGACAATGTTTCAAACCCAAGTTCGATCCAGATTTAAGTTTCCCCAAAATCGCTTCAGGCTAATGCCCTAGTGCTCTCGAAAGGGCGCAACCAATTTCCTTCCCCATCCTTGACACAGTCTGAGCTTGTGCTTTGCCGCTAATGACCTCGAAGTTGATGGGACATTAAACCCAGGGAGCCATATTCCAACAATGACTTCTTGACACATGTTTTTCAGGTAGCTGTTGAACTAATGTATTTGACTGTTTATGCCTTTACACTCACTATTTGCTCATTCATTAAAAATCAGATTGACATCCAAGCTGCCAGACATAACAAAACTTGGCTCATTGTCACATACGTGGGTTTACAATTATATAATTGTTGCCAATAAAGGCATATGTGTGTTCAAAACCACTACATTAAAGTGGCTTAGAGAAAATATGTTTTACACAGTATGAGAATTCGTATGTTTTCTGAAGATTTTGTTAAGCAGGTATGGTGTCATGTCCAGACACAGAATAGAGAAAAGACATGGGTTTAAGGTCCATCTGCAATTTCCAAATGGTGAGGAGCAAATACAGAAAGACAAATTCCTAGTGAAGACAGGACAACAACTCGGATCGGTGCCAAACACTGTCACAGGGCATCTACGCGAGATGTGGATTTTGGGACTCGACAGGATGCTTGCAGCAGGAGACTCATGTAATTCAGGCGTCTGATCAATACTATTTATTTGTGATCAGTCCTACTAATACGCTGAAAACTAATTCTAAACATTTTTAAAGAATCATGGTGGTGCACCATTTCTCCCTTCCTATAATCGACCCACCAATTCACCTGCATTTAATGAGCTTTGTCCAATCTGGCAAGTCATTCTACACCTCCAGGGTGCCTCTGACCAACCACATTTAGATTCCTCCCCTACCCCTACTCAGTAGGCAGGGATCCTTCTAGATTTTACATTAACAAACACCAGTTTAGTATCAACAGCATTCAGCTGAAAGCTAAATGTCACTGCCACTCCTATTATGCCCAGCAAAAACAGTGTTTTACGTCACTCAGCCCCGCCCTCTGCCCTCCTCTAGGTGGGGACTGTTGTAGTAGCACTCCTCTGTAAACCCACAGACGTGGCAGTTCTCAGGAACAAGTATTGAGCTCGCTGCCTCTGCTAAGACGTGCCTTTTCATGACCATTTTTACAGTGATGCCTTATGACAACTTCTAGGTGGCGGATGGATTTACCAGTTAATTCTCTGAAGTGAAACTTCTCCGGTGGGACAGCATTAAGAGCATCTGCAATTTGCACAGCTCTAGTGTTACTGTTTATCACTGGTAAATTAAATGCTACCGCTTTTGCCTGCTCTCTCTGCATTGTGTCTCCGATTTCCTACCTCGGGATGCCCTTGACGGCTCCAGATAGCCTGAAGCGTAACAACCCTACAAGTCGTTATGTCATCAGTATATGATGGCGGCTTGTAATAAAATGGTCTAAGGTGGAACCACTCCAGAGGATGTATTAAAACATATTTCTCAATAACGAATTACAGAATTTAAATCACTAGGACATATTTTGTATATTTACCACATGGGTGTAAATAATGACAGTAAATGTTTCTGGGACTGTTGACAACAAGTGACATTTTTCAAACCTGTAGTAGCCAAGCCATAAAGGTGTTGCATAAGTCCTATGTAGTACAGCTCTTACAGGCGTTGTGAAGGGTCTGTTCATTCTGCCTAAGGGTCTCGTACCATTACTGTACATACTGCTGCTTACGACGAAAGAGAACCGACAGAGTGGCTAAACCTTTGTTATTGAAGCTCTGGCTCTGTATTTTTCTATTGTGCTTTGATGGGTCATTAGCCAATATTTAATATTAAATACAAAACAGTTTTTTGTTCCTGAAATGGGCTATTGTATCCACTGATGGAAAGACATGCTACATTAGAAATGGCATCCTACATTTCACTTGAATGTGGTAGCATATGTGGTACGATCCAGTGAGATTTCCACGAGTAATTAGAGGAAATAAGCATGCAAAACGTGTGCCATCACCTGTAATTACCAACAATTTCCTCACTTCCTGATGGCATTTGAGGGATGAAGTGTGTTATTGGGAAGTTTCTTTTTGTAATGCATCATTCCAATCTAAACATCATTCGAGGGGGCAAAAAAAAAAAAAATTATATCTGTGCAAGGGTGGTCACTGATGTCACACTTCCTGATACTTCAGTACAACAAAAAGAGGTATTAAAAAGATGCCTTCTCCAGAGATCTTTAATGTGGTGTATCACTTAAACTGCATATTTTTGCAATACATAAGCGTTAATTTGAAAACCAACAGATACAGTACATTTGCTTCACAACGGCTTCGGTCAACATGGGGGCTGCTCAGTTTGCTTCTGTTTCATATCGTTAACTCATAAAGGCCACAGGTTGAACATGGACAAAAAAACATTAAACATTCCAGACTTGGAACTGAAAACATGAAAAACATTAAGTATGCAGCAAACCTAACATATACCACATCAAAAAATTTCTGAAAAATGTGTTTGTCGTGATAAAATGTCAAAAAATGTGGCTTTGGTGGCTTAACATGATACCTATAGGTCTTATCTTGGAGTTAGCTTTTGGTGTCATTTAGTGGTTGATTACAAGAAGGAAGCTCTTTAGAGATTCACAGCACCATAGTCCTGCTTGTTAGATGTCGCAGCCTTCCCCTGTATGGAAACCAATAGTGGAATCTGATCTTGAGTACTAATGCTGTTTCATTTATATTGTTCATGTATGTGAGCAGACATTGAATGTGTCATACATTGTATATTGGACAACTAGTGTCATGTGATATTTACAACTGCTCCATATTATAGACTGTTGTACCTATATTGGTAATAGTAGTAGATAACTTTATGTACAAGGTATTTATAATTAAACTTTCACTACTTGAGAGGGCCCCATGAAAAAATGACTGATCATAGGATGATGAAACTTTGAGCAAACATTTGTTAAGGACATGCAGAAGACAAATAGCGAATAAACCACTGGAAGAACCATCTTAATTTCTATGTGAGAGAGTAACATTTCTTAATTGGATACCTTGTTTGGTTCCATGTTACAAACTTACACAGTGCGATGACCATCTGCATCCACAACAGCCTGGAAGTTTGTGCAGATACCATTTCATAATTGTTCACAGCACTTTTCAAATGGTGGACTGTGGAATGTTCAGGTGTCGTCACATTGCTTGTGCACGTCGCATCCAGCATTCTCAGCCACGGCAACATAACTTCTTCGACAATTTGTGCCACAGTTGGCTGTTGGCCTCTCCAATGAGCAATTCACAAATCACAAATTCAAACATCTGAATCACTGGCTCAAGTAGCGAAAGATTAATTATAACCACCCTGTGCCTTACTGTATCCTTTTCACAATGCACATGTGTGTGCGTGGTGCATGTGTGCACACAAAATGATGATCTTTAGTGCATTTAAATGCTTAATAATGGATTATAAATAGGTAAAGTATTGCTGTTTTTAGAATGTTATTTGATTTAACAATGACCTTAATTATTGATGACAGCTTCCTGTTACATTATCCTAAAAATCTTAATAGACCTAACTAAAAAACATTTCTGCTCAAATATTTACTGTTACCAAACTTACAGCAAGATAATGTTGCTATGTTTCAGACTGAAAATTACTTATTGTCAATGTCTTGGTGGAAAAGCAATGTCATACATAGCTAAGCTGCCAGCATTGAATGCTTTGGAATTCAGTGACATTAAATTTTATAAGTTAACACCCAGTGTAAAATGCATCCATGAAATGTCAGAGCTGCGCAGACTTTTCCTCAGGGAATGTATCTGCTGGGCCATACCATTTGACAAGTTTCCTGGCAGACTGGTGAACCTCAGGTAACACTATATTCATACTAGTGCAGTAGTCTAGGCAATAGGTGTGTGTGTGTGTGTGTGTGTGTGTGTGTGTGTGTGTGTGTGTGTGGGAGGGGGGGGGGGAGAGGGGGGGGGGGGCTGCAAATGGAATAAGCTGTCAATGTGGCTTGTGCAAGGGCTATCCAGAAAGTGACATCTGCCTTTTATGTAATGTGAAATTGCTGGGGAAACACTGACTCATACAGTACAACATTGTGTACCATTCCTCGAAATTAGCAATTTGGTATGAGCAGCAGAGTTGAAAATGGTTCCAGATATAAAATTCATTGTGTAATACTGTTATAGGTGGCAAAAATCTGTTGAGACTTACGAAATTTGTGCTGTATACTGACCAAATGTGAAGTGTAAAAGTATTCCAGGCTATTGGCGTCTTCAGTTTGAATATGGAAGGTCGAATGGTCTCAGTGATTTAGAAAGTGGCTCTCCACCTGTAGTCAGAAAATATTCATAAAAAATAACACTCAGCATGAACAATGGAAAATCCAAAATTCAATCATGCAGGACATGTTAAAGACCTCTCCTTCTCCCAGTCCCTACAGTGGAAACATTTTTTGCCACCAACCCTACTATCAATCAGACTTAACTAAAGACTAATGTTAAACTGTCTGATTCAATTCACTCCTCCATCCAACTGTGATCCACTCCTACTGCCCCCATATCACCTCCTGTTAACTTTTCAGAATTTCTTAAACTTGAACTATGCCTCACCATTGTTCCCCAAATCCCTCAACATGCAAACTAACCTTCCATCTGCAGAAAGAACCACAGTGCACCAACTAAAAACTGATCCCGACCTTATGATCCTACCTGTGGACAAAGTCACCACCACTGTTGAACCACAAGGATTACTTGGCAGAAGGACTCTGCCAGCTTTCAGATACATCCATCTACAAACCTTGCCATAGTCACCTTATTCCGGTGACTATGACCTATTTCCAGTCTCTACTCAAATCCTTGTCCTATCACAGAACTTCTCCCCAGAGTCCACCACTCTGCATACCCCCACCACTCCCTGCACTCCTATCTTCTTCGTGCTTTCTAAAATCCATAAACCCAACCCACCAGGACACCCCATTGTGGCCAATTACTGTGCCTCCAGTTTGCCCCAATGGCTGAACAGTCAGCGCATTGGAATGCCATGCAAGGGGGCCAGGTTTGATTCCTGGCTGGGGTGGGAGATTTTCTCCCCTCAGGGACTGGTTGCCATGCTGTCCTCAGCATCATTTCATCCCCATTTTCAATACACAAGTTGCCCAATGTGGCGTCACACTCAATAAGACTTGCACTGGGTGGCCAAACTTCCCGCCTGGGAACTCCCGACCACTGATGCCAAACTCTCATTTTCACTGTGCTCTCACTGAGAGAATCTCTGCTCTCATAGACCAACACCTTCAACCTATTACCTGGAACCTACCTGCTCATATAAAAGATACTGACCATTTCCTCCACCGACTCTCCCCAGTTCCTGTCCCATTGCTACATAGTGCCCTGCTCATCACTATTGATGCCACCTCCCTTTACACTAACATTCCTAATGCCCATGGCTGATGAACACTATCTTTCACAATGCCTGATGGACTCCAAACCAACAACCTCCATTTAAGTTGCCATGACCAACTATGTCCTTACCCACAATTACTTCTGCTTTGAAGGCATTACCTACAAATAAATACAGGGTACGGCTATGGGCACCCACATGGCACCATCCTATGCCAACCTATTCATGGGCCATCTAGAGGAATCCTTCCTAAACCCCCAGAATCCTAAACCCCTCACCTGGTTCAGATTCATTGATGACATCTTTGCGATCTGGATCGAGAGTGAAGATACCCTATCTACTTTTCTCCAGAACCTCAACAGATTTTCCCGCATTTGCTTCACCTGGTTCTACCGTATTTACTCAAATCTAAGCCACACTCGAATCTAAGCTGCACCTGAAAAATGAGACTCGAAATCAAGGAAAAAATTTTTTCCCGAATCTAAGCCGCACCTGAAATTTGAGACTCGAAATTCCAAGGGAGAGAAAAGTTTTAGGCCGCACATCCAAATCGAAACAAAGTTGGTCCACTGTAATATGAGACACAATTTAGGTCAAATGAATGACAATACAGCTACAGTAGTTTGGTTCGAGTCTTAAGCTTAGCAGTTAAGCTTTACCATGTAGCCACTGCTATGCGTCAGGTGCTCCGTCTGTATTTGTATGGGTACCATTCCTTTTTCACGTGCTTCATCTGGTTTGAATTGATTGCTTATTTTTCTTGGATCTGGTAAGTGTCGTTCTCTTTGTTATAGATGTTTATGTCACTCTTAAGCTGAAAATGCATAACTGTACTGCGTCATGCATTGTTTGTCGCATTCTGATAGTGAGTGTGTACGACCTGTTGCCGCTCGCGGCATGGCTTGCTTTTGTGCGCGCTACCGCCGCTTACTTTAAAAAAAAAAAAAGCGGAATCGTCTCATTAGCAAAACAATGGCAAGAGGCTGCTTGCTATTTGCTGTTACTTACACTGCTGCTTTCTTCGATAATGATCAAAAAGAACCAGATAATAGACTGCGTATGATAGAAGATGTTCTGAACGAGAGTTTAGGGAAAATTTTTCTCCGGTTGAAAATCTTTGCAGACGCCTCTGTAGTACATTACTTTCTGCACAGAAATTAGTCATCTTAGATTTAAAAATCTTGGCAATTGCCGTACTTCATTTCTGACTGTATCACTAGTAGGCATAACAACAATACGAATATAAACATGACATGATATGTACGAGGGCAGTTCAATAAGTAATGCAACACATTTTTTTTCTCGGCCAATTTTGGTTGAAAAAACCGGAAATTTCTTGTGGAATATTTTCAAACATTCCCGCTTCGTCTCGTATAGTTTCATTGACTTCCGACAGGTGGCAGCGCTGTACGGAGCTGTTAAAATGGCGTCTGTAACGGATGTGCGTTGCAAACAACGGGCAGTGATCGAGTTTCTTTTGGCGGAAAACCAGAGCATCTCAGATATTCATAGGCGCTTGCAGAATGTCTACGGTGATCTGGCAGTGGATGAAAGCACGGTGAGTCGTTGGGCAAAGCGTGTGTCATCATCGTCGCAAGGTCAAGCAAGACTGTCTGATCTCCCGCGTGCGGGCCGGCCGTGCACAGCTGTGACTCCTGCAATGGCGGAGCGTGCGAACACATTCGTTTGAGATGATCGACGGATCACCATCAAACAACTCAGTGCTCAACTTGACATCTCTGTTGGTAGTGCTGTCACAATTGTTCACCAGTTGGGATATTCAAAGGTTTGTTCCTGCTGGGTCCCTCGTTGTCTAACCGAACACCATAAAGAGCAAAGGAGAACCATCTGTGCGGAATTGCTTGCTCGTCATGTGGCTGAGGGTGACAATTTCTTGTCAAAGATTGTTACAGGCGATGAAACATGGGTTCATCACTTCGAACCTGAAACAAAACGGCAAGCAATGGAGTGGCGCCACACCCACTCCCCTACCAAGAAAAAGTTTAAAGCCATACCCTCAGCCGGTAGTCATGGTTACAGTCTTCTGGGACGCTGAAGGGGTTATTCTGTTCGATGTCCTTCCCCATGGTCAAACGATCAACTCTGAAGTGTATTGTGCTACTCTTCAGAAATTGAAGAAACGACTTCAGCGTGTTCGTAGGCACAAAAATCTGAACGAACTTCTCCTTCTTCATGACAACGCAAGACCTCACACAAGTCTTTGCACCCGAGAGGAGCTCACAAAACTTCAGTGGACTGTTCTTCCTCATGCACTCTACAGCCCCGATCTCGCACCGTCGGATTTCCATATGTTTGGTCCAATGAAGGACGCAATCCGTGGGAGGCACTACGCGGATGATGAAGAAGTTATTGATGCAGTACGACGTTGGCTCCGACATCGACCAGTGGAATGGTACCGTGCAGGCATACAGGCCCTCATTTCAAGGTGGCGTAAGGCCGTAGCATTGAATGGAGATTACGTTGAAAAATAGTGTTGTGTAGCTAAAAGATTGGGGAATAACCTGGTGTATTTCAATGCTGAATAAAACAACCCCTGTTTAAGAAAAAAAAAATGTGTTGTACTACTTATTGAACTGCCCTCGTATATTATTCCGCGTATGCTGTTGTCTCACTCTAGTTTTGTAGTTTATTAGGCAGACAGGATTTAAATGAGATAGCAGCAAACACGAAAGAATACATGGCAAAATGTTTATACTCGTACGGTATTATTCTTATGGTGAAAATAATACTGCATGCGATTCACAATTCATAAAAGTTCTTATTAGCAATGATCTCCTGTCACAAGTAGGAAAAAATTCAGAATGTAGAGTTGGCCATATTGACAAACATCCCAAACAATCTTGCCAGTCGGATTGTCGTAGTAAGTTGAAATGCTGCTACATTCGAAGATGAATGTTATGGAATTTGTATTTACTTCGTTGGATAATGTATGAAACTGTAGTGGTCGAAACTCGGGGCGGTGAAAAAAAGCTCGTCTTCCACCTTTTTTTTACTGACGCAGAGGTTTTGTCGCCAGTATTTATCTTTGTGCCTGCAAAACGGCCTGTGTAGCACTACATAATTCGACAGCAGAAGTTAGTTGTGACGACACCTACCAACATTTTTCAGAACTTCCGCTTACTTTGCACTCGATTCTAAGCCGCAGGTGGGTTTTTGGATTACAAAAACCGGAACAAAGTGCAGCTTAGATTCGAGTAAATATGGTACTCAACCCAACAAACCACCTTCTTAGATGTTGACCTCCACCTCAAAGATGGCTACATCAGTACATTTGTCCATATGAAACCTACTAACCACATGCAATAAATCTACTTTGACGGCTGCCACCCATTCCATACCAAAAAGTCCTTTCCATACAGCCTAGCCACACGTGATCATCACATCTGCAGTTACGAGCGGTTCCTCTTGAAATATACTGTGGGTATCACTGACGCCTTCACAGACCTAATTATCCTCCCAACCTTGTACAAAAACAAATCTTCCATGCCTTATGTTTCCAGTCTCCCACAGCCCCCCGAAGTCTCGTTGTCTGACCACAGAGGAGAGTTTCCCTCATAACTCAGTACCACCTGGGACTGGAGCAGCTGAATTACATTCTCCACCAGGGTTTCTCATCGTGCCCTGAAATGAGAAATGTGCTGCCCGCTATCCTTCCCATCCGTCCCACAGTGGTAGTCCGCCATCTACTGAACCTACACAATATACTTGTCCATCCTTACACAACCTCTGCTGCCAACCCCTTACCTCATGGCTCATATCCCTATAATAGACCTAGATGTAAGATGTGTCCCATACATCCTCCCACCACCACCTACTCCAGTCCAGTTACAAACATCACCTATCCCATCAAAGGCAGGGCTACCTGTGAAACCAGTCATGTAATCTACAGCCTAAGCTACAACCACTGTGCTGCATTCTATGTGAGTGTGACAACCAACAAGCTGTCTGTAACCATGAATGGCTACCAACAAACTGTCTCCAAGAATCGAGGGGACCACCCTGTTGCTGAGTACGCTGTCCAACACGGAATCCTTCATTCAATGACTGCTTCGCAGCCTGTGCCATAGGGATCCTTCCTACCAACACTAGCTTTTCTGAACTGCACATGTGGGAACTCTCACCGCAGTATATCTTATGTTCCCATAACCCTCCTGGCCCCAGCCTTCATAAGTCATTTTTCTCACCCTTCCCTGTTCCCATTCTAGCACTATACAGCTCTCAGCCCACCAACACACCAAGTCTTTTTACTTCTGCACTTTTTTGCAACCCCCCCCCCCTCCCTCCCACCTCTCCCTTGCCCACTGTCTAATTTCCCAACTGCACCTAGCTGCCCTACCCTCTCTCCACCTCATTGTTGTGCATTCCCAACAGCAATTCACAGTCCCCCATCCCTACCCTCCTATCCCTCCCCGCCCTAGCATCCTCCTTATCCCCACCCAGTTGCCACTCCCCTCATGCACTGCTGCTGCTGCTGCTGCTCATAGTGTGTCTTCAGCTGCCAGGTGTGTGTGTGTGTGTGTGTGTGTGTGTGTGTGTGTGTGTGTGTGTGTGTGTGTGCGTGGCCTTGTTGGCCAAAAGCTTATATTGTGACAGTAATTTTGTTTGTGCCTACCTGTGGCTCTGCATCTCCACTATGTGGTGAGTAGCAACTTTCATGGAGAGGAAAAAAAAGAAAAAAAAAAAACATGTGGATTGGGATTTCCCAATATGTTGACTGCTAGGCAACTTTCACAGTTTTTGCATAAGTGTTTTACAGGAGATGCAAGTAGGTTACCAGAAGTTCTGTGGTCATTAAAGTCGAAAATTCTGTCTAAGAACAACAGCAGCCAACAGATGACAGCTTCTCTGGACTCTCTTTATCATTAAAATTCAAAAGGAGAAGTCTTACAAAACAAAGCAGTGACCAGTGGTGAGAGACGAGTAGTCATTGCCAACATGGTGACAAAATGGCAGACAGTCATGTGTGATCATATCACCTAGGGGCACAGCAAAAAAAGCTCACTAAACTGTCAGTTGAAGAGGTTATGGATACTGTCTTTTGTGAAATCAGAGGAATCTTGTTCATGAATTTTATGAAAAGTATAAGGACTCTTAATTCTAATGTCTGCTGTGAGTCATTAGGAGATGTGAGAATAACCATTCAAAATAAGTGCAGTGGTCTCTCAAGTACTGGTGTCTCAATTTAGGATAACAGTTCTTGACTGTATTCTGCCTCACAAATGTGAGAATTGTTGCATCAGTTCAAACAGGACACATTGGAACATGCTCCCTACAGTCAGACCTAGCTGTGACTGATTTCTACCTCTTCTCGAACTTAGAAGAGAGACTCGGCTAGAATGAATAACTTGAAGAAGCTGTAACAGGTCGATTGTAATATTTTAACTAGCTCAATTTCATGCAGAGACAATCTGTCAGTTCATGAAGAGATGGTGATTATGTATAGAAGTTAGGTGCTGTTTCAGATGATTTTAATAAATGTGTTTTAACAAGTCCAGTATTTTGTTTATAGCCTCAAGAAGACTTCTTTGATAGCTTTCGCATTTGATACAGCACAACATGTTCCTCAATAATAAGTGCTCCCCTGCCTCATGTTGTACACAGCACGAATAAAATTTTTGTAGAAGCCATAATCTGACTTGTCTCCTTTAACCAGTGGAAGCTTCGGCTGAGTGTATTTATATTATACAGAATAAAAACTAACTGTGACAGTTCTTGATAATTATCGTGTCTCTTGTCTTGTACAGAGGGCTGGAGATAGACTACTGTGATGGAGACCAAGA
Source organism: Schistocerca serialis cubense (assembly GCF_023864345.2). NCBI lineage: Eukaryota > Metazoa > Arthropoda > Insecta > Orthoptera > Acrididae > Schistocerca > Schistocerca serialis. The sequence goes on along the minus strand of NC_064647.1, from coordinate 89,339,187 downwards.
CGTGCTGGACAGAATTTGTGCCCAGATGCCAGACCTGAGGGTGAAGGGCACCCTCGAGACACTCATCACAGATGATAGTTATGAAGAGGGTGACTACGTCACAGATGATAGTTACGAAGAGGGTGACTACGAGTGACACCATTTCCAGCGTCTGTGCACACTCGACACCTGGAGCTGGGGAGCTGTGGGACTGGCACACTGCTGGAAGCTGCGCTGGTGTTCCAAAGACCCTGACTACAAAACTCAGCCTGTGCTCCATTTTTTTAGTGTTGTCAGCTTCAGCAGGGTATTGGATGCCTGAAATAAGGAACGGGAAAGGGGAACAAAAGACAATATAACAATGGTGAAGATTTTAGTAATTGCAGATGTGGCAAGTGCCTCAGTTTTGTTTTAAATTATTCTATTTACTTATCAATGACTTGAATGACTCTGTGTTATTGGAAATTCTACCAGCACAAATAAAAATTAGTTTTTGGAGTATTATGAGTGGCAGCCAATCTTTTTAATACTGTGTGGCTGAAAAATTTCCCTACATAATTCTATATTCGAGTTTTTGATTATGTAGTGATGTCTGCCTATTTTCACTAAATGATGTAATGATCACACTAAAAGGAAACTTGTGATTTTTTATTATGTAAAAGACAAATAATTGTTTTCTTCCTTAAGGATTTTGTTGTGAGGTGACAATTTTGTTGTGAGGTGACATTATTCAAAGCAACAAAGAAAATATATTTGAATTTAAACGTAACAACAGTTGCCAAGGATGAACAGCCATGTGTTTGTGGTATGATTTGGTAGAGGGAAAGGGTTTGCACTCCTAGGCTTTGAGTGAAGGACCTCAAAGGATTAACTGTCTTCAGAGTCCCGTCTTGCCATATAAACTGTGATTTTTCCTAAATTGTAAAATCCTGTAGTTTCTGGAAAAGATTCCTACAAGAGTGCCTCGGTTTTTATTTTATTTATTTATTTTTTAAATGGCTGTAGGGGATGTATTTCTCCATCTCTAATAATTTTGCCCTCCTTACCATGATGAACTGCAATCAGTGTTTCTTCAGGTTTCCAGAATATCACCCATTGAGATAAAAATTTCCAATCTCTTTCCAGCCTCCATTGCCAGTTCAGACTTCCTGTGACTATATTTTGCCTTCTTACTTCAGTTACCGTTGTCTGGTTTTACACAGCTCTCCAACCTAGACTGTCCTCTGCTTTTCTCTTCATAACTGTATAACTTGTGTGCCCTACATCCCCTTGAAGCTGTTAATTGTAGTCAAGCTTGGTTTTTCTTCAAAATATTAATACATTTCTCAGAAAAGTTTTTCATGCTGTTACTAGTTTGTGTTTTATACTCTCTTTGTTTCTGACAGTGTCAGTTATTTTGCTGGACAAATACTAAAATTCATCTGCTGCAGGGTGACCAGTAGCAAATGGATCATTCTCAAATAAGCAGTAGTATGTTAATATTTAAGAAAAGGAAAATGTTATTTATTCAATATCAGAAGTTAATGTTTGCTGTTATGTATATGGTCACTTACAAAAACTGTCATCCAAGTGGCAGCCAAACCGAAAGTTACTTATAAGTCAGGTCAACAGGCATTTGTCAATAAAATCTGTGTTGGCCATCCGAACTACTATAATTGTGAAGACCGAGACAGATCGCCAATTGTACGAGATTCGACCTCCGGTGTGCCAGGAACAAACATTTATTAAGAAAATAAATGCAGAATAGATAATTGATAAGACCTGAGGCCAGTTAGCACTAGAGAATAGTTGACAAGGACTGTCTATAACCACCAAGAAGTTATTGTTATGTAAGACATTCAGAAATTGTCATATGGTACACAGAGAATGAAACAAAATCCAGTGCCTCTCGCAGCTGGCATGCAGAGTCTTCGACAGCTGGTGTAAACACAGCAGCTGACAGTATATGACCATCCTGGTTGCTGTCAGCCCCTCAGGAGGAGTATCTCAAAAAGTATTAACCCCGCAGCCCATGGAAGGTTAGATACTTACACGGTATAATTATTGAAGAAATGACATCAAATCCCTCCAACCCTAGTTGACTGGGTATAGTAACCGGAGTGGACCCATCTATAATTGTTATGTTCGACAGTGAAATCAATGCTGATGGCTGTTTTCCTGTTTTTTATTTACCGATTGGATTAATATTCACAGTGTCATGAAAACTTAAGTTTCCTAACATTTATTGTGGCATAATTATTTGTAGACAGAAATATCATGAATGTTGGTGGACTTCGTATGTACTATGTAGATTCAGTTAATGTAATGCAACACCATTGAAAAAGTTATTTAAGTCAGATCTGTAGTGAAAATTTTCGAATTTTAAGTTAGTTGTCTTTATGTCAATACGAGCGTGTTTATGAGCACCGAATAAATCTTTGTTTAAGCTATATTCAAAAGGCATTTATTCCTAACATTCAGTTAATGTAATGCAACACCATTGAAAAAGTTATTTAAGTCAGATCTGTAGTGAAAATTTTCGAATTTTAAGTTAGTTGTCTTTATGTCAGTACGAGCGTGTTTATGAGCACTGAATAAATCTTTGTTTAAGCTATATTCAAAAGGCATTTATTCCTAACATTAAGTTCTTGAGTTTTCTTCTTGGAAGTAAAGGAAAAGTGTGGTAGAAGACGCCAGTGAGGTCTCGTCACTCACAAAAGCAAAGTTGTGCAATGGGGAGGTGGGGAAACCTGAAGAATATAAGGAAATACACCCTTGCAATTGGTTGATTCCTTCAATGTTTGGCAGCGGCATTGGGGCGACAATTGGTTAATCCCATCAATGTTTGCCAGGAGCATTGAGGCAGAGGTGACAGGAGGTGAGGGTACTAGTGCTTTAATTGCATGGTTTCTACATTTATATATGTAACCATTTTCATCCATCACTATCACTTATTTTTTATTTCTGACATTCTGTTTTATGTTGTACCTAAGACTGTTAAGATAACTTTGCTGTGGTGAGTGGTGTTGTGGAAGAGACAAAATAGTTCAGGTGCAGATCATTTCTTTCCCTTACGAATCAGTAATTTTGTGTGACAAAGAAATCACGATCTCCATGCCTGTAACTTCCAACAGAATGGTGTCGGGAGTGATTTGTTTACTTTTTCGTCAAGGCATTTTTGTACAGTGATGGACGTTTACCGTTGCCAAAGGTTGGCGTTCAGTAACATTATGGCTGCTGTTACGTTACTTTCTTAGGAGTATGAGAGGTCACTATTTATGAAATTAAAGTAAGTGTAATTCTCATCATTCTGCCTGAACAATATATCTTAGCTGAATTACTGAACAGAAGCTACTAACAGGTGGCAACCATGATTTCCCAAAACAACTACAGTTTTTGTTTCCTTCAAACATATGTTGTCAGCACCACAAGTGCACAGAATGTTCATAAACATTGTCATACCTACAACATTTTATTGCACTTAGTTCCCTGCACTGGTTAAAAAAATCATAGGGACTAGTAGTAGTTGTCAAGTATTGTGGTTTGTTCTCAGTGTGGAAACTTCGCGTACTCTGAAAGTGAGCAACATTTCAAACAAGTTTAAAAACTTATAAATAAAAGAGCTTTGTCAACATGCCTCAAGACACGAGGATTCTGTTATCAGATGTATTCTAGTACTATTATTATTATTTTACATTTAAGGCCATGGCCTTGGTATTACGCGAGAAACTGGCTGCTAAAAATGCAACAGATCTCAGAATTGACAGTGGAATGATGTTCTTGGATGAAAACTTGAATTTAAAATTTTTTGTGAAGTGTGAATATTGCCATCAAGGTAGTAATTGGAAAAACTGTGAAGAGCACTGTGTATATTTAGCATTGGGATGACAAAGTTTTCTCCCCTACTTTCTGTAATCTTACAGGCACATATTTGTTCAAAAAACAAACTTATTGTAAGGATCTGATACAAATTGCCATTTCTGGAAAGAAACCAAACCAGATAAATCAATAGTGAGTATACTGGAAGATCTGCATGTACTGTTAGTATAGGCTCATCCTTTGGAGAAGAAAGTTTTCAGCTGTTTTGGGGGAAAAAGGATCGGCATTGTCTGTTGACAACAGAAGGGCCTGGAATATCTATCTATCTATCTGTCTATCTCCCCCACTCCCTCTTTCCGTTCCCCTCATCTGAGTCTCCAGGTATATTTAGTGATATTTTCTTTTGTATGTATTACAGTGTGTGTGTGTGTGTGTGTGTGTGTGTGTGTGAATGTAGATGGCCATTGTCAGAGTCAGTGAAATTCTTGTGTTTATCACCGCACTGTCCATCCTTCATTGGTGTTTTCATTATTTCTTTTCATTTGTAGATATGGACATTCTTAATTTATGTTTGCTGCCCATTTTCCATTCACATATTTCTACCAGTGGCAAGTAGTAAAGCAATTATGATGTAGAGCTGCTTACTTGCTGCCTAGTGCCAGCTGAGGCGTACCAGTACTCTCGTGTACATGCGCCGCTGTGGTCTCCTGCACACCTGTGTGTTCTGTTTCACGTAAACTGCTGTTCCATAGTGCTCTTACTGCTTGTAGGCAAGACACTGGAAGTCAGAATTGCTCATGTTGGGGGGTCACCTGGCTGTTTCTGTCACCCCTCTAATCTTCCTCCTGGAGGTAAGAGGCAGTTTCATCAATATGCTGGCATCTCAAACTTCTATCTGTCTGCCACACTCATCCTGGTAATCTGCCACTGCTGACATCTAGTGTTGTCGTAGTCGGGTATATTTTTCATGTTCAGATATCCATAGCTAATGGGTTGCCCCATCTCACCTACATACATGAGTTTGCACTCACACCTGGTTTCATAAACTCTAGCAGCATTGTAGCTTGTCAACTGAACCTTTTGTTGAGCCAAGAACATCATCTGTTCTGTTGCTGCTTCGAAAAACCGGCTTGATACCTGCTCAGGAGAAAATTTTGGCCACATGTTCAGTGACCCCCTGAACATGTGGTGGTAGTGCGATGTTTCGTGCTTCCTTCTGGACTTCATTATTGCCTTCATGCTTTGCCACCATAGTTTTATCTAGCAGTCTCAACCTATCCAAAAAATCTACCTGAGGGTTTGGCGTTCAGCCTTCAAATGTTCTTCATTGTTTATCCTGTGGGCTCTCTTGGTTAAAGTGGACAGGTTAGATTTCTTCTGCATAAGGTGATGGTGGGAGGAGGCATTTAGGTACCTTTCAGTGCTGGTGGCCTCTCTATATACTCTATGGCCAAGTCTACCCCATGGCTTTCAGTAAACCTACAAATTAAGGAAAGGCATTCTCTTCATCTCCATAGTGAACCATGGACCTTCCCGTCAGTGGGGTGGCTTTCATGCCTCAGCAATACAGATAGCTGTGCCATAGGTACAACCGCCAGTAGTTGCAGGGGCAAGAGTCTTGATGATGACTGATGTGGCTAATTTTTCCCAAAGGCATGGACCTCTACTGTTTGCTTAAATGATGACTGCATCCATTTGGGTAAAATATTCCAGATGTGAAATGGTCTCCCCATTCGGATCTCCAGGCGGAGACTACTCAGGTGGATGCCTTCATCAGGAAAAACAAAATCGGCGTTCTGTGGAACAGAATGCGGAATGTTACACCCCTTTATCAGGCAGGTAGGCTAGAAAAATTAAATAGGGAAATGGATTGGTTGAAGTTAGATATAGTGTGAATTAGTGAAGTTTGGTGGCGGGAGGAATAGGACTTGCGGTCATGTGAATACACGTTTATAAGTACAAAATTAAATAGGGGCAATGCAATTAACAATGAGTAACAAAACAGGAATGCGGGTAAGCTACTATGAAGAACATAGTGAATGCAATAATGCAGCCAAGATCCACATGAAGCCAACACCCATCACAGTTGTACCACTTTATATGCCAACTAGTTTCGCAGATGACGAAAAGATTGAAGAAGTGTATGGCAAATTAAAAGAAATTATTCTGATAGTTAGGTGAGACGAAAATTTGATAGTGATGAGAGACTGAAATTAGATAAGCCTAGTAGGCAAAGGAACAGAAGGAAAACCAGTAGGTGAATATGGACTGGGGGAAAGTAATGAAAGAGGAAGCCATCTGGGAGAGTTTTGCACAGTGCATAATTAAATCATTGCTAAATTTCTTTAAGAATCATAAAAGAAGGTTGTATGCATACAAGAGGCCTGGAGACACTGGAAGGCTTCAGATTGATTATATAGTGGTAAGACAAAGACATAAGAACCAAATTTTGAATTGCGAGATATTTCTAGGGGTAGATGTGGATTTGGACGACAAATTATTGGTTATGAACTGCAGATTAAAACTGGAAAACTGACAGACAGCACAACAAAAAGTGAAAATAAACAGAAAATGTTTCTCTTTGACAACTCCTCCTATTCTGCAGATTATCTATTACTGTAATGGGTAAATGGTGAAGGGCAGGAATTACTGACTAATGTATGCCTGTCTTTAGTTATGAAAAAAAAAAAAAAATAAATGATGAGCATGGAGGCATATTTACAAAAGGGTGACGTCAATATACAAGACTCAGTACACATCATTACGGTTTATCATGCAACTGATACTTTGAACATGAAACTCACTAACTATTGGTATATCACATAGCATTGTTTAGCCTTATATACTTTGAAAAACTCAGAATGAAACTCAAAAGTAAAATCAAGCAGACAATCAAAGTAGGCATACATTCCAATTGAACTAGATTTGGGTATTCTTGAAAAACTCACAATGTTACTAGTGAGAGTTACTGGGGCGGGGGAGGGGGGGGGGGGGGGGAAGGCAAATACGCTACTGTTGGAAAGGTAGGCCTACATCTTACACAGGTTAGACTATCACTACTAAAAAAACTTAAGCCTACTTAGAAACATGTTAAAGCAAAATATCCCAAAATATCCATTTGACGGGGTCTTAAGCTATTTAGATCATTCCCTTACTTGCATAAATAGCATTCCACAATTCTGGAAGATGTTTAAAAAATGTCCTTTTTTACCATGTAAAATGCTATACTTGGCCACACACTGAATTATGCACCATATGTAAGATTTCAAAGTGAGAAGACATATAAACTACAGTGAGTCTAATGCACTGACAATCTAATAAAACAAAAACAATATTATGCAGGAAGGTGCATATCTATGCAATTGTTTCTTTGACATTTCAGTAATCATTCACTTTGAAATGATGTACACAAAACTAGTCACGATCAAGATATATAAAATAGGTTCTTCTAATGCAACTCATGACTGAGCAACAATTATTTATTTCGATTACAAGGCAAGTTGCGGACCTATTCTTCACCTGTTGCATGCTGCAAGTTCGTAAATTCTTCATCTAGTTGCCACGCAGAAGATAGATTGCAAGCCCTGATTCTTTCCTCACTGCACAAGTTTATGGGCTAACAAAGAACACGTAGTTATGTTTCTTTTTTTGCAAATGTGAACATTAAAAATGTGTGCCTGAGTTGAAAGCTGAAAATGTGACGAACAAGATGCAGTAGTAGTACACAAACAAGCATTGCTTCCAGAGTTGGTTGGTTTGTAGATTAAAGATACTAAACTGCAAGGTTATCAGTCCGTTTGAGGAGTTCGAGCGTCATTTGCTATTGATACAAACATAGTAAAAGTGAAATAATACGCATTACAAAGCCACCATTTTCACATTACAGAATTCTTGGTTAATCAAGTTACATCAACGAAGCCACATGTGTCGTATTACTGGATCAAATACACGTTCAAGAACAGAAAAAACGTTCGAAATTGCCTTCCTTACACTATGTTATTCATGTACGGACAGTAATTTTTAGTATTTAAATCAGCTGTTGTGTGCACACGACAAACATAACGGACAAGAAACAATCGCAAACGGTAGTATGCTAATGTTTCGGTCTGTTTAAGACGCCGGCAGGCCCCACCCACTCCGGCTCTTGCAAAACAAGACGACCACCCATAGGCGGAATTGGGAAATCGGTTTACGTTATCCGGTTTTGGGAGCCCCATGTAATCAGCATGACAGCGTAAGTCTAAAGCGCCACCTCCCTTTTTTATTACCTCCATCCCACGAACTGTCAAAAGTCATGCGCTTTTCGGCTTAATCAACTTTGCCGAAAGACGTGTAACAGAGGTGGCAACACTGATTAGTGCTTTGGTCGGCAACTGTGTTTGATATTCAACTTTTTCTCAAGACAGAGGGAGGGGGGGTACAAAACAAGTGGAGCCAAGGGTGAATCATTTCTGCGAAAATATGACGTATGTGATAGCACGAACTTCATTTTGCGACATAGTGAAACCTTTTGCAAGGTGGCACAAAGTATTTCTAGATAGTTTGCAGCTGTACTGCATCATAAGATAACAGACGGCAAGTGTACGCTGGTTGAATGTAGTTAGTTGAGAATCCGAAACCAAATTAGTTTTAAGAATAATCGAAACGTTTTGGTAGTCAGGTTAGCGTTGTTATAGCTAACTAAGAATGACAAAGTTGCGAAGTGGAATGTACTAAGAATGACAAAGTTGCGAAGTGGAATGTAGTGTTAATTTCAATATTGGACGATTCTGTTATTTAAAAATGTTTCGATGAAAATGGGGTATTATGCTTAAGGAACTTGGCCGCATTTCCCCAACTTGGGCATGTTAAACCCTAACCCAAGCACTTGGGTGACAGGTGTCACTTCCGACGAGTTGTTGGCTTTTGGGAACGTGCCTTTCAGAAGTTGAATGGATTAAAAACGATCACTGTAACTTCATGGACTGAGGTTTGCCAGCAAATTTCAGTCATCAGTGACATCTCTCCCTACTGCAGAGTTTAAGGCCAGGTAAAGATAAAATTTACTGCTTGCCCATGCTACTCACTAGATAAGTGGCTCAGCGTTGCACTGAACAGTGAAAATTTTTTATGTGATTCATTGTTGTGTATTAATATCATTTAATAAAATCGCTTATCACTTATTTTTGTTTCATTCGTGCCGCAGTTAAATAATCCAGAGTGTGACAAAGATGCTAAGTTGAAATGTTTCTCCCTCCAAAGCAATTTACTTTGCAAACCTGTCTTTTCATATCACAGTTGTTTTAAAATATAATATGTTACGAAGATTCTCATGAAATGACCTGACAAGTTCAGAAATGTGGTCTCCATGTAGTTTGTTGTGGGAAATAATAATAATAATAATAATAAATCTTTAGTGCATATCAGAGTCACATAAATACTGAATAGATTCATCCTTGTGGATAAAGTTAATATAGTTATATGGTATATTAGTAAAAAAAAAGGGGGGGGCAGAAAAAGAGGTAAATATTGTCTATATATACATAAATTGGGGTATGTTCCACTTAAGATTGTGAAATATTATGTTTGGATTGTGAAATATTATTTGAACATTCTTAATGCCATGCACCAATACTGGATCAGGAAGCACACGAGATTGCTACTGACAGATCACATGCCACCGACAGTACTTATCTGAAGGTCCATAAAGCAGCTACTGACTGCTTTTATAAGGTTATGCAAATATAGTTGGAGCATCATTGTTCATTGAAAATTAAATGACTTCCTGTCAGATAGCTGTGATCAAGCATTAATACTAGGTCTGGATTATTTGCCATGTAAAATTCCCAGCAGGAATGGAAGGAGTTAATGCAACAGCCATAGAAGGAGGGTGGGTGAGTATTTAATGTCCAGTCTACATTGGGGTAATTAGAAATGGAGCACATACTTGGAATGTTTCAGTAATGGAGAAGGAAACATACCCACATTGGGTTGAGTGATTTAGGTAAATCACAGAAAAACAGCCATGTGGGATATGTTTTTAGACTCATCACATCCACAGTTCATCTGATTCTAATGGGCAAATGTACACAGTAAAATATGTGTAATAGTTAAATATAGATCACAGAATAAAAGTCTGATGGCCCAGAATCATGAACAGTGATGCAATCATAGTTGTTTGAGAGAAGTTACATAAACGAGAATAAGAAATGGATAATTCATGTGGTTAAAGAATGTAGTTCAAGAAGAGACCTTTACGTGGTTGTGAAGAAAAGCTGTACTCTGTAGTTGAAACTCCATTACCATCAGTATTCTAAACTCATCCAGACCGTTGTTAAAAAGGAAAAGCAGAACATAGACATAAAGCTAAAAAATTAAAACACTAAAAAATGTGACTGCAGCAGTGTTGAATAATACGAGGTTTGTCCAGAAAATACGTATAAAAGTTGAATAATGTCTTTATGTTACAAGTTGCAGTCACTGCCAGGTGGGACTACTGCAGTAATCAATCCCATCAATGCTCAGTTCGAGTCAGAGCACTCTGCGTGAAGGTGGGAGTGTGCAGCAGCTTGTTGACAGTTACCCTTTTCCCTGCCATCGGCATGGAGCTCTCTCTGATTGAGTAACAGCGCGTCAACATCTTCTTGCAAAGCTGGGCAAGAATGGCCGTGAGATTTTTGATTGTTTGAAACAGGTTTACGTAGACAATTCTCTGAAGGAACCAACCATGAACAAGTGGTTAAAAAGGTTCCGGGATGGCCGAGAAGAAGTGAAAGATGACCATGGCCCAGGACGCCCGTTGACATAGAGTTCCGATGCAAATGTTGAATGAATTCGGGCTTGTGTTCTTAAAGACCGTAGATTGACAGTCAGAATGATTGCTGACGAGCTGTCAATCCCCAAAACAATCATTCACGAAATCCTGACACAAAAACTTGAATTGAAGAAATTGTGTGTGAAAATTGTACTGAAGCTCTTGATGCCAGAACAGAAAGCAAAGAGGGTTGAGTGCTGTGAGGATTGGTTGGAAGCAGAGGAACGAGGGGACTTTCTCAACCGAGTCATCACTGGAGACGAGTCCTGGTTTTACGAATTCAATGTGGAGCTCAAATCTCAAAGCAAGGAATGGAAACTAGCAGGAGAACCGAGAACAAAAAAGTCGCAAAAATCAAGGTCCAATGTGAAGACAATGTTGATTGTTTTCTTTCATTCTAGGCGCATTGTTCGCTAGGAATTTGTCCCTCCCGGACAGAGTGTGAACGGGAATTTTTATGTTGAAGTTCTGACACGTCTCAGAGCTCGTGTGGCCCGAGTTCGACCGGAGTTGGCAAAAGGGGGCAGGTGGATCCTTCTTGACGACAATGCGTCCGCTCACACGTCGCTCGTTGTGCGCGAGTTTTTGCCCCGAAGCTCAATCACCGTGACAGACCACCCGCCTTATTCACCCGATTTAGCCCCGTGTGACTTCTTCATGTTCCCGAAATGCAAAATGGTGCTTTGGGGACGGCACTTGCGAGATGTGGAAGCCATCAAGGCGGAAACGACACGGCAACTGAACAACGTCACAACTGAAGACTTTCAGCAATGTTATTAACAGTGGAAACGGCGTTGACAGAAGTGTATCGCATCTCAGGGCGAGTACTTTGAAGGAAACCATATTGTAATACCCGAATAATTGTAAAATAAAGTTATTATTCAACTTTTGTACGTATTTTCCGGACAAACCTCGTATTAAGTAATAAACCATCAAAACTAGCACTCCTAATGAACTTCAGCGTTCAAAAAGTTGGTGTGACAGAAATCATGACACTTTCAAATCATTTGCCACCAACTTTAGTTAGTATTCCTCTGTGACAGCAAACAGAGCGCCCACTAACAACCCCAAATACAGATGCATTGGATTTACTTGTGCAGACACTGTATGTATTGCAACAATACACCCCCTAAAGTGATTACGAGCACAAAATAGTTTTAATTTGCTGACACTGACGATATTTGGAGCAGAGTATTGAAAGTCTGATTCTGACTTTGTAGAATTACCCATAAGCAGTCGTAGTTATCAGTCAGCAGCTGCCTGCAGCTGTGGTCGAGCGGTTCTAGGTGCTTCAGTCTGGAAACGCGGTACTGTTACGGTTGCAGGCTCGAATCCTGCCTTAGGAATGGATGTGTGTGATGTCCTTAGGTTTTTTAGGTTTAAGTAGTTCTAAGTCCAGGAGACTGATGCTCTAGGATGTTAAGTCCCATGGTGCTTAGAGCCATTTGAACCATTTGAAGTCAGCAGCTTGGGGCTGCATTGGTACTTTACACTTTCGCTGTGGCATCGGTACAGGCGTGCAACTCTCCAGTGCGGCCCGGCAAGTGCGAGTGCGGGCTGGCAACGCTCGAGTGCGGGCCGGTAACACACTGAAACAGCTGGTACCACTCGGAGCCGACGCTCTTAAGCACACCTGAGCTACAGGCTGATGTCAAGACCTTGTAAGATCTGTAGGATCATGTTCTATACTGACCTAATGATGACACCTTAGGAGCATTACTTCAAATAAGCTTTGACTGTGTTGTGGTCATGTTTTAAAGTCTGTTTTCTATCTGATACCTGTAGGGGTCACAGGCATCATTCAGATGTTCGTGATTTGTTGATAATGTAACAAAAAATACAATTTCGATTCCAAAACGCATATTCTTAAGAAGGAAAAAGAAAGGAAAAAAGGAACTGGATTCATTTGAAATCGTATTTACTTTAAATGCACATTTTTAAGATTGACTCTGATATGAGGTCATCAATTTAGTAGCATGTTTGCTCCTGGTGTGAGAGAATTAGCCGTCTACATTTGTCATAGATGCCCAGTGGATGCCCGGATGCGTAGAAATTAGTAAGTGAAACACTTTTCCTGCTCCTTTTCACATTGGAAGGCCCATTAACTGCCATTACAAACAATATACGTTCAATAACTGACCACACAAAACAAAAGTTTACACGCTTTGATGCTAGCTTAGATGCTGCAACTAGACTGAGTAATCTGACAGTGAGCACGGACGCTTATGAGCGTCAGCCGCACTGGCTCGTGGCTTGTTGTGATGCTTATAAGCGTCAGCTGCAGCGAAAGTGTTAAACATCTCTAAAAGTCATGGCTGCTGATAAATTTTGTCATTTTCAGGATTAAAAAACTGTTGTAGAAATGACAGTTATGTGGGAGTTTGCTTTAATGGATCTTTGACTGTAAAAGTGTCAACTCTCGTCTTCACAAGTAATAGTTTGAGCTTGGGGGGTGGGGGGGAGGGAGGGGGAAGCTAAGTACTTACAGCAGTATTCTTGTAAACAGTAGTCAATTTTTTGTAAAGCAATATTTGTATAGAACAGCTGTGACTTCCCGTCATTATAGATGATTAAGATAGCTTATTGCATCTCTGTATTGAACTTTCCACATATTATTGCGACATAATAAGGGAGTGTGTATAGGTATGATTAGGAACAGTGTTGATATATTATTCCAGTTCTTACAAACACCTTCAGTCTGTCTCATGTTTGTGGTACATATACTGCCGAGTGGAAGTAAAATTTAGTTCAGCCAATGCCCAGGAATCATAATCCAAAAATACAAGGCACCTATAGACAGAGTAGCATATTGCATGTAGTATTTGAGCCTCAGAGTACATTCTTCATGACCAGCTGACAGATTACCTTAAAACAACCGTGATAAATATCAAGCAGGCTTTGGAAATGAGCATAGTAAATCAACTACATTAATCAGTGTGACCGACAAAATCAAACATACTTTTGGACAGGTGTAAAGCAATCATTTTAACAACTTGATTGCCACATGTGTTAAACATAACCCAGGGAAAATTTTGTCTGTGTGCCACATGAACCCTTGAGCGAGTGCGAGGTGTACTTTGTATACATGTAAAGAGTAGATTTTGTTATGTTACCATGGTAAACATGTATGGGCAAACTCAAGACTTAAATCTTAGTTTAATTAAACAGTGATAAAATAAACTTACGTAATATTAGCTAAGACACTGCTTTCATTGAGTCATTGATTACATGGACAAGTATTACCCCACAGTAATAACCCATTTGAAGCATTAAACAGCACAGTTGCATCATATCCCAGCCAATCACTTATTCGGTTACTAATTCTCTCATAGACAACTGCTTCATTGTAAGATTTTGCTGCTAGCTCATAATTTGGGTCTTTTTCTCATACGGAACGTAAATTTTTTTCCCACCTAGCTCACTCTTTATTATATATTGCTGCTGCTTACTTGGACATATGACAATACAATTTATCACTTTGTTAGCTGAGCAACCAGTAATGAAGGAATAGGCATGGGCTCGCCATTGCAAAAACAACATTGGAATGGTGCAAAACACTTTTATTTGCAGTTGGCGCACTTTGTACATAGGCCCGCCCACTCGAAGGTTAAGTAAATATGACACACAGGTACATTTTCATTAAAGCTTCATGAAATAAAATTTCCCCAGGGCATCAGGAACCTCAGTATGCCATGACAGCCAGACTGTTGCTTGACCTCAGCAGAGCCTTTGTTCTGTGTGTTATGAAAATGAAGCAGCTGAATTTATGAAAGAGAGAAGTACTGTGGTTTGACAAATATCAGTAAATCCTTAGTGGATCAGAGATGATGTCATGGGAACATATTTGCTGAGTTCTCTTGGGTTCTGTTAGTATCACATTACTTTCCTTACTGTACATCAATGATTTTGCATCTGTGCAACGTTTTTGTAACTACTACTTCTATATCAACAACATCTAGTAATATCTTTGTGCCAGTCATATCAACATTGCTGCTGGTATATCAGTTATGATGGAAGACTTTTGTTCATTTTCACAATGGGTACAAAACTTTGGTTGTAAACTAAATGCTGAGAAGTTGCAGACAATCCTCATATGACAACAAAAGTTTGTCACTGAACCTTTTTGTGAAGTGATACCTCCAATAATCTTTGATATCCAGTTACCTTATCCAAAATAGTAAAAGTTCTTGGTGTAATTGTGCATGAACATCTACATTGGGAAGAGTAAAGTATTGCACTGTGTTTGTGATAGTTTGTAGGAAATCTTTCTCTTGTCTTCTTGCAATATGGTGGGATTTCCTTTGTGGAACAGATATATTTCTGGTAAGAGAGGACTTCTCTATACCTGCAGTTATTTACTTTGTATTTACTGGCCATTGCAGCCAATGTGGATACTTTCGAAATTTAATTTAAATATTACAGAACTTAGAGAATTTTACATCTGCATTGTTATGTGTATAAACTTCAGCCCCGCTTTGGTCTAAAAATGCTCTTGAAAAATGAAAGCCCTCCAAAAAGGTCTTTTGAACATGTGTAGTCTGATGAGCTTTTGCGAGACAGCTTTTATTTTTATTAATTAGCTGAAATGATTAGCATCTAAAATCTTTCGCATGTACAACACTGTGTTCCCAGTCTCCGCTTGTAACTTGCAACAATGTGATTGATTACTATTTTAGGTTATTGGTACACACAAAGAATGGTCATTCCTTTTTTTTCCATCGTTTGGTAGTTCAATACTTGAAATTTCAAAATGTCTCATCACTACCTGTGGTAACGTCATGTCTGGGTTTGAACTGTGAAGCCTTTCTGGGGTATGTGCATGATCCTCTCCGTTTTAAGGAAGTCCAGTAATAAGAGCTTATCCTTTCATATCAGGATAATGTTACTTGTTGGATTTCTGGATCTCTGTGCTTGTGTTTATGTTGCAAATTACTGTATATTTTAAGGACTTAAGTTCAATCTAATATTGCTGTATTTTATTATTTATTGTCTGAATATTCTGAAGAAAGATTGTTTGAGCTGTGTGAATTCCAATATTGTGTAACCTTGTGTCCCCTGTCTGATTCTGATTTTTAACAAACAAGCTTTGTGCTATGATGGAGTCTATCTTTTGTGAGCTGACTGTAGAAGTTTTTATGTTAATTGTCAAATTTTTCAAGCAGAGGCACCTTTTGCGTATTTTTTTTTTTAAATACCCATTCCTCCAAACAGTGACATGCGTGACCTGAGTTCCACCTACTGTGCTCTCCTAATTTGCTCACCCGTCCTCCCCTTGCAGTCCTGTGAGCTGCAGCCCCGACGTTGTGAAGAGCCAACTGTCAGTAGTCCCAATTGGTACCAGTACAACATGGCCCGAGTCACCCGGCACAAGCGCCATCCTCAACCCTGCATCCAGCACTATTAAGGCATGGCCACTTGTGGCACTGGAACAATTCAGCAAAGTGCACATTGGTGTTTTTGTCTCACTGTTGTCTGTCAAGCATTCCCTATTGTTTCTCGTTCTTGCTCTGTCATTGATTTCCTTCAGTGCTGCCATTTCTGCTAGATGTCATTATTGGCAAGCATTCCCTATTGTTTCTCGTTCTTGCTCTGTCATTGATTTCCTTCAGTGCTGCCATTTCTGTTAGATGTCATTATTGGCATCTTACAAGAACGTAATCAGGAAACATCAACACAATGTTAACATGACTGAAATTTCTGGAATTCCATATATATTGATTATTATTATTACTGTTATTATTTACTGCTTGTGCTACACATATTGTTTTGCTAACACATGTTGTAATGCCGTGGATGACTGGTCAGATAGTAGTGAGGGCATTAAGGCCCCAAAGTTGTTTGGTGTGATAAATATGTAAGTAAAGAAATGCATAAATGAAATAAGGGCAAGAGTGCTGGCGTATTTTACTTATTTTTTCCACTTATCTTATTGGATGGTGCACCTGAAATAAATCTAGTGTTTATTCAGGGATGCTAGCAGTAAGATTATAGTGTGGAGTAGATAACCTCACATCTTGCAGAAGCCTGTTGACGGATGTTTGAATTGTTGCACTCACTTCCCCGTGCATTCACTCTTTAATGGTTGTTTCTGACATTGAATACAGAAATGTGATGTACACAATCAGAATACAAGACAAAAATAATTTTCATGTAGACATTGCTTTCTGGAACAGGATTTGTGAGAAGCCATGTGCACTGGTAGTAAGACAACCATCAAGCACACATGTAACATAAAGGAATAAATTGGGAATAGCAACCAATTCAAAATAAAATTAAAAGCATACCTCATTAATTACACTTTTTATAATCTAGGCTAGAAATGTTCCATTAGCTACAGGGCAAACAGCAGTGATTGTAAAGGTGCATGACAAGAAGTGCTTAAACATGACTGATTATTTACAGATTCAGATAACTATATTTTTCAGAATTCCTGGTATAATAAGATAATTGATAAGCTCTCAGTAGGAGATAAAAGGGAGCCATTATGTATAAGTAAGGAGGCAGCAGCCGCTTTCAAAGTAGAGCTTTCTTGCTAATTTACTTAATTGAGTTTAGGTGGCATCAGCATCAATAGCAGTAATCAGCATAGTGATACTTTGCTGTTAATACAGTACACAAATTAATTTTGTACACTTTCCTTGTCTTTTGTTAATATGTACCCTGGCTCATCCCACATCTGTGATGTTCTCCTTTTTGATGAGATCTGCAGAACATAATGAATGAACTGAATGCTTGGGGTCATAGCCTCACAGCAAATTTTAGTCAACCTTATATGCTTGGTAAATAAATCAACTTTGGAAGTAAATTATGCTTTCACCGTTACGTCCCCACTGTATGGCAGGAAGGAAAATGGTGTCTCCTATCAGTGTAATCTGTACCACTGAATATTTATTTTGAATGGATTAAATACCACCTCATTTTCAATTGTGTTGCACAGAGTTTGTATTTACTTTTCTAAAATAAACCCTGTATTTACTTTTCTAAAATATGAAGCTATTCAACATGTTTGTGAAATCTATTTTGGTTATTACAGGTCATGGCCACAAGGTCTCCTACTACACCTTTGAAAATATCAGAGGATGCCGATACAGTGTTTAACAGCAGTGTCTCTCCTACATCTACTGCAGATGGGGATAACATATCAGGTGTGCCACTGGTTTCAGACCTCGAACTGAATGACAGAAGACATTCGGAAGGAGACAGTCGTTTAAGAGCGGCCAGTAGTGCTTCGAAACTGGATTGCAGAGGGACCACAGTAGATGACCTGCCAGATGAACTGATGCTGGAGATTTTCTCATATGTGAGCTTCAGTGAAAACATTAAAGTTTTACAGAATGTGTGCACTCGCTGGAGGATTCTGGCCCAGGACGCTCATTTGTGGCTTCATGAGAAATACATTGTCAGGTAAGAAGCTACGATTTGGTGTCACTTGCAGACAGTGATGAGTTCAGAATGAGCCTTGTGAAGCTGAGTCTGTGCTGCAACATTGAGGTCTATTGTGGTGGCATTTCTGTATCAAATCACCTCACTGTTCAGACCACATCAGATTGGCGTTAAAATTTGAGCTTTCAAATATTAGCACTGTCTTCTTCGTCAGGAGAGGACTCTCTGCTAGGAGTAATATCCGCTTCCTTTATTGCATTTGTGCTCAACTCCTCATTGGCCAGGTGATGTCACCCATAGAACAGGGGTCGTGTGCACAAATGCAGGAAATCGCTAATGTGGTGGTACACCTACTACTCCTTCGACAGGCCGTGATTGAGAAGCTGACAAGGAAGACTGTGTGACTTTTTGGAAAATCTCAAGTTATAACTCCAGTTTGACACAGTCTGAACACCAAAAAGATGTTCTAGAGAGTCTGTGTTGTTTTGGAGCTTCCTGGCAGATTAAAATTGTGCACCAGAGCAGGAACTGAACCCAGAACCTCGCTTTTGTGGACATTTCCCTTACCGACTGAGCTACTGGGCATGATTCATAACCTATCCCTACAACTTCACTGTGAACAAGACCTCTCCCAACCTGTCTCCAAAACTTTGCTTCCAACAGGGCTTCTTCCCTACTTTGCAAGTCCACAAAACTGCCCTGCATTCATTGTAGGACTAACAGCCCGGGAAGAAAAAATGTCGCAGAGAAGTGTCTTAGCCACAGGATAGAAGGAATGTTTCCATTTCCGCAAGTAGTGCAAGAGAGCTATTGTGAAATCTGGAAATTAGGTGGTGATGTACTGGTGAGACTAAAGCTTTGAGGGCAAGACTGGGACAAGGATTTGAGAAGCTATCAGGCAGACAATTTTAATCTGGCTGGAAGTTTAAAAAATGAAGTTTATCATGTTTTCATCAACTGAACCAACATTCATTCTCTCCTTACATATTTATATTGAATTAATATTGGTTCTTGGAGCTTCAGTGATCCTGTGCGTGATGTACTACTTCACTGCTATAAGTTGTGCAGGGTATGTCAACACTGAGATTAATATATCTGAAATAAATTGTTGTAGGTTCTTTGCGTTCATTCTGTTCTTGGACATTTGAGCTGTTTGATGTAGAAGAAAGAAGACATCTGAAAAAGACTAATTTCTTATAACATGGTCATTTTGGATAACTCTATCTGAAAAAGTTCAGATCACTCTTTTTATAAAAATTTCTGTTTATTTTCTCTTCACAGTCCAGTAAATAAATTTTTAGCTGTCTAAAATGAGTATACTTCTTTGGAAATAGTCTTCTCAGTTCTTTTCCTTGAGTAGTTTCATGTTGAATCAGAGTTTATTAAGTTCCAATACAGAGAATTGCTATCGACAGCTTTGATATAATTCAGTGACAGATCTATATCTTTCAGCTGACAGGCAGGTATTGGCTTTCCCCCATTGCACACAACAAAGTTTGTTTACAATGACTATCTTTCTTATTTAATTTTGCAATAAAGAACTTAAGATATCATCAGAACACAGCAGACATTTTCCTGCCGTCACTTCCTGTCGACTGAAAGATATCTCTGTCTGACACTGCAAATGTCAAGTTCAATGAAAATAATGATACTTCATCATCACTGCTCCCATAGAGATTGTACCTAGGAACTGTCAGGGAAGGGCAGGTGTCCTCAGTCCTTGCTGCCCTCCAGGAAGAAACACGTTACTGTAAGAGTACAACATGTGGCATTTGTAGTTTGTCAGCAGACACGAGTGCCTCAGAATAAGAAATATTGAAGATAGCCAATGAAAACTGTATGCAAAAATTTGCCTTTGTGTCCACAAAGGAGCAGGTTGTGTAAGTTCCACCCAGAACCTTCTCTTTACGATACTCACAAACTGAACTTGGATTGTGCCCCACCTCACAGACAGGTGTATCAGTCTGAAGAAAGCCTGAAAAAGTAATGTACGCTGTCTAGTAGTAGCAACTGTATCCAGATGAATTTGGTGTAAAACTATTTCGCTCTTAACTGTTGTCCTCCTTGCGATTGCAAATTCCACATGACTCTGTGTTCTAAAAGTTTCCATTAATGTTATGGCTTCAGTTCACAGTGTTTTTTACTGTGTTTCCAGGCAGTGTCAAAAATGCAAAAAGATATGTGAATACAGAATATACTTGCATGTATCTGAGTTATCCACCTGACAGCAATATAATATGTAAAAACTGCACTGTCAGTTATGTGCATTGGAGGTATGAGGCATGTGTTACAAAGTGGTAGAATATGTATGTTTGGTGATTGATAAACATAGTTTCAGTAGTTTCAAGTAATTGTGCTTTGTTTCCTCCACCACACCTACTTTCGTGAAACTAACGAGGACACAGCAGAAAGCAGAAAACCACAAGGTCTCAATAATTTACTGAGAATGGGTAGCAGGTATAAACTGCTACAGAACATTCTTCGAGGAATGACACCTGGTAGCTCAACATCATCTTGTTTCAGAAACTTGTAGACATTGGTTTCACATCCAACTGGGAAACTTTTTTGAGCAAATAAAAGTGATTTAGTGATCACCATCTTATTGCAGGTGGTTTTTTTTTTTTTTTTTTACTCGCATAGAGCTTAAGACAATTAAGTTGCATCACCACATCCTCATTACCCTCCATGAGTGAGGTCTCCAGGACCAATTCCCATTTTTTATCCAGAACTTCTTGTCTTGCTGTAATTTCCAGGTTCAAGTTGGTGTTTCCCACAGTATTCACCATATACAAGAGAATGGTGTCTGACAGGGCTCTGTATTGAGAGTTCTCATTTTTATAGCGGCTGTCAATGGTCTAGCTGCAACTATGGAATCTACAGTATCACCTTCCCTGTACGCTGATGACTTTTGCATCTACTGTTGCTCCTCAACTGTGAGTAGTGCAGAACACTGACAGTAGGGTGCCATATGGAAAGTGCAGTCGTGGGCTCTCACCCACAGCTTTGGGTTTTCCATCGCGAGGACATGTCGCCATTGTACTGTCCGTCCCCAACTAGACCTCTACATCCACGATCAATTTCTGAATGTAGTAGAGTCTTATCAGTTTTTGGGATCGGTCTTTGAACTTCGTTTGACGTGGCTTCCCCATCTTCGCCAGCTTAAGCGAACGTGCTGGTCACACCTCAATACTACACACACACACACACACACACACACACACACACACACACACACAGATCGGGGGCACCGACAACTGCCACTCAACTGAGCAATACACAATCGCTGGTCCCCTGAGCATCTGCACTAGTGTTTCCTTTTTCCTGGTAGGGAGACCTATCTCCCACAACAGAGGCCACGGTCTGAAGGCAGGATCACAGTTTGCATACAGGGTATCTACTCTGAGACCGAGCGAGGTGGCGCAGTGGTTAGACACTGGACTCGCATTCGGGAGGATGACAGATCAATCCTGCATGCGGCCATCCTGATTTAGGTTTTCCGTGATTTACCTAAATCGCTCCAGGCAAATGCCAGGATGGTTCCTTTGTAAGGGCACGGCCGACTTCCTTCCCCATCCTTCCCTAATCCGATGAGACCGATGACCTCGCTATCTGGTCTCCTTCCCCAAACAACCCAACCCTATCTACTCTGAACTGCACCTTCCCCCACTGTCACCTGTTGTCAGCACCCCCATGGTGTGTACCCACTCCTCAGATCTGCCTCGACTACTCCTTCAGACTGAAAGACTCAATAGACCATACGATTTTCCTCTGCCTGTTTCTGGGTGTCCTCAACTCATTTACGGGCTAGAATGTGGTATACACTGGCATCTCTTGGTCAACAGACAAACCATTTTGCCTTCCCACATCCAAGATGGAGTGAACTACCCCCTCTGCCAAATGGATGCTGTGTATTCACTGCAGAATTGGTGGCCATTGCTTGAGCCCTAAGCCACCTTTGTTCATGCACTGGTAAGTCATTCTTTTTGTTATCCTTGACACCTATTGGTTGTGACTATCCAGGATCTCCTTTATGACCTCCACAATGTAGGACGGCAGGTCGTTTTTGTACGGACAATTTGTCATGCTGGGATCCCAAGGAAATTGGTTGACTCTATGCTGACAATTCTTGTAGGCTTGTAATGCGGATTGGTGTGCCCTGGTTTCACCAGATAAAGTGCTAACAATAAAGGAGGCCATGAGCATGTGGCAGCCTCTCTTTGTGCTTATCACAGCAATCTACTGTCCTCTGTTGGCTTCGCATTGGCAACACTTGGCTGACCTATGGTCACACCCGACATAGTGAGGATCCACCCTACTCGATGTTGTGCCTGTCTCACATCTTACTGGACTGCCATAATTTGGCCACCTTATAGCATAACCTTAAACTTGCTGACAGGCCTGACCATCACGATTTAGGTTTTCCATGATTTAAGGAAATCACTTTAAAAAAATGCCAGGGTGGTCCCTGTGAAAGGGAACGGCCAACTCCCTTCCCGATCCTTCCCTAATCTGATGGAATCGATGACCCCACTGTTTGGTCCTCTTCCCCGAACCGGCCAACCGACCGACCTTCCTGACAGGCTCTCTCTGGTGCTAGTGAATGATGCCAGAGTCACTGAATTGGTTTCAATTTTTACCGGTGTAAATGGTTTCTACTCCTGTCTGTGACATAGGGCACATTAGTCTTGTCAACTGCCTGAAGGATTGGAAGGGTGCCCCGTCACCTAATCTGACACGGGGTACCCATGGCTACCCTTGCTTGGTGGATGGTTCCAGCTTGCTGCTTGCTACCCTTCCCATATTTTTAATTCTTCTTATTTTTTTACATCTGTCACTGGTTAACAGACTTGTCATCATTGTTCTCTGTCCTGAGATTTTACATTGTCTGTGTAGCTACTTTTATTGTGCTAATGATGTGGAAGCACAAGTCGGATGCAGAGGGTGTTTCTCCTGTCGCATAATGCGTGCTGTGGACCTCCAGCTTTTTTCTGGGATGGGCAGCTGCCCCACCTAACCCTTCTATCCCTCTCTCACTTCTGTTTGCTTCCATCTCATCGGTCTGTCGATTCCCAGGTATAGTCGAATCCATTGGAATTTGTCTTTGGTGTAATTCATCTTGGGGAACTATTCCAGTTTGACACACAAAGGATTAACAGACCGATCACCTCGTAGTTCAGTCCCTTCAATCCCATCGATCAACCATCCATTGCAGAATCCATTTATAACTGAATTCGTAATAGAAAAGTATTGTAATTAGAAAAGTTCAAGCATCTAGAAGTTTCAGGTGCACGTAGGAAAAATTTATGAAGACCAAACCGTGGTAGCTTGTGAGTGAGTTGTTCTGTTGTTATAATGCTATCAGAAGGTTACCTCATGGAAAGTACAGTTGTTTTAGAATAACCTATGTAAAAATTACTCTTGCAAGAAGAAAAATGGATTCACAGTTTATAAAATCATGTGGAATATTTTGCAATAAAAGAAACAGGAAATTGAAGTTGTTTCAATGTGATCTGGCTCACATCATTATTTCAGTACACTTGCCAACCTCTTCTGATTGAACTTCTTTCCTCGAGTGCTGCAGTTACTGTTTGAAGTTAAGAATACAATCCAAAATCCAGTTCTTCAAATAAATATGATGTTTCTCATAAGCAGCACATTGTGTATTCTCCTCTTGTTTAAAACGACCATGTTGTACAAAAGTGCTTCATTATTCAGAACATTATACTGATAAGGACTGAGTTCAAAAAGCTCTGTCTTAATTCAGATCCCAGTTGTGTGAGTATGTCACAGTTTTCTCTTGATCCTGTGATGACAATGAAATTATCACGGTTCCTCTTGAGGCTAGTGCTTCCACAACTGTGGCATTCAGTAAGCCACTAATAAGCATGTGTCATGCTAAATGGCAAGCACCACAGGCAGCTCAGCATTCACTTGTCAGGTACGGGTTTGACAAACATGAGTTTCCTCAGCTAGGGACTGGTAAGCATCACTAGTCCTACGTAATCATAAACTCTGGGCAAAGTTTGGGAACCACTGTGTGCCACAACAGCGGAGTGTTGTGTCCCACAGGGACTGGGGATCTCGGCTTAGTCATCTTGATTGTGAGGATGGTCAAAACCCCTATGAAAGAAATCCTCAGTCTCAAGGTGTGCCATGTGCCTGTGAGATGAGTGGCTCTAGAGGTGGAACAGTTGTTTGTAGGCAACCTTTGAGGAGCCTCGCACACTTGTCATATAAGTTTTACTAAGGTAAGGTGGGCTCTGTGTGAATGGACCTTTATTTCCCTGGCTGCTCACAGGACTGAGATGGAATCCTCGAACCCAAACTTATAGACTGTTAGCATGATGGGTGTGCCGTCTGGGAGTACTCACACAAACTCATCCCCACAAATGAGGGAGGCTAGTCCTCCTGATAATCAAATTGTATTTAGTTATAAGGATCAAGGAGTTGCAAATTAAAATGTGTTTGTAGCGGAGTTGCACTCTACCAAAACCCTAGTTTGGTAGTTTTGGTATAGTACATAAATAACATGATATAATGTTAGGATTATTGCTAGCATTGATAGGCAAAGAAAAATGAATATAAGAGAGAGAAGGTGGCAGCCACTGACTTCTCTTTGTTTTTTGTTTGTTTCTTTGTTTTGCATATAATTAGAACCACACATTGATAAGTGTCAGTCCATTGTGTATTTTATGTCCTTACAAAATACAAATTATATTTTATAAGTATTAAAAAGTGGTTGATCACGTAACTTCCACAATCTTATTTAACCAAAGCAATTACTTTTGATGATTCCTGTACAGTTAACATGCACAAACATAAGAGAAGTATATAACTATTATTGTTATTTTGTACTCAATAGAACATTCTTCAACATGATCAAAGGCAAGAGTTTATTATTATTATTGATAAGTGCAAAAGTTGTTTTCGAATTATGTTAACACGTTTTATGTAAGCTTGACAAAGTACTGAGTAGAGAAGCAGTGTGCAACACACTATGAAGTGACAATAAACACAGCTGATTAGCACACAGCTGCTTGCAGTTAGGTAGCAGAAGCTCCACCCACTGCCTCCTGCATAACATCATTTACAACCAATAGTTTAATTTATACATTGTTTCATGTTTATATTTTTTGCCATTACATCTATAATAATTACACTTTACTGCAATCTTATTATGAAATTATGCCGTACTCCATAACCGTTGCCTGTAAATGACATTATGTGGGAGACAGTGCGCAGAGCCCCTGCTATCGACCTGCAAGCAGCTGTGTTGTGGTGGTGGTGGTGGTGGTGGTGGTGGTGGTGGTGGTGGTGGTCGGCTGTTTTTATCGTTGCTACATAACGGGCTGCTCCTAGCCCCATTCTCCAGTTGTCATCATCAGTAAATACGGAATTGTATTTTAAATTTTTTTATGTAATTTATATTCATGCCTAAATCTTGTCCTCTGAAACTCTTATATTAGTATTTTCACACGGTTTTAAGGTTCGGATGACGATTGTTCGACAATTGAGACCCGTTACCTGATTCATAAATTTTCTATTTTGGCAATGTGCGTTCTGTTCTAGACAGTTTGTATTTAAACACTTTTATTCTAATTTTTTAATCTTTGCTTCCCAGGAACAGCGTTTCAAAAGATAAATAATAGCATTGCCAATTCTCTGAAATGAAAAAAAAAAAATTGTTCTAAAAATCTTTAGACTGAATGTTATATGTTTAGTATGTCACCACTGAATATGATCCAGTTTGAATTTTTTAGTACTGGACAACACATGGTTATTGCTGATTTTTTTTTAAAGCCTAGTACATAAATGTTGTCTTTGAATACCATATTTGCTCGAATCTAAGCCGCGCTTTTTTTCCAGTTTTTGTAATCCATAAAACTGCCTGCGGCTTAGAATCGAGTGCAAAGTAGGCAGAAGTTCTGAAAAATATTGGTAGGTGCCGCCACAACCAACTTCTGCCGTCGAATATATGTAGCGCTACACAGGCATGTTTTACAGGCACAATGATAAATACTGACGCCAAAATCTCTGCGTCAGTAAATAAATTAAAAAAAAAAAAAGTGGAAGACGAGCTTTTTTCTCTGCCCCGAGTTTCCACCACTACATTTTCATACATTATGCAACGAAGTAAATACAAATTCCGTATTGGTCATCTTCGAATGTAGCAGCATTTCAATGTACTACGAAAATCGACTGGCAAGACTGTTTGGGATATTTGTCAATATGGCCAACTCTACATTCTGAATTTTTTCCTACCTGTGAGTAGAGATGGTTGCTAATAGGAACTTTTTGAATTGTGAATCACATGCAGTATTCTCTTCACCGTAAGAATAATATGAATATAAACATTTTGCCATGTATTCTTTTGTGTTTGCTGCTATCTCATTTAAATCCTGTCTGCCTAATAAACTACGAAGCTAGAGTGAGACAACAGCAAATGCGGAAGAATATACATATCATGTCTTGTTTATACCCATATTATTCTTATGCCTAATAGTGATAGAGTTAGAAATGAAGCATGGCAATTGACTAGATTTTTAAATCTAAGATGACCCTAATTTCTGTGCAGAATGTAATGTACTAAAGAGGCGTCTGCAAAGATTTTCAAACGGAGAAAAATTTTCGGTAAACTCTCGTTCAGAACATCTTCTATCATACGCATTCTATTATTTAGTTCTTGTTGCTGGCCGAAGTGGCCGTGCGGTTAAAGGCGCTGCAGTCTGGAACCGCAAGACCGCTACGGTCGCAGGTTCGAATCCTGCCTCGGGCATGGATGTTTGTGATGTCCTTAGGTTAGTTAGGTTTAACTAGTTCTAAGTTCTAGGGGACTAATGACCTCAGCAGTTGAGTCCCATAGTGCTCAGAGCCATTTGAACCATTTGAACCATTTAGTTCTTGTTGGTCATTATCAAAGAAAGCAGCAGTGTAAGTAACAACAAATAGCAGTCTCTTGCCATTGTTTCGCTAATGAGACGATTTCTCTCTCTTTTTAATTGTAAGCGGTGGTAGTGTGCACAAAAGCAAGCCATGCCACGAGCGGCGACAGGCCGTAAACGCTCATTATCAGAATGTGACAAACTATGCATGACACAGTACAATAATGCATTTTCAGCTTAGAGTGACGTAAACGCCTATAACAAAAAGAACGGCACTTTTCAGATCAAAGAAAAATAAGCAATCAATTCAAACCAGACGAAGCACGTGAAAAGGGAAGGGTACCCATATAAATATGGACGGAGTGCCTGACGCATAGCAGTGGCTACCTAGTAAAGCTTAACTGCTAAGCTTACGACTTGACCCAAACTACTGTAGCTGTATCGCCATTCATTCTACCTAAATTGTGTCTCATATTTCAATGGACCAACTTTGTTTCGATTTGGAGGTGTGGCCTAAAACTTTTCTCTCCCCTTGAATTTCAAGTCTCAAATTTCAGGTGCAGCTTAGATTTGGGAAATTTTTTTGTCCTTGATTTCGAGTCTCATTTTTCATGTGCGGCTTATATTCGAGTGCGGCTTAGATTCGAGTAAATATGGTAATTGTGTGTTAGAATTATCTTTTTTATACTACATTTTGCTGGTGCAATTTTGTAAGATACCATTTGAAAATGGACTGGTAGCTACAAAACATTGTGAAAAAAAAAAAAAAAAAAGAAAGAAAGAAGGGGATAGAGAGAGAGAGAGAGAGAAAGAGAAACATGGTGAGGCAGAATTTTATGCACTGCATCTATGTCAAGGGTTGGGTGTAATAAGCACTGAATAACCAGTGGAAACACTTCTTTTATAGAGTATGTTGTGAAAGTGTCTCCAAATATCTTCTTGTGAGACTGCTTCCTGAATTAGGTTGTGAAAGGAACGAAGTTGTTAACAGAAGTATACTTGTATGGTCATCAGGTCTGAACCATTGTGAATCGGTTAATTATGCTGCTTTGAAAGTGAAGATATCTTAATTTCCCACTCATACTGTTGTGAACAGGCAGTGGACACAACTGTGTCAGTAAAGCTACATTTGTAGTTATGTGATTTTATTGCTGAAATTGTTGTGCTTGTGTAAATGCAACTAAAATCAAATCTACTACTCTCGGCACAGACAGGAAACGAGTGAAGAGGAGGCTGTTGCGACATTTTCTGCAGTGCCACAGCTGCGGACTGTGATCCTAGAAAAAAAAGTCTCACCTGGTTTTTTCCAGGCTCTGTCTAGAAGCTGCCCACACCTCACCACTCTCAAGACTGACCTTTGGCAGATGCTGACTTGCTTGGTAAGTGTCTCATATCGGTGCTGGAGAGGTCCCTGCTGAGGAGGAAGTATCACTCACTATGAGGGGTGTCTGAACAGTAATGAAATTATTTTTTTTCTTCTGATGCTCGCACCTATCTCGACCAATTTGGGTGATGTCTTATCTTCACAATGCTGTCTAGCTCGCGAGGGCAAACTTCCTCTTACTGATGTGATTCATATTGGCAGGCTGTGTAGAGCTTGACTAGGACTTCAACATATGCAAATAGCAAGACGCAACATGCAACCGTTTTTGAGAGAATCGAATTTGAACATTTTACGTGTGGTTACACGATTCATGTGGTGAAACGTAACCGAGGATTCTGAAGCCAGGTGAGTAAGCATGTAGTTTCATAAGCGTGAGGTCTGTGGATCAACTATCACTTCTCACATAATTCTAACAACAGATAAGTGTGATACGAGAACTGCTTACGAATGTAACCCAAATTTGTTATGCAATAGACACACTGAAAAAGCCATACACATGCAAAGATTTGACATTCATTACAGTTGCTACATCTCACAATAATTAATGTGATCAGTATCCCCCTGATTCATACAGTGATCCATAGGTTACACATTACACTTGCCACATGTAGATAAAATAATATAAATAAAATGACTGTTCTGAATTAATTGGAAGTTGCCTATCCATTTTTTGTTCTTATTATGAAGCTTTTTTCTTCTTTTTTCAGCATAAAGACTATGAAAATAATAAATGAATGATTCAGTAATGATGGTTTGGACAGTCATAATAATTATGTGGGAAGGGAAAAAAGTGCAGGCGGTGATATTCGATCCTTGGACCTTGCACTCCCAAAACCAACTGCTTAACACACTTACTGTGGACTTTGTTAGTACTAGTGGCCATACAAAATATATAAATATCTGTAGAATGTTCAAACGTAATTTTCTCGAAAATGGTTGAGAGTTGCATCTTCGTATTTATGTGTGTTGAAATCATAGTCATGCCCTGCACATCCCATAAGAATCAAATCAGTGAGGGAAATTCGTACAGTCCCTTGTCAGTCAGCTTTAGGCTTTGAGTATCAGTACTGCTGTTTCTGTGAACATCCTTACAGTTACATGTTGGCACACACAGTGGAATTTATGGTCAATTAATGAGTCATGATGAGTTCTGTCCCAAACTCAGAGTCCCTTTTTTATAATTGTCTTGATCACTTCAGTCAGAGTTATAACAGTTTATTGGATTTGATTCTTATAAGCCATTCCTAGAGTTAAAAAATACAGAAAAGGCTAAATGCAAAGTTACTATTAAATT
The DNA here is from genome assembly GCF_023864345.2 of Schistocerca serialis cubense. Taxonomy (NCBI): domain Eukaryota; kingdom Metazoa; phylum Arthropoda; class Insecta; order Orthoptera; family Acrididae; genus Schistocerca; species Schistocerca serialis. The sequence goes on along the minus strand of NC_064647.1, from coordinate 89,309,674 downwards.
AGAAAAAATTATGGTACAGGGCAAATAGGGGAATAAAACTATGGTCAATACCCTTTCCAAAAGTTATATGTCTGTTACATGCCTACATCAGTCAGTTGACATCAATTTGCACAGCTTGTTATATGTTGTACTTGTCAGGCTGAACAGTTATCTTCATAGAAAGTGGCATACAAGTTTAGAAAGATAAACTTAAAAACTATAACAGTCATTGTTTTTCATTATTTTAATGTAATCCACTACAGTTTTCAGTATTTGAAGAAACTACAATGAATTATGAATATACCACTCATCTGATAAGCAATGATTATGTTGTATGTGTTTTAAACATTCAGATTTTTAAGTAATTGTTCCATATGTGGAAGCCAAGTACAGTTGAAGCCCCTCTATGTATGTAGCTGTTCCACACATGAGCAGGTAAAGCAGCTGATGTTGAGTGACTGAGATGGGTGTGAGGTGACTGTTTGGCTTGTTAATTTTGTAATCAGATATTGGGTACATTTTCCTCTTTCTCTTGCAGTTTTTAATTTTCTTACTTTTAATAGTAACTTTTGAATTTTGTCATTGAGTCAGAACTCCAGTGGGATAGAGACAACTATGAATGAAATTGAGAGACCAAAAGTATTTTCGAAAATAGATTGGGTGCACCAATTTGACAGTGGCAAATTTCACTCAAAGTATGGTGAGATATGATGTGATGCATGGAAAAACTATAACGACTCTGCTTCATGAAATTCTCAAGTTATTAAGCTATAAACATCATTTCAGAGGTATCAGGAAGACGTCAATGGTGAATCCCACACTGGAGCCTCGTGCCAGCAAAAGTGATGAAATGTGTCACGTCTTCATAACCTTTCAAACGGTGACTGTCAAATGACTATACAGATCATAGCAGAGGTGCTCAGTGTTCTGAAAACCACTACGCATGACACCGTTAGCCACAATTTGAACATGGAGAAAATGTGTGCTGTCAGTCCCCAAACTTTGACTGACTGCCCTGAGAATGACAGTACAGTGATGGTGAAAAAAATATTGAAACACATTTTGTGTGTGTGTGTGTGTGTGTGTGTGTGTGTGTGTGTCTGTGTGTGTGTGTGTGTGTGTGTGTGTGTGGAGGGGGGGTTGGGGGGGGGACACGACTATCATTATCACCAGTGAAGTGTGGAGGCTCGGATACAACTACGAGACAGGGCACTAAAATTAGGACGGCCCTCCCGAAACACTCCTTGCCTCGAGGAGCCGAGAGTGAGTTGATCAAAAGTGAAGTTTCTACCAGTTGTCTATTTCTGCAGTGGTGGGGACATTTGCAAAGATTTTGTAGCCCGAGTACCCAGAGGCAAGGCTGTCTACCACATATATGTTCTCGTGAGTTTAAGGAAAAGGGCCATCCAAACACAAACGGTCAGCCACAGTGCCCACCAGTTGCACGGCAGCAATGCTCCAACTGCATGCCTCCTAGTTGTGGCCGAGTATGACTCAGCAGTGCTGCCACATCTCCATCCTGTCCAGCAGTGGCAGACATTTTCCAATTTCCTGCTCCTCACAATTAAAGCCAGTCCGAATGGACTCAGTTTGTTGACAGCTGAAACAATCCAACCTCTGTCATGGACAATTGAGGTACAGACTGTAAAAGTTGGCTATTGCCAACATTGTAGTCTGACAATGCTGTCCGGCAACATTGTGGCCACACATGAGAAGTAGCAATTTGTGGATGTGTTATTTATTAAGTAAATGAACTGCCAGATGAATGCCTTTTCTAGAATGCTGAAACACTATTTTGAATATATCATTTAAAAGCAATTAATCCAAAAATTGGTGAGACCGATACCAATATGAAATTGTTTCTACTAGTTAGAACCAGACTGGTGATCAACCTTCATTTCTCCACTGGCAGTGATTCATGCAAAAATTTGCTGTTCCTCTTTGAAGTGCCTTTTTCATCGGTAGGCCTCTTGGTTTGAGGCATTTGCATTGCTGTGGTGGAAGGAACCAAGGGATCGATTGAAGTATGAATTTGAAGGTGCAATATGATGTGGGATTTTACTTTTGTGGTAGTTACAACGGCTCACTCAGATAAACTAAATATATTTTTCCAATGGAAAGAACAGTTAATAAGAACTATGTATCACCGTGTGGAGCCATTTAAGATAAAATAACTCTGTGAAGTTGGGAATCACAAATAACAGTTTTGTGTATTTTCCTCACCAGCAGAAAAAGCAGCAATAAAAATTCTGTCTGAGATTTACACATAATATCATACCTAAATAGAGGAATTCAGTAGTAGATTTTGAGACTTCAAGGGCAATAAAGTAAGTCTCAATCTCTTTTGTTCCGCTCTCTGCATAAGTGCAGACAAAGTCTCCAAAGATTTACATATGGCTTGTGAAGATTCTCAGTGTCACTCAGATTTGGAAAAAGTTTGAAAGTGTACCTCTATTGGAGTTCTGTCAAAAGTATGTGCTTAAGGAAAAATATTGCAGCCTTATTAGTGTGCTCTGCCCGTTTTGCATCACTTTTTTCTAATCACTGACACTCATGTGGAGAGTTGACTTAGAGTTGCGTCAAACCAGATATTGGAAGCCTTGTTCAAGAGTAGCAGTGCCAGGCTCTCCCCTTAATTAATCAGTATTTCTTTCTTGTACTGTTATATTGAACTAGATATAGCCATAATAACTATTTACGTCAAATATATTGCACTGTGTGTCAAAAGAAAAAAGGGAAGTTATCAAGGGAATCTGATACGATAAATTTTTAGGTGATTCAGCTTATTTTCACACTTCACCAGCAAAATATTTATCTTCATAATTTGTGATAGTATGAATTCAGTTACAAATCTGTTGCTATTTTAAAATTTTTGAATGATGCTTGTGGTAAATAACCTTTCAGTACGAGAAACAAGTGGTAGCTAACTAGTGCAACATAATTATTTAGTAAGCCGCTTTCACTCTCCCATTTTATTTGCCACACCCCTTCCCCTCCCTCCTCGCCCGTCCCTCCCTCCCTCTCTCTCTCTCTCTCTCTCTCTCTCTCTCTCTCTCTCAACCTCCCCCCCCCTCCCCCCCACACACACATGGGTACAGTTTTTAAATAAATGATTAGAGGAAGTGAGAACAAAATGGCAGTATCTCCTTGTGGTCACAGGCCATCAGCTATATGCAACGTGCTGACTGGGATGGCAAGGATCTACTCCCAACACAGTATGTATATGAATCTGTGTTGTTATGATCCCCACACATTCAACATCAAACACATTTTAAATAACCATTTTGTATTAATTCATAAATTATAAATATCAGAATTTTGTTAAACTTCTTTCATAAACCAATACCACAATAATAAGGAAAAAAAGACACCAGGACAGAAGAATCCAAATGGGATGAAGTTGATAGCAGTAATGTAGTGTATAACAATCAAATGTTTACAATTTGAGAAAAATTGAATGATTTATTCAAGACAAAGAGCATCACAAATTGAGCAAGCCAATAATGCATTGGTCCAGCTGTTGTCCTTATGCTAGCAGCTAGCTTGGCATTGATTGAAAGTGGTGTTGGATGTCCTCCTGAGGCATATCGTGCAAACTTCCATCCGACTGACGCATTAGATCATCAAAATCTCAAGGTGGTCGGAGGGTCCTGCCCGAAATACTTGAAATGTTCTCAGTTGGATAGGAATCCAGCAACCTTACTGGCCAAGGTAGGGTTTGGCAAGCACAAAGACAAACTGTAGAAATTATCACACTGTGTGGGTGGGCATTATCTTGCTGAAATGCAAACTCAGGGTTGTTTGCCATGAAGGGCAACAAATTGGGGTGTGAGATATCGTCAGTGCCCTTCTGTTCTGTAAGGGTGTTACAGATGATAACCAAAAGGTCCTACTATGAAAAGAAATGGTGCCCCAGGCCATCACTCCTGGATGTCAGGCCATATAGTGGGCAACAATCAGGTTGGTATCACACCTTCGTCCATGTCACCTCGAGATACGTCTTCACTGCTCATCAGTGTTCAGTTTGAAGTGGAACTAATCTCTGAAGACAGTTCTACTCCAGTCAATGTGATTCGCAGCCAAATGTACCCAACAGCACTGCAAATAGGCATGTCGACGTGCAGATGTCAATGGCAGTTGGTGCATGGGCTGCTGTGAGCTCAGCCCCCTTTGTGTGAGCCTCCTATTAATGATTTTTGCAGTCACTGAAGCACCAGTTGCACAATGGATCAATGATAATGTGAATTTGAGGCTCTTAGTGCCTCTCTGGCGATTGCTCGGCCACCACATTCTGTCCTCTCTCTAGGTCACCGCTTCCTTTCTGACACTATGTTTTGCCACCATTCACCTATGCCTGCCGACATCTTCGAATAGTGGTATCACTCCCTATTCAAATGTGGAACAATTCGCTGTTTATTCTGACCGGGTTCTTTGAGCCCAACTACATGTTCTCTCTCAAATCCCGACATGTGCATATATATACTCATGCTCTTGTCTGTGAGGCATAGTTGCTGTACAACTGAGTACACATAATGAAATTTGCGAAGACTTTGTGCCCTGGTATTGATATTCCTCTTTTTACTAGCCTTGCCAATTACATTACGACATTGTGCTGCAGCATTACACATCCATCTGTCAGCTGCCAAGGTCTACAGTTTTGCATCATTCGTCAATGCCTGTATGAACATCAATTTGTGACCAGTTTGCTTAACTTCTTTGTGGTGTCATTTTTTTATCTTACTGTATTTTCATTACATCATTCAGATGGCAAGTACTGCAGTGTAACTGAAATTCAGTCACACGTAGCTTAGACAGATACCCCTGATGATGTAATCCGTGTAATTTTGGAATTCTGGGGCAGTTTTGTCACCCTTTTTATCCTTCCCTGTGTCTAATGAGTTGATTTGTTAAGATGTGCAGTTTCGATGTCCTGTATATACGCGATTGACTTTGTTTTTGTACTCGTATCAGTTCTGCAAATTATCCATAATGTATCATAAACCTGACTCGTGTCTGCTTCGCTTTGATTCAGGAAGCAGACAACCTCTTTGCTGGCTGTAGAAAGATCCGTACATTGTCCATTTCCGACAAGGGTGTCCGGGCAAACGTGAGATTCTTGGACGCTGTGGCACGGCTGGCAGACCTGCGAGTGCTGCACATACGAGAAACTGAAGTTGCAGAGAAGGTGATTCCACTGCGCATTATAGCTGATGGCTGCCCACATTTAAGTGACTTGGGCTTGGGGGACATGTACGGCCTATGCTACCAGTATCAAGATGCCGAGTATTTCATCAGTTCCCATAAATGTGTGCTCAAGAGCCTGCGTATCAGGTGGACATCAGTCAACGGCAGGTGAGTCTAAAGTCGTGACGCTCATCTCGTACGATCAATCGCTGCATTGCCACCTCTGCTGTGCGCACACTTTCTATCCTCAAAGTGAGTTGTTTTCATCCTGGCCTGTGACCTGTCCTTCCTGTTTAACCCTCGCCAAACTGTCCCTCCCCCCTTCCTGAGGAAGGAACTGTTGATTTTGAAAGCTAGTAAGTGTATCAATTTTACTTCTGTATGCGTCTATCAGCAGTACTGATGCTAAGTGCTATCCAGCAATTTTGTCTAAAAAAAAATTGCCTTTTCTTTTTAAAAAAATCTTATTTTTTGATAAAACTGTATACATACCAAGGTAATCAGATGTAAACTTAAGCTTCTGTGTTTGATGTTTTGTAAATTATTTAGTATAGTCCTCCATGAGCTCGGTGCCCATCTCGGCAGGAAAATGTACAACTTTGAGTTTAAGAACGACATGTAGAGCATAATCAAAATGTTCATTTCTGTGCAAAGGACCTGTCTTAAAGAACTTGTCACTCAAATCAAAGCTTGTGAAAAAAATACTCATTTTATCATAAACAAAACAATTCAGTCCCATTACTAATCATTTCTGGAATTTGATTGATTCCTACTGTAATAATTTCATTTTTTTTTGTGTGGAGATTCTGCCTTACAATTTAATGTATTGGCTGTTTTCATTTATGTTTCAGAAGATTAATTAGGATAAAAGATGACTAAGTCAGTAGAATGGAAGGCAGGTGTCAACTACTATTAATTATTTTTCAGTTTTCATAGAGTCACATGAGAGATGTCATGTTTGCCAGTTTGCTGTCTACAAACTTTTGAAAGACTCTAAAATCCAAACACATTGGTTAGTCTTCAGAAGGGATACAGAATTATGCTTGACACACTGGTGATAAAGAAAATGGAAAAATAACAAACTGAATACTCTTCTTGTAGTTTTAAATTAAATTCATCACAGGTACTTTTGACAATAAATGGCTTTTGCCATCAATTATGACGAATATACGGTGGAGCACAGAAAGATATCTTACTCCACTAGACGGTGCTTTGGGGAAAGAGACCACAGTTAATACTAAAATTTCATTTTAACTGTCTTTTGTCTCCTCAGAATATCTGAATATAAATTGATGATTTCAGACATATTAGTGTGATCTGAATATTCTGTGAACTTTCCGTGCTAATTGATAATGGAGCAAGAGTTTTGGAATTTAGTCAAGCTTGGTATATTGGGACCTATATTTTTACTGTTCAAATTGTCTTAAAAATGTTTGTGGAATTGAATTCACGCATCCAGTGTGTAAAAGATAAATACAAAAAGTATTTTTCCAAAAAGTTTTCAGTTAAACCTCACACGCCTCCAAAAGTGGTGATATTTTTTGTCATAGTCTTTTTTACCTGCTCTCTTCTGTCGGAAGTTAAATAACTGAATTATGTGCAAAATAATGGGCATTAACTGAGTAATAGATTTTACTTTTATTTTGAAATCCACTTATATGTAAAATTTAACACTGGAAAAACCTGAATGGAATAGCAGTGTGAATTAGGATGGGTTACTGCTCACCCCATTGAAGAGGCCTTGAGCCCCACAGTTTGGTTCAGCAACCAGAGACACCAGTGACCATGTGCGTGATTAGTTGTTGTGATAGTATGGAGAGAGAGAGAGAGAGAGAGAGAGAGAGAGAGAGAGAGGGGGGGGGGGAGGGGGAGGGGGTTATAAATCTGAGTAAGGGCTTTGTCCCATAGCTTAGCCTACTTTTAAGTGTGCCCGTCTTCCGCACAACCCCTCCTCTGTGTAACTAGTACCACTCTGTCCTAATTCATACCTTTTAATTTTGGTTGGTTATCTTTACATTCCTAATTAGCCAAAGTGAAGATTTACACATCATGCAGTCATTTCCAGAGAAGGCATGTAATTCTGATCATTGCATATCACTGCGTTTATTGCTCAGTCTTTGACACAAACATGTTTTGTCGTGTCCATCATCTATAAGTAAATGATAACCGCACAAAATTTTAGCAATTTTTCTGTCTGTTTTTCCATTTTATTGTACTCCAAAGTTTCAAAGTTTTGTTGTTTTTACCATTGTGTTGGCATGAAATTACACTTCAATATTTGGAGAATAAATGAAATTTCTTTTTTCTCTAATGAAATGATATAATTTTTGGGACTTTTTTGGTCTGATGCAATTATGATTTTTATGAATTTTTTATCAGCCAATCTATATGAAATTACATGGTTATATACTCTCTAGACCAGGGGTTACCAACAAAATTTTCTCGAGGACCCCCTCATTGAGCATGATTGGTACCTTGTCATATCACAGTATCAGGCACCTAAAAAAGCCAAATTAAAAGTCTTTTTATACATTTTCTATTTTTGGTACTTAGAAAAAACATTGACATATTCATTATTGAAAAAATATTGAGCTTAAAACTTTTTCAATTTATTGTTATTGTTAAAGTTTTGATTATTGCTAGACGCAGAAGTTAGCGTTCGCTAAAGCTCTGCTCATGCAGGAAGTGGCCAAAACAAAAACTCTATTATCATACAAAATATATTTAATATATTTTTTATTATAATAGCATCTCGCGGACCCCTCTGGCATAGCTCGCGGACCCCTGGGGGTCCGTGGACCACCTGTTGGAAACCACTGCTCTAGACTATAGACTGTAAAGAAAAATTTTACCCCCCCCAAGGGGGCCCACAGTCCTATAGTAAGTACGTGTGTCGTACGCACAGGCCCCCGAGCTATTGCAGTCTCCTTTCCTTTCCTTTGAAGGCTGCATTACCATCCCTGTTCCTCTCCCTCCTTATCCTTGCTCCTTTGTTCGTGCCCCCTCTTTTCCCTCTTAGTGGACTTCTTTATGTTGACCTAGCTATCTTCCTGGCTTTGTTTTGGTCTGTGCTATTGTTTAGTTTGCTGTTTCCACATCTTTTTCGGCGTGTTTTGTCCCCTTGGGGTTTGACCTCCATTTCCAAAATTTTCCATTCAGTGTGAGCCACTTGGAGATGAACTCCCTACCTAGCTTCCATGGTGCAGGTTCCTCTCGCCCTCCCCTCCCCTTTCCCTTTGCACCCTGGCCCCCCTCCTGCTAGGTCACCAGCACTGTAGCCAGTCCGTGTGGTGGGGCTGTTAAGAACCCCTTGTCTTAGCCCCCCTGAAACCACAGGGATCACACTACTAGTACCTGAGCTGTTAACACCTCGTGTCTGCCCAGGAGTCGATGCTCATCACTTTGGGGTGCCAAAACTCCCTGTAATGGCCGCCGTGCCATATGGCTCTTGCTGCGACTGGGTGGCACCCATGGGGTGAGCCCCTGATCGGATTGGGTGGTACTAGGGCGAACGCCTTGTGCATGAAGCTTCACCATCATGGCCATGCTGTGGCCGTCTCTAAGAGTGGTAGCAGATGTGACACTCCTTCTTCTGATCCTTCAGCCTTCCCTCCCATGGCCACTCCCTGGGAAGAGGGTCAAACTCGCCAGCTTGGGTTGAAACCTTTCCCTCGGTACCTGGTTTGTACCAGGACGGATGGTGATAGTTTTGCCATGACCGAGGCTTTGTTTTTCGTGGAGACAATTGAAGATAAGTATGGCGAAGTTAAATCGATGAGTAAAATGCAGTCTGATGCTTTGCTCATCGAGACATCTTCTGCTGCCCAATCTGATGCCCTGTGTGCTTGTAACCGTCTCGGTGACATCCCAGTCTCAGTCACACCCCACCAATCTTTGAACTCAGTACAGGGCATTATTTTCCACCGAGATCTTCTCCTGCAAACTGACGAGGAGCTCCGTGCTAACCTCAAGTGGCGAGGGGTTCGTTTTATCCGCCGTGTGCAGCGAGGCCCTCCAGACAATTGCATCACTATGGCTGCCTTTGTCCTGGCCTTCGAGGGGAATGTCTTCCCAGAGAAGATCAAGTTAATGGTGTATCGGTGTGATGTAAAACCTTATATTCCACCACTGATGAGATGTTTTAAATGCTTAAGGTTTGGACACATGGCTTTCTGCTGCACCACTGATCACCTCTGTGGTTATTGTGGGTGCCCCCTCCGTGAGGGGAGTGCCTGTGCTCCCCTGCCAATGTGTGTAAATTGAAATGGACAGCATTCTCCACACTCGCCTTATGCCCGATGTTTGTGAAAGAAAGGAGGATTCAAGAGTACAAAACCTTAGATCGGCTCACCTACACTGAGGCTCGTCAAAAACATGACCGGCTCCATCCTGTGTCTATGACATCTATTTTTGCTTCAATTACACCCATTCCCCCTCCTACTCCCTCCTCTTCCCATCCCCACCCCATTCGCCCCATGCATTCAGCCTCCTCCCCCTCCCCTCTCCTCCTCCCCCACTCTCCCACTCCCCCTGCCTTTCAGTACCCATACCCACCCCTTTGGGTGCTGTTACTCCTCCCCCACCAGAGAAGTGCTCTCCTCCTTCGGAGGCCACCGGTACTGGAGCTCCCTCCCAGGACTCCTCTTCCCGGCATTCCCCCTGAAAGGCGATCTGCTGCTCCACATCGGCAGGGTGATTCCTTGCCTCTGAAGTCTGCCCTGCTCTTCCTTGCCAAGAGAAGAAGCAGAAATGCAGGAATGAGGTCAAGTCCACTCTGGTACCCCCTGAGATGCAGCCTTGCCCTCCTACAGTCAATGAACCGACAGAGTCTGGCCCCACCTATATGGATATTACCCTATCCTTATCGGTGACGGATAGTGACTCGGTGGCGTGACCGACTCCGGTCCATTCACTTCCACTTTGGGTTCCGGCTTGAGAATCCTCCAGTGGAATTGTAATGGATATTTGCGTCACCTTCCAGAGTTGCAGCTCCTTCTTTCCTTGTACTCTGCCGCTTATATTGCGCTCCAGGAGACCCATTTTGTCAATTCTTACTCACCCACCCTTCTTGGGTTCCACACTTTGTCGGAACCAAATTGGCACCTTGCGGGCTTCTGGTGGTGTTTGCACCTTGGTCCGTAAGGACATTGTTAGTAAATGGGTTCCCCTCCATACTACTATGGAAGCCATTGCTGCAAGGGTCCATCTGGCCATTCCAATCACAATCTGTAATCTCTACCTCTCACCTAACAGGCCGCCAACATCCCATGCCCTCACCACCCTTCTTCAACAATCCCCTTCTCCCTTCCTGTTATTAGGGGACTTTAATGCCCACAACCCTTTTTAGGGTAGTCACGCGACTACTGACCTGGGCAGGACAGTTGAAGCTGTTCTGGCGGGGCTTGACCTCTGTTTACTAAACACAGGTGCTCCCACACACTTTAGTGTGGCGCACGGCACTTTCTCAACCATTGACCTCTCCGTCTGCAGTCCTGGCCTTCTTCCCTCCATTCAGTGGGGCGTCCACGATGACTAATGAGACAGCGACCATTATCCGATTGTTTTGACCTTCCTTCAGTGTCTCTCGCTCTGTCATCCTCCCAGGTGGGCCATATCTAAGGCTGATTGGCGTGCTTTCTCCTCTGCTCCCATCCCCCCTGTATTGCCACACGACAGTGTTGATGAATCTACTCAGACTTTGACTGCCTCCATCCTTTCAGCAGCTGTTTCAGCAATCCCTTCTTCTTCAGGTTCCCCCCACTGGAAGATGGTGCCTTGGTAGACTCCGGAAATTGCTGCAGCTATGAAAGACCACTGCCGTGCTCTTCAACACTTCAAGAGGCACCCTTCTACTGCTCTTCTTCTGGTCTTTAAACAACTCCATGCCCGGGCCCGCTACCTAATCAAATTTCAGAAACAGATTTGCTGGGAACGATATGTAGCTGCCATAGGTCCCCACACCCCCACTTCACAAGTCTGGGTGAAACTCTGACGAATTTTTGGCCACTGTCCTCCCACTGGGGTTGCAGGAATTTCTGTGCATGGTGTTGTCCTTACCAATCCGGACTTTGTGGCAGAAAATTTCGCTCAGCACTTTGCTCAAGCTTCGGCATCGACTCAGTATCCTTCTCCTGAAAGAGCATTCAGAACGACTGCCTTTGTCTTTTGTTTCTCACTGCTCAGAGCCATATAATACCCCATTGAGTGAGTGGGAATTTGCCAGTCCCCTCGCCCTTTGTCCTGACATGGCTCCCGGATCGGATGGGATACATAACCAAATGTTCCAACACTTACCAGTGGCTGGCCACCGTCGGATACTGTCCCTCTTCAACCGTCTGTGGGGTGAGGGTGAATTTCCTACACAGTCACAGGAAATCATTGTTGTTCCGGTATTGAAGCCAGGGAAGCTGCCTCTTCAGTTGGATAGCTACCATCCAATTAGCCTTGCTAACACCCTCTGCAAGCTCCTTGAATGCACGGTGAGTCGGCAGCTGTTTTGGATCCTTGAATCCCACGATCTTTTGTCATTGACTCAAAGTGGTTTTAGCTGTGGCTGCTCTATGGTGGATAACTTGGTTCACCTGGAGTCTGCTATTCGGTCAGCTTTTGCCCATCAGCAACACCTCCTTGCAGTCTTCTTTGATTTGCATAAAGATGACACCACCTGGTGCCACAACATCCTCACCACCCATCACGAATGGGGCTTCCATGGTGCTCTGCCCATTTTTATCTGTAACTTACTTTCTTGTCACTCTTTTCGGGTCCAAGTTGGCTCCTCCTACAGCTCTCCCCATCGGCAAAAAAATGGCATTCCACAGGGTTCCGTGCTGAGCGTCCCTCTCTCTCGTAGCCATTAATGGTCTGTTGACAGCTGTTGGGCTGACAGTGTCCCCCTCTTTGTATGTTGACGATTTTTGTGTCTACCTCGCCTCCTCCGTAATGGGCACTGCAGAATGCCATTTACAGGGCGTAATCTGTCCGGCGCACTCATGGGCTCTCTCCCATGGCTTTCAGTTTTTGGCGGCCAAGACTTGTGTCATGCATTTCTGCTATCGCCGTGCAATCCATCCCCATCCAGAACTGTTCCTCGATGGCCAGGCCCTCGAGGTGGTGGACACTCATGCTTCTTGGGTCTGGTCTTCGATGCCTGGTTGACATGGCTCCCTCACCTTCGCCAGCTGAAGAGGACGTGCTGCTCCCATCTCAATGTTCTTATGTGTATGTGCAATACCACATGGGGTGCAGACCGCTGTGTTCTCCTGCGATTGTATCAAGCGTTGGTCCAGTCTCGTTTAGACTATGAAAGTCCTGTCTGTGGTTCTGCGTTGCCTTCGACACTGCAGATACTAGACCCCATCCACCACTGTTGGGTCCGACTTGCGACTGGTGCCTTCCAGAGTAGCCCCATACTTAGCTTTCTCACAGAGAGGGGGATTCCACCACTGCAAGTTTGGCGCCAGCAACGTCCAATATCTTATGCGCTCCGCATTCGCTGCACCCCAAAGCACGCTAATTATGGTCTCCTTTATCCAGACACGATCACCCTGCTGCAGTGGCGGCCACGATGTGGGCTTACCATGGCTGTCCGCATTCAGTCACTCTTTTCTGAGCTCCAGCAATTCAGGGTTCAGAAGTGATCTATACTGATGGCTCCATGGTTGTTGGCCACACTGGTTTTGCTTACACCTATGCGCGACGCATGGAACTTCATTCCTTGCCAGATGGCAGTAGTGTTTTTACTGCTGAATTGGTAGCCATCTTGCACATACTGGACCATATCTGCTTCTGCTCAGGACTCCCCTTCACTACCTGTAGTGACTCATTGAGCAGTTTGCACGCTATCTGCCGGTGCTTCCCTCGTCACCCATTGGTCCCTTTATCTCCTCACTCAACGTGGATGCTCGGTGGTTTTAATTTGGACGCCAGACCTTGTTGGGATTCCTGGCAGTCAACTGGCTAAATTAGCTACTACCAGGCCATCTATTGCTATTGGCATTCCAGAAATAGACCTTCGCTTGGCATTACGATGTCAGGTTTTGGGTTTTTGGGATGCAGAAGGGATCACTCTTTCTTCGCCGAACAAGCTCAGGGCAATTAAGGATTCTACAACTCTATGCCGGTCCTTCTTATGGGCCTCTTGTAAGACCTCTGTTGTCCTCTGCTGGCTCTGCATTGGCCATACTTTTTTTTTGACTCAGGGTTGTCTCCTCCGTCATGAGGACCCGCCTATCTGTCATTGTGGATCGATGTTGACTGTGGCTCACATCTTATTGGACTGCCCAAACTTGGCCACCCTTCGACGGGCTTTAAGCTTTCCAGACTCGCTACCCCTTGTGTTGGCTGACAATGCCTCAGCGGCGGATCTCGTTTTATGTTTTATTTGTGATGGGGGCTTTTATCGCTTTATTTAAGTGAGGGACCTTCCACCTTATCGGTGTTGCTTCCCCCTTCACCCTGTCTGGATTGGCTTCAACTGGGCTTGGTGGTTCACCCAGGTCCTCTGCCTTCCCACTCCTTTTGTTACAGGGTCTGTTATGTATTGAGCGTCTCTCTTACCTCGTGTGCTTCTTCCTTTCCACCCCTGTGGGAATGGAAGAAACCTCAATTTTTGTTATTTGTCCCTTTATAATTTTTGTTCGTGTAACAAATAATAGTTATTAATTTTTCCTTTAGAATGTAAAATTAATAATTGAAGATTTGAGAGGCCTGGATAATATACTTTTGATCTAACTGGAAATTTAATTGATTAAACTTAGAAATAGGTTCAATTACCAGTAATTTTTTTCTAAACAGTGCTACATACATTTTTTTCCGAACAGAGCACAGATACTACTTTGTAAACAGGTAAGTTCTCCCCACTGATGTTTTAGGATGCTCAGCAACAAGCAGCACACGAGGAATGTGTACCTCTCATTTGGGCTAATGGAATGACGGCGAAGGTCCTCAGGAATGCGTAAACCGTGCAGTGACATAATGTTGTGTTGTATTTAGCTCTATGATTGTCTGAAACATCCACAGTTCTAAATATTTAAAAGCTACATACCTTGCTGGTATCAAATTTTCTTCTCACACAAAAGATGCTAATTTATTCTTTAAGTTATATTACGAGGTGGTCTCGAGACATCACAACACTACTCCTCCTCCTTGCTTGCAGGTTCGCTAAAAACTCTCAAATGGTTTAAAGTTATGGAAACTTCTGCCTTCAGGATGTGTCTGAATTCTGAGGACCATTCTGCACAAGAAGAATTTGCCCAATTCTCTTCCAAAATAAAATGAAACTGAACTTCGGTGATGATAACGTGTTAAAACTGAAACTAACTTGATGAAGATAGTATTTGATTTTGTAGGGTTTTTGTGCTATCTTTCAGCTGTTCTTCTCGTGTCTTTTTAAAATTAATTTGTTTAATGGTCCCTCACAGTCATTACCAAAATAGTGGATTTTTTTAGCATTCTTCAATATTCTTTTAGATTAATTATAATGGGATGTACAGTGCACCAGTATCGCTGCGCTGTGTCCCTGGATAGTGAAAGAATAATTTTCACTTGAGCCCACTGATATTCTGCCAACATTTAAATTGGATGATTCTTTAAGTGTCTTACAACATTTTGATTCTTTCCTACCCAGTCAACACTTACAACGCATTGTCAGGTTCAGATTCATTGATAATATTTTCACGACTTGGGCTCGTGACGGGAAAATCCTTGCTTGTATCTCCACTTCCTCTACATCTGCTCTGAAATCCACTTCACCTGGTCCTTCTCAGCTTACCAAGTCTTTTCTTATATGTCAGTCTCAACCTCTTCTGTTCATATCGAGTGGACCAACCACCAACTACATCTCACTTTGTAAACTGTCAGCCATTCCATCTCAAAAAGTGTCTTCCTTACAGTCTTACTGCATCTGTAAAGGAAAACAGGAGTTGGCTAAATGTAAAGATTACCTCACATACTTTACGCGATCAGGTCCAGAGGATCGTGCACGGCTACGAGTCTCTTCTTCCATTGGAATCTGTTTTGTGCCTTCTGTCACCAGTCACCTTCTGTGATCTGCAGCAAGTCCTTGTACATTCCATTTCTCCACCTTTTCTTTGGTCTTTCTAGTGGTTTTCTTCCACATGAAGTAAAATCCACGGATTTCAAAGGCCTTCAGTATTTACCCATCCGAGTGACATGCCCTGCCAATACTAGCTGCTTGCTTCTCATCAGGTCTGCAATGTTTGATCTGTTACAGATTTCAGCCCCCTCACAATTATGTTGGATCTTCCATTCTCCAATGATCTTATCTTCTGCCAGACCATAGAGCTCTCGTAAGACTTTTTACTGGAAAATGAGAAGATTTTTCTGCATATTCCAAGTTTCACAACTCTACAGACCTGTGATTTCTGCTTTACACGATGTGTCATTCGTAAAGATTGCCCCCAGACATTTAAAATTATGAACCCATTTGTATGATCAGGTTCTGACTATCAGAGGTTGGAGTGGGTCTCTCAAACAGGCATGGGTCGAGCTTATCACTGGATACTCTGTCTTCAATTTATTCACAAGGAGATCTATTCTACTCACTTCCACCTCCACCCTGTCGATCAACCGCATCAGTTCTCCCTTAGGTCTAGAGGACAGGGCTGCAACATTGACAGATGGAGGTATGCGATTTTCTCAACATCTACCTCTGTCACTTTAATTTTTTATGGAAAGCTTCCCTATTGTTTTTTTGAACACCAGGTCGAACAATGTCGGTGACACACCATTTTTTTGTCTGAACTCTGTTTTTATGTAAAAGTTCTCCTTTTATGTAAAAGCTCTCCTTGACTTGTTTCACAAGCTTCATTTTCCCATTGGAATCAGTGAGACAGGCTCGAACTAGGCTGATGAGTTTCTTGGGCATTGAAAATTTGGTTAGGCAACTCATACGTCTCTCTCAGTGAATGCAATATATCCGTTTGTAAAATCCCTGAATAGCACATGTAGGTCTTTGCCACATTCCCACATGTTTTCGGTAAGCCGTTGCAGCACATAGATGTTGACATATGAATAGCCCTTTCTGAATCCCCTCTGATACTCACCAGTCACTGCTTCTGCAAATAGCTGGATTCTATCCAGTATACAGTTAGACAAGATCTTACAAGAGGCACCCTCTGTAGTAGCTGCAATCCTTTTTCTCATCTTTCTTGTATACAGAGCAGACGACTGTTGTCTTCCAATCTTCTCGGATCTCCTCCAAAACCCAGATCCTCTTGATTAACTGTATTTTTTTCTGGAGTGTCTCTCCGTCAGCTTGAATGACATCTGCCTGGACTCAATCTTCTCCTGGACTTTAATTCTCCTTCAGTTTCATTATCTAAATATTCATTTCCTCCAATGTGGGTGATCTTAATTTCCCCAGCAATTTAAATCTACAATGTCAGGATGTTGAAATTCAAGCACATCTTTAGGATCATCACAGTTGAGGAGCTCCCTGAAGTGTTGTTTCCATCTCACAGCAATATTGAACTAATTGGTGAATGTGGTCCTGTTATTGTCCTTGATGAATTTTTGGCAACTCTGGTATCTATTCTTGAAGAAGGTGACTTTACAGCACATCTTTTGCACCTCTTTCCCCAAGAAATCTTGTTGAGCCTCCTCATTCCTTTGATGCACATTCTCTTTGCTCTCATCAGGATTGCTCAGTTATTTCTCGATATTTCTTTGAACTGTGCTTTGCCTCGAGCAATATGTGCGACTTGTAGCAAGCCTTTCTCGGCTTCTCTTCTCTTCACAATGTCTTAATGCATTCATCTCCAACCCAAATCTTGTTGCTCCTGATTTACTGGTTGACGACTGCATTCGCCATCTCTTCCTGCAGAATTTCAAGGCTTTCTCTACAGCTGTCAAGGTTCATTTCCTCACTCTGAAAAATGTGAAAAGGTGAAGGACAAGGAATGGGAAAATAAAGCATTCTGAGATACACTTCGTCTGGTTCTTCGATCAAGACCTGTCCGGCTCGGGAGACCCTCCCAGTAGCTATGCTACCGCTTAGCTCTTAGTGTCACACGAACATGCAAACCTCTTGACCCACACGAATAGTACTGCTTTAAACAGTCTCTCCTGGAGAGGTACTGATAAGCATACCAGAGGTTTTATTGACAGACTATTCTATCCAGCTCATCCGCAATCAGATATCCACTGCGGCCTCCTCTAGTGACACCAGTAAATGTGTTAACTGACCACTGACCAGCACTTCTCTGATCACCCAGTGTCTCCTTGGCTTTGAAGAGCTCAATCCATCCTCCACAGGGGTTCAGCTCTGAGATGAGGGATATCCTACATGCATCACCCAAAGCTGTGTTCTGGAGCCTACCAAACTTACAGAATATCCTTGTTCATCCTGCTCGCAACCCTGCTCCCGACCCTGCGCCCCATGAGTCATTCACTCATAGTTGACCAAGGTGCAGTACTGTCCCAAAGACTACCTGTGACCTCCTACCATAGCTAGTCACTGGCTTTTCTTACCCTGTAAAAGGTGTGGCTATATTGAAAGGAGCCACATTATATATTAACCATGCAGCAATTACTGTACAAATTGTAGATTGTGTTTCGCTTCTTATGTTTAATCCCTGCTGCCTTAAGAATGTCAGACTGTCTATTCCAGATGGAATTGTTTCAAAATTATTTGAAATCTGTAAACACTATAATGTATATTTGCTTTTCTCCAATAGTTGAGTCATTGCTTCAGCTCTTCCTATGTTTCTGTGGAATTTTCAGATGTCGATTGTGTGCTGACTCCCCACGTTTGACTGTTACAGAGTTGTGAATTTGACTGAAGTTGTGTAGAAGGATTTACCTGTACACCTCATCAGCACATAAAGCCGTATTGTGCTCTTCTCCACAGGAGTATAGTTCCGCTGCTACTTGTGTGTGCCGACGTGCTGGAGCACCTCGAGCTGATAATCAACCACAAGATCAGCGTCGAGGAGGCCACAAAAACTCTCACCGCCCTGGGGAAACTCCACAACCTGCGGCGTCTCCACTTCGGTGTCACTATTTGGGAAGTCCGACACTTGGTTCCTGCTGTGTTTGAGTGAGTTACACCAGATTAAATATCATACTTTTCTTTTAAAGTGGAGCTCGTCCATGCCCACAATTACACAGTGACCATTACAAAAAGATCTGTTAGTTCTGCCATGCACAGTGCTAGTATACCACTATAGGGCCATATCATACAGTTGGTCAAATTATCTGCATGTCTAGAATTGACTACCCATTAACGTGGTCCCATCTAGGAGATTGTGGACTCAGAGATTGAGGCCAAGGGAAAGAAAGAGCTGCAGCATTCGCTTTGGTGAAAATACCTCTGTGAGAGACCAGGACAAGTGGTGGGACTAAAGTTATGTGCCACTCACAACAACTTGTACTCTGTACTAGGGTACATCAGTAATTGGATCTTCGGCATGTTGCCATAGTCGTCCGCACCTGTGAAGGCTCTTTTTTCTGTAAAAAGCCTGTCATCGTTGGAGTGACTAGTCTAGTTATAAAATTTGTTTCTTATTGTATTAGTGTGTAGGGGCTGTTCGAATGGCTGTGCATGGGACTACCCAAAAGTTCAATGCTGCACTGTGTGGAGCATCTGCAGCATGCAGTTCGCTCCCTGCTCTTTGCTCCCTCCTCCCTCCCCCCCCCTCCCCCTCCCTCCCCCCCTCTGCGCGCACACACACACACACACACACACACACACACACACACACACATACAGAGAGAGACAGAGAGAGAGAGAGAGAGAGAGAGAGAGAGAGAGAGAGAGAGAGAGAGAGAGAGATATGAATGGTCTGCAAATTTTTCTCTGCCTGTAGTGAGTTTTTTTGCTGCATTTGGTTCATTCTCTCATTTCTTACAGTGGAAAGATGAGTACAAGTGAAAAGCACCAGCTGTGAAATTTTGCTTTCCGCTCTGGGAAAAATGCTTCTAAAGCTCTCGTGGAGTTGTAAAAGTTTGCAGAGTTGATGCTGTGTGGAAAACTTGAACGTACCAGTGCTTTGCTCATTTCTAATTTGGTGAAATGTTGATTGATGGCACACCTCATTCTAGACATCTGGCAGTTTCTACATTGTACAGTCCAGCAAAATGAGTGTCGACTGGAAGCGTGCTATGTTTCAACAGAATGTCACCAGACTGTCACAGATTTTTTTCTAAAATAGTTATTATTAGTGTTTCTCAGTACTAGGGTAATGACATGCAACCTAAATGACAATTAAACAGATGGAAGATGTCAGTGCTGCCTCCCCAAGTGGACATGTGAAGTGAAGTCACACATTGAGGTAGTGGTGGTTTGTTTTTGTTTTTTGTGTGAGGAGAATAGTGAAATCAGAGTTTATTCCACCAGGTCAGACCATAATAAAGTTTCCTGTTTAGACATTAGGAGAAGACAAAAGTGTGCAGTAGAAAGGTCTGATGTTTGTCAGCAAGTGACTGGTTTTCTCAGCATGACAGTGCCCATGTCTATAGCAACTACACACCCAAGTAAGTACACGCCTAAAGTGTAAATCACTTTAATGAGAAACAAGTTTAGAAGTTCCATTCACAGTCCAAGTGTAATGCCATGACAAATTGGATATGATGCAAAGAGCCCCAAGACTTGAGTCAAGTTAACATGAGCATACAAGATAACAGAATGAAGTTGTGTGCACTCCGTTCTGGGATTATATGGGATTGATTGCTCATTGCTCGTAAGCATCTCAAGGTGGCACCATCTATCGGCTGCACGTACTGTCCCCTATGCGTCCAATGTTTGATCGTGCTGCTGAGCACTGGAGCAGGTGAGTTGAATAGTGACAGTAGCAGTCACTGAGGTACGTTATGAGAGTTGACTTAGTGTTACCGCAGTCCTCTCACCTTGAAGGTGTGACTGAGATGCTGCAAATCCCCCGGCAAGCTGTGTCTTTGCAGCAGTTTCGAGAGGACAATTAATGCACACTTTATGGTCAACACGTACCTCGTCCTGTGTCCATAAGAACTCATTGAAAAACTGGTGGGGGACAGTATTTTTCCATATTTGATGTGTCAGAGGCATATTTCCAACTACCACTAAGTGAGGAGTTCCTGCAGTTGCTTGGAGTCAACAGGCCCTTTGGTCTCTACAAGTACCGCAGATTATTTTTGGGATCTTGAGTGCTATGGCCTTTTTTTCAACTTTATTTGGACCAACTCACAGAACAGGTCTCTTTTTGTATGGACTGTCTAGCTGAAATTGTAGTCATGAGTCCCATCAAGGAACACTTACGGAACCTTTGGCTTCTGTTTCAGACACGGTGTGATGTGGGTCTCGAGTGCAAACTGAATAAATCACATTTCTTTCAGCGATCTATTGAATACCTATGATGCATCATTTGCTTTCGGGAGGTCCACCTGACAGTCACGTCGAGGTTATAAAGGCCCTCCCTCGACCTGCTTATATCGAGGAGCTACACGCAGTTTTACGCAATGTTGCTTATTACCACAATTTCATTACACAGGCAGCTATTATGGCATATCCTCTAAAGCAGTTGCCCAAAAATGGCACATTGATTCTTTGGATGCCAGCATGTGAACAAGCACTCAACAGTTTGAAAGACAGTCATCATTTGGACTTGTGCTTGGCCACATTTGCTGGGCTGACAGTTTGTTGTGGCTACTGATGCATCTCGGTAAGGCTAGTGGGCTACACTGGTCCTTTGGAATCCCAACAATTCCTATCAGCCAATACTACTTGTCTCAGACACTTCTCAGATTGAACAGGAAGCCCTTGCCACTATTTACTCAATCAGAATGATTCATGTGTTTCTACATGGTGTGAAGTTTCACCTGGTCACGGATCACACGTCCTTAGTCTCTCTCTTTAGCTGCACGGTGCATCTGCCAGTCAAGATGGCACACAGGTTTCAACAGCAGGCCAGTTCCTCAGCTGTTACCAGTGTGAGATTCTGTTTTGCCTGATGGCTCAGCAGTCCAACCCAGATGGACTCTCATGTTTCCCAATGGGACCTGACCCTGACTGGGAAGAAATCCTCCACTTTTACCTTAACAAAGAAGCTCAGCAGACCATAGACGGGTTCCCTATTATGAGCTCATGCAGTCAGCTCAGATCTCATTCTCTGCCAGGTGAGGCAACATATCCACAGAGGGTGGGTGACCAGGTGGCCTCTGGCTCGAGCCTCAGACCCTGTCTGTAGTTATTTTCTTCTATGCCACAGACTGCCTCTTGTTGACAACAGAAGACACAGTGCCGCGGGCATTGATTTGGACGTCCTTCCAGCAGAACAACCTGCACATCCTGCACTGTGGCCACGAGGGGAGGGGGGGGGGGGCATCAAGGACAAAGATGATGGCTCGTTGCCACGTCTGCTTGCTGTGGGCAATCATGGGATTGAACATTTACTCTCTGTTTGCCCCCAGTGTTCAGACCACCAACCTACTCTGCAGCAATGTTACTCACCATGAGCAGCACATACATAGCCTGAGGAAAGTGTTCACCTGGATTTTCTCCTGTCTGCACATATCTGTATATCCCATCGTGTAATATCCCAACACCCACTGCTAAATGTCACAAACATCTTTCATCTTCATAGAAGCTTGGGAGTGGGAGGTGCCATCCTAAAAATGTCATGTCAAACTTCAATACAGTGCAGTGATACTCCGAAAACTATAACACGCTGTGTCCAAAATTAAAGCAACAGATGGAAATTTTGCAATGCTGCATTTATTTTGCCACAAAACAGTATAAACATGTTATGGTAAAGTAGACACAAGGTAAAAAATACAGAATGTAAACAACTGCAACACAGATAAGAATAGATAAAAATGTTATTCACTTTTTCCAACTTAACGGATCTGCATACACATTCTGACAACTGATTAATGTGCTCAGTACGGGGTGTGACTGCCACTGGCACCAATACAGGCATGATGACAATTGGCCAAGCTGCAAATGATGTCATCGATCTCGTGTCGAAGGAGTAATGCATGCAAGTATCGGAGAGTGGTCAGCGAAAGTTTACGTGATGCAACCCCTCTCATCATGCATCCCAGACATGCTCTGTGAGATTCAAATCGGGAGAGCAAGCAGGTCACGCCATGGGTGCAATATCTTCTTTTTCCAAGAGAACAACCACCCACAATCTATGACGTTGAGCGTTATCGTCTGTCAGTATGAAGTCCGGGCCCACAGCACCTCACAACAACCGTACATGAGGTCCTGAGATCTCGTGACAATACCTGACGGCAGTTAAATCTTGCCAATTCACCCGTATAATTTCATGAAGAGGTGCTAATGTGGCTAACATAATCCCTGCCCACACCATTAGTGATCCTCCGCGATATCAGTCTCATTTCACAGTGTTTCGGACCCGAAATTGAGTTCCACATTCCCTCCAGATGCGAATCCATTGAGACTCACTCTCCAGACCAAATCGGGACTTGTCTGTGGAAAAAACATCGGCCCACTGTTCGACTGTTCAGGTGGCATGCTGACAACTGCACTCTAGACGTTCCCATCTGTGAGGTACACGTACGATTGGTCTCTGCCAGTAGAGGCCACTCTGCCGAAGCCTTCTGTGCACTGTCGGCCTTGATACGACACATCCAGTGGATGCTGTGGGGACAGATGTCAGTTGCTGTGCAGTACTAAGCCAAATAACAATCCTCTCTTTCTGATGTCACAAATGGTAGCCCCTGACCTGGTGTTCGGGATACGGTTTCGGTCTCTCTAAACTGTTTCCACACCTGAGAAATAACGGAACAGTTCACATTAAGCCTTTTCCACTGTCCTGCTTCCATTCTTCCTATGGCTCTCCACCGCAGAGTGTCAGGTAGGTGTCTTCTCTGTGCCGCAGTGCACCGTCTTTGACACAGCATATGTGGATGAGGGACTACCTGGAGAACACTATCCTGCTCGATAAGTGTCCTGGCCTCATTGTTGGTGGAATGCCATATTCTGTACACAACACAATCGTACAGATGTCTCTTGACAGTTTGTACGATTACATCGTGAATTAGACACAGAATAGAGAAACAGGGGTTTTTTGCTTTAATTTTGGACACCGTATAATAGTCCTTTCAAACAAATACGTGCAAGGAGCAAAAATGTTGAAGTTTTGGCACTACAGACAGATCAAAGTCCGAGTTGGAAAACCCACTGCCTGGAATTACTGAAGCACCTTTTGTTCAGCATATGTTAGCATATGTGTGATAACTGCTATAGATGATTTAAAAATAAAGAAATGTATTTATGTAGTTATGTTCACCAGTGAGTTCTGGAACCTTTCTTTTGGGCAGAGGGGCTTTTGGGCAGAGGGGCTAGGTTCAACTTAAGGGGATAGTGGTTCCAGAAAATAGACTTGTGTTGCAATAATTATAACAGGTGTTTGTTCTAGGACATCTTGCTGAGATTCTTTTCATAGAACTTAGTATTTGAAAGCTATTTCACAAATAGATACATTTTTAATGTCCTTAGTCATTACTAATACCTGTCTTTTCCCACAAAAAGAGGGGGAAAAAAGAATTTGCCATCAGGACTAAAAATGATCTCTAGATTTAAATTAGTGCAGGAAGTAGTCAGGTTGGTGGCAGCACACGTATTCAACAACTTGCTGGAGTTTCAGACTGAAGTAAAGAACATTCTGTTGGGTAACCCCTCCTACTGCATTGCAAATATCTTCACAGAAACACTTAAAATTGAGGGTTAGGTTACTTTATAATCAAAATTAGCACTGTAATACAATAATGTTTTGTGGTAACGACTTAAGTGATTATAACACACGTAAGTAAAATGTACATGTTTGAGTACTTTTCACACCCCAGAGCTGCCTCTGTACAAGATCCATAAAATATAACTACTGTACAGTAATGTGTTGTGATGTAATAAACATTTTAATGCTTTTTCAAACCTCCCTGTTTCAGTCCACAACAAAAAAATTTCTCTTCCCATTGTTCAGCTGTTCCCTAGAGCCCTTCGAAGCACGATGTTCAAGCTTGGTGTACAGGAGAGACAGTTTCCTGGTAAAAGGAGTTTGTTTTCTCACAGTTGAGGTGTGGCTAACAAGGATAGTGTGAATCGTAGGGACGTTTCGTGAAAAGTTACCAGTGGAGCTTATGGCGCTACGGCGATGTCAAGAGTATCAGCTGTCGACTGTTCACTCGCCATGGCTGGACTGTGTCTCATGTAGTGGCAATATTGGACCCACCGTACAGATTGGGTTAGGACCTGGTGGGAAGTTAATCTAAACAAAAAGTTTCCTATCATCTGTGATTAGAAATAGCCCTAGCCAAAGTAGATAATGTAGCTTATCCTACAGGATCCAAATATGGCTGCATTTTTCCATATGAATTTCAATTTTTGTTTCCTAACAAGGTCTGTTGGTATGTTCCAAAGCTTTAATGTTTGCCAGTGGCACAACTGAGCTAATCTAATCAAACTGTTACCAGACTAGCTCAGAAGATAGCAGTATGAGCCTGTGAGTGCTTTGCACCTAACAGTTTAAATCCTTATCTCTCACAACAGGGTTAGTCAGCACACTGGGCTCACATACAGGAGGACTGTAGTTCAAATCTGTGTCTGGCTATCCAGATTTAGGTTTTCCGCAATTTTCTTAAATCGCTCCAGGCAAATCCTGAGAGGGTTCCTTTGAATGGGCATGGTCTACTTCTTTTCCCATCCTTGAAGCAATCTGAGCTTGTGTTCTGTTTTTAATAACATCAATGTCAACAGGACATTAAACCCTGGTTTTATGTATACAAACTGAAGCGTCAAGTGAAAATTTGTACCAAGGGTGGGAATTGAACTCGAGTCTCCTGCTTACTAGGCAGATGCGTTAGCCACTAAGCCATCTTGGCACAGCAGTTCACACAACTGCACGGATTACCCTGGCTCGCCTCTCCTCGATCCAAATTATCGTTGCCGCTCCATACTACTTTTAATTCTCCCCTTAAACGTGAACAGAACTACAGAATTACTGAGGCTCCGTGTTTTGGAATACCACCTCAGCATCAAACGTAAATGGAGGATCCTGCCTGAAATGCAAGTGCAAGTACTAATGCAAATGACATGGCACAGTTTCAGAGACTTCGCTAGTCTCGTACAGGTACGATTTTTTTTGTGTATATATACTGAAGCAGCGAGTGAAAATATGTATCAAGGCTGGGAATCAAACCTGGATCTCCTGCTTACTAAGCAGTTGTGTCAGACTGGGGCAGCAATGAGCAGTTAGATCGAGGAGGGGGGGGGGGGGGGGGGAGGCATGCCGGGCTAATCTGTGCAGTTGTGTGAACCACTGCGCCAGAAGGGTTTATTGGCCAATGCACCTGTATAGTAAGAAGACCTGGGTTTGACTCCCAGCCTCAGTACAAATTGTCACTTGCTGCTGCAGTCTACACACATAAAATCATATTTTTCTGAGGCCAGTAAAGACTCGGAAATAGTGTCATTTCATTTAAACCTTAGTCTTCATTCTTCCCTTCTTTATCTCAGAAATACTAATATTATTCAGTTTCAGACAAGTCAAAAGGCATGTTTGAACTGTGAGAAATCATTAATGACTGTACTCTAAATGAAACACACTGTGGAAATTCCTTTGTGTGGAGCTGCTTAACAAGTCAGGATGGAGTCGACACACAGATAAAATAAGCAAGAAACTCAGTTCAGTGTGTTTTGCCCGTAGAAGTCACTTCCGTATGTTGACCTAAAGACAAGAGTGTTGGTTTGTTTTGTATGGTTTCACTCCCTATCTTCTATAGCGGTTCACATAAAGTGAAGTAATTGTTTGTTCAACAGAAGTAATCAGTATGGATATTGTGTAAAGTAGATAATTGAGCAACTTGTAGAAGAGTTTCTAAGGATCTGGAAATTCTTACATTCAGTTCCCAATACATTTACTCCTGTACGCTTTTAGTTGTTGTGTCAAGATATTTGAGAAGTTTCTATCTAAAGTAAACCAATAAATTGGGAATTCCTACCAATTGGAAAGAAAATTAAAAACATACCAATGTCTTGTGAAATGCACACAAGGAGAAGATCAGAGAAATGAGAGCCTTTATATGGAGATTCAGCAACATTCATTTTTTGCAGTTTGTGCGTGGAACAGGAAGGGGGGAAGAGAGATTGGTGGCAGAGATACCTCTGCCATACAATGTGAAGTGGCTTGAGGAGTATAATTGGACACTGCAAGAAAAAAGAACTGTGTTCAGTGGCACGAGTTTATAATATGTGGGTATGTTCCTGATGTATCGACACACATACTGTCACTTTATTCCTTCTTCTTTCTGTGGCTTTGGCACATTCCATCCCCCACCAATTCTGTGAATAACTTCCTAATGTATTGTCATATCAGTTTACTTAAATGTTGAGTGTATGACAAACAATTACAGGGAAAAATCACAACACTATGTTGAGAAAGCAACTCACATAAAATTCAATCATATAAATGTATCACCAACTTCTGAAATTAAGAAAATTGTGTATTCCCTTAAAAATAAAAGCTCATCTGGTTTTGATGGTGTTTTCAGTAGCGTACTGATGATTTAATCACATACAATAAGCTCTGCCTTCTCTGAAATATGTTATCCATCACTAGCTCAAGAATTTCCAGAGAGAGTCTTAAAGAAGGGTTTAACAACGGCATATTTCAAAGACGATAAGAGATAACATCAATAATAATTGAGCAGTTTCAGTACTGACATTTTCTAAACTTTTTGACAAGTTGATTTATTATAGAATAATCTCTCATGTAAGCTCCAATAATATCTTCAGTAAATCACAGTTTGGATTTCAAAAGAGTTACTCTACTGAGAATGCCATTTACATGTTCACTCAGCAAAATTTACAAATGTTAAATAAGAGAACAGTGCCAATTGGTATTTAGTACAACCAAAATAAGGCATTCGAGTTTGTGAATTACAGTACTGTCTTAGATAAACAGAACTTTTATTTAACTGATGGTATAGCCAAGCAATGGATAATGTCAGATCTAACCAAAAGAATCAACCATTTTAGTCTGGGGACATTGTTCTGATTGGGGAGAATCGAATATGGGTGTCCTCGAGGCTCAATGTTAGGTCTGCTATTATTCCTCATATGTGTAAGTGATCTTCCGTCTAATGTACATCAAACAGAAATAGTTATTTCTGCTAATGACTGTAGTGTTGTAATCACTCCAAGCATACATATAGCACCAGAAGAATGGTAAACAAGGTTCTTAAAAGTATCACTGAGTGGTTTTCTGTGATGGTATCACCTTGAATTAAAAAAAATTTATTCAGTTTTGCACATCTTGGGGTTGCTACACCAACGGTAAGTGTAACATAATTAGGGAATAATAAATAGATTGGACGGTTCAAAATTTGTAGGTATCCATGTTGATAAAAATTTAAATTGATAAAAGCACATTTTGGAACTCCTGAAACCACTTAAATCAGCCACATTTGCACTTAGAACCGTCACAAATCTTGGGGAGAGACAGATCTGTAAGTGGATATATTTTGCGTATTTTCATTCAAGAATTTAATATGGAATAATGTTGTAGGGTAATTCATCTATAAGAAAAGGAAGTCTTCATTACTGAAAAACATACTATGAGAATAATACGTGGTGCTCACGCATGATTGTCGTGTAGACATCTGTTTAAGGAGTTGGGCATTCTGACTAGTGCTTCACAGTATATTTATTCCCTCACGCAGTTTGTTTTGAAAAATCCAGCACTACTCAAAACGACAGAAGGAAAAATGAAATTCATTACTCCACATTAAGGTTGTCTTCAGCACAAAAAGAAATGGCCAATGCTACAACTAAAATTTTTGATAACTTACCCAGTGTTATAAAATGTCTGACTGGCAAAAAGAAAAATTTGAAAACAAAATCAAGTTTCTCATCGACAACTCCTTCTGTTTCATAAAAAAATATTCTGTTATTATGATGTGTAAAAGGTGGTGGGCAGGAATTACTAACTCATAGATGTATATTTAAAAGTGATTGTAAGTACAGTTATAAATGTTCAGGATGAGCCATATTTACAAGCTATCTTGCAACGTGAACGAAAAATGACTCATTCCACTTTACAGTTTATGGTGCAGTTGAGTTGGGGAACATGAAACTAACTACCTTGATTTTCAACACTTCCTATAGCATCACGGCTCAGCTGGATTCTCATCCTTTCCATAGAAAATACACCTACTGCTTGTAAAATTTGAATTAGTTAAATCTTAATTTCTTTGTTTTCTGGCCCTCCTGTTCCCGGAAGCTCCGCTCCTTATTGAGGACTGCAGAACACAACAAATGAATAAACGAGTTTCATGTGACTGAGTATGAGTGTTTCATATATACTGGAAAAGATGTCATTTCATGTCATAAAATTTTAATTAGTGTCTAACAAGGTATACTGGCAATAAACAACAGTGTATCGAGGTAGGACTTCCTTGTATCAGTGTAGGAATTCCTTACCAGCACAAAAAAAGAATGTTTTACCATGTTACGTACCAGGAGGCACAGGCCTATCAACATACATAAACTTATGATGTAGTTGTACACCTCCAAGTATTCCCCACGAGGCACATTACAGTGTGTGTTGGAGGGAACTGTCATTTCACCTCATACCTGTTCTGCTTGCAAACGGTGCACAGGGCATGTAATATAATACCTCATGCGAGGTCTAAATTCTCTTTGTTTTCCAGTCACAATTATTTTACAAGCTGCATGTGAGGAGGAAGCAGTATCTAGCTTTTCACTTCATGGAACAAATTTTCTCAAAATATTAACAGTAAGCTTCTGCACAGAGCAGAATGGCTCCTGTGACATCTGCCACTGGAATTCATAGGATTTCTGTTACAGTGTTGCACATACTATATAATGAAGACAGAAAACTGGCTGGTCTTTGCTGGATTTTCTCTATTTGATCTTTTAAGGGGGGGGATATATGCGAAGAAATGAAAGAGGAAGCCGCCTTGTAGAATTTTGCACAGAGCATAACTTAATCATAGCTAACACTTGGTTCAAGAATCATAAAAGAAGGTTGTATACCTGGAAGAATCCTGGAGATACTAAAAGGTATCAGATAGATTATATAATGGTAAGACAGAGATTTAGGAACCAGGTTTTAAATTGTAAGACATTTCCAGGGGCAGATGTGGATTCTGACCACAATCTATTGGTTATGAACTGCAGATTGAAACTGAAGAAACTGCAAAAAGGTGGGAATTTAAGGAGATGGGACCTGGATAAACTGAAAGAACCAGAGGTTGTAGAGAGTTTCAGGGAAAGCATAAGGGAACAATTGACAGGAATGGGGGAAAGAAATACAGTAGAAGAAGAATGGGTAGCTCTGAGGGATGAAGTAGTGAAGGCAGCAGAGGATCAAGTAGGTAAAAAGACGAGGGCTAATAGAAATCCTTGGGTAACAGAAGAAATATTGAATTTAATTGATGAAAGGAGAAAATATAAAAATGCAGTAAATGAAGCAGGCAAAAAGGAATACAAACGTCTCAAAAATGAGATCGACAGGAAGTGCAAAATGGCTAAGCAGGGATGGCTAAGAGGACAAATGTAAGGATGTAGAGGCTTATCTCACTAGGGGTAAGATAGATACTGCCTACAGGAAAATTAAAGAGACCTTCGGAGGAAAGAGAACCACTTGTATGAATATCAAGAGCTCAGATGGCAACCCAGTTCTAAGCAAAGAAGGGAAGGCAGGAAGGTGGAACGAGTATATAGAGGGTTTATACAAGGGCGATGTACTTGAGGACAATATTATGGAAATGGAAGAGGATGTAGATGAAGATGAAATGGGAGATAAGATACTGCGTGAAGAGTTTGACAGAGCACTGAAAGACCTGAGTCGAAACAAGCCCCCGGGAGTAGACAACATTCCATTAGAACTACTGATGGCCTTGGGAGAGCCAGTAATGACAAAACTCTACCATCTGGTGAGCGAGATGTATGAGACAGGCGAAATACCCACAGACTTCAAGAAGAATATAATAATTCCAATCCCAAAGAAAGCAGGTGTTGACAGAAGTGAAAATTACAGAACTATCAGTTTAATAAGTCACAGCTACAAAATACTAACGCGAATTCTTTACAGACGAATGGAAAAACTGGTAGAAGCGGACCTCGGGGAAGATCAGTTTGGATTCCGTAGAAATGTTGGAACACGTGAGGCAATACTAACCTTACGACTTATCTTAGAAGAAAGATTAAGAAAAGGCAAATCTACGCTTCTAGCATTTTTAGACTTAGAGAAAGCTTTTGACAACATTAATTGGAATACCCTCTTTCAAATTCTGAAGGGGGCAGGGGTAAAATACAAGGAGCGAAAGGCTATTTACAATTTGTACAGAAACCAGATGGCAGTTATAAGAGTCGAGGGGCATGAAAGGGAAGCAGTGGTTGGGAAAGGAGTGAGACAGGGTTGTAGCCTCTCCCCGATGTTATTCAATCTGTATATTGAGCAAGCAGTAAAGGAAACAAAAGAAAAATTCGGAGTAGGTATTAAAATTCATGGAGAAGAAGTAAAAACTTTGAGGTTCGCCGATGACATTGTAATTCTGTCAGAGACATCAAAGGACTTGAAAGAGCAGTTGAACGGAATGGACAGTGTCTTGAAAGGAGGATACAAGATGAACATCAACAAAAGCAAAACGAGGATAATGGAATGTAGTCAAATTAAATCGGGTGATGCTGAGGGGATTAGATTAGAAAATGAGACACTTAAAGTAGTAAAGGAGTTTTGCTATTTAGGAAGTAAAATAACTGATGATGGTCGAAGTAGAGAGGATATAAAATGTAGACTGGGAGTGGCAAGGAAATCGTTTCTGAAGAAGAGAAATTTGTTAACATCGAGTATAGATTTCAGTGTCAGGAACCGTTTCAGAAAGTATTTGTATGGAGTGTAGCCATGTATGGAAGTGAAACATGGACGATAACCAGTTTGGACAAGAAGAGAATAGAAGTTTTCGAAATGTGGTGCTACAGAAGAATGCTGAAGATAAAGTGGGTAGATCACGTAACTAATGAGGAGGTATTGAATAGGATTGGGGAGAAGAGAAGTTTGTGGCACAACTTGACTAGAAGAAGGGATCGGTTGGTAGGACATGTTTTGAGGCATCAAGGGATCACAAATTTAGCATTGGAGGGCAGCGTGGAGGGTAAAAATCGTAGAGGGAGACCAAGAGATGAATACACTAAGCAGATTCAGAAGGATGTAGGTTGCAGTAGGTACTGGGAGATGAAGAAGCTTGCACAGGACAGAGCAGCATGGAGAGCTGCCTCAAACCAGTCTCAGGACTGAAGACCACAACAACAACATATGCGAAGTTGCAGTACTTTGAAAAAAATCTGAAGTTCTCAAGGCAATGTAACTAAATTTGGCACAGTTGTTAAAGAATGTCATATGGATACACACATATGTTTTCATGCTTATTTAAGTTATATGTTTTAATTATAAATAATTGAAATTTTTTCAACAAGATGAGTACAAATGTCCCTTCTATGAAATTCTGTCGGACTGGAATTAATATTCTTGTGTACAAAGTTTGATATATCATTATTACAAATATCTGTGGAACAGAATATTGATACCTTCTTTTGCTAGATTTTTACAGCTATTCAAATTCCTATGAAAAAAAATCTTAGAGGTTTGCCTTACTATAGTAGTAAATGAAAATTCCTTCCACAGAATGTTTCACTATAGTAGTGACTGATTTACGCCAAATTTAATTACATAAAATTGGCAAAATGTAGATTATGGGAAGCCTGAGTTAAAGATTTGACAGTGTTTATGTTATGCCTTACCTTATCAGTGCAAACTAGTGCAAAACATATGCTTTCTCCTTTTCATCCTCAAGTAGTCTTTACTTTGCTTGTCCTCTTAGGTTAATCTGATTTTCAAACTGAGTAACAGTAATGTCAGCAGCATCAATTCTCCTGCTTGTGATTTCTTCAATGTCGCCAGTGTGAAAGCTCTTGGATCAAATACTAGCCTCTCTAGAGTCTGTAGTCTGCAAGATTAGTACAGTTAAAAACTAAACAAGCATCATATGGTGCAAATTCATCAGCAGTTGTGGAAACAAATGTTGTCTTGGGGCACGGTTACCCTACGAGGGAGTTGGAAATTTCATTAGGATTTTGAGTTTTCCATGCGCATACTGAATCCGCTAAACACCAAAATATTCCCCACATTGTGGCTCCATAAAACTGGAAGAAAACACTGCTGGAATAAATAATATGTGGAAATACAGGACAACAAAGGGGTGTGGCTCATGCAAGCTTTTGTTAATTATTATTTTTATCACACTTAGAAGTGGAAATGGAAGATAATATTGAGGAACTGAAATTTCAGTTCCATGTAGTAAATGAAGAGCCAATAAAAAAAATTCTCACTGTTTTGGTCACTTTCATATTACGTCCTCACTTAATGATACCCAGTGAAGGAATATGTAAGGTTCAGTCGATTCATTTCTTTTTTTAATCGTTTTTTTTCTCCCAAGGAGTCGTAACCTGGCATCTGCTTACAACAGAACTAACTTTTTATAGTCATTAATATTTTATTGTTCCAGATGTATACACTTAAATATTTTATTGTTGTTAACATTTTCACTGATTTATCACCAACAGCATTACCTGACATTAATCAGTGTCTCTGCTTATTTATGTGTAGTATGTTACATTTATGTACATTAGTATTATCTTCCAGTCACTGCACGCATCACAGATCCTCTGAAATCTTCCTGCTTTGTGGTACTATACTCTGGGCTTGTGACCTCCCTGCAGATGAGAGTATTGTCTGAGAAAAGTTTCCGACAATTTGCATTAGATTGTTTTTGTATGTTGTACATTTTGTTATAAGTCTAGTACACACCTGTTTACTGTCCCTTTAGGAACGGACGATTGCAGAAACTACAGCACCTTCAGCTGAGTTGCATAGTGCAGGATGAGACGGTGCGCACCGTGACACAGCACTGCCCGGACCTACGAGAACTTGAACTGCTCAGCTGTGCGGATCACACAGATGCTCTTTTTGAGCCACTCCACCGACTTAAAAAGCTGGAAACGTAAGTGTGAGCAACACGACAGTGTGTTTGTTTTGCATTAAATGCTTGTAACTTCGTGTCCAATTTCGTAATATGGCACAGACTTTTATTCATACAAGATAGGTGAAAAGCAGAACTCGCACAAAATCTCTAGAGAAGGAACTTACACACATTGGTGGCAGTTTGAGGTACAGGCACCCGCATTCGTGCCCTAAAGCGTTGTTTGCTCCTAAAAGTCGGTGCACGTTAGCTACACTGCAACCTGCAATACTCACCTGCCTTTCATTCACTGCAAAAGTTCTCAGATTGTGGTGGAACATGCGTACACTTTGAATGAAATTACAGGATGGGGACGTGGACAGCTGGCCAGAAAGTAAGTACTCAACATGCCCAGAAAGAGCAGACTATATTGTTGAGGCCCTGTGCTCTAAACTAAGTTGGTATTCATTCTGCTGTGTTGAGTGTGTACACTTTGGTATCTGTGTGGTTGCATGTGTGAATGTGTGTACTCTTACTGCAAAATAATCGAGAGCTCAAAAGCTAATTTTAACCATTTTCTATTATGTGTTTGTGTGGCCAACACATCAATCGTCTGTAGGTTGCGATGTTTTGCTTCTACTTTATCGCGATATTGGGTGGCAATGTAGATTAAGCATGTGTATCAATTTTTATATTCTGAATTAATAGAGGGAAACATTCCACGTGGGAAAAATATATCTAAAAACAAAGAGGATGTGATTTACCAAACGAAAGCGCTGGCATGTCGATAGACACACGAACAAACACAAACATACACACAAAATTCAAACTTTCGCAACAAACTGTTGCCTCATCAGGAAAGAGGGAGGGAGAGGGAAAGACGAAAGGATGTGGGTTTTAAGGGAGAGGGTAAGGAGTCATTCCAATCCCGGGAGCAATATGTCTGCTTGTGTCTGTATATGTGTGTGGATGGATATGTGTGTGTGTGTGCGAGTATATACCCGTCCTTTTTTCCCCCTAAGGTATGTCTTTCCGCTCCCGGAATTTCTCATTTATAATGACCGTGCATAATGAAGTTGGTTAATTATGCGGACCATTACAAATAGTTTGATATGGACTACATCCACAAATGGTCTGTGTTAGTTAACAGATTCCAACTGGATATACAGATACAGGTTTTCCCTTCTCCCCACGATGTCATAGGCATTGTCACAGCCACTTTTCTTCCGTGGTTCACGCTGTATCTCTAAGGCTGGACCTGACTACTAGGAATAAGCCGTCCGACTAGCAGTTACCACTGAGGCGTAATCTATTACATTCTCGAAAAGTGATGGGATATTCCATCTGTCTAGTGAAAATGACAAAGACCAGTCTTTATTGTGAATTTGGTTAAAGTTGTACACTGTGATAAAGTATAAACCATAATGTATACAATGGCAGTGAAATACAGCACATGAATTTATTTTTCATGATCGATCTTTTAGATTTATAGCTGACACAGACTTTGCATCTTGGAGAAAGGAGTCTGCTGTCTTCAGATGTAACGACATGGCCAGGCTAGTAATATAGATAACCAATAGTGACCACAAAAATCTTTACACAGTCCACCTCTGTACTACGCTTGAACAATGGCAGGTGCATTACATTCGACCACGAATGGATTTAAGATGTCTTCTGTCATTGGCCCAACTAGCATATACGCTGTGTCGATCTGTCTTGTGATACGTGAGCATAAATGAAACGTACAGCCAAACGTCAGGTTATACAAATTCAGTACCCAACTAAACTTTTTACACTGGCAATCATCATTCATTTTTGCAGCACATCACTTCACCAGTCACAAATTACGCTACAAGGTAAGTGGTTGCTTTTCACATATCTTATGTATTTTTCCATCCAGGAGTTTTCATTATTGGTATACATATTTATCATATTCCAACTCAAAGATATATATGCATCATGTTATTTATCATGTTAGAATTTGAGGAACATTCATGGAACCAATAATTCTGTGTAACTGTCACCCACTGTGCTCTCTATGAACTAGCAACACCAGTGGAAGATAAGCCAATGGGCCATCATTACACCTGCTCATGCAAAGGTTGCTATATGAAATATGATGCCATAAGGGACTTTATCTGTGAAACACTAGGATATTTAAGAGACTGCTTGGCACCATTCACAATAAGATCCAGCACTATTGTTGATTGTCCCCACTCAGTTATGACCATAAGGCGAAACACAATCATCTTCCACAATATACACTGCAAGATAGTGTCCATAGCCCATGTACCAATGCATTTGAGAGACATTGTGCAGTAGACTGTCATAGGTGTACATGGTTTTAGTTTGCAACATCAGATAAACTACCAATTCCGCTTAGAGCATCAGTGAGGTTGTGCTGCCTCAAGTGTCACTGTCTGCTCTCAGCCAATGTCCATCATGTTGAGCCTCAACGAACATCTGATGTCAGATACATCACCTTGCATAACATTCATAATTCTTATTGTAAAATATTTTTATTGACCATTTCATGTCTATCCGCTTCAGTGTGCAGGGACAAGTCCATTCTACTGTTGCCAAGGAGTAGCTCTCCTCTCAAAACTGTATCTTCCTTTTAATTTAATGTTAGATGCTCCTATATCAACCTTCCAGAACATTCGGGGTGCCTCTTTCACTGCTCTCCAGAAACACAGTTTTCTCCAACTTCTAGTGGCCTCGCTTCTCCCACAGCCATTTTGTGCTTTCCTGAGTAACAGTGGTCAAACACAGTTGCCTCACACCTCCTCGAACTCTGCTGCAGTGCTCAATTGTGTTCAGGAATGAGTTTGGAAAGGGAAGAGTACATGTCTGCCCTATCTCATCCCACTTCCACTAGTTTTAAAACGTACACAGTATTGGAAATTTTATTTATTATTTTATTCTTTTTTTATTTTTTATTTTATTCTTTTTTATTTTGTTCTTTTTTATTTTGTTTATTTTTTATTTTGTTCTTATTTTTTATTTTGTTCTTATTTTTTATTTTGTTCTTATTTTTTATTTTATTCTTATTTTTTATTTTATTCTTATTTTTTATTTATTCTTATGACTGACTCTAAAGGATCATTCATTGCTATCCTAGACAAACTGTTATACCGGTATTTCTAGAAATTATCATCATCAATCTTTATCATATCAGATAATGCCCCCCGCCCCTACCCCTTCTAGAAATACCCCTGTTCCTTCTTAATCTCAGAAAAAAAGTTTCTTTGCAACATAGCTTGCACACACAAACAATCTCGAAAATTTTCTCACTATTGTACTTTGTTCAGTCACACTTCCAGCTCAACAACAACTGTGGCACAATCGTATCAAAAGGACTCTTCTGAACTCAAACAAAATCCACGCTGACCGAAAAGACAATTAGTGGCCCCGAAGTTAATGTCCAGAGTCTTGTGGTGAAACGGTAACTCATACTGAGTGTAGCAGAGCAAAAGCAGATATGTTGTACTGCAGTTTAAAACGTTTTTCACAAAGGAAATAACAGGAGGTCTGCCCCAGTTCAATTCTCACACCATTGAAAAGAAGAGTGATATAAATGTTAGTGTAATTGTCCTCGAGAAACAGCTGAAAGTGCTAGAGTGAACTAGTTCCGTGGAATCCTTGGGTTCTAGACAGAAATTATGTATGGGCCAGCACCTATTTTAGAGTAATTTACTGTGGATCACTCAAACAAGAAACTGCCTATTTGTTAGAAGAAAGCATGGATCATACCATCTATATGATCGGTAGCAGAAGTGATTTGTGAAGCTGCCATCAGATCTCTCTGACATCCACCTATTGCAGAATTTTAGAACACATTTTGCACTCAAATGTAATGAGTTATCACAAACAGAATGGTTTTCTTTTGTGCCGACAAGCACGGATTACAAAAATACTTGTGATGCAAAACCTACCTTGTGTTTTTCCTACACGACAACTGGAAAGCCACTGATCTATCTAGTCAGCAGGACACTGTGTTCTGACTTTGGAAAAGCATTTCACTCAGTACTGTAT
The DNA here is from genome assembly GCF_023864345.2 of Schistocerca serialis cubense. NCBI lineage: Eukaryota > Metazoa > Arthropoda > Insecta > Orthoptera > Acrididae > Schistocerca > Schistocerca serialis. The sequence goes on along the minus strand of NC_064647.1, from coordinate 89,272,477 downwards.
TCACATTTATTAACCCATTGGCTTATACAGCTGGCTGCAGGTTTCAAGCTGCTGTTACATTGTTGGCTGGTAGTACAGTCAGCTATAGCTTCTTCTTAGTGTTTCTTATTTTCTGTCAATAGATGGTGTGTGGTGCATTATATATCATTGGAAAGCTGAAAAAATGATCTATTTAGTGATGTATACCACATTTGATTTCTTTTGGTATTTTGGGAGTTATAAGCAATCATTTTCAGGCTTTTTCAGCAGCTGTGTAATAGCAATCAATGCTGTATTGCAAAAAGTTTTTCTCGGACAAGGACATAAAAAATCTTTTGAATAAAAGTTACAGCAGTGTTTCTTGAAAGTAATATTTCTTGAATGTGATGTTTCTGATAGTTCTGATAATGGCTCATGGCTCTGAAGTGGATGGATATAAAAGAAGTAAATATTCTATCAACTATCCATACAGATATCAGTATGACGGCAACAGGAAAAACTGGCAGGAAAACCAAAACTCCAGTCCAGAAGTCCCAAGCAGTAACACAACACAAGTAAATCAATGAATGCAGTTGACAGACAAGACCAGCAGTTGTTATCTTTCTCTGTCATGAGAAGATATGCCAAAGGATAGAACAAAATTTTCTTGTACTTGATGGACATTGGGATTTTCAATTCATATGTCACACTAAACTAAGCAACAGGAGAAAAATCTTGTTTTAATCAGTTTAGAAGTCAGCTGGCTGAGGACATAATAGAAACGGTCACTCTACCGCCAGACTATTCTAGACATGGATGGCTTCATTATGGGATTACCCATTAAAAGTGCAAGCAGAAAATTGGGCACATTTTGCTAGGTTTATTCCCCTTCCCGCCAATGCCATCAAGAAAACATCCTCCAGAAACTGTATATGTGCAGAGCAAGAGAGAAGAAAAATGACACACTGTATGGGGTGAGAAATGTCTAGTGATGTTGCACATGTCTGAACTTGGGACCTTTGTCTTTTGTGGACAAGTGCTCTAGCGATATACCACAAAGTTGTAATCTGCAATAAAGTTTCATATCACCACACACTCCATTGCAGAGTGAAAATTTCATTCTGGTCATCATTAAAACGTGATACGGCAGCAGCAATGATCTCAGAGCTTGCGGTTTTTCCAGTTTCTTTATCATATTGGTACACACATTTCTGATGTGTGTTTGCATTTTCAGCTGTTTTGAATATTTAGTTTATTGTTGACATTGAATAGGTTGTACGTGTTTTGAAGTGGTTGGCAAATTTTTACTTTCAAAGCTGGATGGATCAAAGAGTATGCATTAAATTTCTCTTGAAAAATGGAATAAAGTGCAGCACCGAATTTGAATTGTTGACTGGATTTAGCAGATCTCATCTGAGTCATATAAATGTTTCAAAGAGATTTGAAAAGACATTGAAGACAGTGACTGCCTTGGACACCTTAGCACATCAGTTACTGATGACAGTGTGGAAGAAGTAAGAAAATTATTTTTTTTCTGGAAAATCACTGAATCACCATCAGAGAGGTTACTGATGATGATGTGATTCCTGTGTCTCCATACTAAGCAGTTTTTTCAGATATTTTGGGCATGAAACATGTAGCAGCAAAGTTTGTTCTGAAATTCTTGAATTTCAACCAAAAACAGTATCATGTGGACTGAGATGTAGTACTTAGGGAAGGTAGGATTCAGTGTGGACGGGGCCTTACTCAGTTACCGTTGGTGGCTCAGATTATTTTTTTTATTTTATTTTTTTAAAGTCACGTACACTTTATTTGGAACCAATTGTGAACAAGGTTGACAATAAGGAACAGTTATCAGATCTGGCTGGTAAGACACACTGTTTAATAAAAAATTCTTAAGCAAGTGGCACTCATGGCTGAAGGCCTTATTGACCAGAAATTCAAATTATTTTGTGGCTGAAGGCCCCAATAGTAATAACTCAAAAAAACAATTTAACAGCTGAATGCATGGATAACAAATTCTTAAGAACAGTTAAACTTCTCCAAGAGGTACTAAAATATATATATTTTTTAAAAAACCACAATCATTAAAATTTTACTATTAAGAGACAATATCTATTTAAAAATTCTTTAGACAAATTGCATTCATGGCTGAAGGCCTTATTGACAAGAAATTCAAATTACTTGTCAGCTGAAGGCCTCAATAGTAATAACTCAGAATTAAAATATTTAGAAAAAATCATCACAATCTGATCAATCCAAGAGAGAAGTGGGCCTCAGACAGTGCTTCAAGGATTGGCCTGGGAAAGTCACTCAACTTTTCGTGACCGATGAGACAAGAAGCCAAGAGTTGTGGTCACTTAACCGGACGGCAACTCAAACCAGCACTCTTGCAAAATCTACCTAACGTCTGCTAACCAACACAACGATGGAATAACCCTGGCAATGCAGAACTGGTAGACAGTGTTACATCTTGAGAATCCGGTGTTTAGAACATCCAGAAGCATAAGGAACCACTACGACCAAGGTAATCCAAAAGAACAAAATATCCGAACCACAATCAAGGAGGCTGTCGAACTACATGCCTTACCATACAGCAGCGGCAAGGTGAGGAAAGGTACACTGCCGCGAAAATACGCTAACCCCCAGGGCAGGTAACTGGGTCATTGGCGGCCACTAGGCAGAAAAATACTGCTGGTTGAACTTCATCAACAAACACAAGGAATTCAATGCTTAATAATAAGAAGTGAAGGACGGCTAATTAATTTTGCCAACCGCAAACAGTCCACTCGTTGCTCTTCATCTCAGCAAACCTGCTAGCAGCAGTGCGTGAACAAAAGGCGTGATCTCGTAATAGTGGAGGTTTCACTACTGGGTTAATGTTCACTCAACTCAAACGTCCTGGGTCTGGTGGACAATGAGGTTGTGGCCCTCGCAACTACAGCCCCTCGATCCGGCAATGCCTCTGTGCTGCCAGTGGTCCTGGCATGTCCTTGTGCTGCCGGACCTCACTGCTGCTCTGTCCCAACCAAACTGCCGACACACCCGACCCATGAAACACTTCGCTTCCTTCCAAAGATAGTACCACGGTACTAGATATCGCTAATGCTGCTGCTGCCACTTCCGGACAGACAACGCCAGCAAACGTAGTGGCGCCAGTAAACACAAGAAGAAAACGAGATGCCAATATCCCTATTACACGATACCAACCTACCAACGGCACCAACACGAGTCGCAACACAGCTCATGTACATTGCTAAGGAATTGCTGAATCATGTTGACAATAATCCAGATATTCTAAAGTTGCTTTTTAACAGGTGATAAAACATGTACACACAGGTGTGACATCAAAACTGACACCCAGTCCTACCATTGGACATTGCCTGAAGAGCCAAGACCGAAAAGAAATTTGAGAAGTTCGATCACATGCAAAGGTTCTTCTCATTTTTTTCTTCAGTTGCCATGGGATAGTACATCGTGAGTTTCCTGCCTTATGGTTGTATGGTCAATAAGGGGTATTTCCTGGAAGTTGTACACCATTTGCATCAAGCAATCTGAAGAAAATTTAATCACAATAATTATCCCCACTCACACTTTCACACTTGTTCGTGATTATTCCCCCCCCCCCTTGCAACCACAAAAAAACTAAAATCTAAAACAAAACTGTTAAATTGTCTCAGCCACCATATTTACCGGACATGGCCCCCTACAACTTCTTTCATTTCCCACCATTGATGAGATAAAAACAGAATCACTGAAGGAGCTGAATATCATAACGAAAAGTGTGTTCCAGAAGGGCTTCCAAGTTTGGAAAAAGTGTTGCCACAAGCATATTGTATCCGAGGGGGATTATTTGGAAAGGAACAAGGTTGATGCTGATGAATGAATAAAGATTCTTTAAGAGAAACAAAAATTCCCATTACATTTTTTTATCACACCTTGTAGACCACAAATGAAATATTGTTGATATACAGTGACAAAAGCAACCAACCAAGGACTTAAACCCATTGGGGGACTCCAGAGAGTCACATCTGTGATTTCCCTAAATTGCTCCAGGCTAATGCTGGGATGGTTCCTTTGAAAGGGCACGACTGATTTCCTTCCCCATCCTTGATGCAATTCGAGCTTGTGCTCCATCTCTAATGTCCTCGATCTTGACAGGGCTTTAAACGATACATTCTTCTTCCAGAGAGCCACATTCCCACGATGAAATCTCCAACCCTTAGACAGCTCATGGACACATGTTTCTCAGGTAGCCATTGAACTACTGTACTACACTGTGTGAGCCTTTACACCTGCTATTCGTCCATTCATTAAAAAGCAGATTGACATCCCAGCTGCCAGACACAAAAAATTCGGCACATTATGACATACATGGGTTTACAATTATATAACATATTGCCAGTGAAGGCATATGTGTGTTCAAAACCTCTACACAAAAGATGTTTTATACAGTATGAGAATTCATTAGGTTTCCTGGAAAGTCTGTTAAGCAGGCGTGGCTTGTAGTAAAATGGTCTGCGGTGGAGCCTCTCCAGAGCATGTATTAAAATATATTTCTTGGTAATGAATTACAGAGCTGAAATCACCAAGACACATTTTGTATGCTTACCACAAGGGTGTAAATAATCACAGTAAATGTTTTTGGAACTGTTGACATCGAGTGACGTTTTTCGAACAGGTAGTAGCTAAGTGATAAGGGTGCACGTTGAAATTCCAATTAGCTCTATGTATCAGAAGTTTGGGTTCCTAAGTCCCATGTAGTACAGCTCATATGGATCCATTGAACACTCTGTTCGTCCTGCCTAAGGGTCTCCTACCATCACCTCACGTACTGTTGCTTATGATGAAAGGGAATCAACAGAGCAGCAGAAGCTTTGTTATCAAATCTCTGGCTCTGTACATTTTTATTATACTTTGATGGGTCATTAACCTATATTCAATATTAATGTTTCCATTATGTAGAAAACAGTTTTTTGTTCCCGACATTGGCTTTTAGATCCCTTGCTGGAAAGACACACGAAGTTGTAAATGGCTCACTAGAGTTCACTAGAATATGGTAACATAGGTGGTACCATCTAATGAGATTTTCATGAATAATTAGATGAAGTATGCATGCAAAATGTGTCCCATCACTGGTAATTACCAACAATTTCTTCACTCACTGATGTCATTCCTTTTTGTGAACGTATTGTTCCCGAGTTATAGTGCGTTTTATTTTATTGTGAGTACCTATAGCATACCATGAGTCTGAAAATAGCGCAACATGAATTCAGTGTACAATTTATTAGGTAAAATTTGAAACAAGAGCTTAGGGAAACTGAAGAAACTTGGAACACTCGTACCTGACCAAACATCAAACAAGATCAAAAAACAGTGTATATCCATGCAAGGGTATAATAAGTAATATCAATAGATCAATGTACAGTAGCATGTTTGGTCACCAATGTCACACTTCCTGATACTTCAGCTCAACAAAAAAGGTATTAAAAAAGATGCCTTTTGCAAAGATCTTTAATGTGGTGTATCACCTAAACTGCATATATTTGCAATACATAAGCATTGATTAAAAACCCGACAGATACAGTACATTTGCTTTACAAATGCTTAAATCATTAAATATTTCAGATTCAGAACTGAAAACATGAAAAACATTAAGTTCACAGCAGAGCTAACCTATGCCACATGAAAGATCTCTCCAGAATGTGTTTGTCATGATAAAATGTCAGAAAATGTGGCTTCAGTGTTGTAACATAATATCTATAGATCGTATCTCAGATTTAGCTTTTGGTGCTATTTAGTAGTTGATTACAAAAAGCAAAGGAGATGCAGTTTGTAAGCTCCTCAAAGCGTCCTGGCCCCATAGTTCTACTCTTTAAATGTTGCAGCCTTCCCCAGTATGGAAACTGATAGTGGAATCTGATTCTGAGTTCTAATGCTGTTTCATTTATATTGTTCATGTATGTGAGTACATAATAAATGTGTCATGTATTGTACAATGGAGTAGCAGTATTTTGTGATATTTAAAACTGTCCCAGCTTATAGACTGTAGTATCTATATTGGTAATAGCAGCAGATAACGTGCGTACATACAGGGTGTTCATTTTAACCTTTTGCTACTTGAGAGGGCTCCTGTGAAAAAAATGTGATCATAGGATGATGAAACTTTGTGGAAACATTTGTAAGGGCATGCAGAAGAGAAATAACAAATAAACCATTGAAAGAAACACATCTTAATTTCTGCATGAGAGGGTAACATTTATTAATTGCATACCATGTTAAGTTCCGGGTTACAAAGTGTTGCTCGGTGTGATGACCATCTGCATACACAACAGCCAGGAACTTTGTATGGATACCATTTCATAGTTGTTCGCAGCACTTTTCAAATGGTGGACTGTGGAATGTTCAGCTGTCTTGACACAGCTCGTGCACTGCTCGAAAATAGCACATTGCATTCGGCATACTCAGCCGTGGCAACATAACTTCTTCAAAAATTTGCGCCACAGTTGGCCTCTCCGAGGAGCAATTCCCAAATCACCAGTTAATTTGAATATATGAATAATATTCCTCAACCCCAGTGTGGAAAGAGGACCTCTCCATATTCCTTAAATGCATTGATACTTGTGAAGAGTAGCAGCACTATTGCTGTTGTTTTGATAAAACAGCCTTGCAAATAAAGCCCTGCATGCCTTGTCCAGACTGTCTTCAGCTGTAATGCACTATCAGTACTGGCATATATTGACAAGTCACGACACTAATACTGCTAACATCACAAATCCTGCAGTGCACAGTTTGAACATAATTCGTAGAAAGTTGGGTTCCCATACAGTAAATAATTTTGTCACTACTGGCTCAAGTAGCAAAAGTTTAATTATAACTCCACTGTGTTTCACTGTATCCTTTTCACAATGCAAGTGCGTTTGTGTGCATGTATGTGTACACAAAATGGTGAAACTGAGTGCATTTAAACGCTTAATGATAGATTATAGATAGGTAAAAATTGCTTCTTTTACACTGTTACTTGATTTAACAATGACTTGAACTACTGACAATAGTGTACTATTTATATTATCCAAAAAATGTGTATAAACTTTACTAAAAAGGTTTTTGCTCAAATATATCCTGTTAGCAGTCTTTCAGAAATATAATTTTGCTGTGTTTCAGATTGAAAATTTCTTATTGTCTATGTCTTGGTGGAAAAGCAATATCATACATAGCTCAGGTGTCAGCATTGCACACTTTGGAGTTCAGTTCTATTAAATTTTATAGATTAAAGCCCTATGTGGACTGCATTCTCGAAATGTCAGAGCTCCGCAGGCTTTTCTTCAAGTATTGTATTTGCTACGCCATACCGTTTGAGAAGTTTCCTGGCAGACTGGTGAACCTCAGGTAACACTACATTCATACTAGTGTAGTAGTCTAGCTAACAGGTGTGTGTGTGTGGGGGGGGGGGGGGGGGGCGGCAACTACCACAAACACCTTGGGGTGTTATACAGGAGATGCAAGCAGGTTACCGGAAGTTCTGTTGTCATTGAATTCCAAAAATTCTTTCTATGAACTACAGCAGCACTCAACAGGTGACTTCTTCTCTGGACCTCTGTGATCATTAAAATGTGAAAGGGGAAGTCTTACAAAACGAAATTGTGACCAGTGGTAAGAGTCGATCCCAACAGGGAACTAAATGGATGACCATCATGTGAGGTCATACTGCCTACCGTAACAAAACAGGAAAAAGGACACTAAACCCTGTCAGTTGGAGAGTTTATGGATACTATCTTTTTGGGACATCAAAGGAATCTTGTTCTGGATTTTATGAAATGTGAATGGCAGTTAATTCTCAAGTCTACTGCTGAAGATTAGATGGGTAAATCACACAACTAATGAGGAGGTGTTGAATAGAAATCGGGAGAAGAGGAGTTTGTGGCACAACTTGACTAAAAGAAAGGATCGGTTGGTAGGTCATGTTCTGAGGCATCAAGGGATCACCAATTTAGTATTGGAGGGCAGTGTGGAGGGTAAAAATCATAGAGGGAGACCAAGAGATGAATACACTAAGCAGATTCAGAAGGATGTAGGTTGCAGTAGGCACTGGGAGATGAAGAAGCTTGCACAGGATAGAGTAGCATGGAGAGCTGCATCAAACCACTCTCAGGACTGAAGACCACAACAACAACAACAACTACTACTACTACTACTACTACTACTACTACTACTGTGAGCTACCGAGATAAGTGAAAATAACAATTCAATATAAGTGCTTTGGTCTCTAGGGTACTGGTGTCTCAATTTAAGATGACAGTTTTTGGCTGAATTCTGCCCAACAAATGTGAGAATTGTTGCATCAGTTCAAATGGGACATTTTTGAACATATACCCTACAGCCCAGACTTCACTCTAACTGGTTTCCATCTCTTCATGGACTCTGAACAGAGGCTCGGCTACAATAACGAACTTGAAGATACTGTAACAGGCCGGTTGTAATCTTAGCTAACAGGGTTTCACGCAGAGAGAATCTGTTGCTCATTAACTATTTGTGCATGGTATTTAGAGAAAAATTGGGAAAAATGAATATTTACTATATATGTTGTACATATGCCATATTCTTTGCTGAAGTTGTTCTGATGCTACTGGTTAAAAAGTAAAGTAATTATTCTCAATGGCATCATTGTCATTGAAATTCATCATAAGTGTTACTTAGATTTAAAGTAATTAGTATAAATACATAAACTAATTTCTTATTTATTTTATTAGAAAGTGTTAAAACTTTTTACTGTTTAGTTAAGGAATAAAACAGCATGTTTCTTTGAATCTTACATTTATTTTTAACCGAAAATCGTTCTACAAAATTGATTTTTTACTGATTTATTTTTAATCAAAACTTCTGAAACAGTTGTTTTGTTTGTAAAAACACAATGCAACATTGCATCTGGAGCATTTGACTGTTGAATAGGCCTTTGTACAAAGTCTGCATCTTGATTCTGAATCTAAATGCTCAGGCCAGTATCCGATTTGGTCAAAGTGCACGTCAGCAACTGGGCAGATTGCCTTCCTTTCTTCAGTGAGGCACTTGCTGCGTCTGCTACTTCTCATTTTTCTGACCACAATGTCCTCTCTAAAACAGCCAAGCATTTACACAAGCCACGTCTATGGAATGGAAAATAATTCTCAGGTAGTACCTTTTGCTTTTTATGTTTATTCAGTATATCAGGATGGACATATTCCTCCTGTGGGCATATTATACTCCAGCACAATGTTCTGACATAGAACTTCTATGTACGATCTGTTTATTTTTCTCCAGTGTTCCACATTTGCAACAGGTTCCTTGCCTTTATAAAGAGAAGTCAGGTGGACAGCTTTATTGTCAAACCATTTCAAAACTATAATTTTGTTTTCTTCATCTACCCTATAATCACAGGTTCCTTTGGCTGCTTTTTTCATCTCTGCATCAGTTTTCTGTTTGCATCCACCCAGTTTGATTTTTCTGGTGGTTCCCACAACATATACAGGGCGTTTCAAAAAGAAAGAGCAGATTTCAAACATTTATTTCTCAAAAACTACAAATGATAGAAACACAATTCAAACGTTTCTTGTCAGAGAAAGGTTCAAAGTTTTTCAATGGTCCGCGCAGAAGTTCCATGCAAATCCGCAGTGGCGCTGGCGTTTGTTTGTAGGAAAATGGCGACGACACCACAGGAACGATCATTTTGTGTGCTGCAATTTGCAAAGTTAGAGTCCATTGTTGGTGTGCAACGTGCATTCCGCCGTCAATTCAACAAACAGCCGCCTCGTCATAAGCAAATTTATGAGTGGCATCACAGATTCGTAGAAGATGGTTGCATCTGCAAGCGAAAAAGCACGGGTCGTCCACGCACATCGGATGAAAATGTCGAGCGTGTCCGTGCAGCTTACGAAAGGAGCCCTAGAAAATCCACGGCACGGGCAAGTCACGAACTAAACATGTCTAAAACAACGGTATGGCGCGTTCTGAGTAACCGTCTGCACATGAAGCCGTACAAACTGCAGTTATTGCAAGCATTGCGTCCTGACGACCACAACAAAAGGTTCGAATTTTCAACTGCAATTCTACAGGACATGGAAGAGGACAATTTTGCCGAACGATTAATTTTTTCAAATGAATCAACGTTTCACATTTCTGGTAAAGTTAATCGGCATAACGTACGAATTTGGGCGAGTGAAACTCCGAGGGACGTTATTCAACATGAAAGAGACTCACCAAAGGTTAACGTCTTTTGTGCAATTTCGGTAAACAAAGTTTATGGACCTTTCTTTTTCATGGAGAAAACTATCACAGGAACCATTTACCTGGACATGTTAGAAAACTGGCTATTTCCTCAACTTCAGGAAGATTCAAATCACTTCATCTTCATGCAAGATGGCGCCCCACCACACTTCTCTGAACCTGTACGACGGTACCTAAATAACACCATTCCAGGACGGTGGATTGGAAGAGCAGGAGCACAAGATCAATGTCATCGTCTGTGGCCTCCCAGGTCACCAGACCTTACTCCCTGCGATTTTTATTTGTGGGGGTACATAAAGGACTGTGTTTATGTCCCACCTATGCCCGCTACTCTTCAAGAGGTACGACATCGAATTGTTGCGGCCGTGAATTCGGTAACTAAAGACCAGTTGCGTCGTGTGTGGCAAGAAATGAGATACCGGTTTGATATTTGTCGTGTAACAAATGGTGCTCATATTGAGGTACAGTTTTGATATTTGTTGTGTAACATTTGGTACTCATATTGAGTGAAGGACCGTTGGAATTGTGTTTCTATCATTTGTAGTTTTTGAGAAATAAATGTTTGAAATCTGCTCTTTCTTTTTGAAACGCCCTGTATTCCTTCATTTCTAAGCTTTGCTGCTGCATTGAGGGATGTAAACCAGTTGTCCGTAAAGACTTTAAGAATGTGCTTACGCATGTCAATTTCAGTCAGCCACATCACTACACTTCCACTCATTCCTAACTCAGGATTACATGCAGTGTTTGTTCCCTTCCCAACATACACTTTAAAATCATAAATGTAGCCACTTGCACCAGCTCAAACAAATACTTTTATGTCTTATCTGTGGGGCTTTGATTTTATATACTGGCACATAGAAGTGTGTAATTTTAAAGGCACAATAAGTTCATCAATGCCATTGTATTCTTCAACTTCAGTTTTGAGAAAATTGTTCTTTAGTTGATCTAAAGATGGCTTCGCCTTGAACAATTTGTATGGTGTGTGTCACATCTGGGCAACATATTTGCACTGTCGTTCACATACAAATACTTCCTCAAGTTTCAAATAACTTCCGGGAATTCAGCCAGGTAACACTTTCAGCGACCGCCGATATTTTGGTGGGAGAACAGCGCGCCATTTTCAATGCAAACTGCAATGGACAGGCGGCATACATGCAAATTTAAAACCTCGGTTCTTGGACTAAAGCAGGAAAGATAATACACACACCGAACACTAGTGCCACCAAAGATGACCTAAGTCAGAGCTAGCGATAGTGAGACTATGAATGCGCAGGTGAGGTAACATTGACTCTGTCCCTCTGTTTTTTGACAAGGGAGAGAGCCGGATTCCAAACAGAGTTTAAACAGAAACCTCCATCCCTGTTAATGAGGTTGCTCGCTAATTTAATCTCAACTGCCTCGCTAATAACACTGTCCCAATAGCTGGACGTGCATGCCAATATCTCGGTGTTATTATATAACATGGGGTGACCAGTATCCAAGCAATGTTCAGCAATAGCAGATCTACTTGGCTGCTGTAATCGTGTGTGCCGTTTATGTTCAGTACATCGGTCCTCCATGGTCCTGATAGTTTGACCAATATATGCCATGCCGCAGCTACAAGGAATAAGATATACACCCGCCTTATGCAGTCCACGATCATCCTTAACGGAACTCAAAAGTGCTCTAATTTTAGATGGAGGTCAGAAAACACATTTCACATCATATTTCTGTAAAATACAACCGATCTTGTTGGACGTGTTTCCTACGTAAGACAAAAAGGCAGTAAACTTAGGTGTTGACTCAGAATTATCATCAGTCACCAGATGTTCAGTTGGTCGATAGCGCAACGCACATTCAATCTGTCTATCACTATAATCATTTTGCCAAAATGTAACTTCAGCGTCAGAAACGACATGTGCCCTGTGTACCAAGGTACGAAGTACCCCTTCACGCTGAGCCAGATGGTGACAACTATTAGCCTGTAAGTACAAGTCGGTGTGAGTACGTTTCCTGTAGACTATTCCAATGATCCATCATCCTTCCTCCTAACCAACACATCAAGAAAGGGAATGCAACCATCCTCTTCCTCGTAAAATGAATGTACGGGTGGATCGAGTTCAGATGTTCTAGAAAGAGATTCAAATTCTCCCCACCATGAGGCCAAACAACGAAGGTATCGCCAATGTATCTAAAGAAACAGGCGGGTTTCAAAGGCGCCGACTCCAATGCACATTCCTCGAAGTCTTCCACAAACAAATTTGCGATCACAGGAGACAATGGACTACCCATCGCAATTCCATCTGTCTGCTCGTTGAGATTAAATTAGCAAGCACCTCGTTAACAGGGATGGACGTTTGTTTAAACTCTATTTGGAATCTGGCTCTCTCCCTTGTCAAAAAACAGAGGGACAGAGTCAATGCTACCTCACCTGCGCATTCATAGTCCCACTATCAATAGCTCTGTCTTTGGTCATCTTTGGTGCTTTAGTCCGAGAACCGAGGTTTTAAATTTGCACGTATGCCGCCTGTCCGTTTCAGTTTGCCTTGACAATGGCGGGGTGTTCTCCCACCGAAATATCTGCGGTCGCTGAAAGTGTTACCTGGCTGAATTCCCGGAAGTTATTTAAAAGTTGTATACACCAGGAGAAACTCAGGTCTCACTTCCTCAACTTGTAGAATTGACAGAGTGGCATCGTGTCAGCTATCTCTTTATAGCTTGTCTCATTTGCTTAATTCATCTTGTAAATGGGAACACTCACAATACCACTTACTAAATGAATGCCAATGAACTGTCTCATTGCATTGGCACTAGCATTTATACTTCGCCTTACCCTTGAGTTGAGTATACATTAGTCTGTGTAACTAAATTGTAAATTATAGTCTCATCAATAAAACTTTCAAAATATTGGAAGGGGGTATGTTCTTCACGTTAGTGGATCTGGAAACTGCACAGCACACTGTACATCCATGGCCTGCAGATCCTTGCGTACCCACACATTGCACAGGCTCCTAAAGTTTGTATCCATAACAGCTATAGGAGTTTCATCATTAGTACGAGGATCATCAAAACTGTCCAGTTCAAATTCTGTCTGTTGAGGCAATGCTTGCTGCACTGGTGGTTCATCATCAATTTCACCACCCAAAATAATTTCGTCATCTGATATTTCAGATTCATCACAACGCCGAAGAAGAATTTCATTATCCTGTAGAGCTTTGGGTTGTCCATGCTTAACCCATAAAGAAAATATGATGCAAGAATGAAAACTACAAAATATTATATAAGAACAAAAACAATACACTCTCATGATACAAATTCATCCTTGTATACCCCATACATATTAACCCATGAATGACTCCAAATGGTGACATTAGTAATTAAGTAATAATTAGAGGTAAAAATGCATACATAACTCTATTGTATACTCATAGTTTTTTCCCCTTCCCCTTTAGGAACAAAGTAAAGTTGCTTCCGTAGCCTACACTTTCAGTATACACAGAACAAAATGAAACAAAACGTGCTGTTCAATTACAAATGCAATAGCAAAACTCACGACTCTTCTGTGCTCTGTACATCAAACAAACGACAAGTCACAAAACCAAACGCCACTGCAATCTGTTAGCCAAATGGTGAATATTTAAATCTGAATGGTGATTGTATAGAGAAATAAACTGTAGTTTTAAGGATGGTTTTAATAGATGTGATTCAACTATTCCAGTATTTTATTCATATCCGAGTGAAGCTTCTTTTTTGATAGCTCTCACATTTGATGCAGCACAACATATTCCTCAATAATAAGTAGCTTTCCTGCCTCGCGTTGCCCACAGCGCGAATAAAATTTTGGTAGAAGCAGTAATCTGACTTGTCTCCTTTAACTAATGGAAGCTTTGAATGAGTGTATTTACAGGGTGTTTCAAAAATGACCGGTATATTTGAAACGGCAATAAAAACTAAACGAGCAGCGATAGAAATACACTGTTTGTTGCAATATGCTTGGGACAACAGTACGTTTTCAGGCGGACAAACTTTCGAAATTACAGTAGTTACAATTTTCAACAACAGATGGCGCTGCAAGTGATGTGAAAGATATAGAAGACAACGCAGTCTGTGGGTGCGCCATTCTGTACGTCGTCTTTCTGCTGTAAATGTGTGCTGTTCACAACGTGCAAGTGTGCTGTAGACAACATGGTTTATTCCTTAGAACAGAGGATTTTTCTGGTGTTGGAATTCCACCGCCTAGAACACAGTGTTGTTGCAACAAGACGAAGTTTTCAACAGAGGTCTAATGTAACCAAAGGACCGAAAAGCGATACAATAAAGGATCTGTTTGAAAAATTTCAACGGACTGAGAACGTGACGGATGAACGTCCTGGAAAGGTAGGGCGACCGCGTACGGCAACCACAGAGGGCAACGTGCAGCTAGTGCAGCAGGTGATCCAACAGCGGCCTCCGGTTTCCGTTCGCCGTGTTGCAGCTGCGGTCCAAATGACGCCAACGTCCACGTATCGTCTCATGCGCCAGAGTTTACACCTCTATCCATACAAAATTCAAACGCGGCAACCCCTCAGCGCTGCTACCATTGCTGCACGAGAGACATTTGTTAACGATATAGTGCACAGGATTGATGACGGCGATATGCATGTGGGCAGCATTTGGTTTACTGACGAAGCTTATTTTTACCTGGACGGCTTCGTCAATAAACAGAACTGGCGCATATGGGGAACTGAAAAGCCCCATGTTGCAGTCCCATCGTCCCTGCATCCTCAAAAAGTACTGGTCTGGGCCACCATTTCTTCCAAAGGAATCATTGGCCCATTTTTCAGATCTGAAACGATTACTGCATCACGCTATCTGGACATTCTTCGTGAATTTGTGGCGGTACAAACTGCCTTAGACGACACTGCAAACACCTCGTGGTTTATGCAAGATGGTGCCCGGCCACATCGCACGGCCGACGTCTTTAATTTCCTGAATGAATATTTCGATGATCGTGTGATTGCTTTGGGCTATCAGAAACATACAGGAGGCGGCGTGGATTGGCCTCCCTATTCGCCAGACATGAACCCCTGTGACTTCTTTCTGTGGGGACACTTGAAAGACCAGGTGTACCGCCAGAATCCAGAAACAATTGAACAGCTGAAGCAGTACATCTCATCTGCATGTGAAGCCATTCCGCCAGACACGTTGTCAAAGGTTTCGGGTGATTTCATTCAGAGACTACGCCATATTATTGCTACGCATGGTGGATATGTGGAAAATATCGTACTATAGAGTTTCCCAGACCGCAGCGCCATCTGTTGTTGAAAATTGTAACTACTGTAATTTCGAAAGTTTGTCTGCCTGAAAATGTACTGTTGTCCCAAGCATATTGCAACAAACGGTGTATTTCTATCGCTGCTCGTTTAGTTTTTATTGCCGTTTCAAATATACCGGTCATTTTTGAAACACCCTGTATATTACGCAGAATAAAAATTGACTGTGGCAACTCTTGATAATTACCGTGTCTCTTGTCTTGTGCAAACAGAGAGCTGGAGTTTGACTACTGTGATGGAGATCAGGGCGCACTGGACAGAATCAGTGCCCAGATGCCAGACCTGAGGGTGGAGGGCTCACTCGGGGCACAAATGACAGATGATAGTCACGATGAATACGAATAATATGAAGAGGATAACTCCGAGTGACACCATTTCCAGGGTCTGCACACAGTCGGCACATGGAGCGGGATAGCTATGGGATCGACACACTGATGGAAGTTGCACTCGTGTTCTAAAGACCCTGACTACAAAACTCAGCCACTTCCTCCATTTCGTTACTGTCAGCTTCAACAGGGCATTGGATGCCCAAAATATGGAAATGAGAAGAGGAAAACAACTGACAATACGTGAACAAAGATTTTAGTAATTGCACATGTCTCAAGTGTCTCAGTTTTGTTTTAAATTATTACATTTAATTATTGATGTATGTTACTGGAAGGTCTGCTGATACAAATAAAAATTAGTTTTTGCAATAGTACGAATGGCACGCAATGTTTTTAATACTGTGTGGCTGAAAATATTTCTTTCCATGATTGCAGATTCCAGTTTTTGGTATGTAGTAGTGTCTGACTACATATGTTGGTTACACTAAAAGAAAACTTGTGATTTTTATTATTCCTTGTACATTTTGTTGTGAGGTGATATTACTCAAAGCAACAAATGATATGATATGAATTTAATCGTAAAAGTTGATGCCAGTGATGTGCATGCGTGTGTTTGTGGTACAGTTTGGTAGAGAAAAAAAGATTTGGATCCCTATGACGAGTGAAGGACCTCAAAGGATTAACAGTCTTCATCCTGTCTCACCGTTGAAGCTGTAATTTTTCCTAACTCATAAAATCCTATAGTTTCCAGAACAGATTTCTGCAAGAGTGCGTCAGCTTTTATTTTATTTTTTATTTTTTATAAATGGCTGTAGATGATGTAGTGCTCCATCTCTAATGATCTTGTCCTCCTTATCATGATGAACTGCAGTCAGTTTTCTTCAGGCTTTCAGAATATCACTACAATCTAGATAAAAATTTCCAAACTCTTTTCAGCGTCCATGACCAGTTCAGACTTCCCATAACAACTATAATTATGTCTGCTTACTTCAGTTACTGTTGTAGTCGTGGGACTGAAGACTGGTTTTACACAGCCCTCCAAGTTAGTCTCTCCTGTGCTTTCCTCTTCATAAATGTATGTGTGTACCCTACATCGCCTTGAAACTGTTAACTGTAGTCAAGCCTTGGTCTTTTCTAGCTATTAATACATTTCTCTTTTCCCAGAAAAGTTTTTATTGCTGTTACTAGTCTGTGTTGTATACTCTTTTTACTTCTGGCAGTGTCAGTTATCTTGCTGGCCAAATACCAAAATTCACCTGTTGCAGGGTGACCAGTAGCAAATGGATCATCTTCAAATGAGCAGTATGTTAATATTGAAGTAAAGAAACAGCTTATTTATTCAATATCAGAAGTTAATGTTTTTATTATCTATATGGCCACTTAAAAAAATGTCCAAGTGGCAGCCCTTCTCTTCAACACAATTTTCAGCTCTCAACTAGAGGTTACTTATAACTCAGGTATTGGTCAATAAAATCTGTGCTGGCACCCGAACAATTGTAACTGTCGATACCGAGACACACAGCCAGTTGAATGAGTTTCAAATTCTGGTGTTCCAGGAACCAATAAACATTTATTAACCAAATAAACACAGAATAGATAATGGATAAGACCTGAGGCTAGTTAGCGCTAGAGAAGAGTTTGACAAGAACTGTCTATAACTGCCAAGAAATTATCATCACAAAATATTCATGAAATGTCAATGTACACAGAGAACAAAACAAAATCCAGTATCTGTCACAACTGGTGTGCAAAGTCTTTTACAGCTGGTGTAAACACAACAGCTGACAGTAAGTGACAATCTCGGTCACTAAGTCAGCCCCTCAGCAGAAGTGGAGTGCTGTCAAAAAATCTCGCCGGTAAATGCACTCGGCATATGGAGTGTGTTCTGCAGTCAGGTAGCAGGTCTACTGTGAGTGGATGCTGTTACACTCAAATAGTTGAACAGAATGGGTAGTGCCTTGAAAGGAGGTTATGAGATGCATATCAACAAAAGCAAAATAATATTAATAACTGGTGAGGCAGAAAGGATGTACGTTTTTAGAACAGGCAGTATTCTGGCTCAGGTAGTAGGAGAGTGGGACTGATGTGGTCATATATTTGGTAGCTCCTGCCATTTTGTTTAGTTGGGTCACGGAGCTGCGGACTGTGCAGCATCATGTGTTTGCTTATGATAGTTTTGTGGGCAATAATGAGTCGACCATTGCAGTTCAGCACGAGTTTTGTCACCATTTCAATCTTGCGAGACATTGTGATGTAACAAAATAAAAGTGATGTTGTTATTCAATTGAAAAGTTGGAGTTTGAGATTTCGTTTGCTGTTTTATCAATCACAATTGGCGTAAGAATCATGGATTGACCGTTGTCATAAAATATTGCATAATGAAATGTGAATAGTTTTTACTTGCAGTTTCGCGTTGCTTGAGGCAGTCACAACTGGCGTGCTATTGTTTAAGAAATTGCGTTATCGTCTTTCTAATTACTTCATGATCATAGATACTATCATACCCGGTCGTGAAGTTATTGTTATGAGAAAACAATTTCCTAAGGGACCAGAAAGTTCTTAAGGGTGCAAAAACACCTGTAACATCACACAAAACGGAAATTCAGTATTAAAGCTGATGCAAGAAGACGATAAAACAGTTTTCTTTTTATCATTGTAACACGCACATTGGACTGCTGATCTTCGTCTCTGTAATCTTAGCAAAATGCATAATTAAAATGAAAATAATACTAAGGAGATGATAGGAATGAGCACTGCTAAATGATTCAGTATTCCCAGAACAAATATTTATTATAACTGAAACATATATCGTACCTTAAGCTTAGTACTACAATGACGGTAGATTTTTATGTCCGTTTCATGTCTATTGAGCGCTCTTTTATATAGCCATTGTACTCTTTGAGTTGCTCGTGTGTCGTCACGATAAGTTATAACAGTTCTTCTTTTTACACTTCACTCAAACTTAGACGGAACATGTTTTTATTTATTTAGTAAAAAATTAGATCAGACCGCCACAAATCTGCATCCGTCTTACTTAAGAAAAACAGTACAAGTGTTTAGCGCTCAAGGCTTCATTTGTTCTCCAGCGAACAAAATAGTGAAGGATCGCATATCTATCCGTATTCTTCTGTTTATATTGCCGCCCAAAGACGAGGAGTTACCTTATTTAGGAAATTCCACCGTCACTATGCGACGCCTTATTATATATTAATCATTCTTTATAAACAAGTATTTGCCTTCTGGCTGAAAGTATTAACTATTTGCTGTTTTAATGAAGCCAAAAATAGCGAATATCACATCACCTCCCATGAGGAGAGAGGGAATGCCGAAGGATTACCTCGATCCTCATGTCCTCATGAGATATTCGTGATTTTTGGTGTGACATTTACATAACGTTACTGGCGTACTAAGTTCATAAATTGAAATTACATTTATAAAAAAATATATCAGATATTTTCATTTTTCAAAACAGTTTATCACTCTTTGTTCATCAGTCGATTCATTCCATAATACCAAGATTAACACTTATGTGCATATTTAAGTTTGGTCCATATTTGCTTATAACAATAAGTGAACGTTCATTTCACACTTCAGGGGATAGAATTCAGAAATTACATTCTCTTGAGCTTAACAACTAATACATGAGTACAGTGAGTGCTTATTTTCACTAAACTAGAGTGGACAATGTTTGAGCTTCTGTTGACTCATTGTGGTTCAGTTACAGTTTAATAACGTAGCACTACACTTTGTGATGCTTTCACTTTCTGTGCTATCTGTCTACGGTGTTCATCATGCAGTACATCTGTCCTTTCCACTGTGATGCCAGGAATTCAAGTGGCTTCCTGGGTTTTTATTTACAATATGAAACAGAATAAGTGGAAAATTATTAGTATAACTTACAACCTATTGGATACATTTGTTAAGGATCGGGACCGGTCCGGAGTTCAGGGTCTTCCTATAGTGCACATTCATTTTCTTTGTCCATCAAGAGACAGGATTATAATTCATTTTAGCAGTGTTCAGGAGTGCCGGTATTAATGGCTTTAAGGTCTGAGTAATCTGACAATCTACTTCTCACTCATCTTAACTTCAACTCAAGAAAATTGCTTAATTTACGTATGAAAATGTAGTCACACAAGTGTGCAAATGTCTTTCCTCCAGTATGTACGATTGAGGTCATGGCGGTTAGCAGTTTAAAGTTTGGATTGTTTTGTCACCCACACATCAGCCACTCACAGCGGCTGCACAGTGTTGCGTGAGCTCCAATACTCAGTATCCGTTCGCGCTCAACTGTAACAGAGCTGCTGGTCATCGATCGCCCTTTTTTTTTTGTGAACTTAGTAACACGCAAGTGCATCGATACACACACCTCGCGCGCGTTTTCCATCGGAGCAGCCGGACACTGAAGCTGCCTCCATACTTCCCTGTCAACTGCCTCCCGTGAGGCTCACAGGTAAGTGACTACGAATATTGTAGCTGTCGCTGCACTTAGAACAACACAGAACTTTGCGTTGCACCTATTGTTGTAGTCTTGGCTTATTTTTACACTTGCAGTATAACACTGCCACTAATACACACTAATACGCAACCTGTCCATAAAAAAAAAAAACATTACCAAAGCTAGCGAAGTTCATCGCACTACTTGTCTCATTTCTCATAAGCACTGCTTTGCCTCCAAGCACACGTGCCTTTTACAAGTCGACGCTTGGGCTAGGTTAATGAACCAGGATCAAAAGGAACGGGCACAAGGAAAATGGATTTCATAAGAGGAGTGTCTTAGGAGACATTTTTACAATAAAATCTGCATGTAAATAAAATTATCATAATAAACATAGGCACATATATAAATTTTAACCTATTTCATTACAGCATGCTTTTCTACTTCTACATCTGACTTTCATTATAATCAGTATTAAGTTTAAACATCACTGCATTGCTTGTTCTTTAGATTAGCCTTCAATTAGGGTATTGAATGGTCGCTAGATTACACTACAAAACTTCCGAAGATCTTTACTTGGACTTATTTATGATACAGGGGGCTTGCTATGTGTTTATTTAGTACCTTGATTCTACTGAAATCAATTCGTCAGCTAACATTCCTCATATACTCTTTAGATTGGGCTCAGATCACAGGGAAACAGTTTACTTTCATAGCAATTAATGGCTACATTATTGATGCTTCATGGTTTGCCTCTAATTGTCCTGTATTTCACCTAACTTAGTGTACTACAGCTTATTGTCTCCTTGCGTGAACACATGTGGGTTACCACTTGTTTTCTCATTTAACAGTACGCTGTAACTGAACTTTAAGCTAAGATATTTCCTCCACTCCTGTTCACTGTCTGGACGTTTTGAACATGTATTTTTTTTAAGCAGGTAATTGGGACTTTTACAACAGAACTTCAAGTACTTACATTACTAAAAATAAATCTATAAATCTTCTTGTACCTTGAGAGAAGTGCTTATTTACGCACCCTCCTCCATTTCTCACCTGTACATATTTATATAGCTCCGGGCAATCACCTCGCAAGCACTTTTTTTTGTATACTAACTTAAAGTTAAATTGAAATTCTTTCTGCAACCTAAATTTCCTGCTTCAGCTTGTTGAAGAAATGTCAGTTCATGTCCATCACTATAAACAATTTTTCCATACTTAACATTTAATACTGAAAGTTTACATGTAGTAGCCATTACCATGAAGTCCGTGCGCTGTTCAACACAATACTTATCATTAACAGTTCACACAAGGAAATTTCCAATATGCAAGAGGCAAGAAACCGAAACAGATTCTATCTGCAGTTGAGGCTGTGTCTGTAAACTAACTCTCTGTTTCAATGGACCAATCGCTCCCGATATGGAGCAGCCCTGAATCGGCAATGATAAAACTTTTGAAACAGAAGACACCTGTCTGAAGAGGCATGGTGACATGACATTGATGTTTGCTCCTGTATCAACAACGGCTGTGAAAGGAATGTTGGCAATAGAAATCTTAATCGAAGCCTGGACCTGTTCATCATAAATGTTGTTCATGTCTTGAGCTTCTTTGTCACGTGCAAGGTCATCTCGTAAGTCGGTCTCATGGTCGTACCGTATCGCATTAACATACTCAGAATCAGAGTATTCGTTAGTGCCCCCACTCAAAATCCGCAGCGACCTCTTGGAGGCTGAAAGGCGCTGCCTCTAATTTTCCGCAGGATGTTTAGTCTGTTTGTCATTCATAGCCTTAAGTGTTTGTTCCGTTTCATATTGGTGCTGGTTATGTGGTACAAATGCCGGTGTAAAGGGGTGAAATCCACTGGGTGCATTCACTTGTGAATAGAATACTTGAGACGGCTGCTGTCGCCCGATCTTTTGGTTACCGGCAAAACCATTTCCTTGTGAAGGAAAGATCTCATTTGGTGCTGTTTGAAAATTGTTCCGCGGTCCACTATCCCGGGAAAAGTTGTTTTGATGTTGTGCTGGGTGGCCTCCGCCTTGCCCATGCCACTTGCTATTTTTCGACCTATAAGTTTGATTGTACACTGGCCCATTTGAAAAATTACTACTCGTTTGTGGAGAATTTCCATACTGCTCAGGCGCTGAATTAAAGGGTGGGTTTCCGTACTGATGTTGTACCTGGTGGTTGTAAATTGGGTGGTATCTCTGCTGACTACTGTAATTGGGTTTCTGCTTCCATTTAAAATTATTGCCGTTTGTGTTTTCATAACGGCTGGCAGGTTGGTACCAGCGATCGCAGCAGCTCGCCCTCTCCTTCGACGCATTGTTGACCGCGTGCGTTGCGTTCTGCTGGCTGCCAGGGAAGAATTTGCCGCTGCCAACTTCGGAACGCACACCCTCGCTAATTAATTGTAAGGAATCCAGCACAGAAAGGAATACATCCGTGTCTTCTTCGGACACATTTACTAGTTTCTCTCTAATTGACACAGGGAGTTTGCTTTTGAGAATCATAATTACGTCCTTGGAATAAATCGGAGAATCCCAGAATTTAATTTTTGCTAGATACTTCTCAAAGTATCGCCGGAGACTTCCACGCTTCTCATTGAAAATTTCCGCACTATACACCTCCTTCCTTAATCTCTGCTGTACCCCATTACTCCAAAATTTTGCCAAGAACATTTTCTCAAACTCTTTATAATTCCTACACGTGTCTACCATTTCTGTTCCCCATAATGCTACATCAACGGAAATAAAGCCAGTGACGAACTGAATACGCTGTCTGTCTGTCTGTCCAGCTCCTGGGAAATATGCCGGAAAAATTCTTTAGGAACACGATGGGGTGTATTTCTCGCTTCTGCGGATGAAAAACAGGAAAAGTGCGATGCTTAATCACGCTTTCCTCTTGCATTAAACTCACATATGTGGGCGGATCATTTATTTTCCCCTCTCGGGGTTCAGCAGGACTGTTGTTTTGCATGTATTCAGGTGGTGAACCATAAGGAGTTGACTGACATTCGTCACTGTCAATAGAGTTGTTCCCTATAGCTTGCGTATGCTTGTGCGGATTTTCTACCCAGTTTCTCAGAAATCTGACTTTGTCCACTACTTGCTGCTTCCACTCAGGAAGATCCCGTGTAAGTGTCCTTCGAATCTGTCCCAATTCAGAAACCACTGTGTCTCCCGACTTACCAGGAGCAGCTAAGATTTCATATGTTACGTGCTTGACAGTCTCTCTAAGCTCCTCCCTGACCTTCTTTTCGATAAAAATATCTTTACCCTTTATCCATTCAGGGTAGTGTTCCGACAATGCCTCCGCGTGTGCTTTCACAGTGCTCTTAACCTGTTCTTCGATATTGATTGAGTCTATGTGCCTCGACAGATCCTCTGCTACATCTTCAATGTCAGATACTGCATTTCTAACTGAGTTTATTTCTTTGGTAGCTGCCTAAATTTTTGTGATTAATGTTCCAGATGCTTCAGCTATTTCACTTTTCGCCTGTTTCTGCATTTTCAGAATTTGATCACTGATCTTAGTTTGCACCTCACCCAAATGGGTATTTAATTCAGCCGTAATTTCTTTATGCACATCTGTTTTGATTGTGCCTACCTGTGTTTTTACTGATTCGCTCACAGCATCTAATCGGGCGTTAACAGTCTCATTCTGTGTTTTTATAGTCTCATTTACTGCGTCAAACTGTTGTTTCAGCATTTCCATTAACGCATCGAGGTCATTTGTAGCTGCAGCGGGAGGAGTTTGGACTTCAGGGTCACTTCCCCCTGTTACATACGTAGTTAGTTCAGTTTCCACACGGGAACCTCCCGTTCGCAATCGTAAAGGCTATGGAATACTGTTTACGTCTTCACTCCCATCTCCTGTTGTCACCTGTCTCTGTTTACTATCTGCCATTTTCGTCAGTAAATCACGTGAAAAATGAAATTCTATCTGGCGAGGAGACAAGATGGAACCTAAACGTTTCAGACAAATGAATGAAGATGCTCTTCACTGCAAATTGCACACAATATCCACCATGTTGAAAATGTAATACAGCTATACTAACAATGGAGAAAAATAATTTCTATTATCAGACTATGAAGAATTTTACTTTGAAAGATAAAATAAAGCAGATTTTCTATAGCGGGAAGGAGATAGAAGGGATGTGGATCGACTTGGAAAAGCAACGTTGCTACTGAAGCACTACACTGCGTATGCAAAATTCTGACTTTTTGATGGCTTGGTTACCGCTATGTTGTCTCAGCAAATTCGCGTCTCTGTTCTTTTCTTTTCTCTCGGTAATTAAACTGCGTTATCGATCAGCGTATTTTCCATCTTTCTCTCAGAGGGATGATGTGTAAATGAAACGACAGAACATTTATTAACATAAGCACATAGAAAATTTTCCAAGCATTTGAACTAATTTTTGGTCAGGTCCCTGTTCGGGCGCTAAGTGTGATGTAACAAAATAAAAGTGATGTTGTTATTCAATTAAAAAGTTGGTGTTTGAGATTTCGCTTACTGTTTTATCAATCACAATTGGCGTAAGAATCATGGATTGACCGTTGTCATAAAATATTGCATAATGAAATGTGAATAGTTTTTACTTGCAGTTTCGCGTGGTTTGAGGCAGTCACAACTGGCGTGCTATTTATTAAGAAATTGCGTTATCGTCTTTCTAATTACTTCATGGTCGTAGATACGGTCATACCCGGTCGTGAGGTTATTGTTATGAGAAAACAATTTCCTAAGGGACCAGAAAGTTCTTAAGGGCGCAAAAACAACTGTAACATCACACAAAAGGGAAATTCAGTATTAAAGCGGATGCAAGAAGACGATAAAACAGTTTCCTTTTTATCAATGTAACACGCACATTGGACTGCTGATCTTGGTGTCTGTAATCTTAGCAAAATGCATAATTAAAATGAAAATAATACTGAGGAGATAATAGGAATGAGCACTGCTAAATGATTCAGTATTCCCAGAACAAATATTTATTATAACTGAAACATATATCGTACCTTAAGCTTAGTACTACAATGACGGTAGATTTTTATGTCCGTTTCATGTCTATTGAGCGCTCTTTTATATAGCCATTGTACTCTTTGAGTTGCTCGTGTGTCGTCACGATAAGTTATAACAGTTCTTCTTTTTACACTTCACTCAAACTTAGACGGAACATGTTTTTATTTATTTAGTAAAAAATTAGATCAGACCGCCACAAATCTGCGTCCGTCTTACTTAAGAAAAACAGTACAAGTGTTTAGCGCTGAAGGCCTCATTTGTTCTCCAGCGAACAAAATAGTGAAGGATCGCGTATCTATCCGTATTCTTCTGTTTATATTGCCGCCCAAAGACGACGAGTTACCTTATTTAGGAAATTCCTCCGTCACTATGCGACGCCTTATTATACATTAATCATTCTTTATAAACAAGTATTTGCCTTCTGGCTGAAAGTATTAACTATTTGCTGTTTTAATGAAGCCAAAAATAGCGAATATCACAACATGATAGTGTTCCCACTTGCAACACCATTTTACATTGGGCTGAATAATTTCTTTTATGAGAACAGTGACGAGTGGAAAGCCACCAGGGATGCCTCACTCGGAACGCACTGCAGAGAATGTAGAAAGAGTTTGGCAAGTCGTACTAGCTGGTCGTCGATCCGCTAGGAGACATTCTGCTGAACTGAACCTCAGTAATCAGTCAATAAAGCGTATTTTGTATATTGACGTGGGATTTTATTCTTACAAAATGGTTGTAGTGCAACAATTGAACCCTAGCCATTATGTACAGCAGCTAAATTTTGCTCAAGAAATGGAATTCGTAGTTGAGCAAAATGGCAGCATTATTTTGCTCGAGTGCTAAAGCTCATTTTTATTTGAACATGGTAAATCAGCGGAACTGTCATTAATGTGCCACTGAAAATCCAAAACTAACACACGAGAGACCATTAAATAGTCCCAAGGTGACTGACCGGTGTGCTGTAACTGATACAAATGTTACTGATCCATACTTTTTCCTAGGCAACGGGAACACTGTAACTGTAACCTCAGAATATTATAGCCGGATGATCACTGAAGTCTTCCTACCTAAACTAAGAGGAAAATGTATTCCTGTCCGGTGAGTTTGGTTTCAGCAGAAGGGGACCACAGCTGGCACAGCAAGAATGTCAGTGAAAGTTATTTGGGCTGTTTTTCGTGGGCACGCTATTTCCCGGTTTGGTAACATTAGTTGGCCTCCTCTTTCCCCAGACCCATCCGTGTGCAATTACTTTTTGTGGCGTTACCTCAAGTCACATGTAAATGATCTTAAACCACCTACACTTGACCTGAAAAAGCAATTCATGTTGAAATTGTTCACATTGACAGAACAATATCAGAGAGAGTGGAAGCCAACTTCCAAGAGTGGCTCCAGAAATGTACTGCTGAAAACGGCCATCACCTGGCAGATGTTGTTTTCGAGCATTAATTTTGTGAAATGGCAACATCATTTGAGTGGTATTCTGTAAATAAAAATTTTTTTGAAGCACAAGTAACAATATATTTTTTTAACATCTGTACATTATGGCTCACCCTTTAGAATGTAGCCAAATTACATCAGACAATGAGGAGGAAATGAGGTTAGAAAATGCAACAAAATAGCTGATGATGGCTGAAGCAGAGAGAATACAGTAAACACCAAGGTTGGTGATAAGAACAAAATCATTTCTGAGAAATTATAGTCACAAAACTGTAGTAATGAAAATCACTAAACATACAGTACTTTTAAGTCACTAATGAAATTGATGTCGGAAAGAAGGGTTGTACAGCTTTTGCTGGTGTGTATATATCATCCTCCATAAAAGCGATGAAGAACCTATAACCGATAATAAAAAATATGGGATAGAAGGTCCCTCGACAATAGCCTGTACTGAACCGAGAGTTTGAATACTAACAAATTACAATCACATCCTAGTGACAGACCCCACACGGTCTACACTGAGTGCACAGCAAATCACCGGTACTCGGAGCTTAGTGCTTTTGTTGTAGGTGGCCAAACCTTTGCAGGCTGCTTACAGGTATGCGGGATGAGGTTAACCTATTGCTTCTCCCATTGCACAGTTTCACTATTGACACCAGCTGTGACAAGCCCTAAGATCAGAGTACCGATGCTTTGCTGCACAGTCATTGTGGTCGTCATGTAGTCACTGTACATGTGGGCTGTCATTAGGATGTGCTGGATAGTCTATAAGTAATTAAATTGTTGATTTGCTATGGGCTATTGTCCAGGGTCCATCTATTCTATATTTTCTTCCTCTTTTTAGGGAGGGTGATGTAAGGACCGTTTGGGCCATTTTATAACTGACTATCTGCATTTGGCAGGCAATGCCAATTTACCATTGAAGGTTGAGTCGCTCTCTTTCCTACAGCAATGTCTTAACTCCTTAGCTTTTAACTTAATAATTTTTTTATTATTTATTTCTTTTTTTTCAAATGATGTTCTAAAAAATAATATTTTTTGATTGAAGGAAAACTTCCCATAATGAATGACATTACATAAAGACATAAAGATGGCTTTTAAACCTCAAAATAATGAGTTACAAAATTTTGAAAATCACCAGTAACTCGTGCAATGCACTTTGACTAAAATGCACTGTACACGACTCAGTGACCTCGATTTAACAAAGTGGGAGGAGCTACCAAACACGTGACCACATCAGTCCTCCCACTCCTACTACCTGAGCCTGAATGCTATCTGTTCTAAAAATGTCCGTCATTTCTGCCTCTTCCTTTATTTATGGCAAAATAGCTCCTGACGATTATAAAACACTGTGAGCATCCACAGTATAAATAATATAATTTACGAATTAAAATGAATGCAAATCTGGCCAGGATTTAGTTAGTATCGCATATTTCTTTAACTGCGTGAAAGATCTGTCAGATCCTGACTTCTTACAGTATCTCCCTCACACAGTGTCGGTCACTGAATTTGTACTAGATTGTATGACTTTAGGTATCACACCTGAAAAGTGTTGTCTTAAGAAAGGTTAATATTTTAAACCGAAGTTGAATGAGTCTTTCACCTAATAATAATGTTATAAAATTTGAGAATACATAAAATGAAGTTATTATGGTGTTTTGCACAGGGTTGTAAGAAAACTAAGAAAATCTGTAATATCAATTGTAACAAAATGTTTGGTTAAGAGAATTTATCAGTATCAAAGAAAATAGAAAGACAATTTACAAAAACCTTTGTCATGTGAGCACAGGTGCACAATCCAGGCACCTGCTGCAGGAGTCTGTACGCAACAACTCTGTTGAGGAGACAGTGTTGGTAGCCCCTCGGTTAATGTGGGCAGTCATTTGCTCAACAGTTGCACTTCTATTCACCCATACACATGACTGCAGTCATCACTCACCCCTGTCATATATGGCCCATTGGACAGTACAGTTGTCTCAGCTCCGGTTTAGGATAGTGCTGTTTTTCCACGCTGGGTATACTTTAACCGCAGCAGCACACGAACAATTCAGAAACTTAGCGTGTCAAAAATGCTTCCACTCTTGGCCTGAAAAGCCAGTCACCCTGCCCTACTGGACATTGAATAAACCACTCCATTTACGTATTACAACAATGGCTGCTCTGATTTCTGTGTCCCGTTAACATGTTTTGTGCACCCTCCATTGCTACTGCTGTCACCACCCATCTATGAGTAGTTATTGCATGTTGATGTCAAACTTAGGTGGTGGTCACATCAATGTGACTGGACCATGTATTACCTCCAGTATAACTCATTGAAAATAGAAGGGGTGGACAAAAACATGGTAACAGCACATACCCACCTAATACAGTGTAGGAAAAGCATTGACTTTCATAACACTTTGTTGTATCTGAATGGGTAAATACAGGTCCTGTACGGTTTTCCAAGAAACAGTATACCATTCTTCGTGCAAAATAACGGGAAGTGATAGTAGCGATGTTTGAGGTGGATAGCAATCACGCGTCTTTTTCTTCAATAATATTGAGAGTTAGCTGTGGTAGCCAGGGAGATGTGGCAATTCATCCTGGTGCTCACAAAACCTGTCCTGGGGAAAGTGGGCTCTGTGAATAGGGACCCTGTCGTCCCAGGTCACAGCATCGCCAATGGGAGACAAATAGTGTACACTGGAAGGCACACAAATAGTGTACCCTGGAATGCACGTGATCAGCCAAAATAGTCAAATAATGATAGTACTGTAACCTTGGGGTCTACACATTACCATGATATGCTGCCCAAATCATCACTGAACCGTGTTTCACTCTTAGAATGTAAACTCAGCCAGAAGTTGGAAACAGTGTGAAAAAAGACTCACCTGCCAAAATGACTTTATTCCATTGCTCTGCAGTCCAGGTTTTATAGATTCAGGCATTTGTATCACTGGTTTTGGAATTCCAGCTCACCATGAAAATCCTAGCTTGTGTTGTCTTAGTGATGAATGGGTTCATGAGTGTGACATTCTACAGTGACGTATGCATTGGTCATCCTCTTACATTTTCACATTCATTGAGCATCTGCCACAGTCAGTCTGTCTCTGTCTGTCTGTCTCTCTCTCTCTCTCTCTCTCTCTCTCTCTTTCTCTCTCTCTCTCTCTCACACACACACACACACACACACACACACACACACACACACACACACACAGCAATGTCACTTAGTGTATGAAGTTTTTCCACATTCCCTGTATGTCGTGCAAATCTTCGATATGGGACCTCCTGCAACACCAAAACCAAAAACTTGGGCTACATTGGTCATGGAAATGCCCATATCTCACCATATGGGCACTAACAATTTGCCCTCATTTGTATCCACTTATCTCTGTCATAATACACTCACAACTACAAAGAAAACTGTTCTTACCACGCCTGACACTTGCAATGTATTGCGCAAATTGCACAGGTGCCATTCGTGGTGAAATACATTTCTCGTGATGTTTCTGTGCTTTTGTCCACCCCTCTATAATATGTGGGCACCAGGAAAAGGTAATGAGAGCTTGGAGGCTTCTGACTTGCATTTTCCAGCAGGAAAAACTGAAATGACTTTAGAACTCTTAAAATAAACATATCTTTATCTGATCAATTCCAAGTATTTCCAGAATGTGAACAAAATGATAGTAAATGACTAATATTTCACTATTTCTTGCGTTCATCAACCGAGTATGCTGCTTCAAGCCAGACTGTTGTATAATCTACACTGTAGCCCCACAGGAATAGTATTCACTTTTCGTTTGTTTCATGTTACTTTACTTCACCTCCCTCGCCTCATATGGGCAGGGGTGAGTTGTCAACAGATGTTGTACTCACTTTAGCCAAGTGCAAAGTAACAAACTAAAAGTGCTGCTTTCGTGTCAAGAATTATGTCTCATTATAGTTGTAGGCTATTGTGTTTCACGTCAGTTGCTCAGAGTTAAAATTTTGCCTTCGGTGGTATGTGTGAGCACGTGTTTTACAGTATGGTGTAATGCGTTGTTGCTGCCTGTTTGTTTTATATGCTCCGTATGCCTGCCTCACCTGATATTACCTAACATCTATAGGAACCACTACACAACAGGACGTCGGCTGCACAATGTGGCCATTTGATAATTCCTATGGTATGTAAGTGAATTATTTCAAGAATGATGATGACAACCGTTAAAATAACATTCTTTGGTTTGTGTGATTCCATGTCTTGATGTAGGTCATAAATGAAGTCAATATAATTGCCTGTGGTCGGTGGCCCCATGAAGTGATAGTCAATTTAGACACGGTTAATTTACCAACACCTTCACCTATATCATGGTGCTCAGAGGTTGAGTGGCAATGGAATTCTCCATAAATTTTAATTTGTGAATGTTTCGATGGCTCTGATAGTAATATCTGAAGTGTTAAGATTTGATGAAATATGTTATTAGCGTCGTTTACACAACCCAAATAATGTGCGGTGAATTTTCAGATATATCGGTTATGCTTGGTCTTTCGATCAGTTGGCTGTCTTGCAAAATCTGTAGACAGCAAAAGCGATTAATCTTTTATTATAAATCGACAGTCTTGGAATTGGCCACTAATTGCAGATTGCATACGTAATGACTTTCTGGGGCAACAAATATTTGATCTTTATTTCGCGTAATAAGTGGGCGAATTTAAAAAATTTAAAATGCTTCCATAATTAAATCGTTAAAGAGGTAAATTCTTATGTTAAAAGTTTAACACAAAAACAAGCATTACTGTTAGAAAGTGTGTGTTTGCCTTCAGGCATCAAGTGAGGTAGCACAGTTGTTAGAACTCTGGACTTGCATTCGGGAGGACAATGGTTCAAATTGGCATCCGGCCATCTTGATTTAGGTTTTCTGTGATTTCCCTAAATTGCTTCAGGCAAATGCGAGGACAGTTGCTTTGAAAGGACACGGTCGACATCCTTCCCCATTGTTCCCTAATCCAGTGGGACAGGTGACCTTGCTGTTTGGTCCCCTTCTCCAAATCAACTAAACAGCTGGAGGCAGTGTAACTGACGGTGTGCAAATACCCGGCCTTTATTCATTCAGTATATGAGAACGAGAGCTCTTAGCATCTTCCAACGAACTTTACACATAATTTCAAATCTTTACAAAACTTGTTCTTGCTGATATCCCCCATAAAATGGTGAAAGTAAGTTTATCACTTACTACATTTTCGCTATTCATGCAGTAATAGTTCAGCATCAGACATGACGTTTAATTTTTTACTTCTTTACTACCGACTGTACTCGACTTTGCAGACAGATCTACGTATATCACTGAATGTACCTGGAAGATTACAGAAGTGTCTGCGATAGCATGTGTAAATAGGCAGCCTGGACTCGCAATGGATCATCGTCATTTGCAAGAATGGTAGCCATGCTATAGGCCACGATATGAAAATACGTTCATGAGGCACATGGAATTTGCTGTAAAAGACTGTATTCACAGTGGTAGTTAGATACTTTCGGCAGAAGTAACCCAATAACATCAGACGATGGTGTGGTTGAAAAATATGGTAAAGGTAATACTCACTCAAACGAAGTTGACATTCAGAGTGGTGGCTGATGGTTCCAACTGTAAGAGGGAAATGCCTTTACGGTCCCTCCTATCAGCCACTGCACCAAGTGTCAACTTTGTTTTCACGTATAGTATGTCCACATGATACCCCTTTCATTGCGTGCAATTGCAGATGCATGGGGATAAAAAGGCAAGCACAAAAATTTGTGGAAAGAATGCATGTACACATGGGTGTTCTCGTGTCCACACATTGCCTCATTGTGCATTAAGCAATATGTTATGAATCCCCTTCTTTGCTTGGGAGCTTATTTTGTGTTTCTTGTGCTGAAAAGGCAACAGAACAAGAAAACACAAATGCCACTGTAGCTAAAGAACAACAGGGGTATGAGAAATACAAAGTAATGACAATGTTTTGTCTGGAAATTTCAGGAGGAGGTTACAACCGGGTTTTAGATTTTCTGCTTGGGAATAAAATGTCCTCAGCTAGTGACTACTTTTATACCTGTTTGAAGTATTTACTCCTTATTTGAAAACAAAGGATTTCAGTTTTATCAAATTTGTAACTTGTAATGTGGAATAATTGTAATTTATTATGTGATTGTTTTGTATCTCTTTTCACTGTAAGAAATGCCTAAGCTTGTAATGATTAGCACATTTTGTTCCTATGCAGTATTACAATTTATACCTATTTGCATCAATAAGTATTGTGCTCATGTATAATTACATATGATCCATCTCATATCCATGCTGTTCTATTGCAAATAGATCAATGGAACACGAATAAATAAATAAAAATGATTATTCCTGAAACTGAGGACTCAGTCATTTTGTTCAATTTACTTTGAATGTGTCAGCTGCATTTAATCATGAATTATTATACTGTAATATGGGGTAAAATAGGACACCTTTTTTTTTTCTTCTAGTGGTTTCTCCAATTTAACTAAAGTATACCTACGAACTTTTTATTCCCAAAATCCTGGTGACTTTGTAGCCCCTATATTTTGTGAACATTTTCAATTTAGTTTCACATCTGACAGTGTTTTGAAATGAAAATTCATGTGTCCTGTGTTAACCCACAGATAGGGGTAACATATGACATTGGCATTTTATTTTACAAAAAAGCTGTTGTTTGTGTGTTTTCCAACGGAAGGCTAATGAAAGGTATTTAGAATCAAGTAATAATGAAGAAAAAAGAATTTTGTTTTATTTTAATACCAAGCATTGGTCATAATTTCAAATTTTCATCGATAAAAAAACTGAAACAGATCGTAGTTGAAATTGAAACTTGTAACATCCTCTAATTCAATTTTTGATGTCATTTCCAATTTCATTAAATCAACATCATCTGGGAAAACATGTTTTGTTACATTTTAATGATTTCATCAAGAACTTGCCTCCTTAGTGTCCTTGTTGTACAGAAGTTTTATGACTACAAATGCACCTTCTGGTACAAAGCTTGGAGAAAACTTTATACTTTCAGATGGAAATTGGTTTTCTTCATTTTCTCCTGCTGGTCTCCTCTACAGATGTTTCAAGAAGGGACATGTTACCATCCGGGTCAGAGTCATGAACTGAATACATCTCACATTGATCACTACATGATGTGTCGGGTTTCTTATCTTTGTTGCTGTTGACATGTTTCTTTAAAGTCCCAGGAACTGTAGGTGTAGTGTAATCACTTGGTGATACAGTTTTTCCTGCAGGAAAACGTATTCTTTTCCTTTTACTTCGGAGGGGTTGTGTTTCTTTTCTTCTGGTTTGCTCAAGAAAATTTTCTATGGTTTGAATCCATTCTGGTTCATTTCCCTCAAGATTGAGATTGGTGATTTGGGGTCCAGACAATTTTCTCAGCACTTCTTCTCTGTCTATAAGATCAATGCCTGTACTTCTCAACCCCGATTTCAGATGCTTTCCACAATTGTCACCAAATTCATCAAGACATTGTTTTAGCAGTCCAGGAAACCTGCCTTTTGGAATAATTCTTCTCTTCCTCTGTGTCCAGTCATCAACAACAGTTTTCCGCTTAATTTATAAAGTCTTTAACATAATGCAGCGCTTCAGCAGCTGTGAATTGTTCAGCCAAGAAGAAATTCAGCATTCAGTTGCAGGGTAAAAAAGTTTTACCTTGCAACTGAAGGCTGAAATTCTTATTGTTTAATTTTTAAAGGCCTGGAAAAGCCAACATTAAGTGGTCGGCATAAGGCCGTGCCTTTGGGAGGAAGTAAAACAAATCTGATATTTCCAGAATGAGATTTTCACTCTGCAGTGGAGTTTGCGCTGATATGAAACTTCCTGGCAGATTAAAACTGTGTGCTGGACGGATACTCAAACTCGGGACATTTGCCTATCGCAGGCAAGAGCTTCTGTGAAGTTTGGAAAGTAGGAGACAAGGTACTGGCAGAATTGAAGCTGTGGGGATGGGTCGTGAGTTGTGCTTCGGTAGCTCAGATGGTAGAGCACTTGCCCGCAAAAGGCAAAGGTTCCGAGTTCTAGTCTCAGTCCGGCACCTAGTTTTAATCTGCCAGTAAGTTTCAAAACTGGTGTTGTTATTCTGACATTCAGATATTACCTTTGCTGATATGTGGCTGCTTAAATTGGCTCTAATGAAATTTTTTTGGAGATTCAGCGCTGAATTGTTTGAAATAAGGCAAAGCTACCATTTCAAACCAATGTTCATAAATTTCCACATTTCCCTTAATTATAAACTGGTCCTTTTGTACTGCGCCCCCCCCCCCTCTCCCAAAAACATGACCAAAACAGTCGATTTAGTTGAATCGACAATTCTTTCAGGATGTCAGCAGCCACGTTTGATAGTGGCTGATTTTCTTCCTGTGTCATCAGTCATATTGGTGTCGTCATAGTTTACAGTAAGATGTGGTTTTATTCAAGGGATTGTTGTAATTCATCAAAATATTGGTTTACTATTTCTGAAGCGACTTGAGCTCTTGATCTTTGCCCATTCTGAGACAATCTTTGTGGGAGTTTTCGTTTGTGACAAGATAAAACTGATAAAACCCAATCTTTGCCTGGTAAATTATTGTTGAATCTCCTCTCAATAATTCCTCTGTGGTCAAGGAATGGTTTCACAACTAGATGAACGTCTAAAGGTATCAAAGGGAAGCTGCAGTCTCCTGCAGAAATTATACAAGACACAAGGACACACTTATCATCTTCAGCTTGTATATGAAGGTCTACAGTGGATCTGGTCACCTCATATTTTTCAGCAGCTCTTCTTAGAGGCATACCTTTATTTTTCATTTCGTCAATCGCTTTCTGTAGTTGTTCATGAGTAAAACGACGATATTTACGTGGCCCAGGCTTCCTTTTTGGATTTCCAATCATACTGATTCTCCTAAAATAGAAAAAAATGCTATTAATATGTTGAAATTGCACTTACAAATAACAAGAGAGGTAACATTGGACACTGAAAAAACAAGGAGGTAACACAGGACACTGCCCCATGTTATCCCATCATTGCTCCTTCAAAGAATTTTCGCAAGGAGCGTTACTTGTGTTGGCAGCACTGAACTTACAAGTGTGCTACTGTAACAGCAATATTTGAGGTTGTGTTATGGACGCATTGGTACTGACTCAATAATGGTCATTTCAGAACAATCAAAGTTTCTTGAGGCATATTTTAACAGTAATTTATTGACATGACGTTAATAAATAAGTTCAAACTCAGCTTCACCAAATGAAACAACTTTTTTTTTCTTAAACAAACCAGCACTTTTCTGACAACGTCCTCATAACATAAGCGGTATCACTAGATCACCAGTGTCGCCACAATGTGCACTTAACACAATCGATGTCAAAATGGCTCATGTTACCCCACTGTTCTATATTACCCCATTTTGCATTATATGGACTAATACTCGACAAATTTGGAATTTTATAGACGACAGAATCCACTAGAACGGTCGTCGTGTTTTTCAGCTTCATATTTTTTTCATCATCACATACTGGTACATCACTTCATTTGTTCAAATGTAAGGCTTGTCAGTTGTTCTTTTAATTCGATGCAGTGTGAATACAATTCCGTAATTTTCATATACACTTTTCATTTATTTTCAGCTTAATCTTCTCAGTTTTCCTACTTATGGTGCATTGTTCTTTGTAGAAATGTGATTGGAGACTTTTTATCTAATACTTGATGCTCAGGGCAACATACTCGAGATTTTATTCAAATAATCTTCAGATGCAGCATTCCACACAACTTTTAATTTTGTGTCTAATCATCTATAAACTTATGCTTGCTTCTTTTTGAGTCAACAGAGAATATTGCACATAAATCACTGTACAGCATAACCTCAACACACTACGCAGTCACCCCGTTAACATGGGGCACCTAACACCCGAATCGTAACCCAATTTTCAAATACCGCTTCCAGGTGATCATGTAAACATTTCAAAATCGATTCTGGAAATCCGCTTCTGGTTGCTGATTTTCCAACTGCGCAATCGATTTTCAGTACCATGTAAATTCAATCAGTTTTGAGACGTTCTTGAGCTGTCAGGTTTCGTCACGTTTTAAAAAATTTTCAGCTAATATGGACAAATTGTTTTTTTTACAGTGATGGGTAAGTAGAAATATTAGGCTGGAGCTGTTTACACCACGTCTAATCTCAGAGAAATACAGATGGCACTGAATAAATCATACACTGTAACAGCTGTTTTCCAGTCGCCATATTTAAGGCCATTCGCACACGCAGTGACTGAAAAGCAACGCAACGGGTCAGCGATGTCTGATTGCAGACTGGCTTGCAACGCAGCTCCGCACACGGCGCAACTCTGCAATGTGAAACTACAGGTTGCTGTTTGCAAAGTTGGTGGAGAAGGAGTATTGTCTCTTGTACCTGAGCATCTTTTGATTACAGGCCATGTCGAGCACAGATTCTAGCACAGAAGATGTGATCTTCTGTTATTATTATTGCTTATGAATTTCTTCCATACATTCACAGAAATATAAACTGTACCTGAATGTTCCTTTCATGTCGACTATAATTAAATTCCGTGAATGAATGAAACCAACATTCTTCACTTTGATGTGTTGTCGATTACTGTTATTTTGAAACCCTGCAGTTGATTACATTTATACACATGGAAATGTGGTGATAGTGGTTTATGATTTTTATATCATTTGTATTTGAACACCACTGTATTTAACACAAATAGTAGATTTAAGGCATCTTTGTCTTTTCCGCCGTTTTGAGGTTTGTTTGCGCACAACAACGTAACAGCATTGTCACACAAAGAATACTCCAATTATGAATTATCTATTTTCTTTGTACATTTGTTCCCAATGATTTACTGGTAATTTTATTATAAACAATAGATATGCAGTACATTACATACCTGTCATGTGAACTTCTTTTCCGACATGTCTGTGAAATCTCTCTTGCACCAGCCTGGAAGCTTGTAATTATATAAAATGGAATGTTTGTCTACTTCCCGCACAGAAGTAATGCTTAAAAACTTGCTCCTTCATCCTCATAATCACGTAAAACAAAGCTGATGTCGTGGACACGACGCAACTCAGATCGCTTGCAACGCGGGCGCCGAGTCGCGCGCAACTGGTTGACAACGCGTTGGGAGCGTTGATGTACCGGTGAGTTGCGCCGTCTGCGGAGCCCCATTTGACAATATAGGAAATGGCTCGGTTGGCAACTGCCGTCGGCAGTGGGTTGCATTTGAGTCGCTGCGTGTGCAAAGGGTCTGACTGGACTAGCAAATCCGCTTCAGACCTTAACATGTAAACACGACAGCAAAAAATTGTTTCCGAAATTTGGTTTTCGTCTTTCGGAAGATGTGTCCCACGTAAACGACACATATGGACCCCAGCTATCCGACATCTGGTGAAGAGCGTGCATTCCCACTGAAGGCGGGTATCAACGCACTATATGCACAGCCTCCATTTCCAATTGTGCATGCGTAGTTGCGCTGTTGGAATGTGTGAACACACGTTAAACAATACTTGGAACAAAGTGTTTTGGAGAGATGCTTAATGTGATGTATCATTGAAGCCAAGGTACATATTTCGTAATACACACGCATAAACATGAAAGACATCAAGGATACTAATCGGTGGTGGGAGAAGCAAAGTTGTCTCAGAGAGTTAAAGCGTTTTTTAACTTCCGTGGCATGGCATTTTCCCCCTCATCTATTCGTAAAACTCGAAATTCCAATAACTGACGACAGTGTGTACAATACTCGCCAAGTTCTTTTCAAGACATAAGTATCTCATTTAGAGGCGTTCGACCTCGTTTTTAATAGCAAACGCCGCACTGCAGAACTCATTTCGAACCACGGAGGAATCGTGGTATCCATCCCACACTGAGAGGTTAAAATCTAACCTAATTCTTGCATTTAACAGGTTCTAACCTCACCTCCACGGACCCACCCAGAACTGACGGAGATCGGACGCACTCTATAGCGTTATCACCATCCAGAGTTGGTGACACTGATTAGTTCTTTGGTCAGCGACTGTGTTAAGCCCTTTCTACACACGACTTACGAGCTTGCAAGATTACTCATGATGCACATTTCCGCCGTCGCTTACCGTGTAGAGGGACCTACTTGCACGAGATTCACGCGTACAATCGCTAGAAGGCAGAATAGGATTGATCCTATTCTCACGCGTGTGTAGGTGCTTCGTGCATGTGCAAACGTCCAAGTACGTAGCGCAACTGACAAACCGCTCGAAGTTCTTTGTGAATTGTGTCTCCTGCTCAACGAAACGTTGTAGTTCTCATAAAATTGAGTTAATGGGGTCAAACTTTGGCTATAAGCATTCAGTGGAATTTAAACGATAAGACGCTTGTATGAAGAAGTGATTGTAAACCAGTGATCCGGGTCTATCTGGAATTGCTCTTAAGAAAAATGTTCTCGTTCATTCGCATATGCACATGCACTCGCACAAAAGCCATAAAGTGTATTTTAATGAAAGGAAAAACGTAAGTTAATCTAGTACATTAATATTGGCAACAGAAAAGCAACATTTCTATTAGTTTATCCATGATTTCCATCTCTTACAGTGAGGTCGTTTACAGATGCAAGTGATTTACTTTTATATAAACTGCACGAAAACAGCTAAATACAGCGTCACAATGTTCATCTGAAATAGTTAAACATAGTAATCATTACAAAAGGACATAGAATACTTGATAGTCACGAAAAGTAAATTTAAGCCGTCGGTTCACTTGCTGGCAGTTGACAACAAAAACAGTACATACGTAGAGCACACGGCTGGACAGGCATGTACCCGTGTAACCACTATTTTATAGTTGAACCGTCTGTCGCGTGGAGCGCTGCGGTAGACGGCGGCTTTTTTGTTCGTGTCGCACGTCCTGTGTAAAACGGGCTTAAATTTTTCAACTTTTTCCTACGAACAGACTACAAAGAAAGTTGACACTCGGCCCTGTAGATGGCGGGGGCAGCGGAATCGACCACTTTCTAGCGAGCTAGCTGTGTGGTTTGCTTGGACGAATCGAAGACACCGACACAGTCCAGAGTAATTTCCATTCCAAGTACTCTAAAGATCCTCCTAGAGTGGCATAAATGACATGGGAAATCATCAGGTCGTTTAAGCACATCTGACAACGTCGTTAGGAGAGTGAGGCAACGTTTCGTCAGCAGGCTTCGAAATCGACACGGCGTGCATCTCGCGAACTGCAAATCCCACATACGACCGTTTTACGTGTGTTGAGAAACTGTTTGCATTTGAAACCGTGCAGACTGACGATTGTATAAGCAATGAAAGACACTGATAAAATTGCTCTCAACAACTTCTGTGCAGATATGTTATGTCGATAACATGAGCATGAACATTTCCTGAATAAAATCATCTTTTCTGACGAGTCGACTTTTCACTTAAGTGTCAAGGTTTACTCACATAACTGTAGGATTTGGGGCAGTGAAAATCCACATCAAACATTGCAACATGTTCGTGATAGTCCTAAACTGAACGTTTTACATGCATTGAGCAAGAACAAAGTGTGTTTATGGGGATTCATCAAGGATATCGTGTTTGTACCTCCTGTGCCGGCTTCTCTAACTGAACTTAGCGCACGAATTGACGCCGCCACTGAGCAAGTTACACCTGCAATGCTACAGCGAGTTTGGGAAGAAATTGACTTCCGATCGGATGTGTGCAGGATAACCAACGGAAGCCACATACAACATCTTTAGTTTAAAATTAAAAAAAAAAACTTGATGTGTTTCCCTACAAAATAACACTAAACCCAGTTCTCTATCTTCTTTCGATAAAATTATATGAATTTTTAAAGTTGTAAAGTCCTTTTGAAACGCCCTGTATGTGAACTGTTGCGAAAAGCTGCCAAAGCATGAATTTTGATTGCTGTAGAAACGCTCACGAGCTACAATAACACCCATTTCTTCATAAAATCTGGAAGCTCTTGGGGAAATGCCCCACCGTAAAATCACATTCCATGGTTTGAGCATTCCAGGTTGTAAAATGGACATGGAGGATTTTGGAACCTTTGAGTGTTATCGACCTTACTAGCACACCGAAAACTGGTGTTCATCGTAACAACGCACTTTTAATAAGTTTTGAAATTATGAAATTTTCAACAGGTTTCCGTGAACAGTTGTTTAAAGTAACGTATTCTTTAATGGAATCGTGGGAGGCCAACATTTACTTCAAGTCACATCGAGGGAGACCACAATTTGCTATTTCTCTACAATTTGTTGATGCCTTGCAAAGTCTAGTGCCCCAATACGTAGATGGAAGGCAAATATATCAAACTTGAAATACATAGACTAAAAAAAAAAAAAAAAAAAAAAAAAACTACTGTATTTCATACCTAAAGTTAACAGATAGTTTTGTCTGAACCTCAAGTTAGAGAATTTGCTTAATGAAGATGATGATAACGTGGAATGTGAAGTGTTGGGACAAGTCCCAACTATGTGTGGTGCATTAAGTGTCTATTATTTATGTTCTGATTCCAGTTTTACATTGATTACAAATCATACTACAGTTAAAAGACGCAATTGCCTCTAGCCTATATATACAAAATTTATAGATCAACAATAATAACAAATATTAAATGATATTATGATATTAAAAAACAGGACTGGTGGTTTCCCTACAAATTTGATTTTTACAAATATCTGTTTTTCTCTAAACTTTCCATATGTGCTTTGGGCCCTCATGGTTCTCAGTGGCTGAATTGTGATCATAGTTCACGCTAGTAAGTGAAAGAATCACAGACTACCTTTAAAGTTCACCGCAATATGACACATAGTACACTCGTAATGTTACGGAATAGCTGTAGTTCTTAATAGCAAGTATTGAATCGTAGGGGATTGGGTTTTGAATGGACACATACTAACATGTAACACAACAACCGCAAAATGAAATAACAGCAACACATAGGAAACGTAAGCAGGGCAGAAGCAGGAAATAACGAAAAAGCAACACAGAATTTCTAAAGGAACAGTCACTACATACGTAACGAAAAAATTACAAATCTTGGAATCGATAACCCAGAAGTGAGCTGTATAGCTCATTTCTAGTTGTCGATTCCAAGGTTATTTAACGCTTTTTTGCAGTAGTACTGGAAGCGATACCATACAAGTAAATCCTAAAAGGAAATAGGGAGCCACGCCTAATGAAAATGGAACGTGTAATCGACAATTAGAACGGTATCACCCATGAAAATTTTAAAAGCACGCACAGTTATACGATTTCTGTTTTCGTGTTTTTTTGTGTACTACTGCTGGTACCAGAGGTGTGCACTGTGCATTCTTAGAGAATTGCCATGTATGGTGTCACTCCAACTGTTGATTCCACATTCCGTTATTTTTCATGATTTTGATTGGCTGTTAATTATTTCGTCAAAAGTTTAACTTTCTCATATCACTCGCTATGCTACTGGATGAACGAGAAAAATAACTAACTTTGGAATCCACAACTAGACTTGACCTATAGAGACAAGAAGTAAATAAATAAATACGGTAATCCTAAAAGAAATAACAACAAACACTTACTGAAAAATCACGAAAAACAACGAACCGTGGGACGAAGAACTAGAATTGACCTATATAACTGTCCTCTTAGGTTGCTGCCCAATCTCACCCTCGGCAATCGTGGCGCAATTGGAGAAAAACAGCCAAATATTTGTGAGAAGTAAGATTATGTACCAGCAACTGCAGCTGTGCTCTTAAGTTTGTAGCCAATTCAGCCTTAGGAAAAGGTGCCACATTCGGAAAAAATTTGTCATCGTCGCTAGGCAATGAAAACCTCGTAACTCCATCTGACAATGAAATCCACGTAACTTCATTACCAAATGTAGAAAATTATGCCACATAGGCTGTTGAAACCTTCCATCTTCGAGTTGAACGGTGTCGCCATCTAGCGGAAGTAATGAAAACTTCACATCTCCAGCGATATGTAGTTTGTGCAGCAAACCTCGCATCTCCGGTAATCGCCATTGTTAGTGTGCAGGGCGAACACATACTCCGAGATTTAAACGTTTTTTGACGTGATAGTAACGTTTTTGACTGACAGACCCAACACTGCTTTATTGCTACAGGTACGTGTTAGTATTTCTAGGTATTTATGTATTGTATTTTAATATACAGAATTAATAATGACCTCGTTAAATACAATGTTGACGAGTTTTTCATCGCGCGTAAAGCAGACTGCGCTCGGTACATAGGAGGTTCTAATTTTAGAACTGAACAGAATCCTATACATTCTACAGCAACTACTTTGTTTTCAGCTATGGGTAAAAAGAGTAAATTCACTCTTCACATTGTGAAACAAGCCGACAACGCATCGTATCTTATAAAATCACCGGAAGAAGATTCCAGTCAGGTTCCTCCTTGTCCTACACCAAAAGAAAGGGTAGACCTACAAAATGATGGTAAACCGTAGTTTATATTGTTGTAACTGGAAGTAAGATCCTTGTTTGGAAGTTGGGGTGATTAAATTATTTAAATGTTATTGATGACGTTATGGTTTACACTACAGATAATGTGGAAAAAGAAGCCAATACAGAGGCGAATTCCACTTCTGAGTTTGAAAGTCTTTTCGAACACAGCAGCGAGGATGATATCTCCAGTGGCAGTAGTGATGCGTACGATCCAGATAAAAACAAAAATGACCATAGCAGTAACAAGAGAAAGGAAGACGACGATGACGAAGTTGATGTTGGAGTGAAGAGTACTAAGCAGCGCCGTAAAAGGAAAAGCAATCAATCACTTCAAAGTTTGCAGAAAGAAAAACGTATGAGGGGACAGGATTATTTAGGAATGCAAAAAGATGAGTTTGGCAAAAAGAGACCAACAATGAGCAGGAGCAGGAGGGAAATGAAACCACGATGTACTCGTAAACATTCTTCCTTAAATCGGAACAGGAATTGCAAGGATATTACAGAAGAGCAGAGACAGCTAATATTTAATCATTTCTGG
Source organism: Schistocerca serialis cubense (assembly GCF_023864345.2). Taxonomy (NCBI): domain Eukaryota; kingdom Metazoa; phylum Arthropoda; class Insecta; order Orthoptera; family Acrididae; genus Schistocerca; species Schistocerca serialis. The sequence continues at coordinate 89,228,772 of NC_064647.1, read as the reverse complement.
CAGGATATGTCTTGGGGTGAAAGAAAAATTTTTGTTAGAAGCCATGTCTACTACGTTCCAGTTAAAAGACGCAGAAATAATTCAGAATCTAACAAATCTCACCGTTCTAACACACTATATTACAATTTTGTAGTAGGACAGAGAGAAACTGTCTGCAAGACTATGTTTCTGAATACTTTGTGCTTAGGCGAATGGAGTGTCAGAACATGGGCATCTAGTGCATCAGGAAGAACGCTTGCAGAAGGGCCTCAAATGCAGGAGAGACCAACGAAAGTTTCAGGTGGACGACAATCAGCATCAGATTTTTTTGCAGAGTTGCCGAAACTGGAATCGCTTTACTGCCGTCGTTCTTCCACAAAACTCTACTTGGAACCTAACTGGCAGAGTAAATCAGAACTACATAGGGAATATATACAATTTTGCAAGAAAAGAGGACAAATCCCAGTTGCTTACAAACAGTTCTGCGAGGTATTCGATGAAAATAATCTTAACTTATTTTCGCCTAAAAAGGACCAGTGCGATCTTTGTTGTTCTCACCAGACAGGCAATCTCTCAGACAATGAATACTCTTTGCATATGGCCCGAAAAACTGAGGCAAGGGAAGCGAAAAACAGTGATAAATTAGGATCAGCTAGAGTGTTTACAATGGACCTTCAAGCACTTCTCCTTTCTCCCAGACTAAAAGCATCTGCACTGTACTATAAAAGCAAACTGAAGGTCCACAACTTTACCATCTATGATTTAAAAAGTAACGATGGTTATTGTTACCTTTGGCACGAGAGTGCAGGTGGACTAACAGCTTCGGAATTTGCCAGTATACTCGTGCATTTTATAGCAACGTACGTCCCAAATGATTCAGAAGCCATTTTCTATAGCGACGGATGCACGTACCAGAATCGAAACTCAGTCATGAGTAATGCACTGTGCTTATCTCGCCAATCAGAAAGGCATTACAATAGTGCAAAAATTTCTGAAGAAAGGTCACACTCAAATGGAGTGTGATTCTATGCACTCCACCATAGAAAGGAAGTTAAAAAACAGACACATTTATACTCCTGCTGGCTATGTAGAAGTTTGTGCTACCGCAAGACAAAGTCCTAGATCTTATGTTGTCAATTATTTGGACCACACGTTTTTCAAGTCCTATGATAAACTCTCGTTGTATTCATCTATTCGGCCAGGATCCAAAATTGGAGATCCAACAGTGACTGATATCCGGTGTCTCAAGTATGATCCCTCCGGAAAAATGGAATATAAATTGAAATTCAGCGATACATGGGAACCACTTCCAAGAAGGATGTCAAACATACCCAGCTCACTTACAGTGCCCCCTCTCTACAGTTCACCACTAAAGATCAGCGCAGAAAAGTTTACGCATTTGCAACAACTAAAGCTGGTCCTTCCTAAGGACGTGCATTCATTTTATGACACACTGCCTCACATTTGTAATGAGAGAACATGTCCGTGCATAAAAAAATGCAGCCGAAATTAAACTTGTTTACAGCCACCTATGACTGTCAGTGTAGCAGCAATAGTAACAATAATAAATGTTAATAAACTGCACAAATGTTCACAGTAAGAAAAGGTTAATTAAAGCTAACAACATTGTTTCTATGTTTTTTAAACACTGCAATTTATTAACATCCAGATTCCAATATTTTGATCAAAGTGAAATTATTCATTTCACTTTATATCTGTAACAATGTATCGTTACAGACGTTTCACAATACACAAATAATGTAAAATTTAAGTAAGTTTTTTTTTAAAACAAATTCATTTCAATTCTTAACCGTGCACTCGTTACATGCCTCTCATCTCCATCACTACCAAAAAAATAACTGTGAAAACCTCGTAACTCCAAAAACCAGCAGACAATTTGAAGTGCATAATAAAGTCTTATGTACCAAAGACCGGATCCATATGGTGTAGCAGAAACCACTACATTTAACTAATCAGGTCCTCATGTGATTTCTATAATTAGTTTTTTGTTTCTCCTGTAAAATTTGACCAATTTGAGTTACGAGGTTTTCATTGCCTAGCGACGATATATATTTATGATTGCTACTTGATTCACGAGCATACATACATACATGCATACATACATTAATCCTTGTTCCATAGATCATGAATACTACATTTCGTAATGATGTGGAATGTGTCACTTTAACATAAGTTTTCTTTACACAAAATAACTAATTAATTTATTTTTCAGTTACTACTTCATATCTAAGAATTCATCTATTGAGTAGAAGGGGTTGTCATTCAAAAAATTCTTTTCTTAAGCGGTACACTTAGGTTTCTGCTTAACCACAACCTGGGAAATAACGATATATTTGTAATAAACTGCATAGCTTACGACAGTTACTAAAACAACCACAGATAAAATTTATAACAAACCACTTTCATCTTTCGCATCGTAAACTCATGGCGTCGTTCACTCGCGATGTTCAAAGCTGACAGGTGGAATCGGACACTAGATTTGACTCAAAATAGAGCTCAATACCTGAAATTCATCTAAAATACGCTAGAAAGTCTTATAGAAACATATTATTTCTTACGTTAGGGCCATGGAAAACGTGTATTTAGTGAAGTATTAAGCTTTCGAACGTTATCTACACGAGCGAATACAGCAAGCAATTGGCATGGGCATCTTCGTAGGATCACGTTTAATTTGTCGTATTCAGATCTTACTTTAATTACAAGATTTATGAAGTTAATGGTTCTCCAACACAAACTGCTTTAGACGAACCGCGTAAAATTAAATCAGCTCGAATATAACTGCTGTGTTGAAGATCCCCATTCTCATTCAAAATACGTGATGTCAGAATTAATGTTATGCACCCACAGAAAGGTGCAACCAATTTAACGCCTGTATTTTTGCTGCTATGGATTGGTGGAAATCAGATGCTGTTTAATGGCTTTCCAGAGACCGCTATCGTTGCCCATACGGCATTTCAGTATTTATTAAGATTTTGCTGAATGCGGACACCACTATTCACGTCGCTCACCATCCGACTCGACCCAGACTGTTGCTAAGAAACGACACGGGACGTCTAAGCGACCCCTGTATTGTTGAAAACTGCTTCACATCGTGATTGCTGCTGTTTACTTTAAGAGTGTATGCGGACAAGTGTCGCCGTATAATTAAACGAACTGTACAGCGATAATAATAGGGGCGTAAATGGGCTGTAGTGTTCGGGCAATTCCGCCGGGAACAACACCCTCACAGCCTTACTTCCCTCAGTAAATCATCTAATACACTGAAAAGCTAAGATAATTAATACCGTCTAGGGCCCCCGCGAGCACGCAGAAGAGCTGCAACACGACGTGTTGTGGACTCGAATAATGTCTAAGTAGTGCTGCAGGTAACTGAAGTCATGAATCCTGCAGGGCTGTCCATAAATCTGTAAGAGTACGAGGGGCTGGAGACCCCTTCTGAACAGCACAGCAAGGCATCCCAGTGTTTAAACACGAGAAGAGTGTTCCTGGAGCCACTCTGTAGCAATTCTGGACGTGTAGGGTGTCACATTGTCCTGCTGGAATTGCCCAAGTCCGTGGAATGCACAATGGACACGAATGGATGCACGTGATCAGACACGATGCTAATGGACTTGTCACCTGCCAGAGTCGTATCCAGACGCATCAGAGGTCCCATATCACTCCAACTGCACTCGCGCCATACCTTTACAGAGCCTCCACCAGCTTTAACAGTCCCCAGCTGACATGCAGGGTCCATGGATTCATTAAGTTGTCTACATACCCGTACATGTCCATTCGCTCAATAGTTTGAAACGACGTCCAACAAGGCAACATGTTTCCAGTCACCAACAGTCGAATGTCGGTGTTGACAGGCCCAGGAAAGGTGTAAATCTTTGTGTCGTGCGGTCATCTAGTGTACACGAGTGGGCTTCAGCTCCGAACACGCATATCGAAGATGTTTCGTTGAATTGTCTGCACGCTGACAGTTGTTGATGGCTCAGTATTGAAATCTGCAGCAATCTGCGGAAGGGTTGCACTTCTGTCACGTTGAACGATTCTCTTCGGTCGTCATTGATCCATTCCTGCAGGATCTTTTTCCGGCCACAGCGATGTCAGAGTTTTGATGTTTTACCGGATTCCTGATATTCACGGTACATGCATGAAATGGTCGTACGGGAAAATCCCCACGTCATCGCTACCTCGGAGATGCTGTGTCCCATCGCTGTTGCGCCGACTACAATGCCACTTTCAAACTCACTTAAATCTTGATAACCTGCCATTGTAGTAGCAGTAACCCATCTAAAATCTGCACAGACACCCATGTAGGCGTTGCTGACCGCAGCAATTTCCCTGCTTACACATCTCTGTATTTGAATACTCATGTCTGTACCAGCTTCTTTGGCGCTTCTGTGTACATCCAAACCTCACAGATGTTCTCCTGCGAAACATGCAAGACCTCCACTCCTGGAAGAAAGGATATTGTGGAGACGTGGCATAGCCCCAGGTTGTAGCCAAGCAATGCCTCTGCAAATTTCTTTCTTCCAGGTTTCACTGGCGAGCATCTGTGAAATTTGGAAGATAGAAGACGAGTAAGGCTGTGAGGGCAGGTCATGAGTCATACTTGGGTAGCTTAGCTGTTAGAGCAAAGGTCCCGAGTTCAATTCTTATTCTGGCGTGCACATTTTCAATGAGCCAGGAATTTCATATCAATATATTCTCTCGTTGCGGGGCGTGGATGGTCGAACGCAGGACTCCAGATGGCCGAGCTGAAGCCGGGACCCACTGCACAACTTCTAGTCAGGAGGTCGAGCAAGTTCAATAGCGTCAAGGGTCAGTGCAGTGTGATACAGCGGTATTCGGACGTATTCCTATATTCATATAATTTACAGTACTACGATGGGTGCAATGTAGTGTCGGCGTGCCGCCCACAGCGTTGTCCCGCGAGTCCAGCCGGCTCAGCAACTGCTGGTGTGCCGATACCGCTGCTGCCGTCTTCAAGGCTGCTCAGTTGGAAGCCGGCCATGTTCTGCCCGGTCCCCGCCTGAGGATGCGTCGTGTCTTGCGTCGCGTAGCTGCTCGCGATTCTGGGAACTGTTACAGTCCCTGGTCCCTGCCGCCTTCTGTCCCATTTGGTCTGCTTTGTCTGACCGTAGGACGAAGGTGGAGATACTGGCCACCTGTGACCCTCTGGCCGCCACTGCTCCCAGGACAGGCCTGGACTCGAACCCGTGCCCTCCTGGATGCTGTGTCGCAACTTGCCGCTACTGGTGCTTGCTCGATGGCAACACCCATTGCCGTCTACGGCAAATGTGGCCCGTCCTGGACTCACTGCAGACTGCTGTCACCACACTGCTTCAGGCAGACCGTGCAATCTCCAAGTAACTGGCTGCTATTCCATCCCACCCCGGTGTTGTGTCCCTGGAGGCGGAATACACCCTGAACAAGAACATAGAAATAAAGTGCAGGTTACACAGAATATTTAAAACATCGCTGCCAGACTGGCCTCTGTAAGCATAGATTAGCACACGTCCGACCCGACTCTTGACTGACGTGGCACATACGCTCAAGCTAAAAGTGCCCGACTATTTATACTGCTTTTCCCCTCGCTTCTGACGTAGTGCCAGAGAGAGACAGAAAGTATGGCAGGGGTAAATTCCCATACGTCAGTCACTTACACATCGCCACTCCCGGCTCTGGCCTAGTGGCCCACCTCATACATCGCAATAACTCCAAGCAACGCTGCAGTTCCCTGCCTCGCTGTTGCTCAAATCGCACGTGCAATACGCTGCTACAGCTGCGCACCATTTTTACTTACTCTGTCTGGCCTACTAGCTGCCGACTATTACCACACACTGCCAGTGGCCCCAGATTTCATCACTCAACTGCATCTTTACTGAATTTTAACAAAATTCCTCTTTCCTAACGACTTTCCTAAGACTAATACTAGCGCAGCACACCTCCCTCCTTTCAACAAGATTCGTCCCGCATCGAAATATAACAGCCGCAGCCTGTGGCTGCGTAAACATACCTTGTTCACAAAACTTATATGCTACAGACTAAAACTAACGAGAACACAAAAACACTAACGCTACCCCTATACATTGTTTACACTGGTTACTCATGCTGTAGGCAACTGATGTCTTGGCACCTCCTCTGCTGGTGCACGTTTCCACACTCTCCACAAAGCTATACTCAAGAAAAATAGAAAGACGGCACAACCTGTGGCTGAAATGCTCACTATCATTGTTCTGTCGGTGTGATACTGTTGTAATATTCGAACGTGTTCCAATACTTTATTAGCTGTGGTAGATTCTTCCTGTGCATGAATAAAGGAATGCAACGTTTCCAAAACCTCTGGATTTAACGTTGAGTTTAAATATGTCAGATTCCCTGTGACAAAGTTAAAAGCTGTTTCACCCGTACATGATGCTGGAAGACGGAAATCCTTCCCCACAATCTCACAAACCATACCATTTAAAATCATTCCACTCTCTTGCAGTTGTAACCTACTTATTTTATCCGCTACAAGTTACTACAACATCGTACGACGTCCTCAAAAATTCCCGATAGTACACTCCGTTCCTATCGAACTCTCTGAACAAAAGAAAATAGTCTCCTTCATACCATGACAAAACCTAAACAACAAATAAGAAAAACACAACTATTACCTGACCCACCAAAACAGAAAAAAACAAAATGTAGACATGCCATACAATAATACACATGTAATAATTTACTCCCTCCGTGACCTTAACGCATACAGAACGTTATGCGTCCGTTGTTGTCCCTCCGCTACGACCTTCTTCCATTTGCTTTGCCTAGCCTCTGCAATTGGGTCACTTCCTTGCAATTGAGGTAATCCGTCCACCATTCCTTTAAAAGGCTTTACTCTACTTACGTGGATAACGGATGTTTTTGTTTGCAGCTGCACTTTAACATTTACAGGCGAAGTCATCTCCACGACCTGGTATGATCCGTGGTACTTCGTCAAGAGCCGGCCGAAGTGGCCGTGCGGTTAAAGGCGCTGCAGTCTGGAACCGCAAGACCGCTACGGTCGCAGGTTCGAATCCTGCCTCGGGCATGGATGTTTGTGATGTCCTTAGGTTAGTTAGGTTTAACTAGTTCTAAGTTCTAGGGGACTAATGACCTCAGCAATTGAGTCCCGTAGTGCTCAGAGCCATTTGAACCATTTGAACTTCGTCAAGAATTTTTTCCTCTTTCCCTTAGGTGTATATGGATTCGTGATCAGTACCCATTGACCTACCCTGTACTGTGGTATAGATCCCAAGCGCTTATTCTATTCTTCCTGCCTTTCCAACGCTTTCGTATTGGCCTTCTGTACCCTCTTCCAGACTTCCTGTATTGTCCGTACAAATTTCCTCACTGCGTCCCCTTTAGCTCCCGATTTCGGACATCGTCAAACGGTGATGGCATCTTTCTTCCATAGACCACCTCGAACAGTAACATTCCGACCCCCGAAAGTATTTTGGTGTTATAACTCGATACCACGTACAGAAGATATACGTCCCAGTTATCATGGTTTCCATTCACATTAAAACTTAGCATTATTGACATTGTCTTATGTACTCGCTCCGTTCTCCCATTCGCCTGTGGATGAAATGGACTGGTCCGTAATTTTTTAATTCTCAATAACCGACACAACTGTCTCATTAATTCCGACATGAAATTCGTTCCCTGATCCGTAATTATTATGGTATCAGGCACCCGAAACTTCAATAACCAGTTATTGACTAAACTATTGCTACCGTACTTGCCTAATACCTGAGCTGGCCGAAGTGGCCGTGCGGTTCTAGGTGCTTCAGTCTGGAACCGCGTGACCGCTACGGTCGCAGGTTCGAATCCTGCCTCGGGCATGGATGTGTGCGATGTCCTTTGGTTAGTTAGGTTTAAGTAGTTCTGAATTCTAGGGGACTGATGACCTTAGATGTTAAGTCCCATAGTGCTCAGGACCATTTGAACCATTTGAAAGGTAACAACGAAAATACGTTACTCCATATATTAAAGCCAACATCTCCTTCCCGTTGTGGAATAATTCCACTCTGCCCTGTTTAACTGTCTGGAAGCATACGCCACCGGATGCTCCTGTCCCTTTACCATTTGGCCCAGAACACGTCCTACTGCGCCATTTGAAGCGTCACATGATAAGTTGAAGTCTTCTTCAAAATTCGGAAACACCAACACCGGACCAGAAACTAATCTCATTTTTAATTCATCGAAAGCTTGTTGGCATTCCTCTGTCCATTGAAATTGAACCCCTTTCTTTAAAAGCTTTATTAACGGCTCGGCTATTTTAGCAAAATCCTTTAAGAATTTACGATAATATGAACATAATCCACTATACGATTGCAATTGCTTCGTTGTACGTGGTGTCGGAAAATTTTGAACTGCCTCTGTTAACCGAGGATCGATTTGAACCCCTTGTTGACTGATTACATGACCTAAATATTTGACCTGCGTCTACGAGAAATTACATTTTTCTAAACTTAATGTTAACCGTGCCGACCACAATCTTCTAAGGACTTCTCTTAAACGCCATACATGTTCTGGTATAGCCTTCGAAAATACTATGTCATCTAGGTAAATCATACATGTCTTTGGTTTCGATCCCCTTAAAATCCCATCTAACAATCGCTGAAAAGTTGCCAGTGCATTCTTCAACCCGAATGGCATACGTATATACTGATAGTGTTCCCCAGGAACGGTAAAAGCTGTCTTTGCCTTATCCTCTGACGCTACTTCCAACTCATGGTATCCACTCCGTAAATCCATCGTCGTAAAATACATTGTCCCAGATGGTCCAATGTGTCCGTGATATTCGGAATCGGAGACGCGTCCAAAATGGTTTTCGCATTCAGAAACCTATAATCGCAACAAAACCTTTACTTCCTTGTACCATCCACCGACTTCTTAGGTACGAGAACTACATTTCTTGAATATGGTCTATCGCTATGCTCTATGATTCCATCCCGTAGTTATTCTATAAACTCCTCTAGTAGCGGTTGCACATGACGTGCTATCCTGTATGGTTTTCTACATACTGGTGTATTATCCTCCGTTGGTATGTGATGCTTCGTAATCGGTGTTGCCAGTAACCTGCCCTTCGTTCCGAATAAATCACTAAATGTCAATAACAATTCCTCCAACACGACCCTGTCGCCTCCCTGCAAATGCTGTAATTTTCCTCTCAATTGCGCAGCATCGACGTTTAGCCTATGTCTCGCCTCTAAATCCTCCCCATCGAGGTCATCTTCATCAAAAAACCCCAATGTGGCCAATAACAACCCTTTCGACAAGCTAAAATACTCTCTGCCGATCTATACTCTCTGCCGATCTATACTCTCTGCCGATCTATACTCTCTGCCGATCTATACTCTCTGCCGATCTATACTCTCTGCCGATCTATACTCTCCTTCCACATAACTTGCGTGAGCTAAACTCCTTCGCACAAAACAGTGCGCATTGTCCAACTCCTCATTATTCGAGAGTGGCTACACCATGTACAACATCTGCTTTGGGAAGTCCGTATTTATCGAAGCCCAGACTACCTTTCCTGTACTTGCCGGTATGTTACTCTGCTGATCGACCATTAGTGAATCCATTAGCAGTTTAGCTGGCGTCACCTTTGTGTTAAGTGCGCCTTACGACATTCGTCCATTTGCAACCATTTCCCCGATGCAAAACATTGTTCCACTGAGTTCCACTGTTTGTTGCCAAAGGTCTATCTTCGCACGATGTTTGCTAAGGAAATCACTTAATTTTCCCGAAAAAACCTGGTATTATTCTGTTTTTGGTACCTCTGGCGTAACCCAGCCTCAAGCTCTGCAAACGTCCCCACATTGTTCCACGTTTCATGGTACAATACGTACGACTTGGCGTCCCCTATCAAGCGTAACTTTGCCACTCTCAACATTACAACATCCGACCACCCATTGTCCTCAGCCATTGTGATAATTTCATTAAGGAACACCGACACATCCTCCGTTGTTTTACCCAAAAAGGGGTTAATCAATGACGCGATTGGCCTATGACACTCCCTGACCTGCGGTTTACTTTCACCCAACGTCCCTGCCCCTACTTGCAATGCCTCAAATCGCCCCGCTAATTCTTCATATTTTTCTTTGTCCCTTAGCCTTGCCTCTGACAATACCCGAATTTGCTCAGTTAGAGCGGCTACAGCTTCCGCTGTAGTCACTGCCAAAGCCTCCACTGCTTGCCATATTTCCACCCTTCTTGCTTATAGCTCTACTGGTAGTATTAATTCCACTCTGCTACTCCTAAAACTTAGTTCTTGCGGCGAATCATTGTCCATCTACAATCTGAACAATTGGGCGCCAAATGTCCAAATCTGTTACAAATAAGACAACTCTTTGGCATCCACTTTGTACATGGTAATCCATGAGCTGACAGGTTGCAAAAATTACATCGCTTAGGCACTATGTCGTCATGTCCCCCATTTCCCCTGAATTCAGATAAATCTACAGGCTCCTCCGGCCTTCCAAAAGACACCTTCAAAAAGTCCATCCTAATTGACACTTAACCCCTTAATACACAAAAGAATGACACATAACAATAAATCAAACGTCACTCATCCATACCCATCATGCTCGTGCACAGGTGACAGTCCTGCTTTCCTTTCTATACTGATATGGACGAACACTTCCTGAATGAGAAGACGTAACAAGAAGTGTACAGCCACCCATCACGAACGCAACCAAACACCTAAACTACCTCTCTACACAGGCACACTTCAACGCTACTTGCTCGACATAAGATGTGGGAGTGGAAATCCGGCATCAGCATCGTAACTGGTACCACTTCTGACACCACTGTTGTGGGGCGTGGATGGTCGAACCCAAGGCTCCAGATGGCTCAGCTGAAGCCGCTTCCCATCAGGAGGCCGAGCAAGTTCAACAGCGTCAAAGGGCAGTGTAGAGTGAGACAGCGGAATTCACATAACTGACAGTACTACAATGGATACAGTTTAGTGTCAGCGTGCCGCCCGCAGCATTGTCCCTCAAGTCCAGCTGGCTCAGCAACTCCTGGTATGGCGACACCGCTGCTGTCGTCTGCAAGGCCGCTCAGCTGGAAGCCGGCCGCCCTCTGCCCGGTCGCCACCTGCCAATGCTTCACACCTTAGTCACGTAGCTGCCCACGATTCCAGAGACTGTTACAGTCCCTGGTCCCCGCCGCCTTCTGCCCAGTTGGGCCTGCTCTGTCTGACCATGGGACAGAGGTGGACACCCGTGCTGGTCACCCGTGGCCCTCGGGCCGCCACTGCTCCCCGGACAGGACTGGACTCGAGCCACGCCCTCCTGGATGCTGTGCTGCAACTTGCCGCTAATGGTGCTTGCCGTATGGCAACACCCGCTGCCGTCTCCGGCGCCGCTGCAGCGCTGCCACACCTCCAGCAGAGTATGCCTCGCCCAGACCCCGGCACGCCAGGTGGGAAGCAAACGTCGCCCCCCCTGGACCTGCTGCAGACTGCTGTCACTGCACTCCTTCAGGCTGACTGTGCAGTGTCCAAGTACCTGGCTGCCGTTCCGTCCCACCCCGGTGTTGTGTCCCTGGAGGCAGAATACAGCCTGAACAAGTACATAGAAATAAAGTGCAGGTTACACAGAATGTTTACAACATCGCAGCCAGACTGGCTCCTGTAAGCATAGAACAGCATGTGTCTGACTCGACTCTTGACAGACCTGGCACATACTTGTCTCTAGCTAATTTTTTTTTAATTTTTTTATTGAATTTCGATTCCCCCCGAAGGGGGCGGGCTGGCAGCAGCTTAGTATGCCGCTATTCAGCCTACAGACTGTGTTTTAAAAAGGTGAAGATAATACATAATAAAAAAACAGGCGATAAAATCGAAGACTTAAAGGTTAACATAGCGAAAAAATCGTGGAACTTAAAACAGAACAAAGGAATGATTATGCTAATAAAAATACATAAGAAGCAGACAGGTAAAATAATAGGCAGACAATTAAAAAAACACAGCGAGAGTTTGGTTTCTGTTCGCAAAGGACATAAAATTCACACCCAGCGACAGCATGGTTTCAGCTCGCAACACGGGAAAAGATGAAAAAACACTGTACGTTCACTGGAACACTGCACTAAAATATGACATACCACAGCTGAGAGCAAGTGGGGGGAAACTAGACAGATGAGGGGAAGATAAGAAAGGGGGGAAGGTGAGGAAAAGCGAAGGGGGTTAGGGGGAAAGGAGCTAATGGAAGATGAGGACCCATAAGAGGGGTGGGGGGTGCTGGGCAGATGTGACAGGGAGTGGGGAAGGCAGAGGATGGGAATACAAAGGGACTTGGGGGCGGTGGGGAGAAGGGAGGTAGGGAGAGGTTAAGTGGGGAGAAACGCAGGTTGGAAGGGGGGGGGGGAAGAGGGAGCCCAGGGAAAGGATGGAGGAAAGGAGGGGGGTGAGGATCAGAGTTGATAGGAGGGATAAATGGAGGGAGAGAGGGCATCATCTGGGAGGCGGAGTTGATGGAAGCCACCTTGGGAAAGGAGATGAAGGGTGTAGAGATGGAGGATAGGGGGGACACAGCAGTGAAGACATGGCAGGGGGCTGGGAGGGGAGAGGAGAGGAGCAACAAGCGGATGAGGGGTATCAAGGCGGTGGGAGGTGTAGAGGATGTGGATATGGTCTCTAGCTAAAATTGCCTGGCTATTTATACTGCTTTTCCCCTCTTTTCTGACAGAGAGACAGAAACTATGGCAGGGATAAATTCCCTTACGTCAGTCACTTACACATCACCGTCCTAGCTCTGGCCTAGTGCCCCACCTCATGCATCGCAATAACTTCATGCAACGCTGCAGTTCCCTGCCTCGCTGTTGCTCAAATCGTATGTATAATACGCCGCTACAGCTCCGCGCCATCTTTACTCCGTCTGGCCTACTAGCTGCCGACTATTTCCACACACTGCCAGCGGCCCCAGATTTCACTGCTCAACCACGCCTTTACTGAATTTCAACAAAATTCCTCTTTCCTACGACTAAGACTAATACTAATGCAGCACTCTGCTACAAAGTGAAAATTTCACTTTGGAAAGTAATTTATTAATTTTTATTTTATTTTACACCTTTAGTCCATTAGGACCAAACTGACTGGCAAATCTCTGTGATCATGGAACCAGGAAGTACATGAAATTAACATCTGAAACTTTGACTACAGGTAATGTTTACACGAATCGTATGAAAATTGCAAGCTGATGAGCAAAAAATAGCATAATCCACAATATAACACATGAATTTTCTTTCTTTTATCCAGGAACTCCCCGACACACTACAAGGAGTGAGCTGTTTTCTTCATGGCAGCCTACTGAAAATTAATCCACCGGAATACTTCTCGTGAATAAGCTCATACTGTTAACAGCGAACGGAATTGGAGAAAACATCTATTGAGAGGCCAGTGTCGGAATTCCAAGACTCCTGAGCAGGCGTCCGACAACAGGTTCGCGACCGTGTGCAACGATTTGCTCGAACTGCCAGTTTCTGAGCCCAAAATTCCCTTTGAGGATGGAAAGAGATACCCCAGAAAGTAATACCGTACGCCATAAATGACTGAAAATAAACGAAGTAGACTAATTTCCATATTCGACTATCACTTATTGCAGATACAGTTGTAATAGTAAATATAGCAGCATCATGTTTTTGCAAAGGATGCTTTCCATGACAGCTTAGCAAGTGTCCAAACTCTTATAGGAATTTCGAGAGTTCAGATTCACTTATGTGTCCTGTCTGCATAATCGGAACGACAGTTTTAATTTAATTGTGTGATAGAAACTGTAAAATCTGAGTCTTATTGTGATTTAGCATCAATTTTGTTTCTACAAGCTATGAACTTGCGTCCTGAACTGTATCATTAGATAATTTGCCTATGTTACACGCAACATCCTTCAATGTGAAACTAGTGTCATCAGTAAACGGAAATATCTCATAATCATTTGTCATATAAAAAGTCATATCAGTTATGTATGTAAGAAACAGGAACGGTCCCTGAACCGCTGAAAAACCCCCTCTCCTCTCTCGCCCCACCACTCTCACACAGTGGGCTCGTGCAAGTGGCGGGTCTCTATGGCACAGACACCAGCCCGCGTCTTTGCACCTGCGGTGCTTTTGCCCTGACTGTGGCTTATTCGGACGACACAGCACCCCCCGTCAGAATCCATGTCATACCCGTTCTTATTACTGTGGATATATGATCTCTCCGCTGTATGTTCTTAAGATATGAGTGGAACCAGTTGTGTGTTACTCATATTATTCCATAATTGCCAAACTTCTGTAGTAACATCTTGTGACCAAAACAATCAAGCGCCTTAGTTAAGTCAAAGAAGCATCCTGGCATTCGCGAATATTTATAATCCGTCCAGGGCGTCACAGAGAAAAAATAATACAGAATTTTCACTTATTAAACCGCTTCTAAAACTAAGCTGATCGTTTGGCAGCAAATTTTGTAGCCAGAAATGATCAATTATCCTTACGTATACAGACTTTTCGATAACTTCAGCAAACAACAAAGGCATAGAAAGAGGTCTCAAACTGTCTACATTACCCCTTTCTCCTTTTTTATAAAGTGGTTTCACTTTTGAATACTTTAATCGTTCAGGAAACTAATGGAATAACAAATATGGCTGAGCACTGGGATAGCCGGCCGAAGTGGCCGAGCGGTTCTAGGCGCTACAGTCTGGAACCGCGCAGGTTCGAATCCTGTCTCGGGCATGGATGTGTGTGATGTCCTTAGGTTGGTTAGGTTTAAGTAGTTCTAAGTTCTAGGTGACTGATGACCTCAGAAGTTGAGTCCCATAGTGTTCAGAGCCATTTGAATTTTTGAGCGCTGGGATAACATATGCACCACAGTGCTTTAGTATTCTGCTACTTACCACATTATATCTGCGAGACTCCTTGGTCTGCACTGATGTAATTATTGACTCAGCTCGCCTTTGTCAGCATCACGGAGGTGTGTTTCAGAGACCACTCTTAGAAAGTCACTGTCTATGAGTGTTACGAGCGATGATGTGATTCTTCATAGAAAGTAAATTTTTGTTTAATTCACCTGCTATATTGGTCATATGGTTTTAATTTTATCCTGATAATTAGGTGTTCTATTTGCATATCACGCTTTTTGCATTTCTATCAACGCTTTTAAGCACTTAAAAGTTCTGTTTGTAAACGGCTACTGTACTCGACTGTGGCTGTTTCTAACGTTATAAACACCCATTAGTCAGCCACCTACGTTGTCTGTTAGTGGTAGTACCCTGTTTTCAACTTGTAATGGAAAACAACTTTAAAACAGCATGAGAAATGTGTTAAGGGAAGCGTTATGTTTATCAGTTGTCTATGTTATGAGCACTATAAACGTCCTGCCAATCTTGTTCTTTAATGAGGTTCGAAAAAACTCATGTTGCCATTGGATTAACTTTTCTAAATAGTTTGCAGTTACATTTAACATTTGTGTATGCACAAATTTCTTTTAGTATTAAAATTTGTGCGTCGCTTATTGAAAGGCCATTCGCCCTTTCACTAACAGAATACCCCTCCAACAATCAAGAACGAACCAAAATGTTGCCTGTGGTCGTGCTACCGTACCCCTGCACTCTGATCAGAAACAAATTAATCTGCATCGGACGATAGGAATTTAGGAGATTTTTCAGCATTGTGTTTGTCGCACAGTCACTTGCAAAATTAATATTAGTCACCACATAAATTAATTTTTGGGACTTTCTGTAAACTGAATCAAGAACGCTCTCTAGCTTGAACTGAAATGTCCTGAAGTCAGAATTAGGAGACCTATCAATAACTGTAACTAAAAGGTACGATAAGTTTCACTAAATTCAACTGCTTCCGCACAACATTCGAAGATGTATGCGGTGCAGTGCTTTGATACGTAAACAGACTCAAATGGAATTCCGTCTTTCACGTACATGACCACACGCCCACCCCGAAAAGAGCTCCTAGAAAAGTAGTCTGTGTCCCGTAAAGGACGCATATGAACAGTCACATTATTTAAGTGATGCTCTGATACACCAACAATGGCGGAGTCAACATCTATAAGCATTTCACTAACTTTAACTCTATTACTTCTTACATATTGATGAAATGTCCTAATTCTTTCATAGCTTAGATACGTGGCTTTTTCTGAAGGTAAATCCTTTATTAGAGACACTTCCATTAAGCAGAGATACACTATGTGATCAAAAGTGTCCAGATACTCCCAAAAACATACGTTTTTCATATTAGGTGCATTGTGCTGCCACCTACTGCCGGGTATTACATATCAGCGACTTCAGTAATCATTAGATATCGTGAGAGAGCAGAATGGGGCGTTCCAGGAACTCACGGGCTTCGAACGTGGTCAGGAGGTTGGATGTCACTTGTGTCACACGCCTGTACGCGAGATTTCCACACTCCTCAACATCCCTAGGTCCACTGTTTCCGATGTAATAGTGAAGTGGAAACGTGAAGGGATACGTACAGCACAAAAGCGTACAGGCCGACCTCGTATGTTGACTGACAGATATTGCCGACAGTTGAAGAGGGTCGTTATGTCTAATAGGCAGACATCTATCCAGACCATCACACAGGAATTCCAAACTGCATTAGGATACACTGCAAGTACTTTGACAGTTAGGCGGGAGGTGAGAAAACTTGGATTTCATGGTCGAGCAGCAGCCCATAAGCCACACATCACGCTGGTAAATGCCAAACGACGTCTCGCTTGGTGTAAGGAGCGTAAGCATTGGATGATTGAATAACGGAAAAATGTTGTGAGGAGTAATGAATCACGGTACACAATGTGGCCATCCGATGGCAGAGTGTGCGTATGGTGAATGCCCTGTGAACGTTAAGTAGACTGTTTAGGTTTTTATATTGGTGACGCCACGTAGCACTCTATATGAAAATCACTGACTGTGCTGTGTGCAGTCTGTGGCTGGTTTGCATTGTTGGAATTTTCCATTGTAGTGTTGGGCAGCTAGCTGTTAACAGCGCGTAGCGTTGCGCAGTTGGAGGTGAGCCGCTAGCAATAGTGGATGTGGCGAGAGAGATGGCGGAGTTTTGAGAGCGGATGATCTGGACTTGTGTCCATCAGAGACAGTAAATTTGTAAGACTGGATGTCATGAACTGATATATGTTATGACTTTTGAACACTGTTAAGGTAAATACATTGTTCTTTATCAAAATCTTTCATTTGCTAACTATGCCTATCAGTAGTTAGTGCCTTCAGTAGTTAGAATTTTTTATTTAGTTGGCAGTAGTGGCGCTCGCTGTATTGCAGTAGTTCGAGTAACGAAGATTTTTGTGAGGTAAGTGACTTGTGAAAGGTATGGTTTAATGTTAGTCAGGGCCATTCTTTTGTAGGGATTATTGAAAGTCAGATTGCGTTGCGCTAAAAATATTGAGTATGAATTTAGTGTTGATTAGAATAAGTAAAGAGCGAAATGTCTGAGTACGTTCTGTTCTGCTCAGCTGTTTGAAAAGCAAATAACGTAAGGGGTTTACCAGCACAGTAATTTATTAATTTTTCTAAGGGGACGTTACATATGTCGACCCTTAGCCGAGGATACCTCACTGGAATCTTCTGATTTTTCTTGTAGTTTGTGTAATTAGTGTAGCGTTTGTTTATTCCTAGCGCGTAATTGTAGAGAGAATATTCTTTGTAGTTGTAGTTTTTCATTGTTGTACAGTAAAACAGTTGTGGCATGCTTGTAGATTTGCACCAAGTATTTTGCAGCTGCGCTTGCAATTAACTAGATATTATTTTCAGTGCTATGTTAATGTGTTTTATTATTTTTCTCTTCCAATTGTGCTTTTCTGTGTTATCGTGTGAAATATTGTGACAATTATGGCGTGTGAAAAACGTAATACTAGGCTCCAAAGTAAACTGAGAAATGACAGTGCAAACGAAAGCAGTGTGTTAGCGCCATCGTGTAATTAATTAACTAATGTTCAACATAGTAATTTGGTAACTGTGCATAGGGAAATGGAGCGGGCGACAAATAATGGTGTAGACAGTGAAACAATTAGTGAACAGGGAAGCATTATCGATCGATCGGTCAGCAACAGTTCGACTCAGGATTCCGAAATGACAGGACACAATCTTGCAAATACTGCAGATTCAGGTTTTGGGTCCTCACCGTTTTCTCAAATAAGTCAAGACACATTTTCTGCTTGTCAAAATGTGAATGTTGCCAGTGCAAATTCACTGCCGAAAAGCACTAATGAACATGTTTCAGACACCAGTGCATTGTTATTACAATTTGTTATTACAAAAGCTTCAAAAATTAGACACAATGGAACAAAATCTTCAAAAGTTAGACGCGATGGAACAAAATCAGAGACAAACACAGCATAAGCTTCAAAAGTTAGACACAATGGAACAAAATCTTCGAAAGTTAGACACAATGGAACAAAATTTTCAAAAGTTAGACACAATGGAACAAAATTTTCAAAAGTTAGACTCAATGGAACAAACACTTGAACAAACACGTAAAGATTTAACTGCAGAGTTACTTAAAATCAAGTATAAATGTCGAAAAGTCTGTAATGACGTAAAAACACAAATTTGTGAGGATTTTCAACCTATGTTTTCGCATCATGAAAATGCATTACAGAATCACGAAGCAGCCATAAAAGAACTACAAACTATTGTTCATGAAAATCGTGACACCTTACAAGCTAAAATTGACTCAGCTGCATCTACCGATTCGGTTACGCAACTTGCAAAAATTCAGGAAAACTTTAAAGAACACAGTAGATACGATTTCAACACAAATGGACACTCTGAAACTTGGTTCAGAAAAGCATACTTAGGAAATCAGTTCACTGTCGGAGAAAGTAGCCAAACTTTCGGATCAGTTCACTAACTTATCTACAAAGGTAGATGATGATCTGAATGACACAAGACCCTTAGCCTTCACTGACACAGAAGTGTATGAACAAATTCGAAAATTCAAAGAAAATCAAAATCAAATCAATACACAGTATAAAAGAGAAATCTGGGAAGTACAAGATCAGTTGACACCGGTAACACAAGAATTACATATTTCAGAGGAGACTCGCACTCCAACATGGGAAGAGGGACTTAGAAATACGGAACAGCCACAAAATAATAACACAGGGCACTTCGGAAATTATGAAAGAAACTGGCAAGGTACACTGAAATTTGAGATGGAACCACCAAAAAGAAGTAACAATGACCAATGTGCGAATCGCCGACATGATGATTTTGATTATAAGCTGTTCATTACTACACGTAAATTAAAAACATTTAAGAATTCTGGCAACGACATTCTTCCACAAGCATGGCTCCATCAATTCTCTCATTCTTTTCCTCCCAACTGGTCATAGGAGCACAGGTTAGAATTTATTTGTGGCTATTTAGAGAATGAACCAGCTGTAAGAATGCGATCGGTCCTTCACGATTGTCACAGCAAAGGAGAATTTTATCATGCTTTCCTTTCAGCATATTGGTCTCAAGTTACACAAGACCGAGTAAAACATAGCATCATAATGATGAAACATTTCGAACAATCTGAATTTTCCAGTCTTGTGAAAAATTTTGAAGACATGTTCCACATACCTGTCAAACCCATACAGCCCCTCAGAACTCATCCGCATTTGCTTAATCAAATTGCCTGAAGATTTACAACATATTATTTTGGCAGGACGTTGCAAAGCCGACACTGAAGTTTTTCAGGGACTGTTACAAGAACTGGAAATTGACACTGACAATCGCGGGACGCGAAAACAGGAACACAACAATTACAGGTCACGTTGTTGTTGTTGTCTTCAGTACTGAGAGTGGTTTGATGCAGCTCCCCATGATACTCTATCCTGTGCAAGCTTATTCATCTCCCAGTACTTACTGCAACCTACATCCTTCTGAATCTGCTTCGTGTATTCATCTCTTGGTCTCCCTCTACGATTTTTACCCTCCATGCTGATCCGTAACAATTCCGCGACGAAAGAAATACACTCCTGGAAATGGAAAAAAGAACACATTGACACCGGTGTGTCAGACCCACCATACTTGCTCCGGACACTGCGAGAGGGCTGTACAAGCAATGATCACACGCACGGCACAGCGGACACACCAGGAACCGCGGTGTTGGCCGTTGAATGGCGCTAGCTGCGCAGCATTTATGCACCGCCGCCATCAGTGTCAGCCAGTTTGCCGTGGCATACGGAGCTCCATCGCAGTCTTTAACACTGGTAGCATGCCGCGACAGCGTGGACGTGAACCGTATGTGCAGTTGACGGACTTTGAGCGAGGGCGTATAGTGGGCATGCGGGAGGCCGGGTGGACGTACCGCCGAATTGCTCAACACGTGGGGCGTGAGGTCTCCACAGTACATCGATGTTGTCGCCAGTGGTCGGCGGAAGGTGCACGTGCCCGTCGACCTGGGACCGGACCGCGGCGACGCACGGATGCACGCCAAGACCGTAGGATCCTACGCAGTGCAGTAGGGGACCGCACCGCCACTTCCCAGCAAATTAGGGACACTGTTGCTCCTGGGGTATCGGCGAGGACCATTCGCAACCGTCTCCATGAAGCTGGGCTACGGTCCCGCACACCGTTAGGCCGTCTTCCGCTCACGCCCCAACATCATGCAGCCCGCCTCCAGTGGTGTCGCGACAGGCGCGAATGGAGGGACGAATGGAGACGTGTCGTCTTCAGCGATGAGAGTCGCTTCTGCCTTGGTGCCAATGATGGTCGTATGCGTGTTTGGCGCCGTGCAGGTGAGCGCCACAATCAGGAGTGCATACGACCGAGGCACACAGGGCCAACACCCGGCATCGTGGTGTGGGGAGCAATCTCCTACACTGGCCGTACACCACTGGTGATCGTCGAGGGGACACTGAATAGTGCACGGTACATCCAAACCGTCATCGAACCCATCGTTCTACCATTCCTAGACCGGCAAGGGAACTTGCTGTTCCAACAGGACAATGCACGTCCGCATGTATCCCGTGCCACCCAACGTGCTCTAGAAGGTGTAAGTCAACTACCCTGGCCAGCAAGATCTCCGGATCTGTCCCCCATTGAGCATGTTTGGGACTGGATGAAGCGTCGTCTCACGCGGTCTGCACGTCCAGCACGAACGCTGGTCCAACTGAGGCGCCAGGTGGAAATGGCATGGCAAGCCGTTCCACAGGACTACATCCAGCATCTCTACGATCGTCTCCATGGGAGAATAGCAGCCTGCATTGCTGCGAAAGGTGGATATACACTGTACTAGTGCCGACATTGTGCATGCTCTGTTGCCTGTGTCTATGTGCCTGTGGTTCTGTCAGTGTGATCATGTGATGTATCTGACCCCAGGAATGTGTCAATAAAGTTTCCCCTTCCTGGGACAATGAATTCACGGTGTTCTTATTTCAATTTCCAGGAGTGTAATAACTGGACACGGCAAGGCTATTCTTACAATGTAAATCGTGACCAAAACAGACATCACCCGTATGACAACCGTTGGCAGAGTAGAAATAATTACAGAGAAAGATTGCATTTCCATAGTAATGAATGTGACAGAGACAACCATAGAAACAGACAATATGGCAACCAGAACTATTATTATCACGGGAGACAGAATAACTTCAGACGCAACTGTCCACCGTACAGTGATTATTCAGGGAGAAATTCTCCATCACTTAACCGACAAGAAAGGAACTACAGGAACTACCGACATGACGACAGACGATATAATCATAATGACAGACCTGAATTTCATTAGAACTGGCGGGATTCAAGCAGGGCAGGGCCTTCTCGTCAAGGTGAATTTGTAGAAGTTAGGTCTCCTAATCCCAATAACGACGCACACCAACAAAGAGATAGCAGACAATGACTCGCACCGCAGGCAGCCATCTGCGCCGGCTGGCCCAGTCAAAAATAACAGACACTAACCTTGAGAAAAATTTGAGCATTCTTTACCGATGTACCATATACCACATGATAATTCCGTTGAAGCTGAAGCTCTGCATAGTAGGAAGAGTAAAGGCTTGCACCACATTTCATATGTAAAACCGTTTATTGAAAGATAATCTGCTTTTTAACTTTGTCTTTGCCATAAAACTTTTCACTTCACGTTACTGGTATGCTTTGTCACACTTAGAAACTGTTAACATGCAACAATGTTTTAAAGTTAACTATCCAGTCATGAAGCTAGGGAACTTATTTAGATAGTAATTACGAATGCATTGTTATAGTGAACAGACGACACAGTGTTATTGCGTGTGTACATTCTTGCTTCTGAGTTGTACGATTACGTAACAATTATAAGGCTCACATATTTAGAACATATACCAGTACTGCTAACGAGATTTTAATGCAACATTTTGGTTTACTTGAGAATACATTCTGCAAGATTAAAGATGACTTAGCATTTGGTTTCTTTGACAGCTACATGATTATATCATGATGCTACTAATCTGTGACACAATTCACATTGTTGCCTTTGTGCTGTATCTGTTTTATATCTGCACAGTTTTTCTGAATTCTTCTGGAAAGTAAAACATGTTTTAATAGTAACTTTGTGGTATATCTACAATGAGACAGCCTTTTTCGTAGCACAACAATACGTTACAGTACTCTCTTGATACGGTACTGTACGTAATAACTACGATATCTATATGCATAGCATTTCGCTTTTGTTTATTACAAGGTAAGTACATTGACTTCCACAGAACTTTGCTTACAGACGACGATAATTACGACACTTGGCACATTTTTTACCATTAAGTAATGGAGTTTGCTGGTCTCCCATCGGGCGCCTCCCCAGGTGGCGGATAGGGGAATGCTCACCAAATATGGTGGGTACTGGGGGAAATAAAATTCCCGGGGTGGACCAAAACTAGCAACTGCTGTCTTGTAGTATGATATTGGCTCATCAAAGGCTAAAGGAAGAACACCTTGAGTAAAAATTACCTGGTCCTCTGGGTTGGGGGTTGTGCAGTGGGCCAGCTCCTCACTCACATATAAACATAAAAATGCTAAAAAACCTAATAATATGCCTCGGAAAAATTGGAACTTTGGATGACGAACTGGCAATGAGAAACGGAAAATGATGTTTGGATGGTGGAATGTGCAAGGTATTTCCACTAAAAGAAATTTACTATCTGCAGAACTTGACATGTTCAACATGGATGTTGTCGTACTCTCTGAAACAAAGAAAAAAGGCCAAGGAGAAGAAGAACTGGATAATTATGTACATATCTGGAGTGGGGTATCAAAAGCAGTAAGAGCCAAAGCAGGAGTCTCCATTATGATAAAGAAATCATGGAAAGAAAGAATCACAAATTGGACATTCATCAATGAACGTATTATAACTGTTGAAATGACATTATTTGCTAGGGAAGTTGTGATTATTGGCGTATATGCACCTACGAACGACACAAAAGATAAGGAGAAAGATACATTCTGGGACACCCTCAGGGAGACTATTGAAAAAATCCCATGAAGAAAGGAGCTGATTATCGTGGGAGATCTGAATGGAAGGGTAGGAATTAGAGAATCCTGTAGAATAGTAGGGAAACATGGAGAGGACGAATATAATGACAATGGGGAACGATTGATTGCAATTTGTGAACAATTTTGTTTTAAAAATTACCAACACATTTTTGAAACATAAGGACATCCATAAATATACTTGGCAACAGAACACTAAAGAACTTCATTCTATAATAGATTATAATTAGGCAAACAATTAGTTTCCAGGTAGTAGGCGTCAGATCTTATAGAGGAGCCCAGTGTGGATCAGACCACTATCTAGTAAAAATGAAGTCTTTCTGGCCATGGAAGAATGCAAGGAATGATACAAGTAATATAAATAAAACGAACCAAACTGAGAAAGATGAAAATTTACCTTTTAATATTGACAGCCTACAAGATGGAAGTATGAGAACACTCTTTGCGGTCAGGATGGAAAGGAAACTGGTTGAATCATTTGAAGGAAGTACTGAGGAAATATATGACTATATAAAAACTAATGTGAAAATCATAGCAACAGAGGTGTTGGGTAAAAAAGATAGCAACCACATCTGTGCACCAGAGTGGTGGTCAGAGGAACTAGAGGTCCTCGTTAGAGAAAAATGAAATGCGTTCCTTCAGTGGTTGAATGATAAATCAGAAGAAACAAGATCAATATACAAGGAAAAGAAGAATGAAGTCACGAAAAAAATAAGGATGGTAAAAAATGAAGCATGGGAAAGAACATGTGCCAAGGTGAATAGCAAATTAGGATTTGGGAGAGCAAAAGAAGCATGGTCAGTATTAAAAGGGCTTCGACAGGATACGAAAAGCAAAACTAATCTCCAACTGATAACACAAAAGGAATGGGAAGAGTATTTCCAAAAATTATTAAATGAGGACAGAGAAGAATATATAGAAGAAGGAACAGCTGAAGAGAAAGGACATGAAGTTGATGAGATCCAGATTTTAGAAAGTGAAGTATTTCAGGCGTTGAGAACAGGAAAGAATGGTAAATCACCGGGACCAGGCAATATCAATCTGGAGTGTCTGAAATATGGGGATGACAAAATTCTGAAACTGATGACACAGCTCTTCAACAAAATGAAACATGGAGATTCACTACCCAACAAGATGAAGCTAGGTTACATTATTACAATATTTAAGAAAGGGGATCGCAAAATTTGTTCAAACTATCGAGGAATTTGTGTTACAAACACATTAATGAGAATTTTTGCGAAAGTAATTAAAAACAAACTGGAAAGAAATTTTAGAACCCAAGAAGAACAATGTGGATTCACAGCTGGGAGATCATGTGTAGACCATATTTTCACATTAAGACAGATTTTGGAGAAACATAGGGAAAAATCAAAAAATATAGGATTAATTTTCATAGATCTAGAAAAAGCGTATGATACTGTTCCAAGAAAATTACTTTGGAGAGTACTACATATTGCAAACATAAACCCTTCCTTGATTAAAATAATACAACAGATGTATAAAGATAACATTTGCCAAGTGAAAGTTGGTAATAAACTTTCACAGAAATTTATAACAAGCAAAGGCCTTTTACAGGGCTGTACCATGTCACCATCATTATTTAAAATCTATATAGATATTAGCCTTAGAACATGGTCTCATAAAGGTAAGAGTATGGGATTAGAAATAAGAGATGGAGTTTACCTGCATCATTTATTGTTTGCTGATGATCAAGTAGTCATAGCACAAGATGGGGAGGATGCTAACTATATGTGCAATCAACTAGCAGTAGCATACAAAACTTGGGGTTTGAAGATTAATTACCAAAAAACAGAATACATGACTAAAGATTCAGATGAGCTATACATTGAAGGAAAGAAAATCAAAAAGATAAACACTTTTGTTATTTGGGATCCATTTTAGAAATCGAGGGAAAATCAGAGTCAGAAATCAATAAAAGAATTAGTAGCGAATGGAGGGTCATTGGTATGCTTAACTCAGTCTTATGGAGCAGGAATGTAATGAGTAGAACTAAAAAATTAATATACAAATCCATATTAGAGAGGGTAGTTCTGTGTGGAACGGAGACCTGGACAAGCACATCAAAAAATTACAAGCTCTAGAGATGGACATCTGGAGAAGATCGGCAAGAATCTCCAGGAAAGAAAAGATAAGGAACACGGAAATAATAAGGAGAATGGAAATAAAAGAAAGAATATATGACGTTATGGATAGGAAGAAATTACAGTGGTATGGGCATGTACGACGAATTGAGAAAACCAGAATACCAAAATTGATACTGGAGTGGGAACCGGAGGGGAGAAGAAGAAGAGGACGACCAATGACCACCTGGCTCCAAAATGTACAGCACACAATGCGGAGAGTGGGCGCAGAGGAAGAGGACACACAAGATCGAAACACCTGGAGGAATATTTTGAAAATATAGTTTAAGAACGTTTATTGTTTGTATTGTAATTTCCAAATAAATTATTATGTTGGAGAGAAGCCTCTGCACTGAGGAAAGCTCAAATAATAATAATAATAATAATAATAATAATAATAATAATAATAATAATAATAAGTAATGACAGAGATTATCTTGCAACAAGACGCACAGTTTAGCGCTACAGTACACATATTTGAGTGACTAATTTTGTACGTAAGACATTTTTAAAGATTTTTCAATTACAAAGATACAAAGGTTTTCTGTGATACATTTCATTCCACTGCTGTAATCTGTAACACCTGAGGGTATAATTACATTAATCCCCAGGGGGGTACACGCGTACTTTGTGTACCATGTGTTTGGCAAGCACAAGGAGCCCTAATATGGTATTTGCTTATACAACTTTACACATCGGTACCATATTTCTCTAACACAGAATTACACAGCTATCTGATTATTTAACAGAGAAACTAAATTTTTTTTACTATGTCAGTGACACATGTTTACGCAATTAAACAGTTGGATAACTTCACACTTATGAAATTGTATTTTGTCTGTACGTCGTGAACTGTTCACATTTTTTCGGAACCATTGTGATACTATGAGAGCTTTGAATGATGTATTTGGTATGGGATCATGATTTTTAATGTACGTTTGAGGTAGATGACACTATTGAAATGAGCAGAGAACTTTTTAGGTTTTGAAATTATTGGAGGAAGCTTCGACTTTTTGAGATTTGACTGTGGTGTTATGATATTATTACGACGACGATGTGTATTATGCTGTTGAGGTATGTTTATGATCAATAAGCTGATGCTGTATGAGGAATTTGATTATGCTACGTATTTATGATGATGAAATATTGAAGAAGTGTCGACGAATATGTATATGTGTAATAAGGTAAGGAATAATGAGTAGTGGTTAGGGACTCTGATTTGTGAAAAAGGATGTTGGAAACCAAGAATCGTACTTTAAGAGTTATGAAATGTGTGTATATGCGTGAATGTACCACAATGCCGGCGAAAATTTTTTGGACACTGACATATTTATAGGATTTTGTTTCTACACATTTGTAATGCAAATTCTAACCTTTGAATTCTTTTTTTTTTTATATAAGACTGTCACTGTAGTGGAAACTGCTGCCATAAATATTTCAGTAAAGAAGGTAGATGACCTTGATGTAATGTGCTGTGGAGGCCCAC
Source organism: Schistocerca serialis cubense (assembly GCF_023864345.2). Lineage (NCBI taxonomy): Eukaryota > Metazoa > Arthropoda > Insecta > Orthoptera > Acrididae > Schistocerca > Schistocerca serialis. The sequence continues at coordinate 89,201,677 of NC_064647.1, read as the reverse complement.
CTGAGCGACAGTCGCCTGGAGAAAAAGCCATTAGGTGAAAAAAAAAAAAAAAAAAAAAAAAAAAAAAAAAAAAAAAAAAAAAAAAAAGGAGTCCATTAACCTCGATATTGACATTCCTTTGTAGGAAGCATTGCAAATACGACACTTTCTGATATTTACTGAAATGACTAATGAAACGATGAGAAATATTTCACGGCTATGTCTTGCTAGTTGAGAGATTTTTTACTGCCTTATGAAATGCCGTATGGCTAGTGAATGACGTTTTACCCCTTGCTTTATGTATATATTTGCTCATTTTGTTTGATATCTAGTTTCTAGCTGCACTGCAGCATTGGTTGAAATAAAATTTAATAGTTGTACTAATATAGATATTTTATGCCTACAGATCCACTACTTCCGTGTGCACTTTCTTTTACTGCTCAGACTTTGCGCATAAAATTGTAATTAATACTGTGATGAATGATCAGGACTGTCTTTATGGACTATGAGAAAATTTTAGATTTTGACCAACATTGTATCAATAAGTGTGTGCATTTGATTTCTTTGTTATTGTAATTATAAAAAATCTTTTCAAATCTGTATTGGCCACTGCCCAAAACAATTTGTAAAATTTTTTGTAGGCTGTTTAGGTTTTTATATTGGTGACGCCACGTAGCATTCTATATGAAAATCACTGACTGTACTGTGTGCAGTCTGTGGCTGGTTTGCATTGTTGGAATTTTCCATTATAGTGTTGCGAAGTTGGCTGTTAACAGCGCATAGCGTTGCACAGTTGGAGGTGAGCCGCCAGCAGTGGTGGATGTGGGGAGAGAGAAGGCAGAGTTTTGAGAGCGGATGATCTGGACGTGTGTCCATCAGAGACAGTAAATTTGTAAGACTGGATGTCATGAACTGATATATATTATGACTTTTGAACACTGTTAAGGTAAATACATTGTTCTTTATCAAAATCTTTCATTTGCTAACTATGCCTATCAGTAGTTAGTGCCTTCAGTAGTTAGAATTTTTTGTTTAGTTGGCAGTAGTGGCGCTCGCTGTATTGCAGTAGTTCGAGTAACGAAGATTTTTGTGAGGTAAGTGATTTGTGAAAGGTATGGTTTAATGTTAGTCAGGGCCATTCTTTTGTAGGGATTATTGAAAGTCAGACTGCGATGCGCTAAAAATATTGAGTATGAATTTAGTGTTGATTAGAATAAGTAAAGAGCGAAATGTCTGAGTACGTTCAGTTCTGCTCAGCTGTTTGAAAAGCAAATAACGTAAGGGGTTTACCAGCACAGTAATTAATTAATTTTTCTAAGGGGACGCTACAACGTCAACTGCCAGTGTGTTTAGTGTCAACAGTAAAATTCGGAGGCGGTGGTATTATGGTGTGGTCGTGTTTTTCATGGAGGGGGCTTGCGCCCCATGTTTTGCGTGGCACTATCACAGCACAGGCCTACATTGATGTTTTAAGCACTTTCTTGCTGCCCACTGTTGAAGAGCAATTCAGGGATGGCGATCGCATCTTTCAGCACGATAGAGCACCTGCTCATAAGGCACGGCCTGTGGCGGAACGGTTACACGGCAATAAAATTCCTATAATGGACTGGTCTGCACATAGTCCTGACTTGAATCCTATAGAACACCTTTGAGATATTTTTGGAACGCCGACTTCGTGACAGGCCTCACCGACCGACATCGATACCTCTCCTCAGTGCAGCACTCGGTGAAGAATGGGCTGCCATTGCCCTAGAAACCTTTCTGCATCTGACAACGTATGCCTGCGAGAATGAAAGCTGTCATCAAGGCCAAGGGTGGGCCAACACCATATCGAATTCCAGCATTACCGGTGGAGGGCGCCACGAACGTGTAAGTCATTTCGAGCTGGGTGTCCGGATTCTTCTGATCACATAGTATAGCTATCAGCTGACTTCAATTCAGAAAAGGTGCAGCCCTAACTACTACAGGAAATATTCCCATATGTGATCCCACCCTCCCCCATTACACTGTCACCTATGCCAACCTCCCCTTCCAATACCTATGGAGACGCACTCTGTGCCTAGTAAAACCTAGTCTATCGATAGTTTTGGAAGATATTAGACTCATTTACCTCTTACACCCAGGACAGAAACCGATCTCGAACATAATTTAATTGAATGTATAGAGTGAAAGGGGTCAAGATGTAAGTGTTTTTGCCAACACTATGACAGAGCATTTATCGTGAGTGGTGTATATAAAAGAATCAAGTCACAATCTGAATAAAGTCCTTAAAGGTGCTGCAGAGTCTAAGCAGCTTTGCAAACAGCTGTCCTGTTTTTCGAAACCGTTGTAAATATCTACAAATTTTTTAATCTAAGCGTGATACAGAGGCGAGAAACAATGTGTGGGCGACGTTTTTTTTGGTTGGCGATGGGTTGGACATGCAGGAGGCACATGAAGACAGGGGTTACTCACTGTGGGTATTCGCCCCATGGTCCTCAAGACTGTACGTAGTTGTGCCCCTGTAGAGGGTGCAAAATTTTTTGAAGTGGTTTCGTTTTTAACTATCAGGTGTCAGCATTGTTGGGACACCACCTACTCCAGCATAGTGTAGCTGTTATGTGTTGTTTCCACATTTCCATTTTTATGTAGTTTTTTACTGCGATATGGAACTGTGCTAGTTTTCCAGTTAACAGTAATAATAACACACTGAAGAGCCAGAGAAACTGGTATAGGCATGCGTACTCAAATACACAACCGGTGTGCGTGACAGATGAGACGTTTCTCATGTCGCAGCTTCCTGTCATTACAATACTGAAACTGCATAATAAACTTGACTTCCAGTTCAAATTAAGTCAGCTTTTAAAATCTTATGTAATGGCCACACCTTCCTCTTCACCATCTTCACCAAAAGGCAGCACAGTTGAGCAGCATGCACTACAACACTACGAAATAAGTGTATCAAATTGTACTGAACAACGTGAAGAAGAATGTTGTTACGCTTTTCGAATTTTAATTGCATTTCGTAAATTATTTGGGTTCATGGATTTTTAACATTATGCACTATTATAAATTAAAATAATTCTTAGCAGTTATAGACACAAAGATTAGAAAATTAAAAATAAAACTCAGCGTAAGGTAACTACGAGTTTTTCTTCTGCACTGATACATTCCCTCATAGTGTTCCTTTTAGAAATTCCGTCTCTGACCATGCTCAAAATCATCTGAAATGAGTTAACAGACATCCTACAGTATTCAAAAAGTTTGTCCGGATTTTCCTTCAGTTTTCTGTGTAGAAGCACAAACTTTCCCTTTGTTGATCCCTCGCTTAAGATAGAATGAATCCAGTCTTTTTCCTCATTTCACTGTTTCCGACGCCAAATTATCACAGCACATAACGCAAGAACTGCATTCTTATTCAATGGAATTCCATTCATAGTTCCAGGAGATGATGCCATAGCTTGCACCAATGCACTACTGATGGGATTTCCCTAGGCTTCACGCTGCATGAGAAAAGCGTCCCATGGCCAGCAGTGACCGGAGTCTAGCATGGTGCGTGAATTACGTCACAGACGTGCGTGAAAAAAGCCCTTGTGTGGTCGTAGCCTTACGCTAGATGCAAATTGTGAGACATGTATAGCACATGTGGCGCAGTGCAGCGCACATTTTTGTGACTACACAGGTTCTAGCTCGCCCGGCTAGCCATGCAGCCTAACGTGCTGCTTCCCGATCCGATGGCATGTCAGTCCCCGGCACGAATCCGCTCGGCTGATTAGTGTCGAGTTCCGGTGTGCCGGCCAGCCTGTGGATGGTTTTAAAGGCGGTTTTCCATTTGCCTCAGTGAATGCGGGCTGGTTTCCCTTATTCTGCCTCAGTTACACTACGTCAGCAGTTGCCATGCAAACACTGTCTCCAAGTACGCATACACCATAATTACTCTACCACGCAAATATTTGGGCTACACTCGTTCGAAATGAGACATTCCCGATGGTGGGGGAGGGGGGTCCTCTGGGGGCTGAACCACACAATAACCCTAGGTTTGGTGGGGGGCGGCAGTGAAGTGAGTGGACTGCTGTAGCCTGTTGCGGGGTCATGAACCACTCAGGGCTAGGGTGGGGTTGAAGCCTCTATCGTTCCTAGGTCCCCAGTTCAATACATACATACTTACATACACAGGTTCAAATGGGACCGTGAAAACTGTGATGCACAGTGTTGTGGTTGTAGCACAGTTTCTCACACTGGCAACACTGCATGATGGGGGAGACGGAGAGTGGGGAGGCAGTCCTACCATAATATGCTCACTTTGGCATGCTGCATATGGGGCACTGGAAATAATCCCCATCCAAAAGATACAGCCTTACAGTACACCGAATTTCATTGTTACTGAGTAGTGTTTCATTTTTCGCCATTTAAGCACACCATCTCTTTTTGTTAGTACATAAGAGTTTTCAGTTACACATATCTGTGTAGTTTTTTGTTTTGTTTATTCTTTTACCCAGAACAATGAACAGTTCAATAACTGGTGAGCCATTAGGCACTGTGACTATCTTCTGCCTCCACAAGGTTTTCAGATCGTAAGAAGGCACAGATAATCCATTGTGAGGGTAGTGAATATGGAAGTAAGAAATATAAAATCATGCACTCTAAAAGCAAGGCAGGAAAGTAAAGCTAGGTTATCTACGTGCTGCCTGTTATGCTGGCGAATCTCTACAATCTTTTACAAAAAGTCGAAAAGGAGTAATTTCCACAGATATGACCTCTCTGTGTTCCTGGTAGAAAGCATCCAAGATATCTCAAGTACATAAGATTCACTGTCATTACCTGGATGTGGATGTAATTAGAGACATTATACTATGTACTTGTGGACCTCACATTTCCATTGCAAGCTAGAAACAGTCGAGAAGCCCTCATGAACAGCAATGTTTTAATTGGCTCGTCATGACAAGAAAAAGCATTTCACTTGTCACATACACTCTACCAGCATTATTAAACTAATTATACAACAGACTACAAAGACAAAGAAGTGTTCGGTATTATTCCAAAAATATAAGTATCCTGAAAGAGTGTGTTGATTTCATATACTTAATTTCTTGAAATTAATTACTGACAACGGCAGATCTACTTTCATGACAATGTTTCTCGAATGACGTGACCCCCTCCTCTCACAAATCACACCTGGCTCCCTTCTGTATTCCTGTCGTGTGCATTATTCTTAGCTGCTGACAATATGCTGACCATTGTGTAGTGTGATGGATCAATTGTTTACTTTTCTGAATAAGAACAATTTTACTAGCGAATCACACATTATCAGTTTGGCAATCCGTAGGCGAGTGTCCAGAAATTGACATGTGGATTTTTTTTTGTTTTTTTTTTTTGTTTGTGGTTTTAGGGCGCAAAACGTCTATGGTCATTAGCGCCCAGCCCGTGACGTTGAAAACAGGAAAAAAACGAAATTTAAAATCAGCAGCAATGAGAACAAAGTCATAAAATTTGAGAAACTAAAGGCAGAAGGAATGCTTAAAAATCCACTATAGAAAGGGGTTGGTTGTCCCCCAAAAAAAAAGCTTCAAATGACTGACGTCATTTCACTGTCACTAATAAACCGTAGAATGCGGTCAGCTGAGCGCGTGTCATCTGCTAAAAGCGACGATAGATCAGGCGATAGCTGTAGACGGGAGCGTAACGGATTAAAATAGGGGCATTCAATTAAAAGGTGTCTGACCGTCCACAGCTGAGAGCAGTGGGGACAGAGTGGGGGAGGATCACCGCTTAAAAGATGTCGATGACTAAAAAGACAGTGCCCTATCCAGAGTCGAGCTAAAATTACCTCCTCCCGACGACGCGTTCGGGAGGAAGAGGTCCAAGCGCAAGGAAGGGCTTTCACTTCCCGCAATTTATTGTGGGGAAGTGTTGACCAATGCGCATGCCATAAACGAGCAACTTGGCGACATAAACCGCTCCGTAGATCGGTAAACGGAAGAGACTGAATAGCTGGCCGAGGAAGAGAGACTGCAGCCTTGGCCGCTATATCGGCTGCCTCATTTCCACAGATACCAGCGTGTCCCGGGAGCCAGAGGAACGCCACTGAGACGCCCCCCAGGTGGAGCAAGCGCAGACAGTCCTGAATCCGGTGGACCAGAGGGTGCACAGGGTAAAGAGCTTGGAGACTTAGGAGAGAGCTGAGAGAATCTGAGCAGATTACGTACTGTATCCGCTGATGGCGGCGGATGTAGTGGACAGCCTGGAGAACAGCGTAAAGCTCCGCAGTATAAACTGAACACTGGTCGGGAAGCCGAAAGTGATTTGGGGTGTCGCCAACAATATAGGCACTCCCTACACCTAACGATGTTTTCGAGCCATCGGTGTAAATAAATGTGGCTTCCGTCATTTCTGCACATAGAGCAGCAAATGCCCAACGGTAAACAAGTGTAGGGGTACCATCCTTGGGAAATTGACATAGGTCTCTGAGCAAGTCGATCTGGGGACGGAGCCAAGGCGGTGCTGTACCCCAAGTTGTCAAGAAGGTTTTAGGAAAGCGGAAGGAAAGAGAATGGAGCAGTTGACGGAAGCGGACTCCCGGGGGTAGTAGGGAGGAGGAGCGGCCTGCATACCCGACATCAAAGGAGGCGTCGAAAAAAAGGTCATGGGCTGGATTAGCAGGCATGGAAGACAGATGGCTAGCGTAACGACTCAGAAGGACTGCCCGCCGATTGGACAGCGGAGGTTCAGCAGTCTCAGCATAAAGGCTTTCCACAGGGCTGGTATAAAAAGCTCCAGACACTAAACGTAATCCACGGTGGTGGATAGAGTCGAGACGCCGAAGAATAGACGGCCGAGCAGAGGAGTAGACTATGCTTCCATAATCCAATTTCGAGCGCACTAAGGCGCGATAGAGGCGGAGAAGGACCACTCGGTCCGCTCCCCAAGAGGTACCATTCAGGACACGGAGGGTGTTAAGGGAACGCAGACAGCGAGCCGAAAGATAGGAAACGTGGGAGGACCAGCACAGTTTTCTGTCAAACATAAGACCCAAGAATTTAGCGACGTCGGAAAACGGAAGGTTGACAGGACCTAGATGTAAGGAGGGCGGAAGAAACTCCTTACGTCGCCAAAAATTAACACAAACGGTCTTACTGGGTGAGAAATGGAAGCCGGTTGCGATGCTCCACGAGTGGAGGCGATCGAGACATCCTTGAAGGCGTCTTTCAAGAAGGCTGGTCCGTTGAGAGCTGTAGTAGATCGCAAAATCGTCCACAAAGAGGGAGCCCGAGACATCAGGAAGGAGACAATCCATAATTGGATTAATGGCGATGGCAAACAGTACAACACTCAGCACGGAGCCCTGGGGTACCCCGTTTTCTTGGGAGAAAGTACGGGAGAGAGTAGTGTTCACCCGCACCCTAAATGTGCGCTCTGCCATAAATTCGCGAAGAAAAAGGGGCAGCCGGCCTCTAAAGCCCCAAGAGAACAGTGTGCGGAGGATGCCTGTCCTCCAACAGGTATCGTATGCTCTCTCCAGATCAAAAAATATTGCTACCGTTTGGCGTTTCCGGAGGAAATTGTTCATGATATAAGTGGAGATAGCAACAAGATGGTCAACGGCAGAACGATGCTTTCGGAATCCGCATTGGGCTGGTGTTAAAAGACTGCGGGACTCCAGCCACCAAGCTAAACGGTAATTCACCATACGCTCCAAAACCTTACAGACACTACTCGTGAGAGAAATGGGGCGATAGCTAGAGGGGAGATGTTTGTCCTTTCCAGGTTTCGGAACGGGAACGACAATAGCTTCCCGCCATCGCCTGGGAAAGGTACTGTCGGTCCAAATTCGATTATAAAGGCGAAGGAGGTAACGCAGGCTATGGGTTGATAAATGCAGCAACATTTGGACATAGATACCATCCGGTCCTGGGGCGGAGCAGCGAGAAGAAGAGAGTGCATGTTGGAGTTCGCGCATGGAGAAAACAGTATTGTAGCTTTCGCGATTTTGAGAGGAGAAAGCAAGATGTCGCACTTCCGCTGCACGTTTCTTCGGGAGAAACGCTGGCAGGTAATTTGAAGAGCTCGAAATCTCAGCAAATTGCTGACCCAATGAGTTACAAATTGCGACGGAGTCCACTAAGGTATCATGCGCGACAGTGAGCCCAGAGACCGGGGAGAAACTAGGCGCGCCTGAGAACCGTCAAAGCCGACTCCAAACTTCCGAGGAGGGAGTGAAGGTGTTAAATGAGCTAATAAAGAATTTCCAGCTTGCCTTCTTGCTATCGTGGATGACGCGACGGCATCGCGCACGGAGCTGCTTATATCGGATACAGTTGGCCAAAGTTGGATGGTGACGGAAAATGCGAAGAGCACGTCGCCGCTCACGTATTGCGTCACGGCATGTCTCGTTCCACCAAGGAACTGGAGGGCGCCGGGGCAATTCGGAGGTGCGTGGTATTGAACGTTCCGCAGCTGTGAGAATAACGTCGGTAAAATGTGTGACCTCATCGTCGACGCTGGGAAAGCGACGGTCATCGAATGTCGCTAGAGACGAAAAAAGTGTCCAATCGGCTTGGGCAAACTTCCAGCGTCGCGAGCGCATATATGGCAGTTGAGGCTGCAGTCGAAGAACACATGGAAAGTGGTCACTCGAGTGTGTGTCATCAAGGGCGAACCATTCGAAGCGCCGAGCTAGCAGAACAGTACCGACCGCAAGGTCCAAATGGGATAAATTTGCCGTGGAGGCAGACAAAAATGTGGGGACCCCAGTGTTGAGGCAGACTAGATCCGCTTGGTGGAAGACGTCTAGCAATAGTGAGCCACGTGGACAAGGATGTGGAGATCCCCAAAGCGGGTGGTGGGCATTGAAGTCCCCAACCAGCAAATAGGGGGGTGGAAGCTGATCAATAAGACGAAGGAGGTCAGCTCGTGCCATTGGTGTAGATGATGGAATGTATACCGTACAAAGAGAGAACGTGTATCCAGAAAGGGAAAGACGGACGGCGACAGCTTGGAAGGAAGTGTTTAAGGGGATTGGGTGATAATGGAGAGTATCATGGAGCAGAATCATGAGTCCTCCATGGGCTGGAGAGCCTTCAACAGAGGGGATGTCATATCGGACGGACTGAAAATGAGGGAGAACAAAGCGGTCATGGGGACGCAGCTTTGTTTCCTGAAGACAGAAGATGACCGGCGAGTAGGATCGTAAGAGGATCGACAATTCCTCCCGATTGGCGCGAATGCCGCGGATATTCCAGTGGATAATGGACATAGGGTGAACAGAAAATGGATGAATGTGACCAAGGGTGCTGTCAACTCAACGACTGCTCAGAGCTTGCGACTGACAGCATGGAATGGCATTCAGTCGAAGGCGGAAGATCCTGATCCATAGGTTGGTCAGGAGCAGCTCCTGCCATCAACAATCGGCCAGTTGACCGGCCACCAGCAGTGCGCCTCGGCGACACAGAAGATGGCCGAGGGCGATTTCCGCCAGGTGGTGCTGTAGATGGGACACGCCTTGGCGGAGAAGGAGAGGAACTGTGTTTCTTCGTAGCCTTCTTGGAGGTATGTTTAGATGAAGGAGGAACCGACGGTTGTGAAGTTGCAGTACGTAAAAACTCTTCACGAGAATGCTCTTTTTTCGAAGACTTGGCGTCTGACTTTTGGGCTCGAGATTTAGCAGAACCCGACGAAGGGTGAGCCATAGAGTGGGCAGGCGAAAGTGGTGAGGTTGAACGGGCGATCTTTGCGCTGGCCGATCTGACGACTGTGGTACTAAATGTGAGGTCGCAAGTCTGCATGGCCGCCTCCTTTGTTGGCCGAGGAGAAGCAAGGACAGTGCTGTATTTTCCTTTCTGAGGCACGGTGGGCTGTCGACTGGCGAGTAACTTTCGAGCAGCAAAGGTCGACACCTTTTCCTTCACTCTTATTTCCTGGATCAGCTTTTCGTCCTTAAAAACGGGGCAATCTCGAGAGGAAGCAGCGTGTCACGCATACAGTTGATGCAGCGAGGGGGTGGAGGTGGACAAGCACCCTCATGGGCATCCTTGCCACACGTAACACATTTGGCCGGATTGGAACAGGACTGGCTGGTGTGATTGAACCGCTGACATCGATAGCAACGCATAGGGTTTGGGACATAAGGGCGAACGGAAATTATCTCATAGCCTGCTTTGATTTTTGATGGGAGTTGAACTTTGTCAAATGTCAAGAAGACAGTGCGGGTTGGAATGATGTTCGAGTCAACCCTTTTCATAACCCGATGAACAGCCGTGACGCCCTGGTCAGACAGGTAGTGCTGAATTTCTTCGTCAGACAATCCATCGAGGGAGCGTGTATAAACGACTCCACGCGAGGAATTTAAGGTACGGTGCGGTTCCACCCGGACAGGGAAGGTGTGGAGCAGAGAAGTACGCAGCAATTTTTGAGCCTGGAGGGCACTGTGTGTTTCTAACAACAGGGTGCCATTCCGTAATCTGGAACAAGACTTTACAGGACCCGCAATTGCGTCGACACCTTTCTGAATAATGAAAAGGTTGACCGTGGAAAAGTCGTGACCTTCGTCAGACCGAGAAACAACAAGGAACTGTGGCAACGATGGAAGAACCGTCTGTGGCTGAGACTCAGTGAACTTACGTTTGTGAGCAGACATAGTGGAAGGTGAGGAAACCATTGCGGAAGAATCTCCCATGATTACCGGCGTCTCCGATGGCGCGCTCCTCCCTTATGGGGGCCCTCACCAAGGGCACACCCGCCTTAGGTGATTGTTCACACCTCAGGTCACACCTCCCGACAAACGGACGGAGGGACCAATCGGCACTTTCGGAAGGTATCAGCTCGGGTAATCACCCCTCCCTGGGCCTGGCCGTTACCAGGGGGTACGTACGTGTCCTACCTGTCTACCCGGGGCGGGGAATTACGCGTTACCCCGTCACCAGCTACGCATGGAAGTGCGTGGGTCGGCCTTCAGACACGCACAGGGAGGAAAAAAGAGAAAGGGAAAGGGAAAGGAAAGGGGGTCTCAAACGCCGCAGCGGAGAAAAGGGCAAGGAGAAGAGGGAAGGAAAAGAGAAGGACAGAGGAAGGACAAGGACTTGCAAGTGTAAAAGCAAGGAATTTGGAACAGTTTCGAGCGTCCGTCTCCGGACGTAGGCACAAACCATACTCCCAGAGGGGGAGAAAGGGAAGGAAAGAGCCAGAGGTGAGGGGGGGGGGTGAAGATGGGGGACGGGGAGGGATGTGGACAGGGAAGGGAAGGTATGCAGCCCGGAAAGGAAGGAGGGCCACATTAGCTCGGGGTCCCGTGCTCGCTACGCAAGTGTCCACAAAAGAGTTGTGGACCCCCTGGTGGGTGACATGTGGATGTCAATCCGCTTGAAGTGCATGCTTGTCATTATTTTAATACTGCTCAGATGTAGAAGAGGAATAAAATCCTTTGGTAAGTTTCTGTTCCAGTCGTTCTGTGTTAAAAATGCGTTGGGGTACGTGGATGAAACCAAAATTCCAACAGAATTGGGGATTTATTTTTGTGTGAATTGTTAATCTTTTCTCATTTGAAGAAGCATCACCACTTATGAGAGTAGTAGGGCAATAAGGACATGGTCCCACGTGCATTGCTCCTAAATTTATTCAAGATGCTGGATCCAAGATGGCGGCCATAGATGTGGCAATGTCGCAGTGATGTAATGATGGGAAGTTCAAATTTTGGGGGGAAAAGGTTACTTGGGCTACCTCCACTAACCTAAGGAAATGGTGAATAGGGCTACCTCCAGTAACCGAAGTCATTCCACCACCACCTCTTTCTTGGAATTGGCGGGGAATGCTCAGTCTCTTCCCAGCTGCTACAGAAGGAGTGTCCTTTATTTATTTTCAGTGGAATGCTGGAACAAGTTATTTAGATATGGATTTCACATAGTTTATTTATTATGTTAATACAGAACACTCTCCCTGATGTGCAGGAAGCAAAGTACATAGCCTTTTAACAAATGGTAATTTTATTCACTTTAATAGTGCCTAAAAGCATTTTTTAAAGAAACAAATTTAAAATTATAATTAGAAAGCACCCTCTAAATATCAAAGTTACAATTTATTCAGAGGCAGAAAGAAACAAGTTTTGACTGTATGAGCTTTCGGGTAGAGAACCTTGCCGCTCCCTTTTGACACGGCCGTAGTTACGACTGCTCACAACAGCCTCTGAAAGACTACATTGGCGCAAATCTGCAACACACCAGATAACTCTTAACTAAGAGTTTTAACAATTTACACAAGCACACGAACTATAAACCCCCGTAGGAGGGATGGAAATGGTACAAACACTAACAATTAAAATATTAACCTTGCCACCGAAGGTGCAACTTGTTTTTAACTTCTAAGAAAAGCCTTACAGTGAAACGGTGGCAACTTTATATACTAAAATGATCATTTAAATAAAAGCCCATGAAATGCAATCTTATATAAAATTCTACAAGGTTGGCCAAACAATATTAAGATACTCTACAGTACACAGATACCGCCTCAAGATCATAGGCAATAATATCAAAGTTTCCAAAGACCAAAATATATTTAAGGTATTAGGCCATTATACTCGAAGCAATAAATTCGTTAACACTGCAAATCCGACAAACATGACAGAGGCAGCTACTAACGTACAGTAGATTGATAGGGAGATCACCAAACAACCCGAACCGCAGGTTGCTCTAACCCGCTCCTACTCCGCACGGTAAAAACGGACCACACAATTTATAAACAACCACCTTCCCGCAGGTGGACAAACGGAGAAGAATAGTGGGACGACCCCAAAGCAAAACGGCTGGTGACCTCACCAAGAAAACAAGTAGAATTTAACAAGAGTTAATCAAACAACACATCACCAATCACTTAACTTCTAATAAACTGCGATTTCTCGAGAAGACCTGGCGCAGCACCCCCAAATCGCTCTCCCAACCCGTTCGCTGCCAGCCGCTTCAACGGGCGCAGGAAGGCGCGCCGATATCCCGTCTCACGGCGTCGCAGCTCGCACCGGCCACACTGATGTCGTGGGTTGACTCCTGTTGCTCACGTGTCGACCGTGAAGCCACTACCCCTCGCTATATGCCGCGGCCCACTGGACTCACATGGCGACCTCACATGCGCCGACGCTCAAGATGGACAAGTCATATTGTGTCTCAGTGCGACCGACCAACCGATCGATCGATCCAACCGCCAATGACCATTCATTGCCTGAGCAAACTCGAGCAGACTGGCTGCCTAATGTGCAGACTCAGATGCAGGAACTAAGACCCAACCGGGCGACCACTCGCTGAGTTCTCTTACTGGCGGAGTGGAAAGACTCTTTGGTCGGCCTTAAAGGTTGATCCGAACGACAGACATACTAGCGCTCTGAACGACAGACACAACTGCCTAACAAAGACAGACTAGCAAGCTGGGGACGAGAGACTGACCCAGACTGACCGACTGGCGCGCTTATAGCGCCCCTTAAATGCACGTGAACAGGCAACCTTTCCCCTTTCCCACCAGAGGGAAACAAAGCAGCGATTGCCACAGTGACGCTACCGCCAGAAACGGAGGGCGACTGCTTGACACTACGTGCTGCGGCGCGCTCTTCAAAACAGCAATTTTACCACGGCTCAGTGATATGACCTCGCCGTGGTGGCTGGGCTTACGTAACTAACGGTATCACACCTTTACACCCATGCACACGGAGTAGTACAGTTCGTTTAACGTCAAATATACACCTTAGGCATTTTCACATGATTCATTACTCATTTTTAGTAGACCAGTATTAAATTATGTGCTTACAACGCCATCTATTGCTACATTTTGTAACTATTATTTTGCTTCTGCCATACATTTCCACTTCTCCGATTATATTCCATTGCAATTTGGTGTCATTCTGACCAGTGGTGTTATTCCTCCTGTATTTGAGGGGTAGATTTCCTACAGTTTATTTATTATGCTGATACAAAAGACTTGGCCTGAAGTGCTTGGGGTCACAATACATAGCCTACAGACCTGCAGACTACTCGTCAATTACCGAAATAATGCAGGCACGCAAACAACTCGTAAATTGTCAAAATAATGGATGTAAACAGGCTGCAAACACGATCACTAATTGTAAACTATCGAAGTAAGGCATTACACTACCAACAGATATGTTCACAATATAATGTAGAATACCGAAGTACAGACACATTCACTACACATAAAACTGTCAAAATAATGCATGTATTCTAACGATTCAACAGTTGAAACAATGCAGTGCTCAAACACGTATTGCATGTAAAAACGCTTAAGAAATTCTACTGCAACATATCAGTGATCTGTTCCCTACAGAGGTCCAAGGCGGAATAATGACTGGCTGTGTAGGTTGTGCACACCTGTCACACAGGCGAGACGCTTCTGGGCGTGCTGGCATGTAGAGGGCAGTAACGTGTTTACCTAACCACCATGGTTGGTGCGCTGGCGCGTCACCTTTGTACCTGCAGGTTCAGCGCTGGCCTAATTGGCGAACGAGATGTTTTCCTTGCGACTCACCCTCACAAGGGTATCTAAAAGGTTATCAGGCTTATACTGATGTCTCATGTCTATGTAAATGACACCAAAGTTTCCCTCTGAACACGCTATAGAAATCTTTTGCGCTGCTTTCAGCAACTGTTAACGAAAATATCTCAGAATAACAAAGGATGAATTCTTCCTAGCGATTCTAACGAGACGGCCCGTCCATCACATATCAGACCTTCCGATCGCTTTTGCTGTAGGACCTTCTCTGCAAGGAAATTCTTCTCATGACAGGACAGCCTGGTCAAAACAGGGGTCAGCACACGTTATTTACGTCTGTGGCGATCTGCCTTCGAGGAACAAAAGCTTCGCACAGCAAAAAGTTGTCAACGTTATGCAGATACCTCATGTCGATGTAAGTGACAACCAAATCTCCCCCTGGACAGACGTATATTAAAAAAATCTTATTCGCTGATTTCAGAAACAACTTATGAAAATATCCCAGGATAACATCCAATGCATTCTTAGTCCTAATGAGGCATCCCAACCATCACGTTACCCTTTCCAGAAATCGTGAAGCCCTACTTTCAACAAACGTCTCAGAAGTAGTTAACGTTTGCTCTTGTTCTCAACGCTAAAAGCCTTCATCGTGTGTGTGCAAGCTGCGAAAACACACTTAAGTGTAAGAGCATTCTTGTTGTTTGGGGAACAGCTTAAACTTATCTCTGAACACTTGAAAAAAAGAGACATCGCAATACTCTTAGAAATTTCTGTAGATACCTTCTTTCACCCACCTTGTTCGAACCACTCTGTAGACGTCCTTGTGCCTCACACCAAGGATGTCTTGTGAACGAATGGAGCATTCTGATTGCCTCTTATTGAATTTACCCACCAAACTGCTGTTGCTTCCAGTGTGAGAGCACTGTCCTCCATATTTTTCTGCAGACAGCCAAATTACAAGACTATCAGGGGCAAAACTATGTTGTATAGGTCGAAAAAATCGTACAGCAACCATATTACAGCGAGAGTTAAACCCTGTAAAAGTAGTCTACAGATTATGAAATACTGAAAGGTACTTCTTCAATTACACTGCTACTGTAAAGCATAGCTTGAAAGTTTTTTCAATCTGAAGCCCACCAAGCCACTGGTCTGCCTCTGACGACGAAAACTTGAATATTTCAGCGTGAAACCAGTCTGCAAGCTGTCTGTGTATCACCACATACCATGTCAATGTAGCAGACACACAATTCGTATCATGCTTAATGCAAAATAATCACTTTGGATCCTGCATATGGCTATCGACCATCAGGCACTCATACATATACTACGAAGACATAATATAAGCACAAACACTGCATATACTCCTCGCAGCACTCTATATTTCCTATGAGGTCAGTAGATTATACAATGCGGCGGTCACAAGGCAACTGCTCCCATGCACATGCTGGCTCGACATGTGAACAGAGCGCCCTCAGCAGATCGTAGTCACTCTCCAAACTGTACAAAGGCTATGCTGGGCTGGGCTAGGCTGGGCTGGGACAGTGCTCTCACACTGGCAGCAGCAGCAGTTTGGTGGGTAAATTCAGTAAGAGCCAATCAGAATGCTCGATTCATTCACAAGACATCCTTGGTGTGGGGCACAAGGGCCTCTACAGACTGGCAAAAACAAGATGGGTGAAAGGTATCTATGGAAAGTTCTTAGAGTAATGTGATGTCTCCTTTGTTCGAGTGTTCAGAGATAAGTTTAAGCAGACCATCCATCTCTGGTGGCATGCTGTCCCACCAAACAACAAGAATGCTTTTACGATTAGTTGTGTTTTCGCAAGCATGCACACACTGGATGAAGGCTTTTAGCCATGAGACCAACAGCAGACTTTAACTACTTCTGAGACATTTGTTTAAAGTAGGACTTCACGATTTCTGGAAAGGGTAACATGTGACGGTTGGGGTGCCTCATTAGGACTGTCAGGAAGAATGCATTCGATGTTATTCTGGGAGATTTTCATAAGCAGTTTCTGAAAGGAGTGCATGAGATTTCTGCAGTAGGGCTATGCGTCTGTCCATTGGGAGATTTGGCTGTCAGCTACATTGACATGAGACATCTGCATAACGTTAACAACTTTTTGCTGTGCGAAGCTTTTGTTCCTCGAAGGCAGGTCACCACAGACGTAAATAACGTGTTCTGATCCATGTTTTGACCAGGCTGTCCTGTCATGAGAAGAATTTCCATGCAGACAAGCTGAGACATCACGAAAGGTCCTATAGCAAAAGCGATCGGTAGGTCTGATATGTAATGGACGGGCTGCCTCGTTAGAATCGCTAGGGAAAATTCATCCTTTGTTATTCTGGGATATTTTCGTAAGCAGTTGCTGAAAGCAGTGCAATTGATTTCTATAGCGTGTTTAGAGGGAGACTTGGCCGTCATTTACATAGACGTGTGATGTCAGTATAACAATATACGCCTGCGAGAGTCGGTCGGTAGGAAAACATCTCGTTCGGCAATTAGGCCGGCGCTGGACCTGCAGGACAAAGGTGACGCTACAGCGCATCAGCCACGGAGACTAGGTAAGCACGCTACTGCCCTCTACAGGCCTGCGCGCCCAGAAGCGTCTCACCTGTGTGGCAGGCATGCACACCCAACGCAGCCAGTCATTATTCCGCCTTGGACATCTCTAAGGAACAGATCACTGATATGTCGCGGTAGAATTTCTTAACAATAGTTCGAAAGTGTTTTTACATGAAATAAGTGTTAGGGCGCTGCATTATTTCAGCTATTTAAGCGCTGTGAGCGAGTCTGCAAAGTGTGATACACCCATTATTTTACAATTTTACGCGTAGTGAACGTGTCTGTACATTCATATTCTACATTATTTTGTGAACATGTCTGTTGGCTGTGCAACTTCGGCAGTTTAAAATTAGTGAGCGCGTTAGCAGCGAGTTTTACATCCATTGTTTTGAGAATTTACGGGTTGTTTCATGTCTGCATTATTTCGGTAATTTAGGAGTAGTTTGCAGGTGTGTAGGCTATGTACTGTGATCCCAAGCACGTCAGGCCGAGTGTTTTGTATCAGTATAGTAAATAAACAATGTTAAATGCACCCCCTAAATATACTGTAGCAGCTCCCCAACTGAAAATAAATAAAGTGCACTCCTTCCTATCCTGCACTTGGATCTGTATGCTATGTACAGTGATCCCTACATGTCAGTATGAGTGTTTTGCATCAGTGTAATAAATAAACTATGTGAAATCCATCCCTAAATAAATGGATCCTGCTTCCCATTGGAAGTAAATAAAGAACCTTCCTTCCTCTCGAGCACCTAAGTGGAGGGTGACCGTTTCCCGCCAATGCCAAGGAAGAGGTGGTGGTTGGACGACTTACGTTATTGGAGGTAGCCAAACTGATCCATTTTCCCGTAATTTTTTCCCGCCAAAATGATCGCGCCACTTTTTTGGGTTAGTGGAGGTAGCCCAAGTGACCTTTTTCTCGCCATTTTTTTCCTGACACTTCTTTCCCACTATTTTCCCCCGCAATTTTCTTAAGTTAGTTTAGGTAGCCCAACTGGTCTTTTTCACGCCATAATTTGAACTTCCCGCCATGATGTCATTGCGACATTGCCACATCTATGGCCACCATCTTGAATAAATTTGGCAACAATGGAAGTGAGGACATGTCCTTGTTGCCCTACCAATCTCAAATAAATCCCGAAGTCTGTAGGAGTCTTGGTTTAATCAACATACCCCAACGTATTTTTAACACTGAACGACTGGAATGGAAACTTACCAAATGATTTTATTCCTGTTCTTCATTTGTGAAATATTAAAATAACGACGATCGTACCCGTCAGGCAGAATGACGCACATGCCAGGTACTGGTTACTTACCTATGAACTGCCAAACTGACAATGTGTTATTCACTTAGAAAGTAGTTGGTGTTTTAACTGAGAGGACGGAACTGTGTAAAGGGCATTTCTGGGTCCACTTGAACGAATTCAGAGGCTTCCTTTACAAGGATACAGGTTGCCTGGCAGCTTTTCGAGGAACTCTTTGCGGTGTGGGGGAGTAGCCATGTATGTGAAAAACGGCATCCCATTTGAGTCAATTGATCTTTCAAAGTACTGCACTGAAAAGGTGTTTGAATGTTGTGCAGCTGTGGTTAAATTTAACGGAGCTAAACTTCTAACTGTTGTTATTTATTGATCCCAGACTCCGATTTCACAACATTTTTGCTAAAGCTAGAGGAGGTTCTTGGTTCACTTTATAGGAAATACAAAAAGTTAGTAATATGTGGTGACTTCAATATTAATTGTATAAGTGATTGTGCAAGGAAGAGGATGCTGGTAGACCTCCTTAATTCATATAATCTTATGCAAACCGTATTCTTTCCAGCGAGAGTGCAAGGGAACAGTAGAACAACCATAGACATTTTTGTTCATTCCTCATTACTAGAAGGGCATTCTGTTAGCATAAAGGTGAATGGCCTTCCAGATCATGATGCACAAATTTTAACTCTAAAAGATTTTTGTGCTGCAACACGTGTTAAGTATAGTTATCAGCTGTTTAGGAAAGCTGACCCAGTTGCTGTAGAGACCTTTGTAAACCTTACCAAGGAACAAGAGTGGCAAGATGTTTATAGCGCTGATACAGTAGACGATAAATATAACGCTTTTCTCAAGACTTTTCTCGTGCTCTTTGAAAGTTGCTTTTCTTTAGAACGTTCAAAACAGGGTACTAGCATAAACAGGCAGCCCGGGTGGCTGACTAGACAGATAAGAATATCTTGTAGAACAAAGTGGTAATTATATCAAAACGTTAGAAACAGTCAAAATCTAAATGCAGCAGCCCATTACAAACAGTATTGTAAGGTGCTTAAAAATGTTATTAGGAAGGCAAAAAGTATGTGGTATGCAGATAGAATAGCTAAGCCTCAGGATAAAATCAAAACCATATGATCAGTCGTAAAGGAAGTGGCTGGTCTGCAGGGACAGGTTGAGGATATAGAATCAGTGTGTAGTGGGAATGTCCGGGTTACTGATAAGTCGCATATATGTACAGTATTTAATAATCACTATCTGAATATAGCAGGTGAACTAAATAGAAACCTAGTCCCAACAGGGAATCATATAGCACTCTTAGAAGAAAGTGTTCCGAGACTGTTACCTGAAATGCTCCTCCATGATACTGACAAGAGGGAGATTGAGTTAATAATTAAATCACTAAAGACCAAGAACTCTCATGGATATGACAGGGTATCTAGCAGAATACTGAAGTATTGTTCCACGTATGTTAGCTCAGTACTTAGCCATATCTGTAGCTTTCTCTTAGGAGCTTTCTCTTTAGGAGTGGTCGGTTTCCTGACCGATTAAAGTACTCGGTAGTGAAGCCACTTTATAAAAAGAGAGACAGGGATAATTTTGACAATTATAGACCTATTTCTATGCCATCGGTGTTTGCTAAAGTTATCGAGAAGGTTGTATATACAAGGTTACTGGAGCATTTAAATTCACATAATTTGCTGTCAGATGTTGAGTTTGGTTTTAGAAATGGTTTAACTGAAAATGCTATATTCTCTTCTCTCTGTGAGGTTTTCGATGGATTAAATAAAAGGTTGCGAACGCTAGGTGTTTTCTTTGATTTAACGATGGCTTTTGACTGTGTTGACCACAAAATGTTACTGCAGAAGTTGGACCATTATGGAGTAAGGGGAGTAGCTTACAATTGGTTCGCCTCTTACTTTAAGAACAGAAAGCAGAAGGTAATTCTCCGCAATATTGAGAGTGGTAGTGATGTTCAGTCCCAATGGGGCACTGTTAAGTGGGGCATTCCCCAAGGGTCAGTGCTGAGGCCACTGCTGTTTCTTATTCATATAAATGATATGCCTTCTAGTATTACAGGTGATTCAAAAATATTTCTGTTTGCTGATGACACCAGCTTGATAGTGAAGGATCTTGTGTCTAATATTGAAACAGTATCAAATAACGTAGTTCACGAAATAATTTCGTGGCTTGTGGAAAATAATTTGATACTAAATCACAGTAAGACTCAGTTTTTACAGTTTCTAACTCACAATTCAACAAGAAACGATATTTTGATCAGACAGAATGGGCATATTATAAGCGAGACGGAACAGTTCAAGTTCCTAGGCATTTGGATAGATAGTAAGCTGTTGTGGAAAGCATGTTCAGGAGCTTGTTCAGAAACTAAATGCTGCTTTATTTACCATTAGAACAGTATCTGAAATAAGTGACACTTCAAAACGAAAAGTAGTCTACTTCGCATATTTTCATACGCTTGTGTCATATGGTATTTTTTGGGGTAATTCTTTTGATTCAAAAAGGGTATTTTTGGCTCAAAAACGGGCTGTTCGAGATAAATGTGGTGTAAGAACCTCTTGTCGACCCCTATTCAATAGTCTGGGAATTCTGACATTGCCCTCACAGTATATATTTTCTTTAATGTCGTTTGTTGTTATAGCAATATTAACCTATTCCCAAGAATTAGCAGCTTTCACTCAGTTAATACTAGGTAGAAATCCAATCTGCATGTGGAATGCACTTCCTTGACTATTGTGCAGAAAGCTGTATTCTGCTGCACCCGTTTTCTATAAGCTACCACAAGAACTCAAAAATCTTAGCAGTAGCCCAAACTCTTAAGACTAAACTGAAGAGTTTCCTCATGGCTCACTCCTATTCTGTCGAGGAGCTCCTGAAAGAGCTAAGAAATTAAGCAAATTCCAGTGATACATTGTTGATTTTCTTTATTTAAATTTACGGCTTGTCACCTGAATGTTTTTTTTATATTTCATTTTATCAGTTTCTAATATCGTGTTATAATTTCATGTATTGACTGGTTCCATGACCATGGAGACTTCTTAATTTGGTCCCACGGAACAATAAATAAATAAAAAAGAAGCAGCCACCAACATACTTTACCTAGTGACATTGGATTAACACATACTATTTCCGTTCAAATGCACACATTGCAGCGTAGAGCTAGTTTTAAATTAGAATGGGCTAGGATCAGATAGGCACTTGTCAAAGATTTGATTACAGACAGCAGTATAGTTGGTGCTGATCATCAGGCTTTAAGTAAATATCATCGGTAAATGTTGGCACAGTTTCAGTTTGCAACTGTACCATGGAAACGGTGGAGTCACCGGCTTGTGATGTTTTATATTTTTTGGTTTGGGTTGACTATGCATGTGTGTAGCTTGTTTTTAACTTGTGATGAGGCCTAATGGCAAAAAAAAAATATTTTTAATGTAGGTTATAACTCAGGATATCTGAAATCCTTTTATGTCTGTCGATATGAGGTGGAAATTTTATTTGGTTTCCTTGTTTTTAGCACTTTAAAATTGGATAATGTTGTCCTGAAACATGTTGTGGCAATAATCACACTACTGATTATTGGGCTGAATATCCTCAATATTGCTTGAATGACAGTTGTATGATGGCATCACATTATTTATTCTTTTGAATTGTAGAACTGGTAATTATACATGTCTCTCAAAGCTTTATCAATATCTTCACGAAAGGATTGACTGGGTTTCAATGTACAAGGAGGTAAGTGAAATAACTTACCTTTTTGTAACAAGACGGGTGGTATCTTGCATCTTGTGCCACCAAGTCAGAGGCTTCAGGTTCTGGAGCTGTAAGTTTGATCTCTTGCTGGGGCCACTCATCACACCGCTCCCCAACTGCCCTGATGATCATCCAATGCACAGACAGCTGCTCCACCTCACGTACAGGATCACGCCCTGTCGTAGGTAACTTCCCCTGTCTATGAAGATACCTTCAGTCATTTCTACAGTACAAAAAAAAAAGAAAGGTATTTAGTCTTAAACTGAAATTTGGGACCACTCGATCTGAGGGAGTGAGTTTACGCTGGCGCTCCACCTATGTGAATGAACGCCAAGATGAGTTTTACATTCGTGTAGTTCTTTTGACAATCATGAACGTTGACTTCCGTCGAGCTTCTCAATAGCGATTGATGTGTGTTACTTGTGTTACAAAGTGGGACAACTCTTCTCACCTCCACTGAAAGCACTTCATGGACACAAAAACTTTCGCCACAAATGAAACATTTTCCTACTTCCAAAGCCCATATTTTAAATCATCGTAACACAGTTACCTTTAACAATATCGACAATTCTTTCAGTCGGACCGCTCAAGTAAAACTGAAGCTTTGACAGAGGGTTTCGGTATTCAGGCCCCCGTTCTAACCTTTTTATCGCGTGAGCTGTAAGAAGGAACCAAAAGTAAGCAGACGCGCAATTCTGGCCCTTCCGACCGCCGTGACATCCTGGACTTACGGCGTTTTTTTGGCTGCAATAAGGACGGGCTCCTATAAGCTTCCCAGACCTTATATCCGCTACTTCTATTTCACGTAGCTTATCAAATGGCCGCTACTAATGAAAACTACTGGGAATTGAACCCGAGTCCTAGTAGTAAGCGACACCAACCACTCAGCTACACTAAAGTGCGAAAGAAACTGGTATAGTCATGCATACTCAAACACAGAGATATGTAGAAGGGCAGATTACGGCGCTGCGGTCGGCAACACCCATATAAGACAAGTGTTTGCAGCAGTTGTTAGATTGGATAATGCTGCTACAATGGCAGGCTGTCAAGATTTAAGTGAGTTTGAACGTGGTGTTACAGTGGACACGCGAGTGATGGGACACAGCATCTCCAGATACAGATAATGTACCTACTTTCGGGTACGATCATTCCACAAGTGTCCGTCAATGTCAGGAATCCAGTGAAAATCGAATCTCCCACATCGCTGCGGCCAGAAAAAGATCCTACAAAAACGGCACCAATGACGACTGAAGAGTGATTAAACGTGACAGAAGTGAAACCCTTCTGCAAATTGCTGCAGATTTCAATGCTGGGCCATCAAGAAGTGTCAGAATGCAAAGCATTCATCAAAACATTATCGACATGGCCTATCGGAGTCTAAGATCCACTCGTGTACCCTTGATGACTGCACGACACAAAGCCTTATGCCTCACTTGGTCCTGTCAACACCGACATTGGACTGTTGATGACTGAAAACATCTTGGCTGTTCGGGCTAGTCTCGTTTCAAATTGTATCGAGCAGATGGATCTGTACGGTATGGAGGCAACTGCACGAATCCGTGGACCCTGCGTGTCAGGAGGGGACTCTTCAAGATGGGAGAGGAGGCTCTGTAATGGCGTGCGGCGTGTGCAGTCGGACTGATGTGGGACCCGTGATACGTGTGGATGCAACTCTGACAGGTGACACATACTTAGGCATCCTGTCTGATCACCTGCATCCCTTCGTGTCCATTGTGCATTCCGATGAACTTGGACAATTCCAGCAGCACAATGCGACATTCCACATGTCCAGAATTGCTACACAGTGGCTCGAGGAACACTCCTGAGTTTAAACACTTCCAGTGGCCACCAAACTCCCCAGGCATCAACATTACTGAGCATATCTGGAATGCCTTGCAACGTGCTGTTTAAAAGATATCTCCACCCCCTCGTACTCTTACGGATTTATGGACAGCCCTGTAGGATAAACGGTTAGAATCCCCTCCAGCACTACTTCTAACAGCAGTCGAGTCCACGCCACGTCGTGTTGCGATACTTCTACCTGCTTGCGGTGGCCCTACACGATATTAGGCAGGTGTACCAGTTTCTTTGGCTCTTCAGTGTAGAAGGAGGCGAGTAGTGTTGTGTCACCAGTAGAGAACCAGGACCAGCAGAATGGGTCGGTCAGGAGAGCTTACTGACTTGAACGTGGAACAGTCTTTGGACGTCACGTCAGTACCCAATCCATCAGGGACATTTCCGGCACCCTAAGTCTGTCCGAGGCCTCTTCTCGTGATGTGATTATGAAGTGGAAAAAGACAAGCAACAACCACAGCTAAACGAGACCAAGCAGAGGTCATCTAGAGATGGCCAGGGACCGTCGAGCATTGTCGAAGGTGGTTGTAAAAAATCTCGGGAAATCAGCGAAAGGAATCAATTGTGGAGTCCAAAATGCTACCAGCAGTCCAGCTAGCACAATGACTCTGCGCAGGGAGTTAAAAAGAATGTGGTGCAGTGGTCGAGCAGCCCATTAGAAGCCACACAGGTCTGCTGCCAGTGCTCAGCGACGCTCGACGTGGTGTGAGGAGCAGCAATACTGAACAGGGGAAGGCTGGAAGTGAGTGATTTGGAGTAATGCATCGCCCTGTGGTGTTCCGATGGAAGGGTTGCGGTTTGCCAAATGCTAGGAGAACCTTACTTGCCATCGCGTGTATTGCGAACAGTGCAGTGCGGATGACGTAGCGGTAGGGTGTGGTCGTGTTTTTCGTGCTGAGGGTGTGGTCTACTTGTAGCGCTTAAGAAAACGCAAAATGTGGAAGTATTGTGTACTGTGTAGAGTAGAGGAACAGTGCGGAGATGACGATTGATTGTACCAGCATCACAGCAGAGCCTCTCAACAAGTCATTTGTGTGGCAATGGTCTGTGGACAATAACGTTCCCGGAAGGAACTGGTCTGTCCACACTCTCGATCTGAACTCGATGGAACATCTTTGAGGTGAGAGAAAGTCGACTTAGTTCTAAACCATATCATCGAGCAACATTATTTTAGCGCATTTTCAGCTTTTCGCGGTGTAATGAATAGACCATTACGTTACGGGAATATATCAGATCAAATCAATTTTGTTACTCTGATATTACATTCTCTTGTCGTCCAGCCATCATCAGACATATACTGCAAGGTGCCACGAGCGGCCTTATATCCTCCACTGCGGTGGTAAGCTCCTGCGAATCACAGACGCTGGTCGGCAGCAAAGAGATGCTTACACACGCGCCGCTTGGCGTACACATACCCGATTCTTTTATCGATGAAGGTTCGGCGGCGATAACACCATGACGACTTCTCTGCAGATTCTAAGATCCACCTCTTCCTTTCGCGATTCTGTAGTCAAGGAAGCTATAGAGATTAGATTAGCTAATAATTTATTAAACAGAGATAATGGTTTTAATTTTGTCAAAGTATGAAATCCGGCTGTTGGGACAAACTGCAGAGAAGTCGTCATAGTGTCGCCGCCGCCGAACATACATCGATAAGCGAATCGAATACCTTCGCCACAGGCGGCGCGTGTATTAGCGTTTCTCTTTGCTGCCGACCGGCGTCTGCGACTCGGTGGTGCGTACCGCCGAGATGGAGCATATAACGCCCCACTTGTCACCTTGTAATCAGTCTTCACGGGATCAAATTTAGTTTACGCGGCTGCGTGCCCGAAATGGTAAGGACTAACATTATTTTATTTTGTGTTACACGTCTACTTATGTAGGAAGAAATTCAGGAGCAAATCTCCAAGGTTGTGGAACGCGTCAGTGCATGAAATTGCAACATAAAAGTAATAATAGATAAAATAAAATGTTTATGAACCCAAACAAGGGACAAGCCATAAGTTTTAGTAAAACGCAAACGACAATATAACACAGGAATCAGCTTAATTTTTCAAGGAACACCTCGACAGAATAGAAGGAGTGATCCATGAGGAAACTCTTCAGTTTCGATTTGATAGTGCTTGGATTACTGTTAAGATTTTATAATTCTTGTGATAGTTTATCGGAAATGGATGCACACCCTTCTGCAGAAGACGCAAGGAAGTTCGATCCAAAAGCAGAGTGGATTTCTGCCGGGTATTAACTGAGTGAAAGTTGCTAATTCTTGGGAATAAAGTGATTTTGTTAAGAAGAAACGACAGTAAAGAATGTATATATGAGGCCATTGTCAGAAGTACTCAGACTAGTGAACAGGGGTCGGCAAGAGGTTCGTAAACTTACTGCCCGAACTGCCCGTTTCTGAGTCAAAAATATCCGTTGAGAATGGGTAGAATTACCCCAAAATATATTACCATACGACATAAGCGAATGATAATAAGCAAAGTAGACTACTTTTCCTGTCGGACGATGACTTACTTCAGATAATGTTCGAATTTTAAAATGGCAACATTAAGCCTTTGAACAGGATCCTGAATGTGGACTTTCCACAAAAATTTACTATCGATCTGAACACCTAGAAATGTGAAATGTTCGGTTTCACTAATCATATGACCATTCTGTGAAGTTAAAACGTCGGGTTTTGTTGAATTGTGTGTTAGCAACTATAAAAACTGAGTCTTACTGTGATTTATCGTTAGTTTGTTTTCTACAACCCACGAACTTACGTCATGAACTGCACTACTTGAAGCTGAGCCAGTGTTGCACACAACATCCTTTACTACCAAGCTAGTGTCATCAGCAAACAGAAATAGTTTAGAATTACCTGCAATACTGGAGGGCATATCATTTATATAAATATGAAACAGGTGTGGCCCCAACACTGATACCTGGGGCAACCCGTACTTCACCGTACTCCACTGAGACCCAACATTTCAGCGATTCTCAACACCATGAACAACGACCTTTTGCTCTCTGTTGTTGAAGTTCACCTCTTAGTAAACCAACTGGGGACTACTCCCCCTATTCCATAATGGTCCAAATTCTGGAGCAATATTTTGTGACCAACACAATCAAATGCCTTAGTTAAATCAAAAAAGATGCCTAGCGTTCGAAAACTTTTGTTTAATCTATCAAGTATCTCACAGAGAAATGAGAATATACACTCCTGGAAATGGAAAAAAGAACACATTGACACCGGTGTGTCAGACCCACCATACTTGCTCCGGACACTGCGAGAGGGCTGTACAAACAATGATCACACGCACGGCACAGCGGACACACCAGGAACCGTGGTGTTGGCCGTCGAATGGCGCTAGCTGCGCAGCATTTGTGCACCGCCGCCGTCAGTGTCAGCCAGTTTGCCGTGACATACGGAGCTCCATCGCAGTCTTTAACACTGGTAGCATGCCGCGACAGCGTGGACGTGAACCGTATGTGCAGTTGATGGACTTTGAGCGAGGGCATATAGTGGGCATGCGAGAGGCCGGGTGGACGTACCACCGAATTGCTCAACACGTGGGGTGTGAGGTCTCCACAGTACATCGATGTTGTCGCCAGTGGTCGGCGGAAGGTGCACGTGCCCGTCGACCTGGGACCGGACCGCAGCGACGCACGGATGCACGCCAAGACCGTAGGATCCTACGCAGTGCCGTAGGGGACCGCACCGCCACTTCCCAGCAAATTAGGGACACTGTTGCTCCTGGGGTATCGGCGAGGACCATTCGCAACCGTCTCCATGAAGCTGGGCTACGGTCCCGCACACCGTTAGGCCGTCTTCCGCTCACGCCCCAACATCGTGCAGCCCGCCTCCAGTGGTGTCGCGACAGGCGTGAATGGAGGGACGAATGGAGACGTGTCGTCTTCAGCGATGAGAGTCGCTTCTGCCTTGGTGCCAATGATGGTCGTATGCGTGTTTGGCGCCGTGCAGGTGAGCGCCACAATCAGGACTGCATACGACCGAGACACACAGGGCCAACACCCGGCATCATGGTGTGGGGAGCGATCTCCTACACTGGCCGTACACCACTGGTGATCGTCGAGGGGACACTGAATAGTGCACGGTACATCCAAACCGTCATCGAACCCATCGTTCTACCATTCCTAGACCGGCAAGGGAACTTGCTGTTCCAACAGGACAATGCACGTCCGCATGTATCCCGTGCCACCCAACGTGCTCTAGAAGGTGTAAGTCAACTACCCTGGCCAGCAAGATCTCCGGATCTGTCCCCCATTGAGCATGTTTGGGACTGGATGAAGCGTCGTCTCACGCGGTCTGCACGTCCAGCACGAATGCTGGTCCAACTGAGGCGCCAGGTGGAAATGGCATGGCAAGCCGTTCCACAGGACTACATCCATCATCTCTACGATCGTCTCCATGGGAGAATAGCAGCCTGCATTGCTGCGAAAGGTGGATATACACTGTACTAGTGCCGACATTGTGCATGCTCTGTTGCCTGTGTCTATGTGCCTGTGGTTCTGTCAGTGTGATCACGTGATGTATCTGACCCCAGGAATGTGTCAATAAAGTTTCCCCTTCCTGGGACAATGAATTCACGGTGTTCTTATTTCAGTTTCCAGGAGTGTAGCATTTTCAGTTGTTAAACCACTTCTAAAGCCGAACTGTACATTTGATAGCAAATTATACGCTATAAAATGATCAATTGTCCTCGCATACACAGCCTTTTCAATAACTTTAGCAAACACTGATGTCATAGAAATAGGTCTAAAATTGTCTACATTATCTCTTTCTCCCTTTATATAAAGCAGGACTTAGTACTTTAATCGTTCAGGAATCTGACCATTCTTAAAGGAAAATTGCAAATGTGGTTGAGTTTAGGGCTAACATGTGCAGCACAGTAGTTTAATATTCTCCTAGTCATTCCATCACATCCATGAGAGTCCTTAGTTTTCAGTGATTTAATTATTGACTCAATCTCCCCCTCATCAGTATCACAGAAAAATATTTCAGAAAGGCATTTTCCAAGAGAGTTATATGATACTGTATAGAAAGTAAGTTTTTATTTAATTCATCAGCAGTGTTCAGGAAATGATTGTTAAATGCTGTAGATATATCTGACTTATCGGTAACAGAAATATTTTTGCTACAAACTGACTTTATATCATCGACCTTTGGCTGCTGACCAGATACTTCCTTCACAACTGACCATTTTGTTTTAATTTTATCCTGTGAATTAGCTATTCTATTTGTGTACTACTTACCCTTTGCCTTACTAATAACATTTTAAGCACCTTACAATGCTGTTTGTAATGGGCTACTGTAGCTTGACTGTCACTAATTATAACATTTTGATATAATTCCCAGTTTGTTTTACATGATATCCTTATCCCACTAGTCAGCCAGCCAGGCTGCCTTTTACTGCTAGTACCCTGTGTAGAACGTTCTAATGGAAAACAACTCTCAAAGATCATGAGATATGTTCTCAGGCTCAAAATAGCTCTGAGCTCTATGGGACTTAATATCTAAGGTCATCAGTCGCCTAGACTTAGAACTACTTAAACCTAACTAGCCTAAGGACAGCACACACATCCATGCCCGAGGCAGGATTCGAACCTGCGACCATAGCAGCAGCTCGGTTCCGGACTGATACGTCTAAAACCGCTCGGCCACATCGGCGGAGATTTCTTCATGAAAGCATTGTATTTGTTCTCTATGTTATCGACACTATTAACATCCTGCGACTGTTGTTCCTTAATGAGGTTTAAAAAACTCTATTGCCTTTGGATTAACTTTTCTGCATAGTATGCAATTATATATAACATTTATTTGAGTACAAGATGATGATAATTAGTGTTGCACCATCCGATCTGCTGGGTACATCTGTTCAAGAGCGTGTAGAGCACTTTGGGAATCGGAGCAGATGATGAATATCGTGCCACGATGTCGGCGCATATGCTCTATTGCTTGCAGAATGGCAAACAGTTCTGCATAGCAAACTGAGAACTGCTCTGGGAGCCCTATCCGATGGACAGTATCGGGAAACACAGCAGAGCAGCCCATAAAATCCCCCTGTTGAGACCCATCCGTGTAAACAGTAATAAAATCGGAATGGCGTTATAAAATCTCAGTAAGTTTAATTTTAAAAAGGTGGTCCGGGGTACAATACTTCCTGTAAGCAGCCAGATCAAGAAGTAATCTTGGCCTTTGTAGTCGCCAGGGAGATCCCCTACTCCATCCCTGGTGGAGGACCTTAATGCCCTCCAGGTGTACCGACTCGAGACTCCTTTGCACGGATGCCAAACGGCTTTGTTGCCGCCGGACGGTGGCGTAAGAGACGTGCCAGTGCCGGCTGGGAAAAAGTGTCGGACGCCAATGAAAGAGGAGTGGACTTGGCCCTGTACGCGTGCCGTACCACGAGGAGAAGACGCCGAATGGTCAGCGGACGCTCTCCCGCCTCGACACACAGACTAGCAACTGGACTCGTGCGATAAGCCCCCGTTGAAAGTCTAATACCCTCATGGTGAATCACATCCAACATTTTGAGTAGGAAGGTCTTGCAGAGCCATAAGCTTGACATCCATATTCCAGTCGAGGTCGCACAAAGGCCTTATAAAGTTGGAGCAGACGTGCTCTGTCAGCGCCCCACGATCTATGACTGACGCATTTAAGGACATTTAAAGCCTTGAAACAGCGGACTTTTAGATCCTTTAAGTGTGGCAACCATGTGAGCTTCTCATCAAAAATAAGCCCGAGGTATTTCACTTTTTCCATAAAGGGGAGAACAGTGTCTCCTAGTTTTAAAACAGGGAGATTAAAAAGAGAACGGGAACGGTTAAAATCTATACAAACGGTCTTCCCCAAAGAGAATTTAAAGCCGGTGGTCATTATTTGAGTACAAAAGCCTTGTAACGAGCGAGAGGGCGCAGAGGTTAGTACAATGGACTTGCATTCGGGTTCAAACCCACGTCCAGCCATCCTGATGTAGGTTTCCCATGATTTTCCTTAATTGTTCAAGGCAAATGCCGGGATGGTTCCTTTGAAAGGGCATGGACAATTACCTTCCTCATCTGTTAAAATTTGTGCATCATGGTCTGAAAGACTCCACCCTTTTATTAGCAGAAAGCCCATCTATAATGAAATATTGTCGATCGCTGTGATACTATTCCCCTGCACCCTGGTTTGAAAAAAAAAAAAAAAAGTCTGCATCAGATGCATGAGTAGACCTAACACCCTTTTCCTTGGACAATCACATACAAAATTAAAAGTCACCACATATAACTAATTTACTTTCTCTGGTCTTGCTCTTGAGAAAGAATGGGCTGCCATTCCTCTGCATTCAGAGTCATCACTGAAAGTATCCCTAGGCAGAGTTCAAGCTGTCACAAAGGTGAAATGCGGACAAACCATATATCAATGTCCACTGATAGGTGTCCAAATACTTTTGATCAACTAGTGTATTTGGAGTCAGTCACTGATCGTTGTTTCTGTGGGTCTGGGGCTTAGAATAGGCCTGAGGTATTCCTGCCTGGCGTAAGAGGCGACTAAAAAGAGTCTCATCCGTTTCGCCCTTTATGTGATAGTCCCCTATTGTGTTTGACCTCCATTTTTTATGTTTCCTGTGGAGCGAGCCAACTGGGCGCCTTATATGGTGCATTGTAACCATCATATGCTGAAACCTCTCGCATCCTTCGTCAATGTGGATCTGCACTTCCGTTCATTCTCCACCTGTAGGGCGAGGTCAACCTCTTGGATGCATTTTCCTTCATCCACTGTGCAGTATCGTTTTCTGCGCTATCAACGGTAATGGATTTGTTTACCTGTTTGCAGCTGATATCCAGCATGGTAGCCAGTCTGTTTTGGTGGGGCCACCATGTACCGTGTTGGTTGTAGCCCCCTGACCACATAGGGATCGCTCTGCTGATGCCTGCGCCGTTAACTCGCCACATATGCCAAGGAGTAGATGCGAATCACCCTGGGGTATCAGGAGTCCCAGCGATGGACATCCTGCCAGGTGGCCTTTGCTGCAGCTGGGTGGCGCTCGTGGTGTCAGAGTGGGTAGCATCAGGGCAGATGACATGCGATGAAGTGTAGTACAACATCTCTTGCTGGGGGTCACACACCAGCAGTCTCTAAACTTTCACAGGTTCAATTCAATGCACAGGAGTACGACCACAAATCGTTCCCGTCCTTGGCCACACCATGTGAGGCACGCTAGGCTAAGGATGGCAGTGCATCTCATTCGCACCCGTATGTTCGAGAGCTGATGGCGAATCTTTCATGACGATGAAGCCACAGTTTTTTATTGAGCATTTAGAGGACAAGTTTGGGGAGGTGGTGGGATTGTTCAAAATGCGATCTGGTCCAGTTTTGAGCAAATCAGCATCTTCCACCCAGTCACGGATGTTACACGCTTGTGACAAGCTGGAGGATATTTCTGTAACCATAACGCCCTTAAGATCTTAAATATAGTCCAAGTATCATTTCACAGGGACATTCTTTTGCACTCTGATGATGGGCTGTGCGCCAGTTTAGAGCAGCGAGGTGTTCATTTCATCCAGCGCATCCACTGAGGTCCAAGGGATAATCAGGTTGCCACTGGTGCCTTCATCTTGACCTTTGAGGGTGGCACGTTCCCCAAGAAAGTCAAAGTGATGGTCTTCCACTGTGATGTAAAGTCATATAACCCTCATCGATGTGGTGCTTTAAGTGCTGGAAGTTCGGCCATATGTCTTCCTGCTGTACTTCCAGCGTCACCTGTTGGGATTGTGGACGTCCTTCACGTCCCACTACTCCATGTGCCCCACCTCCCATATGTGTCAACTGCCGGGCGCGCCATTCGCCTTGCTCGCCAGACTGCAGGGTTCTCCAGAAAGAAAGAAAAATAATGGAATAAAAGATCCTGGACTACCTGACCCACACTGACGCTAAGAGTAACTTTGAACGCCTGCATCCTGTTTGTATGACATTGTCTTACTCCACCGCTACAACAGTTCTAGCACCATCTGTTCCACCAACTCCAGTCACCTCTCAGAGCTGGAAGACTACACCTGCCCTCTTAATGGTGGGAGGCACTTCCATCCCTGTTGCTCCCGCAGCACCTACCTTGAGAGCACTGCTCCCCCAACAATTGGGGACACCAGTCCCCACTTCTCAGCTGGAGAAGCATCAGTCTTCGTCGGCTCCTCTCCCTAGGAAGGGGTGCCTTGGGTCATTCCCTTTGCAGGTTTCTACTAGTGGGAAAAATGACACCTGCCATTAGTTGAAGTGCCCAAAAGCAGTTGGTCGTAGGGCTTCACGAGCATCCTCAGTACTGGAGACTGAATCAGTGAAGCCCTCCCAGCCAGAGAAACCCAAGGAGCAGTGAGAGAAACCCAAAAGGAAGACTCCCAAGACCAACGGAATTGCGGTGGAAAGCACACCACGCTACAAGCTCTGTGTCTGAGGATGAGGTGGAGATTCTGGCGTCCACTGAGGACCTTGATCTCGCCCGACCCTCAGACACAATGGATATAGACTGCTCAGGAAATAAGTCGGTGCCAATAGGTGACCGTGAGGCGTAAACTTCCTTATTGAAGGTTTCATGCCTTCCCAGTCTCGCAATCATGTCATCCACCAACTGGCTGAGCTATGGCAACTGTTAAGCTTTACACCTGCTTTCTGCATTTCCCTCCCGGAAACCTGGTTCCTGGCAATGCGGACCCCCGCCCTTTGTGGCTACAGGGGTTATTACAAGAACTGTAGCAAAAAAAGTAGTGTGTCACGTGGAGTTTCAGTGTATGCGCTGAACTCAGTATGTAGTGAACCTCTGCCCCTTCAAACTCCTCTTGAAGCTGTGGCTGTCAGGATATAGACAGCACAGGAAATAACTGTCTGCAACGTATATGTGCCTCCAGATGGTGCAATACCCCTGAACGTATTGGTTGCACTGATTGATCAACTCCCAAAACCTTTCCTACTTTTGGGAGGTTGTGACACCCATAACACCTTGTGGGGTGGCGCCATACTGGCCGAGGTAGGGAAGTCGAAAATTTACTGTCACAACTCGACCTCTGCCTCTTAAACAGAGGTGCCCCACGCATTTCAGTGTGGCACATGGCACATATTCAGCCATCGATCTCTCGGTCTGCAGTCCTGGCCGCCTCCCATCCATCCACCGGAGAGCTCCTGACGACCTGTGCGGTAGTGATCACTTCTCCATCTTCCTGTCACTCACCTGGCGTCATGCCCATGGCCGCCAACCCAGATGGGCTTTAAACAAGGCAGACTGAGAAGCCTTCACCTCTGCTGTCACTGTTGAATCTTCCTCGCATGGTGCCATCGATGTTGTGGTTGAACAGGTTACTTCAACGATCGTTTGTGCGGCGGAAAACGCGATCCCTCTTTCTTTAGGGTGCCCCTGGCGAAAGACAGTCCCTTGGTGGTCGCCGGAAGTCATTGAGGCAATTAAAGAGCGTCGGCACGCTCTTCAGCGACATAAGCGGCACCCTTCCCTAGAGCAGGTAATAGTCTTTAAGCGGTTCTGCGCCCGCGTTCGCCAGCTTATAAAACAACGGAAACAGGAGTGTTGGGAGAGGTATGAGTCGACCATTGGGTGCCATAAGTCACCTTCCCAGGTCTGGACGAGGATCAGACGTATTTTTGAGTACCAGATCCCAGACCCCAACGTCTACCGTCGCAAACGCGATTACTGAGCACTTTACTGAGCACTAAGCTCGAGCCTCTGCATTGGAGAATTACCGCGCAGCCTTTCCCATCCTCAAACGGCGGATGTAAAGGAAAGTCCTCTCGTTGAGTACACGCCACAATGAACCCTATAATTCCCCATCTACAGAGTAAGAGCTCCTCAGCACCCTTACACATTGCCCTGACACAGCTCCTGGGCTGTATCGGATACACAGTCAGATGATTAAACATTCGAGCGACATCTCCTCGTCATCTTCAACCGGATCTGATGCGATGGCGTCTTTCCATCGCAATGACGGAAGAGTTATCATTCAGGTGCTCAAACCCGGTAAAACCCGCTTGATGTGGATAGCTATCAGCCCATCAGCGTCACCAACGCTCTTTGTAAGGTGCTAGAACGTATGGTGTGTCAGCAGTTTCGCTGGGTCCTGGAGTCACGTGCCTACTGACGGCTTCCGCCAGGGTCGTTGTATCACTGATAATCTTGCGTCCCTCGAATCTGCCATCTGAACAGCCTTTTCCAGGCGCCAACAACTGGTTAATGTCTTTTGTGACTTACGTAAAGCACACGACACGACCTGGCGACATCATATACTTGCCACTCATGATTTGTATCCAAAACTTTCTGTCGCTCTGTACTTTCCATGTCCAAGTTGTCGTGCCTCCCATAGTTCCCCCCATATTCAGGAGAATGGCATTCAGCAGGTCTCCGTACTGAGTGTCTCTCTATTTTTAGTGGCTATTAACGGTCTAGTAGTAGCTGTAGGGCCGTCGGTCTCACCTTCTCTGCATGCAGATGACTTCTGCATTTCGTACTGCTCATCCAGTACTGGTGTTGCTGAACGGCGCTTACAGGGAGTCATTCACAAGGTGCAGTCTCTGGCGTTAAGAACTTGCCTATTCTGTGTAAGAAATAGAAAATAATAGTAGTGATGCTGTAACTATTGGTTGGTAATATTTACTGACAAAATGCAACCTAATGCTAGAGTGCATACTTATGGCTATCCTGTGTGGCCGATTTTTAGTACGACTTAAAAAGAAAGAGAGATTATTAATTGATCACCGATGCGTCGGTTCTAGATTGCGTTCAGGAGACGTACGGATTGATTACGCGAAGGGGTTTTCTTAATTGACCTTTTGACTCGGATTGCCTTCACGCAATCAGAATATTCGATGAAAATACCTAATGGACCTATTTGAATATAAAAATGGAAATGAAAGCAAATTAGTGGAATTTCGTAAGAAAAAGATTACGAGATCGGAAGTTGAACACATTAGTGGTCTCCCAAATACAATCGCGACACCGCGATAAAGAGCGAACCTGTAACAAAGCTCATATACAATTTGAACATCATTCTTGGTTACTGAAAGAAAAGAATAAGAAGAAAATTACTGCATCGTAAGATATTAATATATTTTGAACAAATTGGCTTTAAACTTCTAGACATTGACAAATACACAATAAATGCATGACTTACGTCTGATATTTCTTTTGTACACGGATCAGTCCAATAATCGCTGCTTTCTCAGTCCGTTCCTTCTTGAAATTAAATGTCCTTGTGTGTGCGTAAGTACATTGTATCCTCACCCGAGTTACCGAAATGTTTGTTCGTCGTTTCACATAGTTTTTACACAAATAAAAATACAACTTGTAGCAATGCTATGTAGTACGTCTTAACATGTCGGCGACCAAAAGTACAAGGGATAATGAAGTCTCTAGAATATTTCTTAACAAAAGATAGATTGTTCTTTCTTCTGTTTCGCAGCTTCTTGCTATCAAGCGTTGCGGCAATGATTTTAAATATCTGCGCCCAGCGGTGTTTAAATAGAGTATTTAAACGCTGGACACGCGTCTTGGTATAGGCAATCCAGGTAAAAATTACAATGTAGTATTCAGTGCACTAGTTACAAAATTATAAGAACAGTCACAATTGCAGGCCCAACAGATACAACAATTACGAGGAGACAGAGTCACTACACATACTAACGAAACATATGGACATGAATACTAAAGAACAATACCACACTTTAAAGTAACTGATGTAAGTAGGCTGTTTATGTTTTCTTATTGGCAACGTTACGTAGCGCTCTGTGTGAGAATCACTGGCTGTGCTGTGTGCAATCTGTGGGTAGTTTGCATTGTTGTCTGCCATTGTAGTGTTGGGCAGCGGCAGCTGGATGTGAACAGCGCGTAGCGTTGCGCAGTTGGAGGTGAGCCGCCAGCAGTGGTGGATGTGGGGAGAGAGATGGCGGAGTTTTGTAATTTGTCATGAACTGCTATATATATTATGACTATTAAGGTAAATACATTGTTTGTTCTCTATTAAAATCTTTCATTTGCTAACTATGCCTATCAGTAGTTAGTGCCTTCCGTAGTTTGAATCTTTTATTTAGCTGGCAGTAGTGGCGCTCGCTGTACTGCAGTAGTTCGAGTAATGAAGATTTTTGTGAGGTAAGTGATTTCTGAAAGGTATAGTTTAATGTTACTCAGGGCCATTCTTTTGCAGGGATTTTTGAAAGTCAGATTGCGTTGCGCTAAAAATATTGTATGTCAGTTTAAGCACAGTCTTGTATAAATTGTTCAAAGGGGACGTTTCATATGTCGACCCTTAGCCAAGGATACCTCACTGGAATCTTCTGATTTTTTTTGTAGTTTGTGTAATTAGTGTAGCTATTGTTTATTGCTAGTGCGTAATTGTAGAGAGAACCTCCTTTGTAGTTGCAGTCTTTCATTGTTGTACAGTAAAACAGTTGTGGCATGCATGTAGATTTGCACCAAGTATTTCGCAGCTGCGCTTGCAATTAACTAGACATTATTTTCAGTGCTATATTAATGTGTTCTCTTATTTTTGCTCTTCAAATTGTGCTTTTCTGTGTTATCGTGTGAAATATTGTGACAATAATGGCATGTGAAAAACGTAACACTAGGCTCCTAAGTAAACTGAGAAATAATAGTGACGACGAGCGTAGCTTGCCAGCACCACTGTGTAATGAATTAACAGACGTTCAAAGTAGTAATTTGGTAATTGTGCATAAGGAAATGGAGCGGGCGGCAAACAATGGCGTAGGCAGTGAAACAATTAGTGAACAGGGAAACATTATCGATCGATCGGTCGGCAACAGCTCGCCTCAGAAATCCGAAATGACAGGACACAATCTTGCAAATACTGTAGATTCAGGTTTTGCGTCCTCACCGTTTTCTCAAATAAGTCAAGACACATTTTCTGCTTCTCAGAATGCGAATATTGACGGTTCAAATGCACTGCCGAATAGCACTGAGGAACATGTTTCAGACACCAGTGCATTGTTATTACAGTTAATGCAACAAATGGGACAAAGGCTACAAAAGTTAGACACAACGCTTGAACAAAATCAGAAACAAATGGGACAAAATCTTCAAAAGTTAGACACAGTGGAACAAAATCTTCAAAAGTTAGACACCACGCTTGAACAAACACGTGAAGATTTAACTACTGAGTTACATAAAATCGAATCGAAATGTCAAAAAGTCTGTAACGACGTAAAAACACAAATTTGTGAGCATTTCCAACCTATTTTTTCGCGGCATGAAAATGCATTACAGAATCACGAAGCAGCCATAAAAGAACTGCAAACTATTGTTCATGAAAATCATGAGACCTTGCAAGCTAAAATTAACTCAGTTGCATCTACCGATTCGGTTACGCAACTTGCAAAAACTCAGGAAAACTTAAAGGACACAGTAGAAAGACACATGGAGGAAATTAGTACATTATCAGAGAAAGTAGTTGAACTTTCGGAACAGGTGACTAACTTATCTACAAAGGTAGATGATGATCTGAATGACACAAGACCTGTAGCCTTCAGTGACACAGAAGAGTATGAACAAATTAGAAAATTCAAACAAAACCAAAATCAAATCAATACACAGTACAAAAGAGAAATCCGGGAAGTACAAGATCAGTTGACGCAGGTAATACAAGAACTACATATTTCAGAGGACACTCGCGCTCCAACACGGGAAGAGGGACTTAGAAATAAGGAAAAGCCGCAAAATAATAACACAGGGCATTTCGGAAATTATGAAAGAAATTGGCAATGTGCACCGAATTTTGAGATGAAACCGCCGACACGACGTAACAATGACCGACATGCGACTCGCCAACACGATGATTTTGACTATAAGCTGTTCATTACTACACGTAAATTCAAAACATTTAAGAATTCTGGCAACGACATTCATCCACAAGCGTGGCTCCATCAAATCTCTCATTGTTTTCCTCCCAACTGGTCATTAGAGCACAGATTAGAATTTATGTGTGGCTACTTAGAGAATGAACCAGCTGTAAGAATGCGATCAGTCATTCACGATTGCCACAGTGAAGGAGAGTTTTACCATGCCTTCCTCTCAGCATATTGGTCTCAAGCTACACAAGACCGAGTAAAACATAGCATCATAATGATGAAACATTTCGAACAATCTGAATGTGCCAGTCTTGTGAAATATTTTGAAGACATGTTGCACAAGAATCAGTACCTGTCAAACCCATACAGCCCCTCAGAACTCATCCGCATTTGCTTAATCAAACTGCCTGAACATTTGCGACATATTATTTTAGCAGGACGTTGCAAAGACGACATTGAAGCTTTTCAGGGACTGTTACAAGAATTAGAAATTGATACAGACAGTCACGGGATGCGAAAACAGGAAAACTATCACTGCAGGTCACATCCGTCACAATTGCTTGACGACAGAAACGATAACTGGACGCGACAAGGCTATTCTCACCACACAAATTGTGACCAAAACAGACACCACCCGTATGACAATCGGTGGCAGAGTAGTAATAATTACAGGGAAAGATCACCTCTCCGCGGTAATGACTATCACAGAGACAATAAGATAAACAGACAATATGGGAACCAAAACAATTATTACTACGGGAGACAGAATAACTTTAGACGCAACGGTCCACCGTGCAGTGATAATTCAGGGAGAAATTCTCCACCACTTAACCGAGAAGAAAGAAACTACAGGAACTACCGACATGACGACAGGCGATATGATCGTAACGACAGACCTGAATGGCATCAGAACTGGCGGGATTGAAACAGAGCAGGGCCTTCTCGTCAGAGTGAATTTGTAGAAGTTAGGTCTCCAAATCCCAATAACGGCGCTCGCCAACAAAGAGACAGACAATGACTCGCACAGCAGACAGCCGCGTGCGCCCACTGGCTCCGAGAAAAATAACATAAGACGCTAGTCTTGAGAACAATTTTAGCATTCTTTACCGACGTATACCGCATGACAATTGCATTCAAGTTCAAACTCTGAGTACTATGAAGAGTAAAGGATTTCACCACACTTCACATATAAAACCGCTTATTGAGAGATAATCTGCTTTTTAACTTTGTCTTTGCCATATAACTTTTCACTTTACATTACTAGTATGCTTTGTCAGACTTAGAATCTGTTAATATGCAACAATGTTTGAAGTTAAATATCCAGTCAAGAACAAAGAGAACTTATTTAAACAGAAATTACGAATGCATTGTTATTGTGAACAGACGACACAGTGTTATTGTGTGTGTACATTCTTGCTTGTTAATTGCACATTTACATAACGACTATAAGGCTCACATACTTAGAACATTTACCAGTACTGCTAATGAGATTTTAATGCAATATTTTGGTTTACTTGCAAATACATTATGGATTCAAGGTGCTTTCTGAGAGATACCAGGTGACACAGTGGTTAGTTTATTTGACAGCTACACGACTATATCACGACGCTACTAATGTGTGACACAATTTACCTTGTTGCTTTTGTGGTGTATCTGTTTTATATCTGGACAGTTTTTCTGAATTCTTCTGGAAAGTAAAACATGTTTTAGTAGTAACTTTTGTGATATAGCGACAATGAGACAGCCTTTTTCGTGGCACAACAATACGTTACTGTACAGTACTTTCTTCATCACGCCAATAAACATAATAACTACGATATCTATTCGCAAAGCATTTCACTTTCGTTTATGATGAGGTAAGTACATTGACTTCAGCAGAACTTTGCTTACAGAGGACGATAACTACGACACTTCCACAGAATTATCTTACAGCAAGACGCACATTTAGCGCTACAGGACACGCATTTGAGTGATCAATTTTGTACTTAAACCATTTATTTTTCAAGATTTTTGAATTACAAAGAAAGTTTTCTGTGATACATTTCATTCCATTGCTGTAATCTGTAACACTTGAGGATATAATTACATTTATCCTCAGGGGGGTACACGCTTTCTTTGTGTACCATGTGTTTGGCAAGCACAAGGAGCCCTAGTTAATATGGTATTTGCTTATACAACTTTACACATCGGTACCATATTTCTCTAACACACAAATTACACAGCTATCTCATTACCTAACAGAGAGACAAACATTTTTTTTACTACGTCAGTGACAGATGTTTACGTAATTACACAGTTGGGTAACTTCACACTTACGAAATTGTATTTTGTCTGTACTTTGTGAACTGTTCATATTTTTTCGGAACCATTGTGATACTACGAGAGCTTTGAATGATGTATTTGGTATGGGATCATGATTTTTAAAGTGCGTTTGAGGCAGATGACACTTTTGACATGAGCAGAGAATTGTTTTAGGTTTTGAAATTATTGGAGGAAGCTACGACGATTTTGAGAGATGACTGAGGTGTTATGATGTTATTATTACGATGACTATGTGTATTATGCTGTTGCGGTATGTTTATGATCAGTAAGCTGATGCTATATGAGTTATTTGATTATGCTACGTATCTGTGATGATGAAATATTGAAGAAGTGTTGACGAATAAGGTAAGGAATAATGAGTAGTGGTTAAGGACTCTGGTTTGTGAAAAAGGTTGTTGGAAACCAAGAATTGTACTTTAAGAGTTATGAAATGTGTGTATATGCGTGAATGTATCACAATGCTGGGGAAAATTTTTTGGACGCTGTTATATTTATAGGATTTTGTTTCTACAGATGTGTAACCCAAATTCTTGACCTGAAATTTTTTATATGAGACTGTCACTGTGGCGGAAACTGCCGTCGTAAATATTTCAGCAAGAAAGGTAAGTGTGACCTTGGCGTAATGCGTTTTGGGCGCCCAGCTGAGAGGTAGACATCTGACAAAAGAAAGCCATTAGGTGCAAAAAAAAAAAAAAAAAAAAAAAAAAAAAAAAAAAAAAAAAAGGAGGCCATTATCCTTGCTATTGACATTCCTTTGTAGAAAGCATCGCAAATACGACACGCTCGAACTTGAAAACATATGATTACACTGCGGAGCTCTTAATTTATGATATTTACTAAAATGCCTAATGAAACAATGAGAAACATTACACGGCT
This sequence comes from Schistocerca serialis cubense, assembly GCF_023864345.2. Classification (NCBI taxonomy): domain Eukaryota; kingdom Metazoa; phylum Arthropoda; class Insecta; order Orthoptera; family Acrididae; genus Schistocerca; species Schistocerca serialis. The sequence goes on along the minus strand of NC_064647.1, from coordinate 89,159,766 downwards.
ATTGTCTTGCTAATTGAGAGAAATGCCATATGGCTTGCTTTATGTATTTATTTACTCATTTTGTTTAATATCTAGTTTCTAGCTGCACTGCAGCATTGGTTAAAATAAAATTTTATAGATGTACTAATATAAATATTTTCTGTCTACAGATCGAGTAAATAATAATTTTTTTAAAAAATGAGGAGCACAAAAAGACATTTACCTTCACAGGAACTGCATTCATAATTTTCTTTTCAAGTACTTGGTAATTTCTTTTGTAGAATAAATTGTGATGCATCACTCTAGTGTTACAATGTGACATAGGTATTAGACATGGCCATTTTTAGTGTACTATTTTTTTCTGCTTGAGCTATGTCATGTTTAGATATATGTTTTTTTTATTTGCTGCTGCTGTTTGCCAGGCATAATGTTATGGAATTTGACTTTGTATTACGCTGTTAAGCCAGTTTTACTACTGATTTATTTTTCTTGTTTGCTGCACAATGCCTTATATTAGTTGTAATATTGCAATTGCTTTGTCAATTTGAATTTTTTGTCATTGATTTTTATATTAATTGTTTTATGCTGCTGCATTGCCTCGTCCCTTAGTTTAGCATCTGAGCTCAGTAGATTTAAATTGCTTAAGAGGGGGTAGACTATATAAGAAACTAACTAATATGAATTGGAAGAAATGCATTGCAAAGCTATAAGAAAATGGTTTGGCCAAAAAAAAAAAAAAGAATTTTGAAAGAGGATATGAACCAAAAAAGTAGGATTTAGGGCCCACAGGTTTAGGTAGGATTTTCTTGGAAATAAATGATGAGGTAAGATAATGGTAAATAAATATTGAGGTAAGAAATGTGTGAACATATAAATTCAGAAAGCATGCTTGGATAGAATTTTTTTGGTGGAAACAAATGTTGAAATAAGAGGAAAGATATATCGATTGAAGTTTTGGGGTGGACTGCAGTACCAAATGTCACACTAAAAACAAACCCTGTCCTGTATTTTTGTGTTATTACACTATGTGAATTTGTGTTTTTCCTGTCTTAATGTGTTTAGCTAATAAGAGTTATATTGTAGAATTTTTCTGATAATATGTTATTTTCTTTGTAAAGATGTTTGGACATTATTTATTCTGTTTTGTTTTAATGCTCATGTGTGAAGTTGATGTTTCAAAAGTTATTCTGATCTTTTATGTATTTACTTATGTCATAATTCCTGTAACACTGATGTATAAGTTAGTTCAATTCTTTTGTAAAGCCTGTACTACAAATGTTATCTGTATTATTATGTCTTTAATGATGGAATTTGGACCTTTGTTATTGTATTCTCATGTTATAATATTGTAATTGACACCAGTTCATCAAATTAAGTAACTTGTAAGCATTCATTTCACTGCACACATTTCTGTTGGTCATAGTAATGCACAATATGTAAAAAGTTGGGATTGTTAGTGTTTGCACGTGTGTTACTAATTCAGCAAGGGACTAGATAACAGCATTGCTGGTTCTAAGGACAATTCAAAAAACTTTGTGAGTGTACAAGTGGTGGTTTATGGACTTGCTATCTTCTCTGCAAGACTCTTCGATGGTGATTGTGCACCTGCACAGTCGCAATAGATGGCTGCTGGCCGTCTATACAAGGACTATAATGGGCCTGCATCTTTGATGGCCCACCAATACCACAATCTCTACAAGGACTACAGTGGGTCTACACCTTTGGTGATCCACCAGTACCATACTCTCTACTAGGACTACAGTGGGTCTGCTCTGTGATGACCTACCTACCAATATTCTTCAAAACTTCGAATGACTCTGCTGTGGGTTTGCTCTGTTGTGACCCATTACTTGTCTGCATGTCGAGAGTCAGCACTGTCTTTCCGTTGGAAGGACAACACTACTTCTTCAAGACTGCATGGAAATCCACTACTACCGTGTGCATTTTCTTTTACTGCTCAGACTTTGAGAAAAACACTGCAATGTTACTGTGATGAATGATCAGGACTGTCTTTATGGACTGTGACCAAATTTTAGCTTTTGACCAACATTGTATCAATAAGTGTGTGCATTTGATATCTTTGTTATTGTAATTATGAAAAATTTTATCAAATCATTATTGGTCACTGCCCAAAACAATTTGTAAAATTTTTTGTGGGGAGCATGGGGGCTATGTAAGTAGGCTGTTTATGTTTTCTTATTGGCAACGTTACGTAGCGCTCTGTGTGAGAATCACTGGCTGTGCTGTGTGCAATCTGTGGGTAGTTTGCATTGTTGTCTGCCATTGTAGTGTTGGGCAGCGGCAGCTGGATGTGAACACCGCGTAGCGTTGTGCAGTTGGAGGTGAGCCGCCAGCAGTGGTTATTGGCAACGTTACGTAGCGCTCTGTGTGAGAATCACTGGCTGCGCTGTGTGCAAGCTGTGGGTAATTTGCATTGTTGCCTGCCATTGTAGTGTCGGGCAGCGGCAGCTGGATGTGAACAGTGCGTAGCGTTGCGCAGTTGGAAGTGAGCCGCCAGCAGTGGTGGATGTGGGGAGAGAGATGGCGGAGTTTTGTAATTTGTCATGAACTGCTATATATATTATGACTATTAAGGTAAATACATTGTTTGTTCTCTATTAAAATCTTTCATTTGCTAACTATGCCTATCAGTAGTTAGTGCCTTCTGTAGTTTGAATCTTTTATTTAGCTGGCAGTAGTGGCGCTCGCTGTACTGCAGTAGTTCGAGTAATGAAGATTTTTGTGAGGTAAGTGATTTCTGAAAGGTATAGTTTAGTGTTACTCAGGGCCATTCTTTTGCAGGGATTTTTGAAAGTCAGATTGCGTTGCGCTAAAAATATTGTATGTCAGTTTAAGCACAGTCTTGTATAAATTGTTCAAAGGGGACGTTTCACTGATTGATGAATTTTCGCTGAGAATTTTACAAATTAATTTAAATTCCGACACTCGGACCGACGATACACATCCGATACATTTAACCGACACGGAAGAATACCAACCACTTGAACAATTCAAAGAACGACAGATGACTATGAATGATGAGCACCAGCGTGAAGTTAACAGACTACGTGATCAGCTCGTTGTTATACAAAAGAGAGTAATAACAGAAGACACGATACGTGACTTAGTTGTGGACAGGAAAAATTAGACACAAATCTTCCAGGGGGCTTGTAGAGAAACGGGTTATACAGACAGATCTGAATTCTCGAACTCTGTTTCAACAGGCGGACAATTCTGGGATTCTGGGACACAGAAACACGAAAGTTTTGATTACAAACACTTTCTATTCGAAAGTTCAAAGTTTTCAGGAATGATATGAATGGCTTGCATCCATTAAACTGGGTTCAGCAGCTTAGCTTCTCTTTACCACCTAGCGGTCACAAAACGAATTCGCTTGTTGTTTTTTTAGAAGATGAACCTGTCATGCGAATACGTCCGTTCTCTAGACTTACTTTATGTTTAAATGGGGCTCCCAAAAACGAATTTCGCAAACCGATTTCCCAATAACGCGTCTGGTTGGTCATGTAAATACTCCATAATCGATTCTGGAATTACGGTTCAAGTTGTCGGTTTTCCACTTCCATAATCGATTTTCGCTCCCGTTTAAACACACAACCGTTTTTAAAATGCGCTTGGATTGTATGGTTACATCTTGTTCTCAACATATTCGACTAATATGGACGGAGTGATTCATTGTGCAGTGAAGGATATGCAGAAATATTAGTCTGATCATGAAGATGTCTACATCCCACAATTAAGTGAAGAGACGCTGCGATTTTGCTGACTAAATTAGAAACTGGAATAGCTGTTTTCCAGTCGCCTTATTAACTGGGAGAGCAAATCCGCTTCAGATGTTAACTTGTAAACGCGATAGCGAAATACGGTTTCAAAAAGTCGGTTTTAGTCTTTCGGAAGATGTGTCTCACCTAAACGTAGTGACTATTACTATCTAGAAGTATTTCAAAATTCTTTTCTCGCCCCTTATTGCTCAGAAACGACGCAACGCGAAGTACAAGACAAACTGATCGGCCTACCCAATTTCGAAAATACTGACTTTGCAACATTGACTCAATTTTTCGAACACACAGTACAACAAGATCGACATCTGATACAACCATGCAGGTCTTCTGCTTTGCGTTTCAAATTACCACGATCGCTATGAATGTCATTGCTAACAGGACAGCGAGGAACAACAATGACTAGAAACACAGCCTCCGGAAGATGCGCTCGCAGTGTCAAGAGAGAATACTACTCATTCCAAGAACATTATTACAAACGTGATCAATCTGGAAGACATCATGGACGTGTCACTTTAAGAGAAAGAAGAGAGTAAAGGAAACATTCATCACCCTGTTATTAACAAAGACTTAGAAAACATACGGTATCTGCAGTTTTGGATTCCATCTCAATCAGTAAAACTGTTTTAAACAGATATAACGAAGATGAAACTTGTCCAACACTACCGTCACAGAGCACGAAAGTAAGAGATGCTATTTCAGGAAGAGGAGTGGATGTTAAAACGAAAACATATTTAGAATTCACTGCACAACGCCACACATTTTTTGCAAATTTCTTAATCGTTCCATTACTTACGACTATAGTTCTGCTTGGCATGGATTTCTTGACTAGACATAAAGCTATGATTGATTTCAATAATTCTTACATTTCTCTGGGAAATAACGACACTATGGTTAAATTATATTTCGATCGGTGTATGACGACAGAAGAAAGATATTAACATACTTCACTTTTCGATTTCACACAGAAATATAAATTGGTACTCATCTCTTTATACTAAATTAGAAATTTTCCACATCAACGAAGACGACGAATCTGACAGATCTTTTTCTAGTAATTCAGAACCAAGTAGATAAAGTTGAAGGCTCGACAGATAGTGAAAAGCAACAAACACAGTTCATGAAACTTCCTGGCAGAGTGAAAATCTCATTCTGGAAACAGTTCGTATTCTCACTCTCACCGTTTTGGTAACATTCCAGGTACAATTCGAGAATCTACATGAATTTCAGGTAAAACCATATCGTGAATTTACAGCTCCACATTTGAAATCCCACACGTGTACGAGAAAAGAGTCTAATAGGAGACTGAGTATACGGATACAACAAGGGATCATCGAACATGTCCTCAGCTCTTATAACAGCCCACTTCATATTGTTCGTAAGAAAGATGGTTCGGTAAGACTAGCATTAGCAGTAAGTACGAAACAGAGTGTAACGATTTTTGTAGGTAACTCACGTTCAATCTGGTTTTCTGTATTAGGCAACTTGGTACAATGTCTTGGAAATCACGCAGTCACATTAGCTTCCGTTTCGATTCATTTTTTGCAATAGACGCAGCTTCTCAAAAGATCTTTCAGACAATCCAAGCAAAGAAACTGTGACAGAAAAATCAATAAATAGAAACTATCAGTAAAAATTTTAAAAAATGTTCAAGCTCACTAACTCATCACAAACCCAGATGAGAATTGAGAATAATAATAACGGTAAGAATAATAATTTTTGTAACTAGCGCTGCGACATGAATTAGTACAAGCAAAATAATTTCTTGGCCAACAGGAAAAGGAATCGTATAAAGAGGTATAGCAAATTTGTTAATCTAAAATAGATCGTCAATAAGGTGAAAAAGTCATGGGATATGCCGGTATTAGATTATACTTCTTTAACAAAGAAATATGATCAAATATTCGCCAAATATCTTTGACAAACATCCTTCAGGCGCTAAAAATGGATATTACACGGTCGTCATATTTTTCGTCACATTTAGAGATGGCGGACAACAACTTGTTATTACACTACTGGTCATTAAAATTGCTACACCACGAAGATGACGTGCTACAGACGCGAAATTTGACCAACAGGAAAAGATGCTGTGATATGGAAACGATTAGCTTTTCAGAGCATTCACACAAGGTTGGCGCCGGCGGCGAAACCTACAACGTGCTGACATGAGGAAAGTTTCCAACCCATTTCTCATACACAAACAGCAGTTAACCGGCGTTGCGTGGTGAAAGGTTGTTGTGATACCTAGTGTAAGGAGGAGAAATGCTTACCATTACGTTCCCGACTTCGATAAAGGTCGTATTGTAGCCTATCGCGATTGCGGTTTATCGTATTGCGACATTGCTGCTCGCGTTGGTCGAGATCCAATGACTGTTAGCAGCATATGGAATCGGTAGGTTCAGGAGGGTAATACGGAACGCCGTGCTGGATCCCAACCGCCTCGTATCACTAGCAGTCGAGATGTCAAGCATCTTATCCGCATGGCTGAAACGGATTGTGCAGCCACGTCTCGATCCCTGAGTCAACAGATGGGGACGTTTGCAGGACAACAACCATCTGCACGAACAGTTCGACGACGTTTGCAGCAGGATGGACTATCAGCTCGCAGACCATGGCTGCGACCCTTGACACTGCATCACAGACAAGGGCGCCTGCGATGGTGTACTCAACGACGAACCTGGGTGCACGAATGGTAAAACGTAATTTTTTCGGATGAATCCAGGTTCTGTTTACAGTATCATGATGATCGCATCCGCGTTTGGCGACATAGCGATGAACGCACATTGGAAGCGTGTATCCGTCATCGCCATATTGGCGTATCACCCGGCGTGATGGTATGGGGTGCCATTGGTTACAAGTCTCTGTCACCTCTTGTTCGCATTGACGACACTTTGAACAGTGGACGCTACATTTCAGATGTGTTACGACCCGTGGCTCTACCCTTCATTCTATCCCTATGAAACCCTACATTTCAGCAGGATAACGCACGACCGCATGTTGCAGGTCCTGTACGGGCCTTTCTTTATACAGAAAATGTTCGACTGCTGCCCTGGCCAGCACATTCTCTAGATCTCTCACCAACTGAAAACGTATGGTCAGTGGTGGCCGAGCAACTGGCTCGTCACGACACACCAATCACTACTCTTGAACTGTGGTATCGTGTTGAAGCTACATGTCAGTTCTAGTATAATATATTTGTCCAATGAATACCCGGTTATCATCTGCATTTCTTCTTGGTGTAGCATTTTTAATGGGCAGTAGCGTATGTGCTGCAGTTGTTAGTACCACAATTTCATTGTGTGTGTATTTGGAAGAAAAGCGGCGGAGAAAAAGGAAACATACTTGGATGAAGCCATAGGTATTACGTCGAAATAATAAAAGCATTTAGCAAAATTAGTTACGAGAGCTGCATCTGGAGGAAGTCAGATTTTAACATATAAATTAGTTACGAATGGATGAGAGTATTTCAGTATTTGCTCAGTAAAATGGCTTCTCATATTACAAATCCGAAAATTCTCCTGAGAAACGATGTATGTGCAGAAGATAAGCAAACTGTGACACTTGAGTTTCGTGATAGAGGAGAGAGCTACTCTAGTGCAGAACACAGCACTCTAATATCGCTTTGCATATTAGCAAAAATAATTCCAAAACCGTGTGAAGCTATTTATAAAGGACTGAAGGGGAAATATGTGAAGGTAAATGTTTAGTACACTATTTGGGCAATAAGAACTATTTCTCTTTTTAAATAATTTAATTAAGTGTTGTTCCAACAACTACAAAATTAATAAGAAGTACGAAACAGATGAAGCGTTTTTGAACTTGTGGCACCCAGAGTTACAAAACAGGCAAAGTAAAACGGAAAGCTAAGAAGGACTTCTTTTATTTTAGAGTGTGACCACCACATCCTCTATTCTGGCTTGGTGAAAAGCTGCCTGGATGTTTTCAGATGTAGAGGTGGATGGCCGTAGCTGTGATTGTGGACATGGTCGCCTGCAGCATATCCCACCTGCCCAACAACACAAAATTACTAGCTTCCCTTATGCCTTGCTCGTCCTTCACCCTAGTTGAAGGAAGTTTATTAAAAAAGTCAAAGGAACTCACCAATTTTGAAGCCATGTTTACAAACACTATACACAGATGTCAAATAGCTGTAGCGAGGACAGCGCTCTAAGCGGTTACAGTTCACATTACATTGGACAGAAGACGAACGACTTTTATGATCAAATCCACGGCGAGGCCCTAGATTTGATCATATTTGACGACAGGTGAAATTTGACAAAGTTCCCTATTACACCATCAAATTTCTTTGACATAAATATTTGACATATCAACTCTGGCAAAGAAATACGATAGTGTAATACAGGCCATAGTGATACTCACATATGCAGATTGTGGCAGCATCACGTACGCAAGGTATGAAAGGGCTGTGCAATGACGGAGCTGTCATTTGTACTCAGGTGGTCAGTGTCAAGAAGTTTCCGATGTGGTTATGGCCGGACGAAGGAAGTAACAGACCTAGAACGGGGAATGGTAACTGAAGCTAGATGCACGGAATATTCCACTTCGGAATTCGTTAGGGAACTCGATATTCCGCGATTCATAATGTCAAGAGTGTGCCGAAATACCAAATTTCACGTATTACCTCTCACCACGTAAAACGAAGTGATCGACGGCTTTCACTTGACGACGGAGAGCAGTGACGTTTGTGCAGAGTTGTCAGTGTTAAACAGCCACCCAACACCGTGTAAAATAACCGCCTATTCAATGTGGGACTTGCGACGAACGTACCCATCAGGATAGTGCAGCGAAATTTGGCGTTAATAGGCTGTAGCAGCTGGCCGACGCTAGTGGCTTTGGTAACAGCACGACGTCGTCTGCAGCGCGTTTCCTGGACTCGCAGCGATATCGATTGGACCCAACGAACCGAAAACCGTGGCGCTGACGAATGAGTCCTGATTTCAGTTGGTAAAAACTGATGGAACGATTCGAGTGCGGCAAAGCCCTCACGAAACCAGGGACCACAGTTATCAACAAGGCACTGTTCAAGCTGGTTGTGGTCCATAATGGTGTGGGGTGTGTTTACATAGAATGGACTGGGTCCTCTGGTCCAACTGAACCGATCACTGACTAAATGGTTATGCTTCCCTACTTGGGACACCATTTGCAGCCATTCATGGACTTCATGTTCCAAAACAACAATGGAAAATTTATGTACGTCAACGCTCCGTGTCACTGGGGCACAACTATTCGCGATTGGTTTGAAAAACCTTCTGGACAGTTCGAGGGCACTATTTGGCCACCCAGGTAGCCCACAATGAGACATAATAGAGAGATCGTGCACAAAATTCTGCACCGGCAGCACCTCTGAAATTATGGACGGTTGTAGAGGCAGCATGGCACAGTATTTCCGTAGGAAACTTCCAACTACCTGTTGAGTGCATGTCACGTCGAGTTGTTGCATACAGCGGGAAAATGGATGTCCGACACCATGTTAGGAGATCATGAATTTTGTCATCTCAGTGTAACAATCCAATGAATTTAAGCAAAACTGAAATGGATACTAAACAGCCGCCAATGGCGACAAGAATCATCCGGAAGATAATTACTGAAGCCATTTAATGTTCAACATATACTATAATCATCAACTGAAACTCAGAACATGTCTGCCATCCAGAGCGACGCAGTGGTTATAGCACGAATCGTACATGACTGTTTCGAATTCCATCGCATTTACCTCGGTGAGAGTAAAGAAATTAAGGTCAATGTTATTCACGCTAAAGGATTCGCTTTACGTTCCACTAAATATCTTACAGTCAAGTGTATGGCGTTAAACAAAAAGTAAGTGACGTTTTAACAAGTGTATGCAATTACAATGTACCTAATTGCCCAATGACACTGACCATTCGTCTCACTAGTGAACTTCCGGACTCGTTCCATTTCTTATTAGTTTTCAACGTTATGCTCAGCCATTAAATTTACATGACTTTATCAAGCAGCTCACTAATAATTCTCTATTCGAGCATTAAGGGATTCTTTACCTCATTCATCCGCCTTAACGTGCATTTTTCTACGTGTAGACCAGTTTGTCTAATGTGTCAGCACAGCATGGAGTTCAACTTTTACATAACGTCACAAGCTCAGCACAATAGGCTGTGAGATGATAGGACTCGACCAAAAGACACATCAGGGAAGCACTATCGACAGTTGCACTGAATATTTATTTGGCACATTTAAACAAGACAAATAAATAAAACCATCAATACATTTTCAAAATTACGATTTAGGTGGAACAAGTTACTTCAAAAATTTAAACATTGATAAACCACGCCACTTATGGCCTATTACACGTGAGTTAAAGTTATTTACTCAAAAACTATGATCAACCCAAAGAACAATTTACTAAAATTTAACGAGGAAATGTCCTTCGTTACTGCACTGACTGGGATTATCAAAGTAATTCAGAGTACAGGCCACAACAAATCATATACCATGACACACAACAACGTTACTTAAATGGCAGGCAACCTACAATGTAGGATATAAAATGTCATGTGACCAAGCAACCTCGTGGGATTCAACAAACTACGCCCAGAAGCGGACACCCGCCCACCAAGCTGTTTCCAATACCGGATCGGCATGGACCCCCAAACGGGAGCAGCAAATCACGAATAGGCACGAAAAATCCCAGAACTAGTGGGTATCTACAACAGACTGACATCTGCCTTTAGTAACTAGAAACAATAATTCATTACAGCACATCATCTGTAGAATTAATCAACCTATTAATGAACATTTTTATTATTTTTTATTTAATTTATTAATTTTAATTAATTTAAATTAATTTATTTAATAATTTGTCATTGCTAATGACAAGAAGAGAATAGAAGCTTTCGGAATGTGGTGCTACAGAAGAATGCTGAAGATTAGATGGGTAGATCACATAACTAATGAGGAGGTATTGAATAGGATTAGGGAGAAGAGGAGTTTGTGGCACAACTTGACAAGAAGAAGGGACCGGTTGGTAGAACATGTTCTGAGGCATCAAGGGGTCACAAATTTAGCATAGGAGGGCAGCGTGGAGGGTAAAAGTCGTAGAGGGCGACCAAGAGATGAATACACTAAACAGATTCAGAAGGATGTAGGTTGCAGTAAGTACTGGGAGATGAAGCTTGCACAGGATAGAGTAGCATGGAGAGCTGCATCAAACCAGTCTCAGGACTGAAGACCACAACAACAACATTAATGAATATCAGTTACGCAGTACAAATCTATTATCTTACGTTCGTAAGGCCAATTATACATTAAACCGCGAGCGAACTAGATACACGGCCAGCCGGCACGCGTGGGCAGAGGTGGGGGAAAATACACAACAGGACAAACAGGATGCAACCCAGGACCCCGCACCCGCTACCAAGACAAAAAGCAGAAGTCCCGATCAAACGAAATCAAATGCAAGTAACTAGAGTGCAGGCTAACGGTATATCGAGACCCCCCCCCCCCAAACATCCCACCACCTCCCTCAAGACGCAAAACACAAGGCGACATGCAGCAAATAGCCACACTTTAAATTTGTGATTAAATCAGAATTAGTTACCATATCCACATACTGTCATTCTTGTACTTCCATTAGTAGAATTAGTTTCAAACTATTTAAACAGCCGATAACAACTGGCCTTTCCGTAACTTGTACGAATTTATGAAACTATTCATTTAGAATTAGGCATGTGTCTCTTAGACACACTATCACTTAAGATAGAAACGTAACAGTAATGTTATTGCAATTCGCAGCAAAATATATCCAGGAAAAAATTTATCCATGTATCTCTACGGCAATGGGCCAGCTTAACCCCGTCATGTGATATAAATAAAATAACCAGGTGGCACTTAGACAAGGATTAGCCAAACCATTTTCAGTGGCGGTTAACACTGACAGTTGTTGTTGTGGTCTTCAGTCCTGAGACTGGTTTGATGCAGCTCTCCATGCTACTCTATCCTGTGCAAGCTTCATCTCCCAGTACTTACTGCTAACTACATCCTTCTGAATCTGCTTAGTGTATTCATCTCTTGGTCTCCCTCTACGATTTTTACCCTCTACGTTGCCCTCCTATGCTAAATTTGTGACCCCTTGATGCCTCAGAACATGTCCTACTAACCGGTCCCTTCTTCTGGTCAAGTTGTGCCACAAACTCCTCTTCTCCCCAATTCTATTCAATACCTTCTCATTAGTTATGTGATCTACCCATCTGATCTTCAGCATTCTTCTGTAGCACCACATTTCGAAAGCTTCTATTCTCTTCTTGTCCAAACTATTTATCGTCCATGTTTCACTTCCATACATGGCTACACTCCATACAAATACTTTCAGAAACGACTTCCTGACACAAATCTATACTCGATGTTAACAAATTTCTCTTCTTCAAAAACGCTTTCCTTGCCATTGCCAGTCTACATTTTATATCCTCTCTACTTCGGCCATCATCAGTTATTTTGCTCCCCAAATAGCAAAACTCCTTTCCTACTTTAATCTAATTCCCTCAGCATCACCAGACTTAATTCGACTGCATTCCATTATCCTCGTTTTGCTTTTGTTGATGTAGCAATCTACAAAAAGAATATCAGCACTCCAGGCCCTAGTAAATGTTTATCATTACATCACTTACAGCTCTTACTAGAACCTTACGTACTAAGCAAACTGAAATTAACACATTCGAGGACAGAATCAGTAGGAGTAGCAACGGCCGGCCAAGAAAATGAAGTCAACAGCACTGAACCCAGTAGTCGATTCCGGCCACAATTTACAGCACAAGGCAAGGCCCTTACCCTCTCGCTTGTTCGACGAAGCCAGCCGCCGCAGATCCCGGTGTGAGGAGCCATGTAGGAAGCGAAATACACCAACAGCATCCCAGTAACGTGACTGCTTCCACGCCGGGGATATTTCCTACGGCGCCGTCACCCGGGTAAACAGCCCCTTTTCGATGTGCTCTTCCTGCTGCCTCGCACGGGGGCTGTACTGTCCGCCAGACTTCCCAAACGACGTTACTGCTAGGCGTCCCAAAGCTTCTAGCTAGAGCTTACCCCTCGCTCCCCGATCGGCCCGGTAGGTGGCGCCACCGCGCGCTCTGAGCACACCACCGGAAAGATGACCCATACCAGTGGCGGGAAAATCGCTGATCGAGCTACACGGCTCGCTGTCATTAATCACAGCAACTAGAAATTCTGAGTCTTCATGTCCTGCCCAACAGTCACTCAAAGATGACACATTCACGTACACGGCAGCATCATCAGCACGGAGCCACATATTGATGCTTACACTGTCCTTCAGTTCATTGATGGATAGAGAGAATAAGAGAGTTCCTATCGATCAAAACATTTTAGGTGGTGGTGTTCGATCACACTTCTCTGGTACACACCTGACAATACCCTTATTTTCAAAAAATGGTTCAAATGGCTCTGAGCACTATGGGACTTAACATCTGAGGTCATCAGCCCCCTAGAACTCAGAACTACTTAAACCTAACTAACCTAAGGACATCACACACGTCCATGCCCGAGGCAGGATTCGAACTTGCGACCGTAGTGGTCGCGCGGTTCCAGACTGAAGCGCCTAGAACCGCTCGGCCACACCGGCCGGCAATACCCTTATGTGTGACGAAGATATGCATTCGGGGAAAACCTAGTGGTTCATATTACTTAAAAGGTATTCGAGGCAGTAACATGTCTGGGAACCTAATCCGTATGCTCAGATGTTCGTCAACAGTCTTCAGTGGGGCACCGTGCCAGACGCTTTCCGTAAATGTAAAAATATGGAATCCCCGTGTTGTCAAATGGTTCAAATGGCTCTAAGCACTACGGGACTTAACATCTGAGGTCATCAGTCCCCTTGCGAGTTGTCCTTTAATCAAATTTTGTAGGATATCACGTCAGGAAAGGACAGGTGGAGTTTTTCACGAGGTATGGTTTTTAAATTCTTGCTGATTTCTTCTTAACAGAAGCTCTTCTGTCCCAAGGAAATTTTCGAGGACATGCTGAAAAGTAATGCCTCCGATATCTTAACTGTGAACTCTTAAAACAAAACATGCTTTACTAACATTCTACATGTTGGTTGGTTGGTCAGTTGGTTGATGCGGGGGAGGGGACCAAACAGGGAGGTCGTCGGTCGTATCGAATTAGGGAAGGATTTGGGAGAGGGGGAGGGGAGGAGGGGAAGGAATTCCCGTGCCCTTTCAAAGGAACCATCCCGGCATTTTCCTGAAACGATTTAGGGAAATCACTGTTCTTCATGTCTATATTTCTACTTCTTAACGTAGTCACCCTGAGGCTGAACTCATTTCTCCCAACGAGAGGCCAGCTTTTTGATACCCCCACTACGGAAAGCTTGACGTCGTGGACTAAGCTGCACCCCCTCCTCTGTTTGCACAGTTTCGTCACTATCAAAGTGAAGTCCTCGGGGGCATTCTTTAAGTTTTGGAAACAGATGAAAATTCGATGGAGCCCAGTGGGGACTCTAAGGCGGTTGAGCGGTCGCAGTGAACTGTAGGAATCGGATTGCTGGTGATGACGCTGCTCTAGTGTGCGGTCTCGACTTGCCACGCTGCAAGAGAGGGTGCTCCGTGTGTGGACCAACTCTTCGAATCCGTGAAACTCGATTAGAGGAAGCTGTTTCTCACTCACCGGTACAGTTACGACACACACTGCCGTGTTACACGGTACTGTCCGGAGCCCTCTAGCGGCAGAGGGTTGCAGCCTGCGACGGCAAAGCGGGAAAGTCGACCGACTAACATGCGTGACACGTGACACCTCAACTGATACTGAGAACAGAATAGAAAATTAGGAGGCATTACTTTTCAGCACACGTTCGTATTATATTCAGACTTCTGGAATTCTGCAGCAGATCAGTGTTAAGAACATTGATCTGTAATTACGGAGGTCTCTTCTTTCATCTTTTATGGTGACCATTAATAAAACAGAGAAACTACAGGGACGGATTCCTGAGTGGAAATGGAGGAAAAGATCCTGTGAAGATGTGTCCGGAAACTCATTGTTCCCACGGTAGACGGCGCTGACGAAAGCCTCTCGCCACGTGCCGTGAGTTCCTTGTGTGTTACAGGCTGTGTGTTTGGCGCAGCGAACTCTAAGCAGCAGAATGGTCTGGGCTATTCACGTCAGGAACAAGTCGAAATGGTGCTACGGCAAAGCAGCCGGAAACGGTCGAGAGGCATCTCGGCTGTACCAAACCAAGAACCCTCACAGAGACAAACCACATCAAACAATATTTCAACCCCCTTTTGGACACGTACACCAGATTTGGAGGACCAGCTTCGATAGGACATTGAGACGAACCGTTGTACAAGCTCCAGGCAATTGACCCACCAACATGGTGTAAACTAATGTACGATTATGGGTATCCTACGAAACAAACGCTGCTATCCCTACCACCTGCGAAGAGTGCCAGGATTATCAGCAATGGATTTCCCTCTACGGCTAGGATTTTGTTGGTGGTTTTTGCACTAGAGCACCACAATTTTGGGATTTCTATCATCAGTGCTCTTCACTGACGAAGCAGTCTTTATCAGAACTGGCATCATCGGTCTACTTAATCGTCGTCTGTTGGCTACAGATTGCCCTGGGGGAACGGTTGAGGCGGCTCATCAGTGTTAGTTTCAGAACCAATGTGTGGGCAGGGGTTCTTGGCGACTACATACTTGGACGAGTTATTATTCAACAGCGCCTCGACGGAGGAACGTACCCGGACTTCCTGTGGAATACGCCACCTGGGCTACTGGAGAAAATGCCTTTGGCAATACGACGAGGTTTCTGTATGGCAGAGAACAACCTACTTCCGCATTACAGTTCGCCGACGGCTCAACGTCTTCCCTGAACGTTGGATAGGACGCCGAAGCCCTGCAGGATGGCCTAATAGATCAGCGGGCTTAAAACCCATGGATTTTTGTCTCTGGGGGTGAACCAGTTCCTGATGTACACATCCTTCAACAGCGTGTTCATGAAGCCTGTGACGCTATTTGGAGAGAGGCTAGAAAGTGTTGTGTTGGCAGAAGAGCCAACACCGTGTTACTAGTGGAGGCCGAAAAGCATGCGTTTTAGCTCACGTAGGCTAGCGTGAGGAGGGAAGAACTATACCGAGGTGAGGTCTGGATCATGACAAGGAATTAGAATTCAGAAAGCGGACGTAATTAGTTTGATACTTAACTTTAATCCATTAATGATGAACGTCGCTTTTGACGGTACATGATTCACAATATCAATATCAATAGTAACTGAATATGGCGCCTTGCTAGTTCGTAGCAAATGACGTAGCTGAAGGCTATGCTAAACTGTCGTCTCTGCAAATGAGAGTGTAATTTGTCAGTGAACCATCGCTAGTAAAGTCGGCTGTACAACTGGGGCGAGTGCTAGGAAGTCTCTAGACCTGCCGTGTGGCGGCGCTCGGTCTGCAATCACTGATAGTGGCGACACGCGGGTCCGACGTATATTAACGGACCGCGGCCGATTTAAAGGCTACCACCTAGCAAGTATGGTGTCTGGCGGTGACACCACAGAAAGAGTGCGGGAATACATGATGCAACGTGTGAATGTGTGGATTGCGTCCCATGGAGGCCACTTTGAACGCCTGTCACTTGCAACTGAATACACATTTTAAACCTTAATTAACTTTGTGTTTAACACCATACACTTGCCTGAAGGACATTTTGACATGGAGGGGGTTTGATTTGGGGGAGGAGATCAAACAGAGAGGTCATCGGTCTCATTGGATAAGAAAATGATGCGGAAGGAAATCGGCCATGCCCTTCCAAAAGAACCATCCCGGGATTTGCCTTAACCGATTTAGAAAAATCACGGAAAATCTAAGTAAGGATAGCCGGACGCGGTAGAGAACCGTCGTCCTGCACAACGCGAGTCCAGTGTGATAACCACTGCGCCATCTCGCTCGGTTTAGAACACTGATGGGATGCAGCTCTGTTCTATGATACGGGACAGTTTGTTGTAGCACCCACACCGTCCGTTTCGGGACACATCTTTATAGGACGTTTTTTCGTCCATTTCCTGTCAGGAATTCGCCCCTGTAGTTTTCCAATTTTATTCATGTTCACCCTGTGTACAGCTATCACCTGCGCTTTTTTCCGGTCGCTTGGGACTTTCTAGGCGCTGTGGGAGGGTTTCGCGCAACGCGCTACCCAAGTAGGCGGTCAGAGCCGTAGGCTGAATTCCATCCGCACCTGGCGATTAACTTGTTTTCGAATCTGGCAGTCGCTTCTGTACGTCAGTGATGCCTTTTTCTATGTCCTCCAGTGGAAATCTGTGCGAGAGTCAAACGACCGTATGAGTAATCCACAGGGTAAATAGTACACATCACTTCACGCAATATTAAATACAAAAATTATTGCTCTTCGGGTAAAAAATTGAAAATCCACACAGTCACTTATAGTTTCTCGGAATAACAAGGAGAAAAAGACAAACTGCTTGTAAAACACAGTTGCAACAAATACTCTGTAGCCTGCTGTGGCAAACGCTCCGCCTCGTAATTCCGTAGCTGTTCCTTCAGTAACTCACTGAACACTAGCAAGTTCCTTCTACGAGGGCTGTTCCGCAAGTAAGGTCCGATCCGCTAGCGAAGTGGTAACCTCGAAAATAAAAAATAAAAATTATTCGGAACGGTCAGCCACACCTTCCAGCAACCGCTCTGTAAAAATTCGCCGCCCCGTCGTGGCATTGTACCATCTCTCCAGTACCCTCGTCACAGAAGGCAGCCGCCTGTGGTTTCTGTCAGTTCTCTACGCTCGTCTGCCGTCCGTTGTTTGTGCCAAAATGATTCCTTGCGAGTCAGTGGTTCATGTGAGAAAAGAGATCAACATTGGAGGGAGATATGTCCGGGCTGTATCGTGGATGATCAGACACTTCCCATCGGAAACGCTGCAGGAGCGTCTCCTTTGCCTCTGCGGAATGCGACCGATGACTGTCACGAAGCCGGCCGGTGCGGCCGAGCGGTTCTAAGCGCTACAGTCTGGCACCGCGCGACCGCTACGATCGCAGGTTCGAATCTTGCCTCGGGCATGGATGTGTGTGATGTCCTTAGGTTAGTTAGGTTTAAGTAGTTCTAAGTTCAAAATGGCTCTGAGCACTATGCGACTTAACTTCTGAGGTCATCAGTCGCCTAGAACTTAGAACTAATTAAACCTAACTAACCTAAGGACATCACACACATCCATGCCCGAGGCAGGATTCGAACCTGCGACCGTAGCGGTCGCTCGGCTCCAGACTGCAGCGCCTAGAACCGCACGGCCACTCCGACCGGCAGTTCTACGTTCTAGGGGACTGATGACCTCAGATGTTAAGTCCCATAGTGCTCAGAACCATTTGAACTGTCGCGAAGAAGAAACCTTATGACAGATATGTGGGCTGCATAGCTTCAGGCGAAATCTCTCACCAGGCTCTAATACTTGGTGGGAGCAAATCTCCACTGAAGTTTCACTGTGGTCTCCATTTCGTCCGAAATCGGATCTTACTTTCCGAATACGCCTAGTATTAACTGATCTGGCAGAGCCAATGTCATTAAGTCAGTCCGGTAAGAATGCAGTGCAGTGACCGACACCTGCAATGAGATCTGCATACAACGGCGGCGGTCTTCGGAGGTGGTCTACCCTTAGCCCGATTGTCACGTCGCCGTGGTCGCGCGTGCCGCCAGGGTCTGTCCCCCCCCCCCCCCCCCCCCCCCCAGCTGATCGAAGACTGAGGGGGCGAAGCGTTACTTTACCATAACAGCTCTCGAAAACATTAATACAAGGTTTATCTCCCTCTTTGAGGTTAATTCTGTCGCTCAGCAACGTTTCTTCGTGTCGCCCTAGTAGACGGGAAGAAAAATGGACTGTCGATACAGGTGCACCGTTACAGGTTAAACAGAAGGCTCATGTTTCAAAATTAAGAAATCATTCACGCAGGAGGACTGCATAAACATATCGTCATTTGTACGTCGCTTGGACTCCCGTAGCTATAGGAGTTCAAGAAATGAATCAGGAGAATTGTACAAGCGTAGCGTCATTTGACCTTGAACCGACTCCCCGATGGACGACATAGTAATAACCATCTCTGGCGTAGAGAAATAGGTGAAAGATTTGAAAACAAATAAATCACCAGGTCCGGAAGGGATTCCAGTTCGATTTTACAAAGAGTACCCTACGGCGTCGGCCACTTACCTAGCTTACATTTATTGTGAATCTCTCGCCCAGCACAAAGTCCCAACGACTGGGAAAAAGGGCAGGTGTCTCCAGTATATAAGAAGAGTAAAAGAACGGACGATGAAAATTACAGACCAACGTCTCTAACTTCCGTTTGATTAAGAATCCTTGAACATATTCTCAGTTCGAATATAGAAACCTGTCTTGAGACTGAGCAGCTTATGCCCACAAATCAGCATCATTTTTTGAAAGCATCGCTCGTACGAAACTCAGCTTGCTCTTTTCTCACATGATATACAGAGAACTATCGATAAAGGGCAACAGGCAGATTCCATATTTATAGATTTGAGGAAAGCATTTGACACGATACCCCGTTGCAGGCTATTAACGAAGGTACGAGCATATGGAATAAGTTCACAGATATTGGAGTGGCTCGAAGAGTTGTTAGGTAATAGAATGCACAATGTTGTTCTCGACGGCGAGAGTTCATCTAAATGATTTGGCGGACAGGGTGGGCAACAATCTGCGTTGTTTGCTGATGATGCCGTGGTGCACAGTAAGGTGTTGACGTTCAATGACCGTAGGAAGATATAAGACGACTTAGACAAAATTTCCAGTTGGTGTGACGAATGGCAGCTAGCCCTAAAAGTGGAAAAATGTAAGTTAATGCCGATGAGTAGGAAGATCAAACCTCTAACTGCCGGATGCAGTATTACCAGTGTCCTGCTTGACACAGGCAAGTCGTCCAAATACCTGGGAGCAACTTTTCAAAGTGATCCTAGGTGGGACGAGGATTTCGCGGCTGTGGCAGGGAAGACGTTTGGTCGACTTCGGTTTATGCGGGGGATTTTAGGAAAGAGTCGTTCACTTGTAAAGGAGACCGCATTTTGGATGCTGATGCGGCCTATTCTTGAGTACTGCTGGAGTGTTTGGGATCCGTACCGGGCCGGATTGAAGGAAGACGTCGAAGCAATATAGAGATGGGCTGCTAGATTTGTTACCGGTAGGTTCGAACAACTCGTATCAACTACAGAGGTGCTTCGGGATGTGAAATGGAAATCCATGGAGGGAAGGCGACGTTCTTTTCGAGAAACACTATTGAGAAAATCTAGAGGCCTTGAATCTGAAAGCCAAACGATTCTACAGCCGCCAACATACATTACGCGTAAGACCAAGAAGACAAGAAAGATACGAGAAATTAGGGCTCTTACAGAGGCATATAGAGAACCGTTTTTCCATCGCTCTGTTTGCGAGTGGAACAAGAAAGGAGAAGTACTGCTATACGGTATTCTCCGCCACGCACCGAATGGTGGCCTGAGGAGTACCTGTGTACATGTAGATTCGGCATATAGAAATGGGCATTAAAACTCCTGTAATCTGATCTGAAATGTCCGCCATGTTTTCTCCATTTTTAGTAAAGGAGTTTTGCTATTTGGGGAGCACAATAACTGATGATGGTCGGAGAGGTTATAAAATGTAGACTGGCAATGGCAAGGAAAACGTTTCTGAAGAAGAGAAATTTGTTAACATGGAGTATAGATTTAAGTGTCAGGAAGTCGTTTCTGAAAGTATATGTTTAGAGTGTAGCCGTGTACGGAAGTGAAACATAGACAATAAATAGTTTGGACAAGAAGAGAATAGAAACTTTCGAAATGTGGTGCTACAGAAGAAAGCTGAAGATTAGATGGGTAGATCACATAACTAATGAGGAGGTATTGAATAGAATTGGGGAGAAGAGAAGTTTGTGGGACAACATGACTAGAAGAAGGGATCGGTTGGTAGGACAGTTGCATTTCTTCCCACGTCGAAGACTGTACTGAAGCAGTTCGTCTCAATTTTTTTCGATTCATGATATATTTTCGCAAATGGCAAAGTAGAGAGGAACATTTGTGCTGTATTTACACGTTGTTATCATAAATATACGTTTATAGACAAACTAAATATTCTCACGTCTTACCTACCTACGGTGGGACGAATGATAATTAACATATTTTTTAGTGGATTGGGCATTGCGGGGGAACCTGCACAAGTAACATAACCTTCAAAGAATAAAGTTTTTACCACAACTCAACAAGCAACAAAATTATCATGAAGTATACAAAATGAATATTTGTTAAATGATAGATGGAACTGTTAGTAAAAATTCGTTTCGCTGTAACATGACATTAAACTTTTTCGCCCTCTGTAGAATTAAAATATCGCATTTCTTAACGTACCTAATGATTAAAAAATAAACACCACTTTCACAAGTACCTATAGTGACGCAAAAGTTAATGAATAGGCACACGTTTGTTCCTGCATAACACCCATATTTTAAGACATTGGTACCGAATTCTTATTAAAGACTACCATGCAAGTTTCGAGCCAAAGTTTCTCTAGCTGCAATTACTATATACAATGTTTACGTTATATGGAAAGGGCAGTTCTAAGTATCTCTATAAACGGTAACTACTCTTTCATACATTTCTTACATACAATATCAAACATTCTATACGAAATATTGTAAGAAGTTGCGTCACGAAAATCCTAGTGAAGCAAATCCTTGGAGTTTGGGAAAAGATGGCGGGCGATTCAGTCTGTTGTACAGGAGCTCCATGGGGTCGAGTAGACTTCACATCTCTGTTTGCTGTCGTGACGTCACTAGTGGTCTTTCGACTATTGATTTTTGCGAACGCGTGTGAACGACCCCAGTGTGAACTAGGCGCATTTCTAGTATTCATTCCCTTTGTAGTGTGTGTGTGTGTGTGTCGCTGTATGCCCCTTCAAAGCAGCGGCGTATTGAAAATGTATCACAGACACGTCACCCTTATCAATAAACGTTACTTAATAAATTATCACCGAGCGAGGTGGCGCAGTGGTTAGGCACTGGACTCGCATTCGGTAGGACGACGGTTCAATCCCGCGTCCGGCCATCCTGATTTAGGTTTTCCGTGATTTCCCTAAATCACTTCAGGCAAAATGCCGGGATGGTTCCTTTGAAAGGGCACAGCCGACTTCCTTCCCCGTCCTTCCCTAATCCGATGAGACCGATGACCTCGCTGTCTGGTCTCCTTCCCCAAAAAAGAAGAAGAATAAATTATCAAAAACATAAGGCTGCAAGAGGTATTATGATAATCGAGACAAGAGACAAAACTCATACGATTAATATGGAGCGTAATGGACAACGTCGTGGTTCACATAGTGGTGGCAGATTAGCATGCTGCTACATACTAAAATGTTTTTCCGTATTTGCGTTGAATGTAATACGAGTGTGTTTTGCAATGTTCTGTCTTATTAATATTTCTGTTACATAACAAGGGATGAAACAAATATTTGCTTGTCCATTTCTGAATATGTGGTGAATTCCGAGTGTGTGGTAGGGCAGGAAGCTAAAAAGGCAGCTTATATCGCTGCAAGTGAAACAAGCAGCAATAAAATTCATGTTATACCCTGTCACAATACTATTATTAAAGGACTAGTAGCTATATCTATGAACAACGGTATCTGACTTCTCGGTTACAAATAAAAAAATACGTGTTTCAGAGTTTCTGGAAATTCGGTCCCCAAGTGAATGTAATAGGCGATGAAAACTTTTAAGAAAATATTTCGTTACGTTAAGAAAATTTAAAGCTGTATTACTGAAAATTGGTATTTCACTTCTCGGTTGTTAGAGAATCAAAATTTCAGTGGAATTATGCCCACAAGAATGCAAAAGGCATGATTAACAAAAACTTTGGATTCCAGCCATCAGAATCTGTTTGCATCAGAATCTCTTTTTGGTAAGAACTGCATCCGGTAAAGACCATGCTTATATGGCCTTAATGAGCATGAAAAGCTGAGAAGGTGTTGCAGTTTGCCAACAACACAAAAATTCGATTAAATAAAAACAAAAAAATTCTCTGCAGGCCATACAGTCTACGCGAGCGACGCAGCAGCCCCTAAGCTGGTTTCCGAATATGTGGCGATTTCCGAGTGTGTGGTAGGGCAGGAGCCGTTGACGATAGCGTTAATTGCTCTAACAATTGTGACTGGGCGCTAATGACATCAGTAGTTGAGCGCCATTAAACCCCAACAAAAAAAAAAACACACACACATGAGCAACAAAACAGAATAAATAATGTCTAAACATCTTTACAAAGTAAATAACACAGTATTAGAAAAATTGTACAACATAGCTTATCAGATAAACATACAAAGACAGAAAGAATACAAATACACATGGGTACTCAAACACCTAGCGGAATAACACAAAAGGAAAGTACAGGGTTTGTTTCACTGCAGTTTTTTGCAAACAAAACTTTCTTTACTTTTGGGAGATCTCCCTTCGTTCATCATTATTCCCAAAAGTCTTATCAATACCTACTTTCTGTATTCTATTCATATTTCTTTCAAAATAATTATTTCTCATTGTACAATACCTATTTTGGCCCAAATCTTTTTCATATAACTACTCAGTGCATTCTTTCCCTATTCTCCATAGTTAGTTTCCTATATAGTCTACCCCCTCTTAAGCTAACTTAAATCTACTGAGCTCAGATGCTAAACTAAGGGACGAGGCAATGCAGCAGCACAAAACAGTTTAACACAAACAGCAATGACAAAAAAATGCCAATTGGCAAAGCTAGCAGCAATAAATATAAATTAGCAAAGCAAATGCAACATTAGAACTAATATAAGGCAATGTGCGGCAAATAAGAAAAATAAATCAGTAGCACTATGCCTGGCAAACAGCAGTAGCAAATGCAATAACTTATATCTAAACATGACAAATCCACAAGCAGAAAAAATAGTACACTAAAGACAACAATGCAGATAACGGAAATGTCTATTCACATCTTAATGTCTATGTAATTAAAGTGGGGCACCATACCAAGTTATTCTACAAAAGAAATTACCAAGTACTTGAAAAGAAAATTATGTATGCAATTCCTGTGAAGGGAAATGTCTTTTTGTGCTCCTAAGTTTTTTTTAAGTAGATCATAAAGGTATTATTTACTGGATCTGTAGGCATAAAATATCTATATGAGTACATCTATTAAATTTTATTTTAACCAATGCTGCAGTGCAGCTAGAAACTAGATATTAAACAAAATGAGCAAATATATACATAAAGCAAGGGGTAAAACGTCATTCACTAGCCATACGGCATTTCATAAGGCAGTAAAAAATCTCTCAACTAACAAGACAATAGCCGTGAAATGTTTCTCATCGTTTCATTACTCATTTCAGTAAATATCAGAAAGTGTCGTATTTGCGATGCTTTCTACAAAGGAATGTCAATATCGAGGTTAATGGTCTCCTTTTTTTTCACCTAATGGCTTTTTCTCCAGGCGACTGTCGATCAGATGGGCCTCCACAGCACATTACGTCAAGGTCATCTACCTTCTTTACTGAAATATTTACGGCAGCAGTTTCCACTACAGTGACAGTCTCATATAAAAAAAAGAATTCAAAGGTTAGAATTTGCATTACAAATGTGTAGAAACAAAATCCTATAAATATATCAGTGTCCAAAAAATTTTCGCTGGCATTGTGATACATTCACGCATATACACACATTTCATAACTCTTAAAGTACGATTTTTGGTTTCCAACATCCTTTTTCACAAATCAGAGTCCCTAACCACTACTCATTATTCCTTTATTACACATATACATATTCGTTGACACTTCTTCAATATTTCATCATAATAAATACGTAGCATAATCAAATTCCTCATACAGCATCAGCTTATTGATCATAAACATACCTCAACAGCATAATCACATCGTCGTCGTAATAATATCATAACACCTCAGTCAAATCTCAAAAAGTCGAAACTTCCTCCAATAATTTCAAAACTTAAAAAAAATTCTCTGCTCATTTCAATAGTGTCATCTACCTCAAACGTACTTTAAAAATCATGATCCCATACCAAATACATCATTCAAATCTCTCATAGTATCACAATGGTTCCGAAAAAATGTGAACAGTTCACAAAGTACAGACAAAATACAATTTCATAAGCGTGAATTTATCCAACTGTGTAATTGCGTAAACATGTGTCACTGACATAGTAAAAAAAAATTTGTTCCTCTGTTAAAGAATCAGATAGCTGTGTAATTCTGTGTTAGAGAAATATGGTACCGATGTGTAAAGTTGTATGAGCAAATACCATATTAGCTAGGGATCCTTGTGCTTGCCAAACACATGGTACACAAAGTAGGCGTGTACCCCCCTGGGGATTAATGTAATTATACCCTCAGGTGTTACAGATTACAGCAATGGAATGAAATGTATCACGGAAAACCTTTGTATCTTTGTAATTGAAAAATCTTTAAAAATAAATGTTTTACGTACAAAATTAATCTCTCAAATACGTGTACTGTAGCGCTATACTGTGCGTCTTGTTGTAAGATAATCTCTGTCATTACTTATTATTATTATTTGAGCTTTCCTCAGTACAGAGGCTTCTCTCCAACATAATAATTTACTTGGAAATTACAATACAAACAATAAACGTTCTTAAACTATATTTTCAAAATATTCCTCCAGGTGTTTCGATCTTATGTGTCCTCTTCCTCTGCGCCCATTCTCCTCATTGTGTGCTGTACATTTTGGAGCCAGGTGGTCATTGGTCGTCCTCTTCTTCTTCTCCCCTCCGGTTCCCACTCCAGTATCAATTTTGGTATTCTGGTTTTCTCAATTCGTCGTACATGCCCGTACCACTGTAATTTCTTCCTATCCATAACGTCATATATTCTTTCTTTTATTTCCATTCTCCTTATTATTTCGGTGTTCCTTATCTTTTCTTTCCTGGAGATTCTTGCCGATCTTCTCCAGAAGTCCATCTCTAGAGCTTGTAATTTTTTAACGTGCTTCATGTTAATTGTCCAGGTCACCGTTCCATACAGAACTACCCTCTCTAATATGGATTTGTACATTAATTTTTTAGTTCTGCTCATTACATTCCTGCTCCATAAGACTGAGTTAAGCATCCCAATGACCCTCAGTCCGCTACTAATTCTTTTATTGGTTTCTGACTCTGATTTTCCCTCGATTTCTACAATGGATACCAAATAACAAAAAGTGTTTATCTTTTTGATTTTCTTTCCTTCAATGTATAGCTCATCTGAATCATTAGTCATGTATTCTGTTTTTTGGTAATTAATCTTCAAACCCCAAGTTTGGTATGCTAGTGCTAGTTGATTGCACATATAGTTAGCATCCTCCCCATCTTGTGCTACGACTACTTGATCATCAGCAAACAAGAATCGATGCAGGTAAACTCCATCTCTTATTTCTAATCCCATACTCTTACATTTACGAGACCATGTTCTAAAGCTAATATCTATATAGATTTTAAATAATGATGGTGACATGGGACAGCCCGGTAAAAGGCCTTTGCTTGTTATAAATTTCTGTGAAAGTTTATTACCAACTTTCACTTGGCAAATGTTATCTTTATACATCTGTTGTATTATTTTAATTAAGGAGGGGTTTATTTTTGCCATATGTAGTACTCTCCAAAGTAATTTTCTTGGAACAGTATTATACGCTTTTACTAGATCTATGAAAATTAATCCTATATTTTTTGATTTTTCCCTATGTTTCTCCAAAATCTGTCTTAATGTGATAATATGGTCTACACATGATCTCCCAGCCGTGAATCCACATTGTTCTTCTTGGGTTCTAAAATTTCTTTCCAGTTTGTTTTTAATTACTTTCGCAAAAATCCTCATTAATGTGTTTGTAACACAAATTCCTCGATAGTTTGAACAAATTTTGCGATCCCCTTTCTTAAATATTGTATTAATGTAACCTAGCTTCATCTCGTTGGGTACTGAATCTCCATGTATCATTTTGTTGAAGAGCTGTGTCAATCAGTTTTAGAATTTTGTCCCCCCCATATTTCAGACACTCCAGATTGATATTGCCTGGTCCCGGTGAATTACCATTCTTTCCTGTTCTCAACGCCTGAAATACTTCACTTTCTAAAATCTGGATCTCATCAACTTCATGTCCTTTTTCTTCAGCTGTTCCTTCTTCTAGATGTTCTTCTCTGTCCTCATTTAATAATTTTTGGAAACTCTCTTCCCATTCCTTTTGTGTTATCAGTTGGAGATTAGTTTTGCTTTTCGTATCCTGTTGAAGCCCTTTTAATACTGACCATGCTTCTTTTGCTCTCCCAAATCCTAATTTGCTATTCACCTTGGCACATGTTCTTTCCCATGCTTCATTTTTTACCATCCTTATTTTTTTATGACTTCATTCTTCTTTTCCTTGTATATTGATCTTGTTTCTTCTGATTTATCATTCAACCACTGAAGGAACGCATTTCGTTTTTCTCTAATGAGGACCTCTAGTTATAATGACTTCTCTGGAGACTAGAAATCTACTCTGTAGGAATCAGCATGGGTTTCGAAAAAGACGGTCATGTGAAACCCCGCTCGCGCTATTCGT
This sequence comes from Schistocerca serialis cubense, assembly GCF_023864345.2. NCBI lineage: Eukaryota > Metazoa > Arthropoda > Insecta > Orthoptera > Acrididae > Schistocerca > Schistocerca serialis. The sequence goes on along the minus strand of NC_064647.1, from coordinate 89,132,377 downwards.
CCACGAGACTCAGAGGGCCATAGACACGGGTTCACAGGTAGATGCCGTGTTTCTTGACTTCCGCAAGGCGTTCGATACAGTTCCCCACACTCGTTTAATGAACAAAGTAAGAGCATATGGACTATCAGACCAATTGTGTGATTGGATTGAGGAGTTCCTAGATAACAGGACGCAGCATGTCATTCTCAATGGAGAGAAGTCTTCCGAAGTAAGAGTGATTTCAGGTGTGCCGCAGGGGAGTGTCATAGGACCGTTGCTATTCACAATATACATAAATGACCTTGTGGATGACATCGGAAGTTCACTGAGGCTTTTTGCAGATGATGCTGTGGTGTATCGAGAGGTTGTAACAATCGAAAATTGTACTGAAATGCAGGAGGATCTGCAGCGAATTGACGCATGGTGCAGGGAATGGCAATTGAATCTCAATGTAGACAAGTGTAATGTGCTGCGAATACACAGAAAGATAGATCCTTTATCATTTAGCTACAAAATAGCAGGTCAGCAACTGGAAGCAGTTGTTGTTGTTGTTGTTGTGGTCTTCAGTCCTGAGACTGGTTTGATGCAGCTTTCCATGCTACTCTATCCTGTGCAAGCTTCTTCATCTCCCAGTACCTACTGCAACCTACATCCTTCTGTATCTGTTTAGTGTATTCATCTCTTGGTCTCCCCCTACGATTTTTACCCTCCACGCTGCCCTCCAATACTAAATTGGTGATCCCTTGATGCCTCAGAACATGTCCTACCAACCGATCCCTTCTACTTGTCAAGTTGTGCCACAAGCTTCTCTTCTCCCCAATCCTATTCAATACTTCCTCATTAGTTATGTGATCTACCCATCTAATCTTCAGCATTCTTCTGTAGCACCACATTTCGAAAGCTTCTATTCTCTTCTTGTCCAAACTATTTACCGTCCATGTTTCACTTCCATACATGGCTACACTCCATACAAATACTTTCAGAAATGACTTCCTGACACTTAAATCTATACTCGAAGTAAACAAATTTCTCTTCTTCAGAAACGCTTTCCTTGCCATTGCCAGTCTACATTTTATATCCTCTCTACTTCGACCATCATCAGTTATTTTGCTCCCCAAATAGCAAAACTCCTTTACTATTTTAAGTGTCTTATTTCCTAATCTAATATTCTCAACATCACCCGACTTAATTCGACTACATTCCATTATACTCGTTTTGCTTTTGTTGATGTTCATCTTATATCCTCCCTTCAAGACACTGTCCATTCCGTTCAACTGCTCTTCCAAGTCCTTTGCTGTCTCTGACAGAATTACAATGTCATCGGCGAATCTCAAAGTTTTTATTTCTTCTCCATGGATTTTAATACCTACTCCGAATTTTTATTTTGTTTCCTTTACTGCCAGCTCAATATACAGATTGAATAACACCGGGGAGAGGCTACAACCCTGTCTTACTCCTTTCCCAACCACTGCTTCCCTTTCATGTCCCTCGACTCTTATAACTGCCATCTGGTTTCTGTACAAATTGTAAATAGCCTTTCGCTCCCTGTATTTTACCCCTGCCACCTTTAGAATTTGAAAGAGAGTATTCCAATCAACATTGTCAAAAGCTTTCTCTAAGTCTACAAATGCTAGAAACGTAGGTTTGCCTTTCCTTAATCTTTTTTCTAAGATAAGTCGTAAGGTCAGTATTGCCTCACGTGTTCCAAACTGATCTTCCCCGAGGTCGGCTTCTACTAGTTTTTCCATTCGTCTGTAAAGAATTCGTGTTAGTATTTTGCAGCTGTGGCTTATTAAACTGATTGTTCGGTAATTTTCACATCTGTCAACACCTGCTTTCTTTGGGATTGGTATTATTATATTCTTCTTGAAGTCTGAGGGTACTTCGCCTGTTTCATACATCTTGCTCACCAGATGGTAGAGTTTTGTCCGGACTGGCTCTCCCAAGACTGTCAGTAGTTCTAATGGAATGTTGTCTACTCCCGGGGCCTTGTTTCGATGCATGTCTTTCAGTGCTCTGTCAAACTCTTCACGCAGTATCTTATCTCCCATTTCATCTTCATCTACATCCTCTTCCATTTCCATAATATTGTCCTCAAGTACATCGCCCTTGTATAGACGCTCTATATACTCCTTCCACCTTTCTGCCGTCCCTTCTTTGCTTAGAACTGGGTTGCCATCTGAGCTCTTGATATTCATACAAGTGGTTCTCTTCTCTCCAAAGGTCTCTTTAATTTTCCTGTAGACAGTATCTATCTTACCCCTAGTGAGATAAGCCTCTACATCCTTACATTTGTCCTCTAGCCATCCCTGCTTAGCCATTTTGCACTTCCTGTCGATTTCGTTTTTGAGACGTTTGTATTCCTTTTTGCCTGCTTCATTTACTGCATTTTTATATTTTCTCCTTTCATCAATTAAATTCAATATTTCTTCTGTTACCCAAGGATTTCTACTAGCCCTCGTCTTTTTACCTACTTGATCCTCTGCTGCCTTCACTATTTCATCCCTCAAAGCTACCCATTCTTCTTCTAATGTATTTCTTTCCCCCGTTCCTGTCAATTTTTCCCTTACGCTCTCCCTGAAACTCTGTACAACCTCTGGTTCTTTCAGTTTATCCAGGTCCCATCTCCTTAAATTCCCACCTTTTTGCAGTTTCTTTAGTTTTAATCTACAGGTCATAACCAATACATTGTGGTCAGAGTCCACATCTGCCCCTGTAAATGTCTTACAATTTAAAACCTGGTTCCTAAATCTCTGTCTTACCATTATATAAGCTATCTGATACCTTTTAGTATCTCCAGGGTTCTTCCATGTATACAACCTTCTATCATGATTCTTAAACCAAGTGTTAGCTATGATTAAGTTGTGCTCTGTGCAAAATTCTACAAGACGGCTTCCTCTTTCATTTCTTAGCCCCAATCCATATTCACCTACTATGTTTCCTTCTCTCCCTTTTCCTACACTCGAATTCCAGTCACCCATGACTATAAAATTTTCGTCTCCCTTCACTACCTCAATATTTTCTTTTATCTCGTCATACATTTCATCAATTTCTTCGTCATCTGCAGAGCTAGTTGGCATATAAACTTGTACTACTGTAGTAGGCATGGGCTTTGTGTCTATCTTGGCCACAATAATGCGTTCACTATGCTGTTTGTAGTAGCTAACCCGCACTCCTATTTTTTTATTCATTATTAAACCTACTCCTGCATTACCCCTATTTGATTTTGTGTTTATAACCCTGTACTCACCTGACCAAAAGTCTTGTTCCTCCTGCCTTCACTAATTCCCACTATATCTAACTTTAACCTATCCATTTCCCTTTTTAAATTTTCTAACCTACCTGCCCGATTAAGGGATCTGACATTCCACGCTCCGATCCGTAGAACACCAGTTTTCTTTCTCCTGATAACGACATCCTCTTGAGTAGTCCCCGCCCGGAGATCCGAATGGGGGACTATTTTACCTTCGGAATATTTTACCCAAGAGGACGCCATCATCATTTAATCATACAGTAAAACTGCATGCCCTCGGGAAAAATTACGGCCGTGGTTTCCCCTTGCTTTCAGCCGTTCGCAGTACCAGCACAGCAAGGCCGTTTTGGTTATTGTTACAAGGCCAAATCAGTCAATCATCCAGACTGTTGCCCTTGCAACTACTGAAAAGGCTGCTGCCCCTCTTCAGGAACCACATGTTTGTCTGGCCTCTCAACAGATACCCCTCCGTAGTGGTTGCACCTACGCTACGGCTATCTGTATCGCTGAGGCACACAAGCCTCCCCACAAACGGCAAGGTCCATGGTTCATGGGAGGAGCAGTTAATACCATAAATTATCTGGGAGTACGCATTAGGAGTGATTTAAAATGGAATGATCATATAATGTTGATCGTCGGTAAAGCAGATGCCAGACTGAGATTCATTGGAAGAATCCTAAGGAAATGCAATCCGAAAACAAAGGAAGTAGGTTACAGTACGCTTGTTCGCCCACTGCTTGAATACTGCTCAGCAGTGTGGGATCCGTACCAGATAGGGTTGATAGAAGATATAGAGAAGATCCAACGGAGAGCAGCGCACTTCATTACAGGATCATTTAGTAATCGCGAAAGCGTTACGGAGATGATAAATAAACTCCAGTGGAAGACTCTGCAGGAGAGATGCTCAGTAGCTCGGTATGGGCTTTTGTCAAAGTTTCGAGAACATACCTTCACCGAAGAGTCAAGCAGTATATTGCTCCCTCCTACGTATATCTCGCGAGAGACCATGAGGATAAAATCAGAGAGATTAGAGCCCACACAGAGGCATACCGACAATCCTTCTTTCCACGAACAATACGAGACTGGAATAGAAGGGAGAACCGATAGAGGTACTCAAGGTACCCTCCGCCACACACCGTCAGGTGGCTTCCGGAGTATGGATGTAGATGTAGATGTAGATGTAGTTCCTCTGACCACCACTCTGCTGCACAGTTGTGGTTGCTATCTTTTTTACCCAACACCTCTGTTGCTATGATTTTCACATTAGTTTTTATATAGTCATATATTTCCCCAGTACTTCCTTCAAATGATTCAACCAGTTTCCTTTCCATCCTGGCTGCAAAGAGTGTTCTGATACATTCATCTCGTAGGCTGCCAATATTAAAAGGTAAATTTTCATCTTTCTCAGTTTGGTTCGTTTTATTTATATTACTTGTATCATTCCTTGCATTCTTCCATGGCCAGAAAGACTTCACTTTTACTAGATGGTGGTCTGATCCACACTGGGCTCCTCTATAAGATCTGATGTCTACTGCCTTGAAAGTACTTGTTTGCCTAATTATAATCTATTATAGAACGAAGTTCTTTAGTGTTCTGTTGCCAAGTATATTTATGGATGTCCTTATGTTTGAAAAATGTGTTGGTAATTTTTAAATCAAATTGTTCACAAATTGCAATCAATCGTTCCCCATTGTCATTATATTCGTCCTCTCCATGTTTTCCTACTATTCTACAGGATTCTCTAATTCCTACCCTTCCATTCAGATCTCCCATGATAATCAGCTCCTTTCTTCGTGGGATTTTTTCAATAGTCTCCCTGAGGGTGTCCCAGAACGTATCTTTCTCCTTATCTTTTGTGTCGTTCGTGGGTGCATATACGCCAATAATCACAACGTCCCTAGCAAATAATGTCATTTCAACAGTTATAATACGTTGTTTGATGAATGTCCAATTTATGATTCTTTCTTTCCATGATTTCTTTATCATAATGGAGACTCCTGCTGTGGCTCTTACTGCTTTTAATATCCAACTCCAGATACGTACATAGTTATCCAGTTCTTCTTCTCCTTGGCCTTTCTTCTTTGTTTCAGAGAGTTCGACAACATCCATGTTGAACATGTCAAGTTCTGCAGGTAGTAAATTTCTTTTAGTGGAAATACCTTGCACATTCCAGCATCCAAACATCATTTTCTGCTTCTCATTGCCAGTTCGTCGTCCAAAGTTCCAATTTTTCCGAGGCATATTATTAGGTTTTTTAGCATTTTTATGTTTATATGTGAGCGAGGAGCTGGCCCACTGCACAACCCCCAACCCGGATTTTTACTCAAGGTTTTCTTCCTTTAGCCTTTGATGAGCCAGTATCATACTACAAGGCAGCAGTTGCTAGTTTTGGTCCACCCCGAGTATTTTATTTCCCCAGTACCCACCATATCTGGTGAGCATTCCCCCAATCCACCACCTGGGGAGGCGCCTGATGGGAGACCAACAAACTCGATTACTTAAGGGTAAAAATTGTGCCAAGTGTTGTAATTATCGTCTTCCGTAAGCAAAGTTCTGTGGAAGTCAATGTACTTACCTTGTAATAAACAAAAGCGAAATGCTATGCGTATAGATATCGTAGTTATTACATACAGTACCGTATCAAGAAAGTTCTATACTGTAACGTATTGTTGTGCTACGAAAAAGGCTGTCTCATTGTAGCTATACCACAAAGTTACTACTAAAACATGTTTTACTTTCCAGAAGAATTCAGAAAAACTGTGCAGATATAAAACAGATACAGCACAAAAGCAACAATGTAAATGGTGTCACACATTAGTAGCGTCGTGACATAATCGTATAGCTGTCAAAGAAACCAAATGCTAAGTCATCTTTAATCTCGCAGAATGTATTCTCAAGTAAACCAAAATGTTGCATTAAAATCTCGTTAGCAGTACTGGTATATGTTCTAAGTATGTGAGCCTTGTAGTTGCTACGTAATCGTACAGCTAAGAAGCAAGAATGTACACACACAATAACACTGTGTCGTCTGTTCACTATAACAATGCATTCGTAATTACTGTCTAAATAAGTTCCCTAGCTTCTTGACTGGATAGTTAACTTTAAAACATTGTTGCATGTTAACAGTTTCTAAGTGTGACAAAGCATACTAGTAACATGAAGTGAAAAGTTTTATGGCAAAGACAAAGTTAAAAAGCAGATTATCTTTCAATAAACGGTTTTACATGTGAAATGTGGTGCAAGCCTTTACTCTTCCTACTATGCAGAGTTCCAGCTTCAACGGAATTATCATGTGGTATATGGTACGTCGGTAAAGAATGCTCAAATTTTTCTCAAGGTTAGCGTCTATGTTATTTTTCTCTGAGCCAGCCGGCACACGTGGCTGCCTGTGGTGCGAGTCATTGTCTGCTATCTCTTTGTTGGCGTGCGTCGTTATTGGGATTAGGAGACCTAACTTCTACAAATTCACCTTGACGAGAAGGTCCTGCCCTGTTAGAATCGCGCCAGTTCTGATGAAATTCAGGTCTGTCGTTATGATGATATCGTCTGTCGTCATGTCGGTAGTTCCTGTAGTTTCTTTCTTGTCGGTTAAGTGATGGAGAATTTATCTCTGTACGGTGGACCATTGTGTCTGAAGTTATTCTGTCTCCCGTGATAATAATAGTTCTAGTTGCCATATTGTCTGTTTCTATGGTTGTCTCTGTCACATTCATTATTATAGAAATGCGATCTTTCTCTGTAATTATTTCTACTCTGCCAACAGTTGTCATATGGGTGATGTCTGTTTTGGTCACAATTTACGTTGTAAGAATAGCCTTGTCGTGTCCAGTTATTATTTCTTTCGTCGTGGAATTGTGACGAATCAGCGTGGAGGGTAAAAATCGTAGAGGGAGACCAAGAGATGAATACACTAAGCAGATTCAGAAGGCTGTAGGTTGCAGTAAGTACTGGGAGATGAAGAAGCTTGCACAGGATAGAGTAGCATGGAGAGCTGCATCAAACCAGTCTCAGGACTGAAGACCACAACAACAACGTGACCTGTAATTGTTGTGTTCCCGTTTTCGCGACCCACGATTGTCAGCGTCAATTTCCAGTTCTTGTAACAGTCCCTGAAAAGCTTCAATGTCGTCTTTGCAACGTCCTGCCAAAATAATATGTCGTAAATCTTCAGGCAATTTGATTAAGCAAATGCGGATGAGTTCTGAGGGGCTGTATAGGTTTGACATGTCTTCAAAATTTTTCAAAAGACTGGAAAATTCAGATTGTTCGAAATGTTTCATCATTATGATGCTATGTTTTACTCGGTCTTGTGTAACTTGAGACCAATATGCTGAAAGGAAAGCATGATAAAATTCTCCTTCGCTGTGACAATCGTGAAGGACCGATCGCATTCTTACAGCTGGTTCATTCTCTAAATAGCCACAAATAAATTCTAACCTGTGCTCCTATGACCAGTTGGGAGGAAAAGAAGGAGAGAATTGATGGAGCCATGCTTGTGGATGAATGTCGTTGCCAGAATTCTTAAATGTTTTTAATTTACGTGTAGTAATGAACAGCTTATAACCAAAATCATCATGTCGGCGATTCGCACATCGGTCATTGTTACTTCTTTTCGGCGGATCCATCTCAAATTTCGGTGTACCTTGCCAGTTTCTTTCATAATTTCCGAAGTGCCCTGTGTTATTATTTTGTGGCTGTTCCGTATTTCTAAGTCCCTCTTCCCGTGTTGGAGAACGAGTCTCCTCTGAAATATGTAATTCTTGTGTTACCTGTATCAACTGATCTTGTACTTCCAGGATTTCTCTTTTATAGTGTGTATTGATTTGATTTTGATTTTGTTTGAATATTCGAATTTGTTCATACACTTCTGTGTCAGTGAAGGCTAAGGGTCTTGTGTCATTCAGATCATCATCTACCTTTGTAGATAAGTTAGTGAACTGATCCGAAAGTTAGGCTACTTTCTCCGACAGTGAACTGATTTATTAAGTGTGTTTTTCTGAACCAAGTTTCAGAGTGTCCATTTGTGTTGAAATCGTATCTACTGTGTCCTTTAAGTTTTCCTGAATTTTTGCAAGTTGCGTAACCGAATCGGTAGATGCAGCTGAGTCAATTTTAGCTTGTAAGGTGTCGTGATTTTCATGAACAATAGTTTGTAGTTCTTTTATGGCTGCTTCGTGATTCTGTAATGCATTTTCGTGACGCGAAAAAATAGGTTGAAAATGCTCACAAATTTGTGTTTTTATGTCATTACAGACTTTTCGACATTTGTACTTGATTTTAAGTAACTCTGCAGTTAAATCTTTACGTGTTTGTTCAAGCATTTCTTCCATTGAGTCTAACTTTTGAAGATTTTGTTCCACTTTGTCTAACTTTCGAAGATTTTGTTCCATTGTGTCTAACTTTTGAAGCTTTTGCTGTGTTTGTCTCTGATTTTGTTCCATCGTGTCTAACTTTTGAAGATTTTGTTCCATTGTGTCTAACTTTTGAAGCTTTTGTAATAACAAATTGTAATAACAATGCACTGGTGTCTGAAACATGTTCCTTAGTGCTTTTCGGCAGTGAATTTGCACTGGCAACATTCACATTTTGACAAGCAGAAAATGTGTCTTGACTTATTTGAGAAAGCGGTGCGGACACAAAACCTGAATCTGCAGTATTTGCAAGATTGTGTCCTGTCATTTCGGAATCCTGAGGCGAACTGTTGCTGACCGATCGATCTATAATGCTTCCCTGTTCACTAATTGTTTCACTGTCTACAACATTATTTGTCACCCGCTCCATTTCCCTATGCACAGTTACCAAATTACTATGTTGAACATTAGTTAATTCATTACACGGTGGCGCTAACACACTGCTTTCGTCTTCACTGTCATTTCTCAGTTTACTTTGGAGCCTAGTATTACGTTTTTCACACGCCATAATTGTCACAATATTTCACACGATAACACAGAAAAGCACAATTGGAAGAGCAAAATAAGAAAACACATTAACATAGCACTGAAAATAATATCTAGTTAATTGCAAGCGCAGCTGCAAAATACTTGGTGCAAATCTACAAGCATGCCACAACTGTTTTACTGTACAACAATGAAAACCTACAACTACAAAGAATATTCTCTCTACAATTACTAGGTAGGAATAAACAAAAGCTACACTAATTACACGAAATACGTCCCCTTAGAAAAATTAATAAATTACTGTGCTGGTAAACCCCTTACGTTATTTGCTTTTCAAACAGCTGAGCAGAACTGAACGTACTCAGACGTTTCGCTCTTTACTTATTCTGATCAACACTAAACTGAAACACAATATTTTTAGCGCAACGCAATCTGACTTTCACTAATTCCTACAAAAGAATGGCCCTGACTAACATTAACCTTACCTTTCACAAATCACTTAACTCACAAAAATCTTCGTTACTCGAACTACTGCAAATACAGTGAGCGCCACTACTGCCAACAAAATAAAAGATTCTAACTACTGAAGGCACTAAGTGCTGATAGGCATAGTTAGCAAATGAAAGATTTTGCTAAAGAACAAACAATGTATTTGCCTTAACAGTGTTCAAAAGTCATAATATATATCAGTTCATGACATCCAGTCTTACAAATTTACTGTCTCTGATGGACACACGTCCAGATCATCCGCTCTCGAAACTCTGCCCTCTCTCTCCCCACATCCACCACTGCTGGCGGCTCACCTCCAACTGCGCAACGCTACGCGCTGTTAACAGCCAACTGCCCAACACTACAATGGAAAATTCCAACAATGCAAACCAGCCACAGACTGCACACAGCACAGTCAGTGATTTTCATATAGAGTGCTACGTGGCGTCACCAATATAAAAACCTAAACAGCCTACTTGCAACGTTCACAGGGCATTCGCCATGCGCACACTCTGCCATCGGATCGCCACATTGTGTACCGTGACTCATTACTCCTCACAACGTTTTTCCATTATTCAATCATCCAATGCATACGCTCCTTACACCAAGCGAGACGTCGTTTGACATTTACCAGCGTGATGTGCGGCTTATGGGCAGCTGCTCGACCATGAAATCCAAGTTTTCTCACCTTCCGCCTAACTGTCATAGTACTTGCAGTGTATCCTAATGCAGTTTGGAATTCCTGTGTGATGGTCTGGATAGATGTCTGCTTATTAGACATAACGACCCTCTTCAACTGTCGGCAATATCTGTCAGTCAACATACGAGGTCGGCCTGTACGCTTTTGTGCTGTACGTGTCCCTTCACGTTTCCACTTCACTATTACATCGGAAACAGTGGACCTAGGGATGTTGAGGAGTGTGGAAATCTCGCGTACAGGCGTATGACACAAGTGACATCCAACCTTCTGACCACGTTCGAAGTCCGTGAGTTCCGTGGAACGCCCCATTCTGCTCTCTCACGATATCTAATGATTACTGAGGTCGCTGATATGTAATACCTGGCAGTAGGTGGCAGCACAATGCACCTAATATGAAAAACGTATGTTTTTGGGAGTATCTAGACACTTTTGATCACATAGTGTATCTCTGCTTAATGGAAGTGTCTCTAATAAAGGATTTACCTTCAGAAAAAGTCACGTATCTAAGCTATGAAAGAATTAGGACATTTCATCAATATGTAAGAAGTAATAGAGTTAAAGTTAGTGAAATGCTTATAGATGTTGACTCTGCCATTGTTGGTGTATCAGAGCATCACTTAAATAATGTGACAGTTCATATGCGTCGTTTACGGGATACAGACTACTTTTCGAGGAGCTCTTTTCGGGGTGGGGGTGTGGTCATGTACGTGAAAGACGGAATTCCATTTCAGTCTGTTTACGTATCAAAGCACTGCACCGCATACATCTTCGAATGTTGTGCGGAAGCAGTTGAATTTAGTGCAACTTATCGTACCTTTTAGTTACAGTTATTGATAGGTCTCCTAATTCTGATTTCAGGACATTTCAGTTCAAGCTAGAGAGACTTCTTGATTCAGTTTACAGAAAGTCCCAAAAATTAATTTATGTGGTGACTAATATTAATTTTACAAGTGACTGTGCGACAAACACAATGCTGAAAAATCTGCTAAATTCCTATCGTCCGATGCAGATTAATTTGTTTCTGATCAGAGTGCAGGGGTACGGTAGCACGACCACAGGCAACATTTTGGTTCGTTCTTGATTGTTGGAGGGGTATTCTGTTAGTGAAAGGGCGAATGGCCTTTCAATAAACGACGCACAAATTTTAACACTAAAAGAAATTTGTGCATACACAAATGTTAAATATAACTGCAAACTATTTAGAAAAGTTAATCCAATGGCAACATGAGCTTTTTCGAACCTCATTAAAGAACAAGATTGGCAGGACGTTTATAGTGCTGATAACATAGACGACTGATAAATAGAACGCTTCCCTTAACACATTTCTCATGCTGTTTTAAAGTTGTTTTCCATTACAAGTTGAAAACAGGGTACTACCACTAACAGACAACGTAGGTGGCTGACTAATGGGTATTTATAACGTTAGAAACAGCCACAGTCGAGTACAGTAGCCCATTACAAATAGAACTTTTAAGTGCTTAAAAGCGTTGATAGAAATGCAAAAAGCGTGATATGCAAATAGAACACCTAAATAGCAGGTGAATTAAACAAAAATCTACTTTCTATGAAGAATCACATCATCGCTCGTAACTCTCATAGACAGTGACTTTCTAAGAGTGGTCTCTGAAACACACCTCCGTGATGCTGACAAAGGCGAGCTGAGTCAATAATTACATCGGTGCAGACTAAGGAGTCTCGCAGATATAATGTGGTACGTAGCAGAATACTAAAGCACTGTGGTGCATATGTTATCCCAGCGCTCAAAAATTCAAATGGCTCTGAACACTATGGGACTTAACTTCTGAGGTCATCAGTCACCTAGAACTTAGAACTACTTAAACCTAACCAACCTAAGGACATCACACACATCCATGCCCGAGACAGGATTCGAACCTGCGCGGTTCCAGACTGTAGCGCCTAGAACCGCTCGGCCACTTCGGCCGGCTATCCCAGTGCTCAGCCATATTTGTTATTCCATTAGTTTCCTGAACGATTAAAGTATTCAAAAGTGAAACCACTTTATAAAAAAGGAGAAAGGGGTAATGTAGACAGTTTGAGACCTCTTTCTATGCCTTTGTTGTTTGCTGAAGTTATCGAAAAGTCTGTATACGTAAGGATAATTGATCATTTCTGGCTACAAAATTTGCTGCCAAACGATCAGCTTAGTTTTAGAAGCGGTTTTATAACTGAAAATTCTGTATTATTTTTTCTCTGTGACGCCCTGGACGGATTATAAATATTCGCGAATGCCAGGATGCTTCTTTGACTTAACTAAGGTGCTTGACTGTTTTGGTCACAAGATGTTACTACAGAAGTTTGGCAATTATGGAATAAGATGAGTAACGCACAACTGGTTCCACTCATATCTTAAGAACATACAGCGGAGAGATCATATATCCACAGTAATAAGAACGGGTATGGCATGGATTCTGACGGGGGGTGCTGTGTCGTCCGAATAAGCCACAGTCAGGGCAAAAGCACCGCAGGTGCAAAGATGCGGGCTGGTGCCTGTGCCATAGACTGATGACACTAGTTTCACAGTGAAGGATGTTGCGTGTAACATAGGCAAATTATCTAATGATACAGTTCAGGGCGCAAGTTCATAGCTTGTAGAAACAAAATTGATGCTAAATCACAATAAGACTCAGATTTTACAGTTTCTGTCACACAATTAAATTAAAACTGTCGTTCCGATTATGCAGACAGGACACATGATAAATGAATCTGAACTCTCGAAATTCCTATAAGAGTTTGGACACTTGCTAAGCTGTTATAGAAAGCATCCTTTTCAAAAACATGATGCTGCTATATATACTATTACAACTGTATCTGCAATAAGTGATAGTCGAATATGGAAATTAGTCTACTTCGTTTATTTTCAGTCATTTATGGCGTACGGTATTACTTTCTGGGGTATCTCTTTCCATCCTCAAAGGGAATTTTGGGCTCAGAAACTGGCAGTTCGAGCAAAACGTTGCACACGGTCGCGAACCTGTTGTCGGACGCCCGCTCAGGAGTCTTGGAATTCCGACACTGGCCTCTCAATAGATGTTTTCTCCAATTCCGTTCGCTGTTAACAGTATGAGCTTATTCACGAGAAGTAGCAGCTTTCCACTCAGTTAATGCTAGGGAGAAATCCAGTCTGCATTTCGATCGCACCTCCTTTACTATTGTGCAGAAAAGCTTGCAGTATGCCGGTGGATTAATTTTCAGTAGGCTGCCATGAAGAAAACAGCTCACTCCTTGTAGTGTGTCGGGGAGTTCCTGGATAAAAGAAAGAAAATTCATGTGTTATATTGTGGATTATGCTAGTTTTTGCTCATCAGCTTGCAATTTTCATACGATTCGTGTAAACATTACCTGTAGTCAAAGTTTCAGATGTTAATTTCATGTACTTCCTGGTTCCATGATCACAGAGATTTGCCAGTCAGTTTGGTCCTAATGGACTAAAGGTGTAAAATAAAATAAAAATTAATAAATTACTTTCCAAAGCGAAATTTTCACTTTGTAGCAGAGTGCTGCATTAGTATTAGTCTTAGTCGTAGGAAAGAGGAATTTTGTTGACATTCAGTAAAGGCGTGGTTAAGCAGTGAAATCTGGGGCCGCTGGCAGTGTGTGGTAATAGTCGGTAGCTAGTAGGCCAGACGGAGTAAAGATGGCGCGGATCTGTAGCGGCGTATTGTACGTACGATTTGAGCAACAGCGAGGCAGGGAACTGCAGCGTTGCTTGAAGTTATTGCAATGCATGAGGTGGGGCACTGGGCCAGAGCCAGGACGGTGATGTGTAAGTGACTGACATAAGGGAATTTACCCCTGCCATTGTTTCTGTCTCTCTCTGTCAGAAGCGAGTGGAAAAGCAGTATAAATAGCCAGGCAATTTTAGCTAGAGACCATATCCACATCCTCTACACCTCCCATCGCCTTGATACCCCTCACCCGCTTATTGCTCCTCTCCTCTCCCCTCCCAGCCCCCTGCCATGTCTTCACTGCTGTGTCCCCCCTACCCTCCATCTCTACACCCTTCATCTCCTTTCCCAAGGTGGCTTCCATCAACTCCGCCTCCCAGATTATGCCCTCTCTCCCTCCATTTATCCCTCCTATCAACTCTGATCCTCACCCCCCTCCTTTCCTCCATCCTTTCCCTGGGCTCCCTCTTCCCCCCCCCCTTCCAACCTGCGTTTCTCCCCACCTAACCTCTCCCTACCTCCCTTCTCCCCCCCGCCCCCGAGTCCCTTTGTATTCCCATCCTCTGCCTTCCCCACTCCCTGTCGCATCTGCCCAGCACCCCCCACCCCTCTTATGGGTCCTCATCTTCCATTAGCTCCTTTCCCCCTACCCCCCTTCGCTTTTCCTCACCTTCCCCCCTTTCTTATCTTCCCCTCATCTGTCTAGTTTCCCCCCACGTGCTCTCAGCTGTGGTATGTCATATTTTAGTGCAGTGTTCCAGTGAACGTACAGTGTTTTTTCATCTTTTCCCGTGTTGCGAGCAGAAACCATGCAGTCGCTGGGTGTGAATTTTATGTCCTTTGCGAACAGAAACCAGACTCACTGCACAGTCAGCCGAAGGAGTGCAGTGACAGCAGTCTGCAGCGGGTCCAGGAGGGGCGACGTTTGCTTCCTACCTGGCGTGCCGGAGTCTGGGTGAGGCATACGCTGCTGGAGGTGTGGCAGTGCTGCAGCGGCGCCGGAGACGGCAGCGGGTGTTGCCATCCAGCAAGCACCATTAGCGGCAAGTTGCAGCACAGCATCCAGGGGGGCGTGGGGTCGAGTCCAGTGCTGTCCGGGGAGCAGCGGCGGCCCAAGGGCCATGGGTGGCCAGCATGTCCACCTCTGTCCCATGGTCAGAGAGAGCAAGCCCAACTGGGCGGAAGGCGGAGGGGACCAGGGACTGTAACAGTCTCCGGAATTGTGGGCAGCTACGTGACTCAATGTGCGAAGCATTGGCAGGCGGCGATCGGCAGAGCGCGGCCGGATTCCAACTGAGCGGCCTTGCAGACGGCAGCAGCGGTGTCGCCATACCAGAAGTTGCTGAACAAGCTGGACTTGCGGGACAATGCTGCAGGCGGCACGCCGACACTAAGCTGTACCCATTGTAGTACTGTCAGTTATGTGAATTCCGCTGTATCACTCTACACTGCCCTTTGACGCCGTTGAACTTGCTCGGCCTCCTGACGGGAAGCGGCCCGGTGGGTCCCGGCTTCAGCTGAGACATCTGGAGCCTTGGGTTCGACCATCCACGCCCCTCAACAGTGGTGTCAGAAGTGGTACCAGTTACGATGTTGGTACCGGATTTCCACTCCCACATCTTACGTCGAGCAAGTAGTGTTGAAGTGTGCCTGTGTAGAGAGGTAGTTTAGGTTGTTTGGTTGTGTTCGTGATGGGTGGCCATACACTTCTTGTTACGTCTTCTCATTCAGGAAGTGTTCGTTCATATCAGTATTGAAAGGAAAGCATGACTGTCACCTGTGCACGAGCACGATGGGTATGGGTGAGTGACGTTTGATTTATTATTATGTGTAATTCTTTTGTGTATTAAGGGGTTAAGTGTCAATTAGGATGGACTTTTTGAAGGTGTCTTTTGGAAGGCCGGAGGAGCCTGTAGATTTATCTGAATTCAGGGGAAATGGGGGATATGACGACATAGCGCCTAAGCGATGTAATTTTTGTAACCTGTCAGCTCATGGATTACCATGTACAAAGTGGATGCCAAAGAGTTGTCTTATTTGTAACAGATTTGGACATTTGGCGCCCAATTGTTCAGATTGTAGATGGGCAATGATTCGCCGCAAGAACTAAGTTTTAGGAATAGCAGTGTGGAATTAATACTACCAGTAGAGCTATAAGCAAGAAGGGTGGAAACATGGCAAGCAGTGGAGGCTTTGGCAGTGACTACAGCGGAGGCTGTAGCCGCTCTAACTGAGCAAATTCGGGTATTGTCGGAGGCAAGGCTTAAGGGACAAAGAAAAATATGAAGAATTAGCGGGGCGATTTGAGGAATTGCAAGTAGGGGAAGGGACGTTGGGTGAAAGTAAACCGCAGGTCGGGGAGTGTCATAGACCAATCGCGTCATTGATTAACCCCTTAAAGCAACGGAGGATGTGTCGGTGTTCCTTAATGACATTATCATAATGGGTGGTCGGATGTTGTAATGTTGAGAGTGGCAAAGTTACGCTTGATAGGGGACGCCAAGTCATACGTATTGTATCATGAAACGTGGAACAATGTGGCGACGTTTGCAGAGCTTGAGGCTGGGTTACGCCAGAGGTACCAAAAACAGAATAATACCAGGTTTTTTCGGGAAAATTAAGTGACTTCCTTGGCAAACATTGTGCGAAGATAGACCTTTGGCAACAAACAGTGGAACTCAGTGGAACAATGTTTTGCATCAGGGAAATGGTTGCAAATGGACGAATGTCGTAAGGCGCACTTAACACAAAGGTGACGCCAGCTAAACTGCTAATGGATTCACTAACGGTGTGGTGTCACCGCCAGACACCACACTTGCTAGGTGGTAGCTTAAATCGGCCGCGGTCCATTTATTACATGTCGGACCCGCGTGTCGCCACTGTGTGATCGCAGACCGAGCGCCACCACAAGGCAGGTCTCGAGATACGGACGAGCACTCGCCCCAGTTGTACGACGACATTGCTAGCGACAATACGGACGAAGCCTTCCTTTCATTTGCCGAGAGACAGTTAGAATAGCCTTCTGCTAAGTCCATGGCTACGACCTAGCAAGGCGCCATTAGCCTTACCTACTTTGAGAGTTATCGTATAAATGTCTCAAGAAGAACGTTGTAAACCAACAAAGATTAAAAGTTAAGTATAAAGCAGCTACGTACTTTTCTTGCTACCATTCAATAGTTATCCTGTTCCAGACTTGACGCCAGTCGGCGTGTGTGTACGCGTGCCTTTCGGCTCCCTTCTCAATGTGGCGTAGCTAGCTTGTTACGCCACAACAGATTGGCGACGAGAGAAGTGTTCTTTCTGATTGCTTACATTTACTTGTGTCATGGCTTCGCCAGATGTACTGTCCGAATTTTATCGCTTGCAGAATCAGCAGACACAGGCGTTATTGGACGCCCTTGGACAGCTTGTCCAGGGTCAACGTGCCATTCAAACCGATGCGGCAGCCGCTGCTTCACCGCTACCGCAGCCACAACTCGCAGTTGCACTGCCTTTTAGGCACTACGATCCAGCGCAAGAATCGTGGCCAGAATGGTCCCGACAGTTTGGCTTTCATCTAGCCGCCTACAGAATTCAAGGTAATGAGCGGCAGCCATTTTTGCTTTCTTGTGTCGGTGTGTCCACCTACCGTGTGATAGTGAAATTGTTTCCCCGACGCGACGTAGCAACTCTGTCCTACGAAGAAATTTTGTCTGCTTTAGATGCCTATTTCAAAGAAACAGTTAATGTGGTTGCAAAACGGTATACGTTTTTTCGTACAAAACGTACGGCCGGTCAAACTAATAGGGAGTGGGTAGCAACATTGCAAGGACTTACTAGGGACTGTGCCTTTGACTGTGACTGTGGCCTTTCTTATTCAGATGCAATGGTGCGTGATGCAATTGCACAGAACGTTTCTGATGTTCGCATACGGGAGCAAATTTTGAAACTAGTTACTCCCTCCCTTCAACAAGTGATAGACATATTGGATAGACAAGACACACTTGACTGTGCTCAGGAATCTTTTGAAACTTCGCCAGCCATGTGTAACATTAACCGGCCCGCTGGACGCGCTGCGCGGCCCGGTAACCGGCCCTCGCGCACTTCGACGCAGCTGCCGCCGCGCTCTAAACCAGGTGTGCCGCGCCAGCACACAAATGCAGTGAAATCATGCCCGCGGTGTGCTACTAGACATTTGCGTGAACATTGCCCGTCACGCCAAGCTATTTGCTTTTTCTGTAATAGGAAAGGACATGTTCAAAGTGTTTGCCAGAAAAAGCTCAGATCAGACAATCACAATCATTCCAGGCCCTTTGCTTCGCGCTGGAATCGAACCAAGGACACTCAGGATCGTGGACCTTCGCCGATGGACATTCATGTAGTTAATTCCGCTTCGTCCAGTGCCACTTTCTCTAACAGTGACTGTGTTCGTCCCACAAAAACTGTGCGTCGACGTCGCCGGAAATCACGTCAATTAGCAAGTGATTCTGTACCAGTGTCCATTCAAATTGCACAAAACAGTCGCTCTTATCGTCAGCAGGACAATAAACTTTTTGTAGATTTGGATTTTAATGGCAAGGTCATACCATTCCAGCTCGATACCAGAGCTGCGGTTTCATTGCTCAATCACGACATGTACAAACAACTGGGCAAACCTCCGTTGCGTGCCGCAAATGTTCAGTTAAAAAGTTATTCAGGACAGCTCATCCCTGTGTTAGGACAGTGCAGCCTTCTTGCCACATACAAGGGACAAACAAAACTTGTGTCATTTTACGTTCTTCGTTCTTCTTCTGCAGTGAACTTGTTTGGCTTAGATTTATTTCAGTTGTTTAACATGTCTATTGTAAATCAGGTCCTATCAGTGAATCAGACTGTGCCTATAGACAGTGTTTCTCGTCTGTGTGAAGAATTTGCAGACATTTTTGCACCGGGCTTAGGTTGTGCTAAAAACTATGAAGCACATTTGGAACTGAAAGTAAGCGCGCAACCGAAATTTTTCCGAGTGCGCAATGTTCCTCACGCATTGCGTGTTGAGGTCGCAAGCACGTTACTCGGTTTCGAATCACAAGGTGTGAGTGAATGTGCGCAATGCCTCTTCCATTTCAGCTCCGCTTCATCGCGTACGCCGTACAGGTGTTCCGTTCGTCTGGACGACGGAATGCGAACGCGCCTTTCGCCCGTTGAAATCGGCGTTGCTTTCAAATACTTGCCTTACGCCATTCGATCCCCAGAAGCCCCTTTTGTTGATGGTAGATGCATCGGATTTCGGGATCGGTGCTGTGCTTGCGCACAAAGTTGGCTCGCATGATCGCCCTATTGCCTTTGCGTCCAAATTGCTCTCGTCTGCGCAAAGAAATTATTCGCAGATAGAGAAAGAAGCTTTGGCTCTCATGTTTGGTGTTACTAAGTTCCATGATTTCTTGTATGGTCATCACTTTACCATCATCACAGACCACAAACCTTTGACGTCACTTTTTCATCCGAACAAGCCTGTACCTCCGCGTACAGCGCAGAACTTCATTCGCTGGTCTATTTTCCTCTCGCAGTACTGCTACGATATCTTGTATCGGTCCACTGCTAAGCACGGAAACGCTGATGCGTTGTCCCGGTTGCCTGTCGCTGTGGATAAAGCATTCGATTCTTCCGAATTTGCTTGCCTGTTCATTGATTCGGAAACCAATGAAGTGGTCGAATCGTTTCCGATTGATTTTCGTCGTGTAGCTACAGCCACAGCTGCTGACCCTGTCCTTGCTACCGTTTTGCGTTTTGTTGCTACACAATGGCCTTTGTCAAAGTCTCGGATCGAGGATCCGTTGGTTCGCCGATTTTTTGCTCACAAGGAGAGACTTTTTGTTCGACGTGGTGTTTTGTTGTTGCGTTCTGATAATTATCAGTCCAGAGTCGTGGTCCCACGTTCGTTACAGTCCTCTGTTTTACGGCTTCTTCACCAAGGACATTGGGGTATAGTGCGAACGAAACAACTTGCTCGTCAGCACTGTACTTGGTTCGGAATCGATGCTGCGATTACGAATATGTGTTCTTCTTGCATGGCATGTGCCGAACAACAATCCGCGCTGCCGCGGAAAGTCTTTGCATGGCCAAAAGCCACTTCCCCTTGGCAACGCTTGCACATCGATTTTGCTGATCCATTCTGGAATGCTAGATGGTTGGTTGTGGTAGATGCCTTCAGTAATTTTCCTTTTGTTGTCCGGATGTCTTCCACGACGTCCTCTGCCACCATCCAAGCGTTGTCTGCTATATATTGCATTCAAGGTCTTCCGCAGACTATTGTTTCCGACAATGGCCCACAATTCATGTCCGCAGAATTTCAGTCATTCTGAAAGGCCAATGGTATTCAACATCTGACGTCCGCGCCGTTTTCGCCTCAGTCAGACGGTGCCGCTGAACAATTTGTCCGGACTTTCAAGTCCCAGATGTTGAAGTTGAAAGAGTCGCATTCTCGGGAGGACGCGTTGTTGCTCTTTTTGTCTTCGTATCGCTCTCAGCTCCGAGATGGTCGCTCGCCGGCTGAGTTGCTCCACGGTCGTCCTCATTGAACCTTGATGTCTTTGCTGCAACCGCCGCATCAGGTTCCTATGCAGCGGCAGACTTCTGCTTTTGCTCCAGGCGACATTGTATTCTTTCGCAATTATCGAGGTTCACGGCGTTGGCTCGCAGGGCGCATTCTTCGCTGCCTCGGCCGCGCGATGTATTTGGTTTTGGGGGCCTCTGGTGAGGTGCGTCGGCATCTCAATCAGCTGCGCCTCTGTCGTCGCCTGGGTTCTGCCGCTCCCCGTCTGCTTTCAGCGACGGTGCCGTCCGGTCAGCGCCCTAGGGACCCATCTACTGGCTCGCCTCATCCCCAGGTGTTACCGACGATGCCTTCCATTTTGCCCCATGGCGACGCGCCGCCGCAGCCGCCGCCGCCGCCTGTTCTCCCGCCGGCGCCGCCCGAAGTGGACGCTTCGCTGCAGCCGCCAAGCGCCTCCCTGGGTCACGCGCCGCCGATCGCTTCCCGTGACCAGCCGTCCTCCGCCATGGAACTCTTGCCCGCTCCGGACCACATGACGTCATCGCGCGTCGGATACCCCGACGCAATGGAGGTCGACCCTTCGGCCCCTCCTGTCTCTTTACGGGCGCATGCACCGCATGTTGACGTGCACCCTGGACTAGGTTTTCAGGCGTTTCCTAGCTCCCCTCGGACCGAATGGCCGGGTGCGGGTGGCACAGCCTCGCCTGTTGTTCGGCTCCCCACCTCATCGCATACGTCAACAAGGGGTCCTCCCCACGGCGGGCGGAAGCCTTATAACACGACCGTTCGCCGATTTGCGGGGGAGGAATGTGGTGTCACCGCCAGACACCACACTTGCTAGGTGGTAGCTTAAATCGGCCGCGGTCCATTTAGTACATGTCGGACCCGCGTGTCGCCACTGTGTGATCGCAGACCGAGCACCACCACAAGGCAGGTCTCGAGATACGGACGAGCACTCGCCCCAGTTGTACGACGACATTGCTAGCGACAATACGGACGAAGCCTTCCTCTCATTTGCCGAGAGACAGTTAGAATAGCCTTCTGCTAAGTCCATGGCTACGACCTAGCAAGGCGCCATTAGCCTTACCTACTTTGAGAGTTATCGTATAAATGTCTCAAGAAGAACGTTGTAAACCAACAAAGATTAAAAGTTAAGTATAAAGCAGCTACGTACTTTTCTTGCTACCATTCAATAGTTATCCTGTTCCAGACTTGACGCCAGTCGGCGTGTGTGTACGCGTGCCTTTCGGCTCCCTTCTCAATGTGGCGTAGCTAGCTTGTTACGCCACAACAAACGGTCGATGAGCAGGATAACATACCGGCAAGTACAGGGAAAGTAATTTGGGTTTCGATAAATACGGACTTCCCAAAGGAGATGTTGTACATGGTGTAGCCACTCTCGAATAATGAGGAGCTGGATAATGCGCACTGTTTTGTGTGGAGGAGTTTAGCTCACGCAATTTATGTGGAAGGAGAGTATAGGGTTCCTGTAAGTATAGATCGGCAGAGCGGATTTTAGCTTGTCGAAAGGGTTGGGGGTTTTCGATGAAGATGACCTCAATAGGGAGGATTTAGAGGCGAGACATAGGCTAAACGTCGATGCTGCGCAATTGAGGGGAAAATTACAGCATTTGCAGGGAGGCGACAGGGTCGTGTTGGAGGAATTGTTATTGACATTCAGTGATTTATTCGGAACGAAGGGTAGGTTACTGGCAACATCGATTACGAAGCATCACATACCAACGGAGGATAATACACCAGTATGTAGAAAACCATATAGGATAGCACGTCATATGCAACCGCTACTAGAGGAGTTTATAGAATAACTACGGGATGGAATCATAGAGCATAGCGATAGACCATATCAAGAAATGTAGTTCTCGTACCTAAGAAGTCGGTGGATGGTACAAGGAAATAAAGGTTTTGTTGCGATTGTAGGTTTCTGAATGCGAAAACCATTTTGGACGCATATCCGATTCCGAATATCACGGACACATTGGACCATCTGGGGCAATGTATTTTACGACGATGGATTTACGGAGTGGATACCATCAGTTGGAAGTAGCGTCAGAGGATAAGGCAAAGACAGCTTTTACTGTTCCTGGGGAACACTATCGGTATATATGTATGCCGTTCGGGTTGAAGAATGCACTGGCAACTTTTCAGCGATTGTTAGATGGGATTTTAAGGGGATCGAAACCAAAGACATGTATGATTTACCTAGATGACATTATAGTATTTTCGAAGGCTATACCAGAACATGTATGGCGTTTAAGAGAAGTCCTTAGAAGATTGTGGTCGGCACGGTCAACATTAAGTTTAGAAAAATGTAATTTCGCGCAGACGCAGGTCAAATATTTAGATCATGTAATCAGTGAACAAGGGGTTCAAATCGATTAACAGAGGCAGTTCAAAATTTTCCGACATCACGTACAACGACGCAGTTGCAATCGTATAGTGGATTATGTTCATATTATCGTAAATTTTTAAAGGATTTTGCTAAAATAGCCGAGCCATTAATAAAGCTTTTAAAGAAAGGGGTTAAATTTCAATGGACAGAGGAATGCCAACAAGCTTTCGATTAATTAAAAATGAGATTAGTTTCTGGTCCGGTGTTGGTGGTTCCGAATTTTGAAGAAGACTTCATCTTATCATGTGACGCTTCAAATGGCGCAGTAGGACGTGTTCTGGGCCAAATGGTAAAGGGACAGGAGCATCCGGTGGCGTATGCTTCCAGACAGTTAAACAGGGCAGAGCGGAATTATTCCACAACGGGAAGGAGATGTTGGCTTTAATATAAGGAGTAACGTATTTTCGTTGTTACCTTTCAAATTGTTCAAATGGCTCTGAGCACTACGGGACTTAAGATCTAAGGTCATCAGTCCCCTAGAACTTAGAACTACTTAAACCTAACTAACCAAAGGACATCGCACACATCCATGCCCGAGGCAGGATTCGAACCTGCGACCGTTGCGGTCGCGCGGTTACAGACTGAAGCGCCTAGAACCGCTCGGCCACTCCGGCTGGCTGTTGTTACCTTTATGGCAGGAAGTTTAAAGTCGTGACAGATCATGCAGCATTGAGATGGTTACTGGGACTCAAGGATCCTTCTAGTCGGTTAACACGGTGGGCTCTAAAGTTAAGTGAGTTTGACTCTGAAGTAATTCATAAGCCATGGAAGAAACACAGGACACAGATGCATTAAGTCGCAAGTTAGACGCTTTAGAAGTAATGAGTAAGAGTGTCGCAGAATGGCGAAGGGCACAAGCAGAGGATGAGGAGTGCCAAGGTTTTAGAACTCAACCACATTTCATTGTGGAGGGAAATTTGTTGTGTAGAGTTACCAGGTGTGGGCCACGGGTAGTGGTACCAAAGAGTTTGAGAGAGGAAGTCTCAAAGTAGGCCCATGATCATGTTCTGTCAGGGAATGGGGGTTGTCGAGCAATGGAAAGACGAGTAACAGAACGATTTTGGTGGCGCACTCGCAGAAGGGATGTGGAACAACACGTAGCAAATTGTGTACCGTGTGTGCAGCGAGCGGATGTGACGCACGCAAGAATTCCATCGCAACAGTTACCAGAGGCTTCGGAACCTTTCGAGTTTATCGGGCTAGATGTCTGCGGGCCATACAACAAAACATCGGCAGGGAATCGTTACGTTTTAACTATAATTGATCAATTTTCGCGTTTTCTAGACATGGTCGCAATACCAGACCAACAGGCAAGTACGGTAGCACCAGTTTAGTCAATAACTGGTTATTGAAGTTTCGGGTGCCTGATACCTTAATTACGGATCAGGGAACGAATTTCATGTCGGAATTAATGACACAGTTGTGTCGGTTATTGAGAATTAAAAAATTACTGACCAGTCCATTTCATCCGCAGGCGAATGGGAGAACGGAGCGAGTACATAAGACAATTTCAATAATGCTAAGTTTTAATGTGAATGGAAACCATGATAACTGGGACGTATATCTTCTGTACGTGGTATCGAGTTATAACACCAAAATACTTTCGGGGGTCGAAATGTTATGGTTCGAGGTGGTCTATGGAAGAAAGATGCCATCACCGTTTGACGATGTCCGAAATCGGGAGCTAAAGGGGACGCAGTGAGGAAATTTGTACGGACAATACACGAAGTCTGGAAGAGGGTACAGAAGGCCAATACGAAAGCGTTGGAAAGGCAGTAAGAATAGAATAAGCGGTTGGGATTTATACCACAGGACAGGGTAGGTCAATGGGTACTAATCACGAATCCATATACACCTAAGGAAAAGAGGAAAAAATTCTTGACGAAGTACCACGGATCATACCAGGTCGTGGAGATGACTTCGCCTATAAATGTTAAAGTGCAGCTGCAAACAAAAACATCCGTTATCCACGTAAGTAGAGTAAAGCCTTTTAAAGGAATGGTGGAAGGATTACCTCAATTGCAAGGAAGTGACCCAATTGCAGAGGCTAGGCAAAGCAAACGGAAGAAGGTCGTAGCGGAGGGACAACAGCGGACGCATAACGTTCTGTATGCGTTATGGTGACGGAGGGAGTCAATTATTACATGTGTAATATTGTATGGCATGTCTACATTTTGGTTTTTTTCTGTTTTGGTGGGTCAGATAATAGTTCTGTTTTTCTTATTTGTTGTTTAGGTTTTGTCATGGTATGAAGGAGACTATTTTCTTTTGTTCAGAGAGTTCGATAGGAACGGAGTGTACTATCGGGAATTTTTGAGGACGTCGTACGATGTTGTAGTAACTTGTAGCGGATAAAATAAGTAGGTTACAACTGCAAGAGAGTGGAATGATTTTAAATGGTATGGTTTGTGAGATTGTGGGGAAGGATTTCCGTCTTCCAGCATCATGTACGGGTGAAACAGCTTTTAACTTTGTCACAGGGAATCTGACATATTTAAACTCAACGTTAAATCCAGAGTTTTTGGAAACGTTGCATTCCTTTATTCATGCACAGGAAGAATCTATCACGGCTAATAAAGTATTGGAACACGTTCGAATATTACAACAGTATCACACCGACAGAACAATGATAGTGAGCATTTCAGCCACAGGTTGTGCCGTCTTTCTATTTTTCTTGAGTATAGCTTTGTGGAGAGTGTGGAAACGTGCACCAGCAGAGGAGGTGCCAAGACATCAGTTGCCTACAGCATGAGTAACCAGTGTAAACAATGTATAGGGGTAGCGTTAGTGTTTTTGTGTTCTCGTTAGTTTTAGTCTGTAGCATATAAATTTTGTGAGCAAGGTATGTTTACGCAGCCACAGGCTGCGGCTGTTATATTTCGATTCGGGACGAATCTTGTTGAAAGGAGGGAGGTGTGCTGCGCTGGTATTAGCCTTAGGAAAGTCGTAGGAAAGGGGAATTTTGTTAAAATTCAGTAAAGATGTAGTTGAGTGATGAAATCTGGGGCCACTGGCAGTGTGTGGTAATAGTCGGCAGCTAGTAGGCCAGACAGAGAAGTAAACATGGTTCGCAGCTGTAGCAGCGTATTGCACGTACGATTTGAGCAACAGCGAGGCAGGGAACTGCAGCGTTGCTTGGAGTTATTGCGATGTATGAGGTGGGGCACTAGGCCAGAGCCAGGAGGGCGATGTGTAAGTGACTGACGTATGGGAATTTATCCCTGCCATACTTTCTGTCTCTCTCTGGCACTACGTCAGAAATGAGGGGAAAAGCAGTATAAATAGTCGGGCACTTTTAGCTTGAGCGTGTGTGCTAGGTCAGTTAAGAGTCGGGTCGGACGTGTGCTAATCTACGCTTACAGAGGCCAGTCTGGCAGCGATGTTTTAAATATTCTGTGTAACCTGCACTTTATTTCTATGTTCTTGTTCAGGCTGTATTCCGCCTCCAGGGACACAACACCGGGGTGGGATGGAATAGCAGCCAGGTACTTGGAGATTGCACGGTCTGCCTGAAGGAGTGTGGTGACAGCAGTCTGCAGTGAGTCCAGGACGGGCCACGTTTGCCGTAGGCGGCAGTGGGTGTTGCCATCGAGCAAGCACCAGTAGCGACAAGTTGCGACACAGCATCCAGGAGGGCACGGGTTCGAGTCCAGGCCTGTCCTGGGAGCAGTGGCGGCCAGTATCTCCACCTTCGTCCTACGGTCAGACAAAGCAGGCCAAATGGGACAGAAGGCGGCAGGGACCAGGGACTGTAACAGTTCCCAGAATCGCGAGCAGCTACGCGACGCAAGACACGGTGCATCCTCAGGCGGGGACCGGGCAGAACATGGCCGGCTTTCAACTGAGCAGCCTTGAAGACGGCAGCAGCGGTATCGGCTTACCAGCAGTTGCTGAGCCGGCTGGACTCGCGGGACAACGCTGTGGGCGGCACGCCGACACTACATTGCACCCATCGTAGTACTGTAAATTATATGAATATAGGAATACGTCCGAATACCGCTGTATCACACTGCACTGACCCTTGACGCTATTGAACTTGCTCGACCTCCTGACGAGAAGTTGTGCAGTGGATCCCGGCTTCAGCTCGGCCATCTGGAGTCCTGCGTTCGACCATCCACGCCCCGCAACGAGAGAATATGTTGATATGAAATTCCTGGCTCATTGAAAGTATGCACGCCAACTCGGGACCTTTGCTCTACCAGCTAAGCTACCCAAGTATGACTCATGACCTGCCCTCACAGCCTTACTCGTCTTCTATCTTCCAAATTTCACAGATGCTCGCCAGTGAAACCTGGAAGAAAGAAATTTGCAGAGGCATTGCTTGGCTACAACCTGGGGCTATGCCACGTCTCCACAATATCCTTTCTTCCAGGAGTGGAGGTCTTGCATGTTTCGCAGGAGAACATCCGTGAGGTTTGGATGTACACAGAAGCGCCAAAGAAGCTGGTACAGACATGAGTATTCAAATACAGAGATGTGTGAGCAGGGAAATTTCTGCGGTCAGCAACGCCTATATGAGTGTCTGTGCAGTTGTTAGATGGGTTACTGCTGCTACAATGGCAGGTTATCAACATTTGTTTGAAAGTGGCATTGTAGTCGGCGCAACAGCGATGGGGCACAGCATCTCCGAGGTAGCGATGACGTGGGGATTTTCCCGTACGACCATTTCATGCATGTCCCGTGAATATCAGGAATCCGGTAAAACATCAAAACTCTAACATCGCTGTGGCCGGAAAAAGATCCTGCAAGAATGAATCAATGACGACCGAAGAGAATCGTTCAACGTGACAGAAGTGCAACCCTTCCGCAGATTGCTGCAGATTTCAATACTGAGCCAACAACAACTGTCAGCGTGCAGACCATTCAATGAAACATCATCGATACGCGTGTTCGGAGCTGAAGGCCCACTCGTGTACCCTAGATGACTGCACGACACAAAGATTTACACCTCTCCTGGGCCTGTCAACACCGACATTCGACTGTTGATGACTGGAAACATGTTGTCTTGTTGGACGTCGTTTCAAACTGTATTAAGCGAATGGACATGTACGGGTATGGAGACAACTTAATGAATCCATGGACCCTGCATGTCAGCTGGGGACTGTTAAAGCTGGTGGAGGCTCTGTAAAGGTATGGCGCGTGTGCAGTTGGAGTGATATGGGACCTCTGATGCGTCTGGATACGACTCTGGCAGGTGACAAGTCCATTAGCATCGTGTCTGATCACGTGCATCCATTCGTGTCCATTGTGCATTCCACGGACTTGGGCAATTCCAGCAGGACAATGTGACACCCTACACGTCCAGAATTGCTACAGAGTGGCTCCAGGAACACTCTTCTCGTGTTTAAACACTGGGATGCCTTGCTGTGCTGTTCAGAAGGGATCTCAATCCCCACGTACTCTTACAGATTTATGGACAGCCCTGCAGGATTCATGACTTCAGTTACCTGCAGCACTACTTAGACATTATTCGAGTCCACAACACGTCGTGTTGCAGCTCTTCTGCGTGCTCGCGGGGGCCCTAGACGGTATTAATTATCTTAGCTTTTCAGTGTATTAGATGAATTACTGAGGGAAGTAAGGCTGTGAGGGTGTTGTTCTCGGCGGAATTGCCCGAACACTACAGCCCATTTACGTCCCCATTATTATTGCTGTACAGTTCCTTTAATTATACGGCGACAATTGTCCGCATACACTCTTAAAGTAAACAAAGAACAGCAATCACGACGATGTGACGCAGTTTTCAACAATACAGGGGTCGCTTAGACGCCCCGTGTCGTTTCTTAGCAACAGTCTGGTTCGAGTCGGATGGTGAGCAACGTGAATAGTGGTGTCCGCATTCAGCAATATCTTACGAAATACTGAAATGCCCTATGGGCAACGATAGCGGTCTCTGGTAAGCCATTAAACAGCATCTGATTTCCACTAATCCATAGCAGCAAAAAGACAGGCGTTAAATTGATTGCACCTTTCTGCGGGTGCATAACATTAATTCTGACATCACGTATTTTGAATGAGAATGGGGATCTTCAACACAGCAGTTATATTCGAGCTGATTTAATTTTACGCGGTTCGTCTAAAGCAGTTTGTGTTGGAGAACCATTAACTTCATAAATCTTGTAATTAAAGTAAGATCTGAATACGACAAATTAAACGTGATCCTACGAAGATGCCCATGCCAATTGCTTGCTGTATTCGCTCGTGTAGATAACGTTCGAAAGCTTAGTACTTCACTAAATACACGTTTTCCATGGCCCTAACGTAAGAAATAATATGTTTCTATAAGACTTTCTAGCGTATTTTAGATGAATTTCAGGTATTGAGCTCTATTTTGAGTCAAATCTAGTGTCCGATTCCACCTGTCAGCTTTGAACATCGCGAGTGAACGACACCATGAATTTACGATGCGAAAGATGAAAGTGGCTTGTTATAAATTTTATCTGTGGTTGTCTTAGTAACTGTCGTCAGCTATGCAGTTTATTACAAATATATCGCCATTTCCCAGGTTGTGGTTAAGCAGAAACCTAAGTGCACCGCTTAAGAAAAGAATTTCTGAATGACAACTCCTTCTACTCAATAGATGAATTCTTAGATGTCAAGTAGTAACTGAAAATAAATTAATTAGTTATTTTGTGTAAAGAAAACTTACGTTAAAGTGACACATTCTACATCATTACGAAATGTCGTATTCATGATCTATGGAACAAGGATTAATGTATGTATGCATGTATGTATGTATGCTCGTGAATCAAGTAGCAATCATAAATATATACGACTAATTTTTTCTGAATGTGGCACCTTTTCCTAAGGCTGAATTGGCCACAAACTTACGAGCACAGCTGCAGTTGCTGGTACATAATCTTACTTCTCACAAATATTTGGCTGTTTTTCTCCAATTGCGCCACGATTGCCGAGGGTGAGATTGGGCAGCAACCTAAGAGGACAGTTATATAGGTCAATTCTAGTTCTTCGTCCCACGGTTCGTTGTTTTTCGTGATTTTTCAATAAGTGTTTGTTGTTATTTCTTTTAGGATTACCGTATTTATTTATTTACTTCTTGTCTCTATAGGTCAAGTCTAGTTGTGGATTCCAAAGTTAGTTATGTTTCTCGTTCATCCAGTAGCATAGCGAGTGATATGAAAAAGTTAAACTTTTGGCGAAATAATTAACAGCCAATAAAAATGATGAAAAATAACGGAATGTGGAATCAACAGTTGGCGTGACACCATACTTGGCAATTCTCTAAGAATGCACAGTGCACACCTACGGTACCAGCAGTAGTACATAAAGTAACACGAAAACAGAAATCGTATAACTGTGCATGCTTTTAAAATTTTCATGGGTGATACCGTTCTAATTGTCGATTACACGTTCCATTTTCATTAGGCGTGGCTCCCTATTTCCTTTAGGATTTACCTGTATGGTATCGCTTCCTGTACTACTGCAAAAAAGCGTTAAATAACCTTGGAATCGACAACTAGAAATGAGCTATACAGCTCACTTCTGGGTTATCGATTGCAAGATCTGTCATTTTTTCGTTACGTATGTAGTGACTGTTCTTTTAGAAATTCTGTGTTTCTTTCTCGTTATTTCCTGATTCTGCCCTGCTTACGTTTCCTATGTGTTGCTGTTATTTCATTTTGTGGTTGTTGTGTTACATGTTAGTATGTGTCCATTCAAAACCCCATCCCCTACGATTCAATACTTGCTATTAAGAACTACACCTATTCCGTAACATTACGAGTGTACTATGTGTCATATTGCGGTGAACTTTAAAGGTAGTCTGTGATTCTTTCACTTACTAGCGTGAACTATGATCACAATTCAGCCACTGGGAACCATGAGGGCCCAAAGCACATATGTAAAGTTTAGAGAAAAACAGATATTTGTAAAAATCAAATTTGTAGGGAAACCACCAGTCTTGTTTTTTAATATCATAATATCATTTAATATTTATTATTATTGTTGATCTACAAATTTTGTATATGTGGGCTAGAGGCAATTGCGTCTTTTAACTGTAGTATGATTTGTAATCAATGTAAAACTGGAATCAGAACATAAATAATAGACACTTAATGCACCACACATAGTTGGGACTTGTCCCAACACTTCACATTCCTCGTTATCATCATCTTCATTAAGCAAGTTCTCTAATTTGAGGTTCAGACAAAACTATCTGTTAACTTTAGGTATGAAATACAGTAGTATTTTTTTTTTAGTCTATGTATTTCAAGTTTGATATATTTGCCTTCCATCTACGTATTGGGGCACTAGACTTTGCAAAGCATCAACAAATTGTAGAGAAATAGCAAATTGTGGTCTCCCTGGATGTGACTTGAAGAAAATGTTGGCCTCCCACGATTCCATTAAAGAATACGTTACTTTAAACAACTGTTCACGGAAACCTGTTGAAAATTTCATAATTTTAAAACTTATTAAAAGTGCGTTGTTACGATGAACACCAGTTTTCGGTGTGCTAGTAAGGTCGATAACACTCAAAGGTTCCAAAATCCTCAGTGTCCATTTTACAACCTGGAATGCTCAAACCATGGAATGTGATTTTACGGTGGGGCATTTCCCCAAGAACTTCCAGATTTTATGAAGAAATGGGCGTCATTGTAGCTGGTAAGCGTTACTACAGCAGTCAAAATTTATGCTTTGGCAGCTTTTCGCAACAGTTCACATACAGGGCGTTTCAAAAAGACTTTACAACTTTAAAAATTCATATAATTTTATCGAAAGAAGATAGAGAACTGGGTTTAGTGTTATTTTGTAGGGAAACACATCAAGGTTTTTTTTAACTTTAAACTAAAGATGTTGTATGTGGCTTCCGTTGGTTATCCTGCACACATCCGATCGGAAGTCAATTTCTTCCCAAACTCGCTGTAGCATTGCAGGTGTAACTTGATCAGTGGCGGCGTCAATTCCTGCGCTAAGTTCAGTTAGAGAAGCCGGCACAGGAGGTACAAACAGGATATCCTTGATGAATCCCCATTAAAAAAATCGAGTGGTGTCAGGTCTGGGAAATGTGGGGCACCACGGCCAATCCGTTGACCTGGGAAACGGTCACTGAGAAAACCCCGGACGTTAGCCAGGTAGCGGGGCTGTGGTATCAAAAATTGCTGTAACATATCCAGGTACGCTATCCCGTTGATGGTTTTCTCACGGAAAAAAGGGCTGCACACTTTGTTCTTGCTCAATGCATGTAAAACGTTCAGTTTAGGACTATCACGAACATGTTGCAACGTTTGATGTGGATTTTCACTGCCCCAAATCCTACAGTTATGTGTGTAAACCTTGACACTTAAGTGAAAAGTCGACTCGTCAGAAAAGATGATTTTATTCAGTAAATGATCATGCTCATGTTATCGACCTAACATATCTGCACAGAAGTTGTTGAGAGCAATTTTATCAGTGTCTTTCATTGCTTACACAATCGTCAGTCTGCACGGTTTCAAATGCAAACAGTTTCTCAACACACGTCAAACGGTCGTATGTGGGATTTGCAGTTCGCGAGATGCACGCTGGGTCGATTTCGAAGCCTGCTGACGAAACGTTGCCTCACTCTCCTAACGACGTCGTCAGATGTGCTTAGACGACCTGATGATTTCCCATGTCATTTATGCCACTCTAGGAGGATCTTTAGAGTACTTGGAATGGAAATTACTCTGGACTGTGTCGGTGTCTTCGATTCGTCCAAGCAAACCACACAGCTAGCACGCTAGAAAGTGGTCGATTCCGCTGCCCCCACCATCTACAGGGCCGAGTGTCAACTTTCTTTGTAGTCTGTTCGTAGGAAAAAGTTGAAAAACTTAAGTCCGTTTTACACAGGACGTGCGACACGAACAAAAAAGCCGCCGTCTACCGCAGCGCTCCACGCGACAGACGGTTCAACTATAAAATAGTGGTTGCACGGGTACATGCCTGCCTAGCCGTGTGCTCTACGTATTTACTGTTTTTGTTGTCAACTGCCAGCAAGTGAACCGACGGCTTAAATTTACTTTTCGTGACTATCAAGTATTCTATGTCCTTTTGTAATGATTACTATGTTTAACTATTTCAGATGGACATTGTGACGCTGTATTTAGCTGTTTTCGTGCAGTTTATATAAAAGTAAATCACTTACATCTGTAAACGACCTCACTGTAAGAGATGGAAATCATGGATAAACTAATAGAAATGTTGCTTTTCTGTTGCCAATATTAATTTACTAGATTAACTTTCGTTTTTCCTTTCATTAAAAGACACTTTATGGCTTTTGTGCGAGTGCATGTGCATATGTGAGTGAACGAGAACATTTTTCTTAAGAGCAATTCCAGATAGATCCGGTTCACTGGTTTACATTCACTTCTTCATACAAGCGTCTTATCGTTTAAATTCTACTGAATGCTTATAGCCAAAGTTCGACCCCATTAACTCTTTTTATGAGATGAACGAACTACAACGTTTCGTTGAGCAGGAGACACAATTCACAAAGAACTTCGAGCGGTTTGTCAGTTGCGCTACGCACTTGGACGTCTGCACATGCACGAAGCACCTACATATGCGTGAGAATAGAATTAATCCTATTCTGCCTTCTAGCGATTGTACGCGTGAATCTAGTGCAAGTAGGTCCCTCTAAACGGTAAGCGACGGCGGAAATTGTGCATCACGAGTAATCTTGCAAGCTCGTAAGTCTTGTGTAGAAAGGGCTTAACACAGTCGCTGACCAAAGAACTAATCAGTGTCACCAACTCTGGATGGTGATAACGCTATAGAGTGCGTCCGATCTCCGTCAGTTCTGTGTGGGTCCGTGGAGGTGAGGTTAGAACCTGTTAAATGCAAGAATTAGGTTAGATTTTAACCTCTGAGTGTGGGATGGATACCACGATTCCTCCATGGTTCGAAATGAGTTCTGCAGTGCGGCGTTTGCTATTAAAAACGAGGTCGAACGCCTCTAAATGAGATACTTATGTCTTGAAAAGAACTTGGCGAGTATTGTACACACTGTCGTCAGTTATTGGAAATTCAAGTTTTACGAATAGATGAGGGGGAAAATGCCGTGCCACGGAAGTTAAAAAACGCTTTAACTCTGTGAGACAACTTTGCTTCTCCCACCACCGATTAGTATCCTTGATGTCTTTCATGTTTATGCGTGTGTATTACGAAATATGTACCTGGCTTCAATGATACATCACATTAAGCATCTCTCCAAAACACTTTGTTTCAAGTATTGTTCAACGTGTGTTCACACATTCCAACAGCGCAACTACGCATGCACAATTGGAAATGGAGGCTGTGCATATAGCGCGTTGATACCCGCCTTCAGTGGGAATCCACGCTCTTCACCAGATGTCGGATGCTGGGGTCCATATGTGTCGTTTACGTGGGACACATCTTCCGAAATACGAAAACCAAATTTCGGAAACAATTTTTTGCTGTCGTGTTTACATGTTAAGGTCTGAAGCGGATTTGCTAGTCCAGTTAGACCCTTTGCACACGCAGCGACTCAAATGCAACCCACTGCCGACGCCAGTTGTCAACCGAGCCGTTTCCTATATTGTCAAATGGGGCTCCGCAGACGGCGCGACTCACCGGTACATCAACGCTCCCAACGCGTTGTCAACCAGTTGCGCGCGACTCGGCGCCCGCGTTGCAAGCGATCTGAGTTGCGTCGTGTCCACGACA
Source organism: Schistocerca serialis cubense (assembly GCF_023864345.2). Classification (NCBI taxonomy): domain Eukaryota; kingdom Metazoa; phylum Arthropoda; class Insecta; order Orthoptera; family Acrididae; genus Schistocerca; species Schistocerca serialis. The sequence goes on along the minus strand of NC_064647.1, from coordinate 89,097,785 downwards.
TCAGCTTTGTTTTACGTGATTATGAGGATGAACGAACAAGTTTTTAAACATTACTTCTGTGCGGGAAGTAGACAAACATTCCATTTTATATAATTACAAGCTTCCAGGCTGGTGCAAGAGAGATTTCACAGACATGTCGGAAAAGAAGTTCACATGACAGGTATGTAATGTACTGCATATCTATTGTTTATAATAAAATTACCAGTAAATCATTGGGAACAAATGTACAAAAAAAATAGATAATTCATACTTGGAGTATTCTTTGTGTGACAATGCCGTTACATTGTTGTGCGCAAACAAACCTGAAAATGGCGGAAAAGACAAAGATGCCTTAAATCTACTATATGTGTTAAATACAATGGTGCTCAAATACAAATGATTTAAAAATCATAAACCACTATCATCACGTATCCATGTGTATAAATGTAATCAAGTGCAGGGTTTCAAAATAACAGTAATCGACAACACATCAAAGTGAAGAATGTAGTTTCATTCATTCACGGAATTTAATTATAGTCGACATGAAAGGAACATTCAAGTACAGTTTATATTTCTGTGAATGTATGGAAGAAATTCATAAGCAATAATAATAACAGAGGATCACATCTTCTGTGCTCGACATTGCCTGTAATCAAAAGATGCTCAGGTACAAGAAACAATAATCCTTCTCCGCCAAGTTTGCAAACAGCAACCTGTAGTTTCACATTGCAGAGTTGCGCCGTGTGCGGAGCTGCATTGCTAGCCAGTCTGCAATCAGACATTGCCGACCCGTTGCGTTGCTTTTCAGTCACTGCGTGTGCGAATGGCCTTAAATATGGCGACTGGAAAACAGCTGTTACAGTGTATGATTTATTCAGTGCCATCTATATTTCTCTGAGATTAGACGTGGTGTAAACAGCTCCAGCCTAATATTTCTACTCACCCATCACTGTAAAAAAAAACAATTTGTCCCTATTAGCTGAAAATTTTTTAAAACATGACGAAGCCTGACAGCTCAAGAACGTCTCAAAACTGATTGAATTTACATGGTACTGAAAATCGATTGCGCAGTTGGAAAATCAGCAACCAGAAGCGGATTTCCAGAATCGATTTTGAAATGTTTACATGATATCCTGGAAGCGGTATTTGAAAATTGGGTGACGATTCGGGTGTTAGGTGCCCCATGCTAACGGGGTGACTGCGTAGTGTGTTGAGGTTATGCTGTACAGTGATTTATGTGCAATATTCTCTGTTGAGTCAAAAAGAAGCAAGCATAAGTTTATAGATGATTACACACAAAATAAAAAGTTGTGTAGAATGCCGCATCTGAAGATTATTTGAATAAAATCTCGAGTATGTTGCCCTGAGCATTAAGTATTAGATAAAAAGTCTCCAATCACATTTCTATAAAGAACAATGTACCATAAGTAGGAAAACTGAGAAGATTAAGCCGAAAATAAATGAAAAGTGTATATGAAAACTACGGAATTATATTCACATTGCCTCGAATTAAAAGAACAACTGACAAGTCTTACATCTGAACAAATGAAGTGATGTACCGGTATGTGATGATGAAAAAAATATGAAACTGAAAACCACGACGACCGTTCTAGTGGATTCTGTCGTCTATTAAATTCCAAATTTGTCGAGTCCGAGGATATTAGTCCATATACTGCAAAATGGGGTTAAATAGAACAGTGGGGTAACATGAGCCATTTTGACATCGATTGTGTTAAGTGCACATTGTGTGGACACTGGTGATCCAGTGATACTGCTAATGTTATGAGGATGTTGTCAGACAAGCCCTGGTTTGTTTAAGAAAAAAAAAAGTTGTTTCATTTGGTGAAGCTGAGTTTGAACTTATTTATTTACGTCATATCAATAAATTACTGTTAAAATATGCCTCAAGAAACTTTGATTTTTCTGAAATGACCATTATTGAGTCAGTACCAATGCATCCATAACATAACCTCAAATATTGCTGTTACAGTAGCACACTTGAAAGATCAGTGCTGCCAACACAAGTAATGCTCCTTGCGAAAATTCTTTGAAGGTGCAATGATGGGGTAACATGGGGCAGTGTCCTGTGTTACCTCCTTGTGTTTTCAGTGTCCAATGTTACCTCTCTTGTTATTTGTAAGTGCAATTTCAACATATTAATAGCATTTTTTCTATTTTAGGAGAATCAGTATGCTTGGAAATCCAAAAAGGAAGCCTGGGCCACGTAAATATCGTCGTTTCACTCATGTACAACTACAGAAAGCGATTGACGAAGTGAAAAATAAAGGTACACCTCTAAGAAGAGCTGCTGAAATATATGAGGTGACCGGATCCACTGTAGACCTTCATATACAAGCTTAAGATAAGTGTGTCCTCGCGTCTTGTATAATTTCTGCAGGAGACTGCAGCTTCCCTTTAATACCTTTAGACATTTGTCTAGTTTTGAAACCATTCCTTGACCACAGAGGAATTATTGAGAGGAGACTCAACAATAATTTACCAGGCAAAGATTGGGTTTTATCAGTTTTATCTTGTCACAAATGAAAACTCCCACAAAGATTGTCTCAGAATGGGCAAAGATCAAGAGCTCAAGTCGCTTCAGAAATAATAAACCAATATTTTGATGAATTACAACAATCCCTTGAATAAAACCACATCTTACTGTAAACTATGACGACACCAATATGACTGATGACACAGGAAGAAAATCAGCCACTATCAAACATGGCTGCTGACATCCCGAACGAACTGTCGATTCAACTAAATCGAGTGTTTTGGTCATGTTTTCGGGAGGGGGGGGGGGGGGGGGGGGGAGTACAAAAGGAAAAGTTTATGATGAAGGGAAATGTGGAAATTTATGAACATTGGTTTGAAATGGTAGCTTTGCCTTATTTCAAACAATTCAGCGCTGAATCTCCAAAAAAAATTTCATTAGAGCCAATTTAAGCAGCCACATATCAGCAAAGGTAATATCTGAATGTCAGAATAACAACACCAGTTTTGAAACTTACTGGCAGATTAAAACTGTGTGCCGGACTGAGACTAGAACTCGGAACCTTTGCCTTTTGCGGGCAAGTGCTCTACCATCTGAGCTACCGAAGCACAACTCACGACCCATCCCCACAGCTTCAATTCTGCCAGTACCTTGTCTCCTACTTTCCAAACTTCACAGAAGCTCTTGCCTGCGATAGGCAAATGTCCCGAGTTTGAGTATCCGTCCAGCACACAGTTTTAATCTGCCAGGAAGTTTCATATCAGCGCAAACTCCACTGCAGAGTGAAAACCTCATTCTGGAAATATCAGATTTGTTTTACTTCCTCCCAAAGGCACGGCCTTATGCCGACCACTTAATGTTGGCTTTTCCAGGCCTTTAAAAATTAAACAATAAGAAATTCAGCCTTCAGTTGCAAGGTAAAACTTTTTTAACTTGCAACTGAATGCTGAATTTCTTCTTGTCTGAACAATTCACAGTTGCTGAAGCGCTGCATTGTGTTAAAGACTTTATAAATTAAGCGGAAAACTGTTGTTGATGACTGGACACAAAAGAAGAGAAGAATTATTCCAAAAGGCAGGTTTCCTGGACTACTAAAACAATGTCTTGATGAATTTGGTGACAATTGTGGAAAGCATCTGAAATCAGAGTTCAGAAGTACAGGCATTGATCTTATAGACAGAGAAGAAGAGCTGAGAAAATTGTCTGGACCCAAAATCACCTATCTCAATCTTGAGGGAAATGAACCAGAATGGATTCAAACCATAGAAAATTTTCTTGAGCAACCCAGAAGAAAAGAAACACAACCCCTCCGAAGTAAAAGGAACAGAATATGTTTTCCTGCAGGAAAAACTGTATCACCAAGTGATTACACTACACTTACAGTTCCTGGGACTTTAAAGAAACATGTCAACAGCAACAAAGATAAGAAACCCGACACATCATGTAGTGATCAATGTGAGATGTATTCAGTTCATGACTCTGACTCAGATGGTAACATGTCCTTTCTTGAAACATCTGTAGAGGAGACAGCAGGAGAAAATGAAGAAAACCAATTTCCATCTGAAAGTATAAAGTTTTCTCCAAGCTGTGTACCAGAAGGTGCATTTGTAGTCATAAAGCTTCTGTACAACAAGGACACTAAGAAGGAGGCAAGTTCTTGATGAAATCATTAAAATGTAACAAAACATGTTTTCCCAGATGATGTTGATTTAATGAAAGTGGAAATGACACCAAAAATTGAATTAGAGGATGTTACAAGTTTCAATTTCAACTACGATCTGTTTCAGTTTTTTTATCGATGAAAATTTGAAATTATTACCAATGCTTGGTATTAAAATAAAACAAAATTCTTTTTTCTTCGTTATTACTTGATTCTGAATACCTTTCATTAGCTTTCCGTTGGAAAACACACAAACAACAGCTTTTTTGTAAAATAAAATGCCAATGTCATATGTTACCCCTATCTGTGGGTTAACATAGGAAACAAGAATTTTCATTTCAAAACACTGTCAGATGTGAAACTAAATTGAAAATGTTCACAAAATATAGGGGCTACAAAGTCACCAGGATTTTGGACATAAAAAGTTCATAGGTATACTTTAGTTAAATTGGAGAAACCACTAGAAGAAAAAAAAAGGTGTCCTATTTTACCCCATATTACAGTATAATAATTCATGATTAAATGCAGCTGACACATTCAAAGTAAATTGAACATAATGACTGAGTCCTCAGTTTCAGGAATAATCTTTTTATTTATTTATTCGTGTTCCATTGATCTATTTGCAATAGAACAGCATGGATATGGAATGGATCATATGTAATTATACGCGAGCACAATACTTATTGATGCAAATACGTATAAATTGTAATACTGCATAGGAACAAAATGTGCTAATCATTACAAGCTTAGGCATTTCTTACAGTGAAAAGAGGTACAAAACAATCACATAATAAATTACAATTATTCCACATTACAAGTTACAAATTTAATTGAACTGAAATCCTTTGTTTTCAAATGAGGAGTAAATAATTCAAACAGATATAAAAGTAGTTACTAGCTGAGGACATTTTATTCCCAAGCAGAAAATTTAAAACTCGGTTGTAACCTCCTCCTGAAATTTCCAGACAAAACATTGTCATTACTTTGTATTTCTCATACCTCTGTTATTCTTTAGCTACAGTGGCATTTGTGTTTTCTTGTTCTGTTGCCTTTTCAGCACAAGAAACACAAAATAAGCTCCCAAGCAAAGAAGGGGATTCATAACATATTGCTTAATGCACAATGAGGCAATGTGTGGACACGAGAACACCCATGTGTACATGCATTCTTTCCACAAATTTTTGTGCTTGCCTTTTTATCCTCATGCATCTGCAATTGCACGGGATGAAAGGGGTATCATGTGGACATACTATACGTGAAAACAAAGTTGACACTTGGTGCAGTGGCTGATAGGAGTGACCATAAAGGCATTTCCCACTTACAGTTGGAACCATCAGCCACCACTCTGAATCTCAACTTCGTTTGAGTGAATATTACCTTTACCATATTTTTCAACCACACCATCGTCTGATGTTATTGGATTACCTCTGCCGACATTATCTAACTACCACTGTGAATACAGTCTTTTACGGCAAATTCCATGTGCCTCATGAACGTATTTTCATATCGTGGCCTATAGCATGGCTACCATTCTTGCAAATGACGATGATCCATTGCGAGTCCAGGCTGCCTATTTACACATGCTATCGCAGACACTTCTGTAATCTTGCAGGTACATTCAGTGATATACGTAGATCTGTCTGCAAAGTCGAGTACAGTCGGTAATAAAGAAGTAAAAAATTAAACGTCATGTCTGATGCTGAAGTATTACTGCATGAATAGCGAAAATGTAGTAAGTGATAAACTTACTTTCACCATTTTATGGGGGATATCAGCAAGAACAAGATTTGTAAAGATTTGAAATTATGTGTAAAGTTCGTTGGAAGATGCTAAGAGCTCTCGTTCTCATATACTGAATGAATAAAGGCCAGGTATTTGCACACCGTCAGTTACACTGCCTCAAGCTGTTTAGTTGATTTGGAGGAGGGGACCAAACAGCAAGGTCACCTGTCCCACTGGATTAGGGAACAATGGGGAAGGATGTCGACCATGTCCTTTCAAAGCAACTGTCCTGGCATTTGCCTGAAGCAATTTAGGGAAATCACAGAAAACCTAAATCAAGATGGCCGGATGCCAATTTGAACCATTGTCCTCCCGAATGCAAGTCCAGAGTTCTAACAACTGTGCTACCTCACTTGATGCCTGAAGGCAAACACACACTTTCTAACAGTAATGCTTGTTTTTGTGTTAAACTTTTAACATAAGAATTTACCTCTTTAACGATTTGATTATGGAAGCATTTTAAATTTTTAAATTCGCCCAATTATTACGCGAAATAAAGATCAAATATTTGTTGCCCCAGAAAGTGATTACGTATGCAATCTGCAATTAGTAGCCAATTCCAAGACTGTCAATTTATAATAAAAGATTAATCGCTGTTGCTGTCTACAGATTTTGCAAGACAGCCAACTGATCGAAAGACCAAGCATAACCGATATATCTGAAAATTCTTCGCACATTATTTGGGTTGTGTAAACGTCCCTAATAACATATTTCATCAAATCTTAACACTTCAAATATTACTATCAGAGCCATCGAAACATTCACAAATTAAAATTTATGGAGAATTCCATTGCCACTCAACTTCTGAGCACCATGATATAGGTGAAGGTGTTGGTAAATTAACCGTGTCTAAATTGACTCTCACTTCATGGGGCCACCGGCCACGGGCAATTATGTTGACTTCATTTATGACCTACATCAATACATGGAATCATACAAACCAAAGAATGTTATTTTAACGATTGTCATCATCATTCTTGAAATAATTCACTTACATACCATAATCACGAAATTATCAAATGGCCACATTGTAAAGCCGACGTCCTGTTGTGTAGTGGTTCCTATAGATGTTAGGTAATATCAGGTGAGGCAGGCATATGGAGCATATAAAACAAACAGGCAGCAACAATGCATTACACCATACTGTAAAACACATGCTCACACATAACACCCAAGGCAAAATTTTAATTCTGAGCAACTGACGTGAAACACAATAGCCTGCAACTATAATGAGACATAATTCTTGACACGAAAGCAGCACTTTTAGTTTGTTAGTTTGCACTTGGCTAAAGTGAGTACAACATCTGTTGACAACTCACCCCTGCCCATATGAGGCGAGGGAGGTGAAGTAAAGTAACATGAAACAAACAAAAAGTGAATACTATTCCTGTGGGGCTACAGTGTGGATTATACAACAGTCTGGCTTGAAGCAGCATACTTGGCTGATGAACGCAAGAAATAGTGAAATATTAGTCATTTACTATCATTTTCTTCACATTCTGGAAATACTTGGAACTGATCAGATAAAGATATGTTTATTTTAAGAGTTCTAAAGTCATTTCGGTTTTCCCTGCTGGAAAATGCAAGTCAGAATCCTCCAAGCTCTCATTATCTTTTCCTCATACCCACATATTATAGAGGGGTGGACAAAAACACAGAAACATCACGAGAAATGTATTTCACCACGAATGGCACCTGTGCAATTTGCGCAATACATTGCAAGTGTCAGGCGTGGTAAGAACAGTTTTCTTTGTAGTTGTGAGTGTATTATGACAGAGATAAGTGGATACAAATGAGGGCAAATTGTTAGTGCCCATATGGTGAGATATGGGCATTTCCATGACCAATGTAGCCCAAGTTTTTGGTGTTGCAGGAGGTCCCATATCGAAGATTTGCACGACATACAGGGAATGTGGAAAAACTTCATACACTAAGTGACATTGCTGTGTGTGTGCGTGTGTGTGTGTGTGAGAGAGAGAGAGAGAGAGAGAGTGTAATATTAGTAATTTTCGCCTCACAAACATTAATATACGCTCAATAGTAAACGCCTGATGGCCTAAAGTTATCGAACAATTGTAAGTAAATGAAATGAACCATCGCATAGCAGCGACAGAATCTATTATTCTTTATCTTTGCCGTTCTTGCGCGGTGCCAGTAAATCTCTATGTACATGTATCGATTAATGGTATAAAAAAAGAATTCTGTTGTTTCAAGACAAATGAGGCTTTTCGCGCCTCACCTTTTACTGTTTGTATTCCATGAGAGGCGGACGCGGACTTGCTGCGTTCCGCAACTGTATTTTATATTCTATGTGTAAATATTGAGTGAAAATGCTAAATGTTATTTCTTTTTCAATCAGAAAGCATGTAGTTTCTGGTAACTGATTACGAACAGACAGCATCAAGAGGACATTTTGACTGTTATGTATGAAGTATTTACCCACAATGGTCATCTATTGTAATTTAATATGAAAAGGTATGTAGCATTAAAAAAAACGTGTGTTAAAGATAAGTGTGCTTATTTTCGTAAATTAACCTTGATGATTCCATCTCCTTATTTAACTGAATGATAATTATTTTTGTGTTACTTCATCAGAAATTACGATCACGCTGATGGGCCGAACGCAGCATGAGGCAGAAGGAACATTATCGTTTTCCTATTATTTCTGAACCAACTTTTTTCTTAATCGTGTAGTGTTGCATTTCTTTTAAAGTCTATAAATCTTCTGGTCCCTTAGTGTTGATCCGGGTATGACTACATCGCGACTATAAAAATGCACAGAAATGATAATGTTTCTTCCGAGCGATCTCAAATATATATATATATATCAATATGCTGCTCTTATTCAGGTATTTAATGGTCAACGTATGTTATTATAATAGTGTAATAAATCCCTGATTCTGTTGCCAAGTGGCCCACCAAAATATTCACTTTTTCGACATTAAAAAAAAAAGTAACAATTCTTTTTATGTTTTGTCCCCCAAGAGCAACGCTACACTTGGCGCCCGAACAGGGACTTGATCAAAAAAAAATCATTTCATGTATGTGTTTAAAAAAAAATTTTCTTTGCTTGTTCTAATAACTGTTTCATTTTTTCATGTGGATGCAATTCAACCGAGAAAGAGAAGTGGGAAAACCTTTTAATTAATTCAGAAGAACGATTGATGAAATTACCAAAAAACGCGAGTATCCAGCTGTATCATTATCAAGACAGCCATAGTAAGTCAAATTTTTATACGCAGTAGCCAAGCTTTCGTAGTGACGTAGCATCTTTCGAGTTGATCAGAACGTAAACCTGTCTTTCCTTGCCTTGAAACAGCTTTATTTCAATTTGTCCATAGTCCATTCCTATGTAGTTAAATTCAGTGAAAGTGTACCATTGTTGTCAGTGCATAAAAAAAATTACGATATGGCGGATAACTACGCTCAAAACTGGTAAAACATGTGATATTTCATTTGTTTGTAATTAGTAGGAACCATCTTGTCTTCTTGGCGTAAATGAACGTCAGCTGTTACCCAGAGTTAAAAATTTTATCTTAGGTCCCAGTAAGCCATAGCACTACGTCACAGACAAACGACTGACGGCAGTGACAAACAATATCTGTAGCATTTTGACGTTTGACAAATAATTCATGAACATGGCTGACGGTAAACAGCGGACACAAACAAAACCAGACGACAGCGGTGATGCGAATGGACCTCACTATCCATTACGATCACGCGCGATAGGTACACGAGCGGAGGCAGAAGCAGCCTCGACCGAAGTTTTAGAAGCTGGTCCTAGTGTGCAAACTATTCCCGCTTTTGAAAAAAATGACTTGGCTGCAATGATCGAAGCAATAATGGAACGCAAGTTCGAAAGTCAAAGACAGAGAGAGGCGCAAAGACAGGAACGTGAAAAGCAGGAAAAATTAGATGAAAAGGCCCGCGAAGAAAAAGAGAAGGCCGAAAGACGGCATAATAAAAATCAGGTCCTTACAAATCTGTGCAACTCAGTAAAAGAAGACATAAATTCAGTAAAAACAGAAATAAATTCGGTAAAAACAGACATAAATTCAGTAAAAACAGATCTGCAAACGGAGATAAATGACCTAAATACACGGTTAAATTCGGTAAAGGCCGAACTAAAGGCAGACATAACAGCTGATTTAAATACCCTGTTGGGTAATGTCCAAAGCCAAATCAGCAGTCAGATCACGATCATGAGGCTAGAAATTGACACACAAGTAGAGTCAAAAATAGAGGATATTTCAAAACGGTTAGATGAAAAAATCGAAGCAGCCAAGGGGGAGATAAATTCAAAAGTGATAGAATATCAAAAACAAGCTGCGACCTTAAAAGAAGATTATACTGCAATCTCTGATGAGGTCAAAGGAGTTAAAACCGCAGTAGACACGATCGAGAATGTTGTTGATGATCTTTCGAAACAGATTGAGACTCTTAATGTAGAGGACCAAATAAAGAATACTGTTAAGGCACATGCTGAAGCATTGTCTGATCACTACCAAGAGTGGATTAAAAACAAAGACGGATTCATAGAAAACAAGGTCAAGAACGAACTCAGGGAAACTGCCAAAAACATGACCTTTGAAATATTGGCAGCCCCTGGAAAAACAGGAGACACGGTGATGTCAGAATTAGGCCAGATAAGACGAGCGTTAGCTCAAGATTTACCTGAATGGCGTCAACAGATAGTTGATGAAGTTCGTACACTAAAATGTCAAGTTGAAAATTCCCCACCTCCCGTGTCAGGAAACTGGAATAATTCACCACGAAGTAATGAACAACAGCAGGTACATTACCGTTCACCATTTGTTAACGCTCAAACTCATAGTTCTATAGAAGCACAAGTTAACCAGAGTACCAGCCCATCCACTTTTGTCAGTTTGATGCAGGAGGAAAGCGTGATCAAACATCGTATTTTTCCGACCTTTCACCCACAGAAAAGAGAAATTCATCCTATAGTGTTCCTCCGAAATTTTTCAGGAATTTTCCCGAGTAGCTGGAGTGACCGCCAGCGAATTCAATTTGTTAGTGGATTTATCGTAGGCGATGCTGCCTTATGGGGAACCGAAATGGTCGACTCTTGTAAAAGTTACAAAGAGTTTGAACAGATGTTTTTAGCTAAATTCTGGAGTTCTGGTGTGCAGCAGCGCCTGAGAAAAGAGGTTTACAACGCCGAAGTGTTTAACAGTAAGCGCGGTAGTTTGAGAAGATATTTTGAAAAGTATTTAGCGAAAATCAAGTTCTGGGATTCGCCGATCACCGCCCAAGACGTTATTATGATTCTAAAAACTAAGCTACCGATTGCGATCAGAGAAAAGTTAGTAAACGTGTCTGAGGACGATACGGACACTTTCCTATCTGTGTTAGACTCGTTAGATCTGATTTACGAGGACGCTAGAGTTGATGTTGGCAACGCCCACTTCAGTGCAGGCGGCCAGCACAATACAGAATACGCAGGCAACAATGGTGGCCGAGCGAAAGCGCGTCACAGCGACAGCCAGTACCAACCCCACAACGGTTTCAAAAATAAACACACTACGTACTCCAACAGCAAATACAAAAATAAGTACAATAACGGCCAGAGATACAATCCAATATATAATTCGTCACCACCTCAGTACGAAAATACACATTATAGCACACAGCCCCAGCAATATGGAAACACGCAACCGATCAACGGTAATTATCAAAACGATCAGTCTTACGATTCAAATCGTCAGTGGAAAAGAAATAAATGGCATAATCAAGGTGGAGACCAATGTACACCTTTCAGTAACGGTTACAATCAACACAAGCCACAGCAAAATACCTTTCAGCCACAAAATATACACTTCACGCAACAAGCGAACGGACCTTCGGGAACTCTGAAGCCTAAACGCCCGCATAATACGCAAATTTATTATGCGCAAGCGAATACGCCAGGACAACAAGATCCGTTTCCAACCGAGTTCGTACCACAAAACCAACACCAGTTCCAGACGGAAGAAACATTACGAAATATAAATCAGCAGGAAAGTAAGCGTCGAGCGGAAAATTAAAAGCAGCACCTTTGAGCCTCCTAGAGGATGCTGCAAGTTTGAGTGGGGGCACCCTGTCCCTTAGTCCACCCGAAATTAAAGCAATTAGGTATGACAAAGAGACAAACTTACGGGATGATCTAGTAGCAGACACTGAGACGAAAGACAATGATGACGTATGGGACGAACAAGTTCAAGCTTCCATAAGGGTATCAATTGCCAACATACCTGTAACAGCTATTGTAGATACAGGAGCTAATATAAATGTCTTATCTTTATGTTTATTTAAGCAAATATCCTCTGTATGCAAAGTTTTATCACTTCCAATTCAAGGTTGCACCATATCGGGAGCAATTGGTCCACTAACACAACGTGTAAATCTTCAGACTCAGCTTCAAATCCAGATAGAGTCTATTTCAGTAACGTGCATTTTTCTTATTGTTAAAAACCTATCAGTGCCATGTATCCTGAGTATGGAATTCTTGAGGCAGACGAAAGCTAAAATTGACATCGAGTGTGGAATCTGTACTCTAGTAGCGAGCCAGCAACAAGTAACTGTAAATTTGTTAAGAAGTAAGGTGAAGACAAACTTTGGGGTGCTTCAAACAGCAGTACGGCCATGGACTAAAAGACAACAGTACAGTCAGACAGAAGACATGACAGATCTTGAAAGTGTTAATGACGATGAGTATAAAGACCTAATTCCCGGTCAGAATGAATTATACGGTAAAGCTAGTGAGTCCATTGAATTATCCAAACAACAGAAGAATGAGCTTTACAATTTGTTAACAGATTACGTTCAAGTATTTTCTAAGAAACCTGGACTAATAAAAGGCTTTGAATATCGAATGGATGTCCTGCCCCATTCAACCTACTGTAGAACAAGCTATTCCATTCCATATGCGAGACGCGAAGCTGTCAAGTGTGAAATCAAGAAAATGTTACGCTGGAATGTGATAGAAGTATCTCATTCACCTTATTCGAGTCCTTTATTGTCTGTGCTAAAATCAGATGGTAGCGTAAGGCTAGTCCTAGATGCAAGATTAATCAATAAAATTATAGTACCCATAAGAACGAGACCAGAGGCTCTTGAAGAGCATCTGCAGAAGTTTCATGGAGTTAAGTATTTGAGTACCCTTGATTTGAAAAGCAGTTACTGGCAAGTAAAACTTGCGCAGGAGTCTAGGAAGTACACTGCGTTTATATTTGCAGGTAGATCTTACCATTTCAAAGTTGTACCGTTTGGACTAAATGTGAGTTCCGGAATTTTTATTTCTGCCCTTGACTATGTACTAGGTCCTGAACTTTTAGATGAGGTAACAGTCTATGTGGATGACGTTCTTGTAGCATCGAAAAATTGGGAAGATCATGTGGCCCTTCTGCAAAAGATATTTCAACGATTCAGAGAGTATGGTGTTACAGCAAATCTTAAGAAATCCAAGTTTGGAAAAAGTGAAATTAAATTTTTAGGGCACATCATCACCCCTGTAGGAATTAAACCCGACCCGGAAAAATTATCTGCTATAAAAAACTTTCCAACCCCTGTTACAAAAAGGCAACTGAGAGGATTTATCGGTCTTACGTCATTTTTCAGACGTTTTGTTCCCAATCAGGTATTGAACAATCCCGCTCTTCACAACCTTTTAAAAAAGAATTCACATTGGAATTGGACGCCGGAATGCCAAGACGGATTTAAGAAAATTAAAGACAGTCTGGTTAACAGTAACATTCTCCATCATCCTCAGATGGATAAGGAATTTTGTATTACTGCAGACGCTTCCTTTGTGGGTATCGGCGCTTGTCTTTTCCAGATTCAATTAGTAAATGGACACGAGCAAATCCAAGTGATTAGCTTTGCGAGTCGAGTGTTATCAGAGTGTGAGAAGTCTTATTCGGTTACGGAGTTGGAAGCACTTGCCGTAATATGGGCTTTTAGGCGATTTAACTATTATATCTATGGAAGAAAAATTAAAGTCTATTCAGACCATCAAGCCTTATCATTCCTCCTTACATGCAAGTTGCAACACCCTCGTCTTACTCGATGGTGCTTATTCCTGCAGGAATATGACTTTGACATTGTATATATAAAAGGTAAAGATAATGTTATAGCAGACGCACTTTCTCGCTCACCTGAGGGCTTACTAGAAACCAGCGAACTGGTGGAACAAATGTCTAATTATAAAGTTTTGTTAATGAAAGATCCAATTCACAGAAAGTATTTTCTTCAGTTATGTAGGCAGATTCAGATTCTTCAAAATACAGATCCAAAATGGAAAAAGGTTATACAAATTCTTCACGAAAATCCAGCCCACAAGTTGTCCAAGTTTTATAAAGTTCATAACCAAGTGCTATTTCATAAGACGTCTGAGTCATCTGAGAGGTGGTGTGTTTGCATCCCTCGAAATTTCATTGAACATCTTCTGTGGTACACTCACATTTCATGGGGTCACTACGGACCAGAAAAATGTAAAAGGAAAATCTCGACTTACTGTTATGTTCCGAATCTACACCAGAGAATTCATAAATTATTGAGAAACTGTGTCATCTGTCAAAAGGCAAAATCCTTAAACATTTCCACTTCAATTCCACTAAATCCAATAGTTACTGAAAGGCCAAACCAGCTTCTTAGTATTGATTTAGCAGGTCCACTACCCACCGGTAGGGGAGGCGCTAAATACTTAGTAGCAATCCTGGACAATTTTTCTAAGCACATAAGACTGTACGCAGTAAAATCTTCTTGTGCAAATCCAATAATTCGTCGCATTGAAAATGATTATTTCCCACGATTCGGGGTTCCAGAATCAATTTTGTCTGATAATGCTTCAAATTTCACATCACGCCCGTGGCGTGCATTTCTTGCTCGCCATAGAATCAAACAAATTTTGATATCCCTGTTTCGACCGAAATCGAATCCGACAGAAAGAATCTTCAAAGAATTTAACAGATTTATAAGGACGTACATTCCGAATAAGCAATCTAAGTGAGTAGACTTCGTAACACCATTCGAACAGATTGTAAACCACCTTCCTCATCTGTCGACCGGATTCACGCCACATGAGTTAATGTCAAGATCAAAAGAGAGGAATGAATGGATAGACCCCCTTCCAAAGTTACAAGACAACGAATTGGACCTAGACGCAAAAATCAGGCAAGCTCTCATATCATTGACAACGTATGCTAACCTCCGAAAAAAGGCATTTGATAAGAAGGTAAACAGAGTTATAGGTTTCAAAGAAGGAGAAAAGGTATTAGTCAGGACTCACTTTAAACCATCCCTGTTGTTAAAGAAGAATCGTAAGTGGCAACACATTTATGAAGGTCCCTTTGTGATAATGAGGAAACCACACATTGGTAGCTATTTGTTATCTGACCCTGCCACGAATAAAATCAAAGGATTGTTCCACCATCAGGATTTAAGAAAATTTTATAACGCCAGGAATTAAGTTAATTTAAGCTGTAAGAAAATTCTAAGGTATTGGAGATCAGGATTAACCAATGAGTAACAAGAACGGATCTGAACTGACTACGGACGTTAGCCGGTGCTAAAAGGAAACCTTATGTATCAAAACAACGTGTCTGGAAAATAAAATACAGAATAAGTTGTAGACAAGTATTTACATGAATAATCTTTATGTAAACAGGAGGACATGTCCTAGAGGCGATTTTCAATTTTAGTTATAAGTTAGTATGTAAAAAAAAATGATGTACTCGAGAGGTATTAATTAGCCCCGAGGTACTAAAATGAGGAAAGAGGAAGGAGCGAATAATGCACTTCTCTCGCTAAATAGTAATTTGAGAATGAGCAGGAAGGAGCGAATAATGCACTTCTCTCACTAAATAGTAATATGAAAATGATGTTTATATGTGCTTAGTATTAGTAAGTGAAATTTAATCTAGGACAAATTAATGGCCTGTTTTAAAAGGAAATACTTAAACGTCCAGACAAAAAAAGGTGACGTAAATAAGGCACCACCTGTTAGCGTAAAACAGTCGGTAGATTTAACTTGTAAATTCCAGCACAGTGCTGTGCCAGCGATAAAATAACATCTCTTTGAAGTGAACAGATACCTAGGATTAAGCATGAACAGATTGATGACGCAGTGCAATTGTTCTAAAAAGGCCTGACGTTAACCTTAAGTAAAAGCGTGATGGAATAAAAAGGAAGTTTGTTGTATAACGCAAAGTAAGATGAGTCCAGACTATAAACAAGCTGAGTCAAAGAAGATATGAGTAACATGGTTTATTATGCCAACTTCACGGTACTATTGAGCATTAGCGATACTGCAAATTCACAAGCTAGCAGCACATATAATAAGGATCTCGCCCAAGCTTCACAGGTAGCGACAGCAGCAAAAAACAACACTCTAGTGAGAGGCTTATATATACAAATGATAATTAATACCCAAATGCGTAATGCATAAACTTGACTTAGTCTAAGAAATGAGCAAAGAGTAGTAAGCAAGCTGCAGCAAGATACATATTAGATATACATGCTTGAAGTGATAGATTTTATTTTAAGTGTGCACTGCAATATTTATTGTTTTCTCTGTGATTATGTGATTATTGAATCCCTTTCCTAAGTGCAAATCCTTTAAGATCCTTGATCCTATCCACTCCTCAGGATCAACTTGTAAAGATGCACGTGTGCTTAGGAAGTGAGGCACTACATATAAAAATGAGTAGGTTCGCGACGCGCATATTGCTTTTGTAATGCGCAATGTAAATTAAATTTTCGACCTGGTTGAGGAGTAATTTAAATTCTGTCGACGATCAGCGAGTAGGCCCGCTTTTCCCATTTTTTTTTTCGACTGTTTGTATTTCTACACGAAACTCAGAGGCGGAATTGCTATTTTCAAATCTGTCCTCGAACTTTCTTTAAGTACAAGCACATACGAGAAAAACTTTTGACATAAATGAAGCTCCCCTCACAAGTCACTAAATAAGACGAGCACTAAAAAAAAATGTATTGGTCCTACAAAATGAATAAGCAAGCGTGATAAAGATTACTATGAATGAAATTAATTTGTAAAGGAGATTGGAATGGATTTGGTCAAAGAAAAAGGACTTATAATAGCCTACCTGTGACCGTAGGCATAAATTAAAAAAAAGACTAATTGAGAAACAATTGTTTTGATTCAAAGTGGTCAATTAGATTATTTATCGATTTAAATGAACTCTTGTAAATATTAGTATGTAAATCAACTTGTAAACACCGTGTGATGTTATGACGCGAGAATTTCTTTTAATACACCGTTCACGCAGACGCTCACCGCAGTGCAAGTGAAGTTTTAAAGTTCGACGATTGTCAGTGGCAGTATTCTACTGCACCATATGTGTGAAAATTTCGTTGATGTGTGCAGTGTGTAATAATCAGTGTCATTCCACACATGCAGTTGCAGCGGTAGCTACCACTTACCTGTGAATCCGTAACTGGATAGTGGACAGGAAGTGATGTGAGGCAGTTTCGGTGGCAGAAGCTCCCTCCAGCAATCTAAAAAGCACAAAGCCACGATCCGCCGAACAAAAGCGACGCACGGCACCTCAAGCGCGAAATCAACGCTCTGCAAGAAAGCTCCGGTCACGTGCGCGCGCACAGACTGAATTTCAAGATTGCTCGCAACAGTGGAGGCGACAGCCACCATGTGACGAAATAATGTAAACGTTCAACCGCCAACGCAGTTGCTGTGCGCTACATTCTGTAGCAAAAACATTCACATCCAGTACTGAAAACAATTTTGTATGTATCATAAACCTTCCGAGAGACTCTAAGATAGAGAAGTTAACGTAATTATTATAATGACTGATTGTACACAGAGACAAGTCACAAGGTCACCTCTGAACACTGTTCAAATGTAAACTTTAATGAGAGGTCACGATACGAATGAAAATAAGCACACGAAAATACGTCAAAGGATCCGATGCTTCCTATATCCCATCCCACATGTATATAAAATTAGTTTTGTAAGCTATTCTAATATAAGATATTTTATCTGTTTCATATGTGAAATAATTCGGAGAGCCACACTCGAGCCCTGAAAGTGAAAGATATGGACTTCCTTTTCGAAGCCATCACCAGTGGCCGCTCTACAATCCAAGTCTATCATAAATAGTGTATGTGCGACGAAAATAAATGTATAATTAAATGCGACGACGGACAAGGCAATCAATCGACAAGACGATGACAATATAATGAATACTGTCAAAACAGAAAGTTGTGTACCAGTTGTGATAGTCAAATTACTTTTGCAACGATGAAAAATGAAGTGTGACTTTATTTCCTTATAAATTTTGTAAATATGTGTACTTATAGCCTTAATTTTAAGAATCATCAAAAAAGACTGAATCCATACAAACACTGATAGAAACACAGAACAAATTCACAATGATCCACCGTCAGTAATTACAAATTGAAACGTTAATTCTTTTATTATGGAATTAATATGAAATAAGACTTTTAATAACCTGTGTGTTACATCCGAAAATTACAAATATTCCAGTGGGCATGAGGATGAAAGTAATACCTTCGGTATTCCTTCCCTCCTCATGGGAGGCAGTGTAATATTAGTAATTTTCGCCTCACAAACATTAATATACGCTCAATAGTAAACGCCTGATGGCCTAAAGTTATCGAACAATTGTAAGTAAATGAAATGAACCATCGCATAGCAGCGACAGAATCTATTATTCTTTATCTTTGCCGTTCTTGCGCGGTGCCAGTAAATCTCTATGTACATGTATCGATTAATGGTATAAAAAAAGAATTCTGTTGTTTCAAGACAAATGAGGCTTTTCGCGCCTCACCTTTTACTGTTTGTATTCCATGAGAGGCGGACGCGGACTTGCTGCGTTCCGCAACTGTATTTTATATTCTATGTGTAAATATTGAGTGAAAATGCTAAATGTTATTTCTTTTTCAATCAGAAAGCATGTAGTTTCTGGTAACTGATTACGAACAGACAGCATCAAGAGGACATTTTGACTGTTATGTATGAAGTATTTACCCACAATGGTCATCTATTGTAATTTAATATGAAAAGGTATGTAGCATTAAAAAAAACGTGTGTTAAAGATAAGTGTGCTTATTTTCGTAAATTAACCTTGATGATTCCATCTCCTTATTTAACTGAATGATAATTATTTTTGTGTTACTTCATCAGAAATTACGATCACGCTGATGGGCCGAACGCAGCATGAGGCAGAAGGAACATTATCGTTTTCCTATTATTTCTGAACCAACTTTTTTCTTAATCGTGTAGTGTTGCATTTCTTTTAAAGTCTATAAATCTTCTGGTCCCTTAGTGTTGATCCGGGTATGACTACATCGCGACTATAAAAATGCACAGAAATGATAATGTTTCTTCCGAGCGATCTCAAATATATATATATATATCAATATGCTGCTCTTATTCAGGTATTTAATGGTCAACGTATGTTATTATAATAGTGTAATAAATCCCTGATTCTGTTGCCAAGTGGCCCACCAAAATATTCACTTTTTCGACATTAAAAAAAAAAGTAACAATTCTTTTTATGTTTTGTCCCCCAAGAGCAACGCTACAAGAGAGAGAGAGAGAGAGAGAGAGAGAGAGAGACTGTGACAGATGCTCAATGAATGTGAAAATGTAAGAGGATGACCATTGCATACGTCACTGTAGAATGTCACACTCATGAACCCATTCATCACTAAGACAACACAAGCTAGGATTTTCATGGTGAGTTGGAATTCCAAAACCAGTGATACAAATGCCTGAATCTATAAAACCTGGACTGCAGAGCAATGGAATAAAGTCATTTTGGCAGGTGAGTCTTTTTTCACACTGTTTCCAACTTCTGGCTGAGTTTACATTCTAAGAGTGAAACACAGTTCAGTGATGATTTGGGCAGCATATCATGGTAATGCGTGGACTCCAAGGTTACAGTACTATCATTATTTGACTATTTTGGCTGATCACGTGCATTCCAGGATACACTATTTGTGTGCCTTCCAGTGTACACTATTTGTCTCCCATTGGCGATGCTGTGATCTGGGACGACAGGGTCCCTATTCACACAGTCCACTTTCCCCAGGACAGGTTTTGTTCGCACCAGGATGAATTGCCACATCTCACTGGCTACCACAGCTAACTCTCAATATTATTGAAGAAAAAGACGCGTGATCGCTATCCACCTCAAACATCGCTACTAGCACTTCCCGTTATTTTGCACTAAGAATGGTATAATGTTTCTTGGAAAACCGTACAAGACCTGTATTTACCCATTCAGATACAGCAAAGCGTTTTGAAAGTCAATGCTTTTCCTACACTGTATTAGGTGGGTAATGTGCTGTTAGCATGTTTTTGTCCACCCCTTCTATTTCCAATGAGTCATACTGGAGGTAATACATGGTCCAGTCACATTGATGTGACCACCACCTAAGTTCAACATCAACATGCAATAACTACTCATAGATGGCTGGTGACAGCAGTAGTAATGGAGGGTGCACAAAACTTGTTAACGGGACACAGAAATCAGAGCAGCCATTGTTGTAATACGTAAATGGAGTGGTTTATCCAATGTCCAGTAGGGCAGGGTGACTGGCTTTTCAGGCCAAGAGTGGAAGCATTTTCGACACGGCTAAGTTTCTGAATTGTTTGTGTGCTGCTGTGGTTAAAGTATACCCAGCGTGGAAAAACAGCACTATCCTAAACCAGAGCTGAGACAACTGTACTGTCCAATGGGCCATATATGACAGGGGTGAGTGATGACTGCAGACGTGTGTATGGGTGAATAGAAGTGGAACTGTTGAGCAAATGACTGCCCACATTAACCGAGGGGCTACCAACACTGTCTCCTCAACAGAGTTGTTGCGTACAGACTCCTGCAGCAGGTGCCTGGATTGTGCACCTGTGCTGACATGACAAAGGTTCTTGTAAATTGTCTTACTATTTTCTTTGATACTGAAAAATTCTCTTAATCAAACATTTTGTTACAATTGATATTACAGATTTTCTTCGAATTTTCTTACAACCCTGTGCAAAACACCATAATAACTTCATTTTATGTATTCTCAAATTTTATAACATTATTATTAGGTGAAAGACTCATTCAACTTCAGTTTAAAATATTAACCTTTCTTAAGACAACACTTTTCAGGTGTGATACCTAAAGTCATACAATCTCGTACAAATTCAGTGACCGACACTGTGTGAGGAAGATACTGTAAGAAGTCAGGATCTGACAGATCTTTCACGCAGTTAAAGAAATATGCGATACTAACTAAATCCTGGCCAGATTTGGATTCATTTTAATTCGTAAATTATATTATTTATAGTGTGGATGCTCACAGCGTTTTATAATCGTCAGGAGCTATTTTGCCATAAATAAAGGAAGAGGCAGAAATGACAGACATTTTTAGAACAGATAGCATTCAGGCTCAGGTAGTAGGAGTAGGAGGACTGATGTGGTCACGTGTTTGGTAGCTCCTCCCACTTTGTTAAATCGAGGTCATTGAGTCGTGCACAGTGCATTTTAGTCAAAGTGCATTGCACGAGTTACTGGTGATTTTCAAAATTTTGCAACTCATTATTTTGAGGTTTAAAAGCCATCTTTATAAGTCTTTATGTAATGTCATTCATTATGGGAAGTTTTCCTTCAATCAAAAAATATTATTTTTTGGAACATAATTTGAAAAAAAAAGAAATAAACAATAAAAAAATTATTAAGTTAAAAGCTAAGGAGTTAAAAGACATTGCTGTAGGAAAGAGAGCGACTCAACCTTCAATGGTAAATTGGCATTGCCTGCCAAATGCAGATAGTCAGTTATAAAATGGCCCAAACCGTCCTTACATCATCCTCCATAAATGGAGGAAGAAAATATGGAATAGATGGACCCTGGACAATAGCCCATAGCAAATCAACAATTTAATTACTTATAGACTATCCAGCACATCCTAATGACATCCCACATGTACAGTGACAACATGACGACCACAATGACTGTGCAGTAAAGCATCGGTACTCCGAGCTTAGTACTTGTCACAGCTGGTGTCCATAGTGCAACTGTGCAATGGGAGAAGCAATAGGTTAACCTCATCCCGCATACCTGTAAGCAGCCAGCAAAGGTTTGGCCAGCTACAACAAAAGCACTAAGCTCAGAGTACCGGTGATTTGCTGTGCACTCAGTGTAGACTGTGTGGGGTCTGTCACTAGGCTGTGATTGGTAATTTGTTAGTATTCAAACTCTCGGTTCAGTACAGGCTACTGTCGAGGGACCTTCTATCCCATATTTTTTATTATCGGTTATAGGTTCTTCATCGCTTTTATGGAGGATGATATATACACACCAGCAAAGGTTGCACAACCCTTCTTTCCTACATGAATTTCATTAGTGACTTAAAAGTACTGTGAGTATGTTTAGTGATTTTCATTACTACAGTTTTGTGACTATAATATTATGACGTAGATCCACTGTATCGTACAGATAGTCATTCAGATTTTTTATGTTTAGATATACACCTCCCATTACTGGTTACCATACAGTTGTATGTGGTGTCCTTTTTGCAAGATGTATTGCTACAGCTGCGGATGCCAGGAGAAGAGTTGTCTTTAACTTAAATTTATGTGCAGTCTTCCAAAGCTTCTCTTTCTCAGAAATGATTTTGTTCTTATCACCAACCTTGGTGCTTACTGTATTCTCTCTGCTTCAGCCATCATCAGCTATTTTGTTACATTTTCTAACCTCATTTCCTCCTCATTGTCTGATGTAATTTGGCTACATTCTAAAGGGTGAGCCATAATGTACAGATGTTAAAAAAATATATTGTTACTTGTGCTTCAAAAAATTTTTTATTTACAGAATACTACTCAAATGATGTTGCCATTTCACAAAATTAATGCTCGAAAACAACATCTGCCAAGCGATGGCTGTTTTCAGCAGTACACTTCTTGAGCCACTCTTGGAAGTTGGCTTCCACTCTCTCCGACATTGCTCTGTCAATTTGAATAACTTCCACATGAATTGCTTCTTTCAGGTCAAGTGTAGGTGGTTTAAGATCATTTACATGTGACTTGAGGTAACGCCACAAAAAGTAATTGCACACAGATGGGTCTGGGGAAAGAGGAGGCCAACTAATGCTACCAAACCAGGAAATGGCGTGACCACGAAAAACAGCCCAAATAACTTTCACTGACATTCTTGCTGTGTCAGCTGTGGTCCCCTTCTGCTGAAACCAGACTCACCGGATAGGAATACATTTTCCTCTTAGTTTAGGTAGGAAGAATTCAGTGATCATCCGGCTATAATATTCTGAGGTTACAGTTACAGTGTTCCCGTTGCCTTGGAAAAAGTATGGATCAGTAACATTTGTATCAGTTACAGCACACCGGTCAGTCACCTTGGGACTATTTAATGGTCTCTCGTGCGTTAGTTTTGGATTTTCACTGGCACATTAATGACGGTTCCTCTGATTTACCATGTTCAAATAAAAATGAGCTTTAGCACTCGAGCAAAATAATGCTGCCATTTTGCTCAACTACGGATTTCATTTCTTGAGCAAAATTTAGCTGCTGTACATAATGTCTAGGGTTCAATTGTTGCACTACGGCCATTTTGTAAGAATAACATCCTACGTCAATATACAAAATACGTTTTATTGACTGATTACTGAGGTTCAGCTCAGCAGAATGTCTCCTAGCGGATCAATGACCAGCTAGTACGACTTGCCAAACTCTTTCTACAGTTTCTGCAGTGCGTTCCGAGTGAGGCATCCCTGGTGGCTTTCCACTCGTCACTGTTCCTCATAAAAGAAATGATTCAGCCCAATGTAAAATGGTGTTGCAAGTGGGAACACTATCATGTTGTGATATTCGCTATTTTTGGCTTCATTAAAACAGCAAATAGTTAATACTTTCAGCCAGAAGGCAAATACTTGTTTATAAAGAATGATTAATGTATAATAAGGCGTCGCATAGTGACGGTGGAATTTCCTGAATAAGGTAACTCGTCGTCTTTGGGCGGCAATATAAACAGAAGAATACGGATAGATATGCGATCCTTCACTATTTTGTTTGCTGGAGAACAAATGAAGCCTTGAGCGCTAAACACTTGTACTGTTTTTCTTAAGTAAGACGGACGCAGATTTGTGGCAGTCTGATCTAATTTTTTACTAAATAAATAAAAACATGTTCCGTCTAAGTCTGAGTGAAGTGTAAAAAGAAGAACTGTTATAACTTATCGTGACGGCGCACGAGCGACTCAAAGAGGACAATGGCTATATAAAAGAGCGCTCAATAGACATGAAACGGACATAAAAATCTACCGTCATTGTAGTACTAAGCTTAAGGTACGATATATGTTTCAGTTATAATAAATATTTGTTCTGGGAATACTGAATCATTTAGCAGTGCTCATTCCTATCATCTCCTCAGTATTATTTTCATTTTAATTATGCATTTTGCTAAAATTACAGAGACCAAGGTCAGCAGTCCAATGTGAGTGTTACAATGATAAAAAGAAAACTGTTTTATCGTCTTCTTGCATCCGCTTTAATACTGAATTTCCCTTTTGTGTGATGTTACAGTTGTTTTTGCGCCATTAAGAACTTTCTGGTCCCTTAGGAAATTGTTTTCTCATAACAATAACTTCACGACCGGGCATGATCATATCTACGATCATGAAGTAATTAGAAAGACGATAACGCAATTTCGTAATCAATAGCACGCCAGTTGTGACTGCCTCAAGCGATGCGAAACTGCAAGTAAAAACTATTCACATTTCATTATGCAATATTTTATGACAATGGTCAATCCATGATTCTTACGCCAATTGTGATTGATAAAACAGTAAGCGAAATCTCAAACACCAACTTTTTAATTGAATAACAACATCACTTTTATTTTGTTACATCACACTTAGCGCCCGAACAGGGACCTGACCAAAAATTAGTTCAAATGCTTGGAAAATTTTCTATGTGCTTATGTTAATAAATGTTCTGTCGTTTCATGTACACATCATCCCTCTGAGAGAAAGACGGAAAATACGCTGGTCGATAACGCAGTTTAATTACCGAGAGAAAAGAAAAGAGACGCGAATTTGCTGAGACAACATAGCGGTAACCAAGCCATCAAAAAGTAAGTCAGAATTTTGCATACGCAGTGTAGTGCTTCAGTAGAAACGTTGCTTTTCCAAGTCGATCCACATCCCTTCTATCTCCTTCCCGCTATAGAAAATCTGCTTTATTTTATCTTTCAAAGTAAAATTCTTCATAGTCTGATAATAGAAATTATTTTTCTCCATTGTTAGTATAGCTGTATTACATTTTCAACATGGTGGATATTGTGTGCAATTTGCAGTGAAGAGCATCTTCATTCATTTGTCTGAAACGTTTAGGTTCCATCTTGTCTCCTCGCCAGATAGAATTTCATTTGTTGCTCACGCGAGAGCGGTGCTCTCAGCGGACTCACCACGTCACAGACAAACGGCGAAAGCCTTGCGTAGCACGTGATTTACTGAAGAAAATGGCAGATAGTAAACAGAGACAGGTAACAATAAGAGACGGGAGTGAAGATGTTAACAGTATTCCATACCCTTTACGATCGCGACCGGGAGGTTCCCGTGTGGAAACTGAACTAACTGCGTCTGTAACAGGGGAAAGTGACCCTCAAGTCCAAACTCTTCCTGCTGCAGCTACAAATGACCTCGGTGCGTTAATGGAAATGCTGAAACAACAGTTTGACTCAGTAAATGAGACTATAAAAACACAGAATGAGACTGTTAACGCCCGATTAGATGCTGTGAGCGAATCAGTAAAAACACAAATTGAGGCTGTTAATGCCCGATTAGATGCTGTAAGCGAATCAGTAAAAACACAGGTAGGCACAATCAAAACAGATCTGCATAAAGAAATTACGGCTGGATTAAATACCCATTTGGGTGAGGTGCAAACTAAGTTCAGTGATCAAATTCTGAAAATGCAGAAACAGGCGAAAAGTGAAATAGCTGAAGTATCTGGAACATTAATCACAAAAATTTAGGCAGCTACCAAAGAAATAAACTCAGTTAGAAATGCGGTATCTGACATTGAAGGTGTAGTAGAGGATCTGTCGAGGCAGATAGACTCAATCAATATCGAAGAACAGGTTAAGAGCACTGTGAAAGCACACGCGGAGGCATTGTCGGAAACCGGCGGTGAATGAATAAAGGGTAAAGATATTTTTATAGAAAAGAAGGTCAGGGAGGAGCTTAGAGAGACTGTCAAGCACGTAACATATGAAATCTTAGCTGCTCCTGGTAAGTCGGGAGACACAGTGGTTTCTGAATTGGGACAGATTCGAAGGACACTTACACGGGATCTTCCTGAGTGGGAGCAGCAAGTAGTGGACGAAGTCAGAATTCTGAGAAACTGGGTAGAAAATCCGCACACGCATGCGCAAGCTCCTTATGGTTCAACACCTGATTACATGCAAAACAACAGTCCTGCTGGGCCCCAAGAGGGGAAAATAAATGATCCGCCCACATATGTGAGTTTAATGCAAGAGGAAAGTGTGATTAAGCTTCGCACTTTTCCTGTTTTTCATCCGCAGAAGTGAGAAATACACCCCATCGTGTTCCTAAAGAATTTTTCCGGCATATTTCCCAGGAGCTGGACAGACAGACAGCGTATTCAGTTCATCACTGGCTTTATTTCCGGTGATGCAGCATTATGGGGAACGGAAATGGTAGACACGTGTAGGAATTATAAAGAGTTTGAGAAAATGTTCTTGGCAAAATTTTGGAGTAATGGGGTGCAGCAGAGATTAAGGAAGGAGGTGTATAGTGCGGAAATTTTCAATGAGAAGCATGGAAGTCTCCGGCGATACTTTGAGAAGTATCTAGCAAAAATTAAATTCTGGGATTCTCCGATTTCTTCCAAGGACGTAATTATGATTCTCAAAAGCAAACTCCCTGTGTCAATTAAAGAGAAACTAGTAAATGTGTCCGAAGAAGACACGGATGTATTCCTTTCTGTGCTGGATTCCTTAGAATTAATTAGCGAGGGTGTGCGTTCCAAAGTTGGCAGCGGCAAATTCTTCCCTGGCAGCCAGCAGAACGCAACGCACGCGGTCAACAATGCGCCGAAGGAGAGGGCGAGCTACTGCGATCGCTGGTACCAACCTGCCAGCCGTTATGAAAACACAAACGGCAATAATTTTAAATGGAAGCAGAAACCCAGTTACAGTAGTCAGCAGAGATACCACCCAATTTACAACCACCAGGTACAACATCAGTACGGAAACCCACCCTTTAATTCAGCGCCTGAGCAGTATGGAAATTCTCCACAAACGAGTAGTAATTTTTCAAATGTGCCAGTGTACAATCAAACTTATAGGTCGAAAAATAGCAAGTGGCATGGGCAAGGCGGAGGCCACCCAGCACAACATCAAAACAACTTTTCCCGGGATAGTGGACCGCGGAACAATTTTCAAACAGCACCAAATGAGATCTTTCCTTCACAAGGAAATGGTTTTGCCGGTAACCAAAAGATCGGGCGACAGCAGCCGTCTCAAGTATTCTATTCACAAGTGAATGCACCCAGTGGATTTCACCCCTTTACACCGGCATTTGTACCACATAACCAGCACCATATGAAACGGAACAAACACTTAAGGCTATGAATGACAAACAGACTAAACATCCTGCGGAAAATTAGAGGCAGCGCCTTTCAGCCTCCAAGAGGTCGCTGCGGATTTTGAGTGGGGGCACTAACGAATACTCTGATTCTGAGTATGTTAATGCGATACGGTACGACCATGAGACCGACTTACGAGATGACCTTGCACGTGACAAAGAAGCTCAAGACATTAACAACATTTATGATGAACAGGTCCAGGCTTCGATTAAGATTTCTATTGCCAACATTCCTTTCACAGCCGTTGTTGATACAGGAGCAAACATCAATGTCATGTCACCATGCCTCTTCAGACAGGTGTCTTCTGTTTCAAAAGTTTTATCATTGCCGATTCAGGGCTGCTCCATATCGGGAGCGATTGGTCCACTGAAACAGAGAGTTAGTTTACAGACACAGCCTCAACTGCAGATAGAATCTGTTTCGGTTTCTTGCCTCTTGCATATTGGAAATTTCCTTGTGTGAACTGTTAATGATAAGTATTGTGTTGAACAGCGCACGGACTTCATGGTAATGGCTACTACATGTAAACTTTCAGTATTAAATGTTAAGTATTGAAAAATTGTTTATAGTGATAGACATGAACTGACATTTCTTCAGCAAGCTGAAGCAGGAAATTTAGGTTGCAGAAAGAATTTCAATTTAACTTTAAGTTAGTATACAAAAAAAAGTGCTTGCGAGGTGATTGCCCGGAGCTATATAAATATGTACAGGTGAGAAATGGAGGAGGGTGCGTAAATAAGCACTTCTCTCAAGGTACAAGAAGATTTATAGATTTATTTTTAGTAATGTAAGTACTTGAAGTTCTGTTGTAAAAGTCCCAATTACCTGCTTAAAAAAAATACATGTTCAAAACGTCCAGACAGTGAACAGGAGTGGAGGAAATATCTTAGCTTAAAGTTCAGTTACAGCGTACTGTTAAATGAGAAAACAAGTGGTAACCCACATGTGTTCACGCAAGGAGACAATAAGCTGTAGTACACTAAGTTAGGTGAAATACAGGACAATTAGAGGCAAACCATGAAGCATCAATAATGTAGCCATTAATTGCTATGAAAGTAAACTGTTTCCCTGTGATCTGAGCCCAATCTAAAGAGTATATGAGGAATGTTAGCTGACGAATTGATTTCAGTAGAATCAAGGTACTAAATAACCACATAGCAAGCCCCCTGTATCATAAATAAGTCCAAGTAAAGATCTTCGGAAGTTTTGTAGTGTAATCTAGCGACCATTCAATACCCTAATTGAAGGCTAATCTAAAGAACAAGCAATGCAGTGATGTTTAAACTTAATACTGATTATAATGAAAGTCAGATGTAGAAGTAGAAAAGCATGCTGTAATGAAATAGGTTAAAATTTATATATGTGCCTATGTTTATTATGATAATTTTATTTACATGCAGATTTTATTGTAAAAATGTCTCCTAAGACACTCCTCTTATGAAATCCATTTTCCTTGTGCCCGTTCCTTTTGATCCTGGTTCATTAACCTAGACCAAGCGTCGACTTGTAAAAGGCACGTGTGCTTGGAGGCAAAGCAGTGCTTATGAGAAATGAGACAAGTAGTGCGATGAACTTCGCTAGCTTTGGTAATGTTTTCTTTTTTTTTTTTTTTTTATGGACAGGTTGCGTATTAGTGTGTATTAGTGGCAGTGTTATACTGCAAGTGTAAAAATAAGCCAAGACTACAACAATAGGTGCAACGCAAAGTTCTGTGTTGTTCTAAGTGCAGCGACAGCTACAATATTCGTAGTCACTTACCTGTGAGCCTCACGGGAGGCAGTTGACAGGGAAGTATGGAGGCAGCTTCAGTGTCCGGCTGCTCCGATGGAAAACGCGCGTGAGGTGTGTGTATCGATGCACTCGCGTGTTACTAAGTTCACAAAAAAAAAGGGCGATCGACGACCAGCAGCTCTGTTACAGTTGAGCGCGAACGGATACTGAGTATTGGAGCTCACGCAACACTGTGCAGCCACTGTGAGTGGCTGATGTGTGGGTGACAAAACAATCCAAACTTTAAACTGCTAACCGCCATGACCTCAATCGTACATACTGGAGGAAAGACATTTGCACACTTGTGTGACTACATTTTCATACGTAAATTAAGCAATTTTCTTGAGTTGAAGTTAAGATGAGTGAGAAGTAGATTGTCAGATTACTCAGACCTTAAAGCCATTAATATCGGCACTCCTGAACACTGCTAAAATGAATTATAATCCTGTCTCTTGATGGACAAAGAAAATGAATGTGCACTATAGGAAGACCCTGAACTCCGGACCGGTCCCGATCCTTAACAAATGTATCCAATAGGTTGTAAGTTATACTAATAATTTTCCACTTCTTCTGTTTCATATTGTAAATAAAAACCCAGGAAGCCACTTGAATTCCTGGCACCACAGTGGAAAGGACAGATGTACTGCATGATGAACACCGTAGACAGATAGCACAGAAAGTGAAAGCATCACAAAGTGTAGTGCTACGTTATTAAACTGTAACTGAACCACAATGAGTCAACAGAAGCTCAAACATTGTCCACTCTAGTTTAGTGAAAATAAGCACTCACTGTACTCATGTATTAGTTGTTAAGCTCAAGAGAATGTAATTTCTGAATTCTATCCCCTGAAGTGTGAAATGAACGTTCACTTATTGTTATAAGCAAATATGGACCAAACTTAAATATGCACATAAGTGTTAATCTTGGTATTATGGAATGAATCGACTGATGAACAAAGAGTGAAAAACTGTTTTGAAAAATGAAAATATCTGATATATTTTTTTATAAATGTAATTTCAATTTATGAACTTAGTACGCCAGTAACGTTATGTAAATGTCACACCAAAAATCACGAATATCTCATGAGGACATGAGGATCGAGGTAATCCTTCGGCATTCCCTCTCTCCTCATGGGAGGTGATGTGATATTCGCTATTTTTGGCTTCATTAAAACAGCAAATAGTTAATACTTTCAGCCAGAAGGCAAATACTTGTTTATAAAGAATGATTAATATATAATAAGGCGTCGCATAGTGACGGTGGAATTTCCTAAATAAGGTAACTCGTCGTCTTTGGGCGGCAATATAAACAGAAGAATACGGATAGATATGCGATCCTTCACTATTTTGTTCGCTGGAGAACAAATGAAGCCTTGAGCGCTAAACACTTGTACTGTTTTTCTTAAGAAAGACGGACGCAGATTTGTGGTGGTCTGATCTAATTTTTTACTAAATAAATAAAAACATGTTCCGTCTAAATTTGAGTGAAGTGTAAAAAGAAGAACTGTTATAACTTATCGTGACGGCGCACGAGCGACTCAAAGAGGACAATGGCTATATAAAATAGACATGAAACGGACATAAAAATCTACCGTCATTGTAGTACTAAGCTTAAGGTACGATATATGTTTCAGTTATAATAAATATTTGTTCTGGGAATACTGAATCATTTAGCAGTGCTCATTCCTATCCTCTCCTCAGTATTTTTTTCATTTTAATTATGCATTTTGCTAAGATTACAGAGACCATCTCATAACCTCCTTTCAAGGCACTACCCATTCTGTTCAACTATTTGAGTGTAACAGCATCCACTCACAGTAGACCTGCTACCTGACTGCAGAACACACTCCATATGCCGAGTGCATTTACCGGCGAGATTTTTTGACAGCACTCCACTTCTGCTGAGGGGCTGACTTAGTGACCGAGATTGTCACTTACTGTCAGCTGTTGTGTTTACACCAGCTGTAAAAGACTTTGCACACCAGTTGTGACAGGTACTGGATTTTGTTTTGTTCTCTGTGTACATTGACATTTCATGAATATTTTGTGATGATAATTTCTTGGCAGTTATAGACAGTTCTTGTCAAACTCTTCTCTAGCGCTAACTAGCCTCAGGTCTTATCCATTATCTATTCTGTGTTTATTTGGTTAATAAATGTTTATTGGTTCCTGGAACACCAGAATTTGAAACTCATTCAACTGGCTGTGTGTCTCGGTATCGACAGTTACAATTGTTCGGGTGCCAGCACGGATTTTATTGACCAATACCTGAGTTATAAGTAACCTCTAGTTGAGAGCTGAAAATTGTGTTGAAGAGAAGGGCTGCCACTTGGACATTTTTTTAAGTGGCCATATAGATAATAAAAAAACATTAACTTCTGATATTGAATAAATAAGCTGTTTCTTTACTTAAATATTAACATACTGCTTATTTGAAGATGATCCATTTGCTACTGGTCACCCTGCAGCAGGTGAATTTTGGTATTTGGCCAGCAAGATAACTGACACTGCCAGAAGTAAAAAGAGTATACAACACAGACTAGTAACAGCAATAAAAACTTTTCTGGGAAAAGAGAAATGTATTAATAGCTAGAAAAGACCAAGGCTTGACTACAGTTAACAGTTTCAAGGAGATGTAGGGTACACACATACATTTATGAAGAGGAAAGCACAGGAGAGACTAACTTGGAGGGCTGTGTAAAACCAGTCTTCAGTCCCACGACTACAACAGTAACTGAAGTAAGCAGACATAATTATAGTTGTTATGGGAAGTCTGAACTGGCAATGGAGGCTGAAAAGAGTTTGGAAATTTTTATCTAGATTGTAGTGATATTCTGAAAGCCTGAAGAAACACTGACTGCAGTTCATCATGATAAGGAGGACAAGATCATTAAAGATGGAGCACTACATCATCTACAGCCACTTACAAAAAATAAAAAATAAAATAAAAGCCGAGGCACTCTTGCAGAAATCTGTTCTGGAAACTACAGGATTTTATGAGTTAGGAAAAATTACAGCTTCAATGGTGAGACAGGACTGAAGATTGTTAATCCTTTGAGGTCCTTCACTCGTCATAGGGACCCAAACCTTTTTTTCTCTACCAAACTGTACCACAAACACACACCTGCACATCACTGGCATCAATTTTTACGATTAAATTCATATCATATCATTTGTTGCTTTGAGTAACATCACCTCACAACAAAATGCACAAGGAATAATAAAAATCACAAGTTTTCTTTTAGTGTAACCAACATATGTAGTCAGACACTACTACATACCAAAAACTGGAATCTGCAATCATGGAAAGAAATATTTTCAGCCACACAGTATTAAAAACATTGCGTGCCATTCGTAATATTGCAAACACTAATTTTTATTTGTATCAGTAGACCTTCCAGTAACATACATCAATAATTAAATGTAATAATTTAAAACAAAACTGAGACACTTGAGACATGTGCAATTACTAAAATCTTTGTTCACGTATTGTCAGTTGTTTTCCTCTTCTCATTTCCATATTTTGGGCATCCAATGCCCTGTTGAAGCTGACAGTAAGGAAATGGAGGCACTGGCTGAGTTTTGTAGTCAGGGTCTTTAGAACACGAGTGCAACTTCCATCAGTGTGTCGATCCCATCGCTATCCCGCTCCATGTGCCGACTGTGTGCAGACCCTGGAAATGGTGTCACTCGGAGTTACCCTCTTCATAATATTCGTATTCGTCATAACTATCATCTGTGATTTGTGCCCCGAGTGTGCCCTCCACCCTCAGGTCTGGCATCTGGGCACTGATTCTGTCCAGTACGTCCTGATCTCCATCACAGTAGTCAATCTCCAGCTCTCTGTTTGCACAAGACAAGAGACACGGTAATTATCAAGTTGCCACAGTCAATTGTTATTCTGCGTAATATAAATACACTCATTCAACGCTTCTATTAGTTAAAGGAGACATGTCAGATTACTGCTTCTACCAAAATTTTATTCACATTGTGGGCAACACGAGGCAGGAAAGCTGCTTATTATTGAGGAATATGTTGTGCTGCATCAAATGTGAGAGCTATCAAAAAAGAAGCTTCACTCGGCTATGAATTAAATACTGGAATAGTTGAATCACATCTATTAAAACCATCCTTAAAACTACACTTTATTTCTCTATACAATCACCATTCAGATTTAAATATTCACCATTTGGCTAACAGATTGCAGTGACGTTTGGTTTTGTGACTTGTCGTTTGTTTGATGTACAGAGCACAGAAGAGTCGTGAGTTTTGCTATTGCATTTGTCAGTGAACAACACGTTTTGTTTCATTTTGTTCTGTGTATACTGAAAGTCTCGGCTACGGAACCAACTTTACTTTGTTCCTAAAGGGGAAGGGGGAAAAAACTATGCGTATACAATAGAGTTATGTATGCATTTTTACCTCTAATTATTACTTAATTACTAATGTCAGTATTTGGAGTCATTCATGTGTTAATATGTATGGGGTATACAAAGATGAATTTGTATCATGAGAGTGTATTGTTCTTATATAATATTTTGTAGTTTTCATTCTTGCATCATATTTTCTTTATGGGTTAAGCATGGACAACACAAAGCTCTACAGGATAATGAAATTCTTCTTCGGCGTTGTGATGAATCTGAAATATCAGATGACGAAATTATTTTGGGTGGTGAAATTGATGATGAACCACCAGTGCAGCAAGCATTGCCTCAACAGACAGAAGTTGAACTGGACAGTTTTGATGATCCTCGTACTAATGATGAAACTCCTATAGCTGTTATGGATAGAAACTTTAGGAGCTGTAAATGCAAATTGCCTGTGCTGTGTGTGGGTACGCAAGGATATGCAGGCCATGGATGTGCAGTTTTCAGATCCACTAACGTGAAGAACATACCCCCTTCCAATATTTTGAAAGTTTTATTGATGAGACTATAATTTACAATTTAGTTACACAGACTAATGTATACTCAACTCAAGGGTAAGGCGAAGTATAAATGCAAGTGCCGATGCAATGAGACAGTTCATTGGCATTCATTTAGTAAGTGGTATTGTGAGTGTTCCCATTTACAAGATGAATTAAGCAAATGAGACAAGCTATAAACAGATAGCTGACACGATGCCACTCTGTCAATTCTACAAGTTGAGGAAGTGAGACCTGAGTTTCTCCTGGTGTATACAACTTTCAAATAACTTCCGGGAATTCAGCCAGGTAACACTTTCAGCGACCGCAGATATTTCGGTGGTACAACACCCCGCCATTTTCGAGGCAAACTGCAACGGACAGGCGGCATACCCGCAAATTTAAAACCTCGGTTCTCGGACTAAAGCAGGAAAGATAACACACACACTGAACACTAGTGCCACCAAAGATGACCAAAGTCAGAGCTATTGATAGTGAGACTATGAATTTGCAGGTGAGGTAGCATTGACTCTGTCCCTCTGTTTTTTGACAAGGGAGAGAGCCAGATTCCAAATAGAGTTTAAACAGAAATGTCCATCCCTGTTAACGAGGTTGCTTGCTAATTTAATCTCAACGAGCAGACAGATGGAATTGCGATGGGTAGTCCATTGTCTCCTGTGATCGCAAATTTGTTTATGGAAGACTTCGAGGAATGTGCATTGGAGTCGGCGCCTTTGAAACCCGCCTGTTTCTTTAGATACATTGACGATACCTTCGTTGTTTGGCCTCATGGTAGGGGGAATTTGAATGTCTTTCTAGAACATCTGAACTCGATCCACCCGAACATTCATTTTACGATGGAGGTGGAAGAGGATGGTTGCCTTCCCTTTCTTGACGTGTTGGTTAGGAGGAAGGACGATGGATCAGGCTAATAGTTGTCACCATCCGGCTCAGCGTGAAAGGGTACTTCGTACCTTGGTACATAGGGCACATGTCGTTTCTGACACTGAAGTTACATTTTGTCAAAATGGTTATAGTGATAGACAGATTGAACGTGCGTTGCGCTACCGACCAACTGAACATCGGGTGACTGATGATGATAATTCTGAGTCAACACCTAAGTTTACTGCCTTTTTGCCTTACGTAGGAAACACGTCCAACAAGATCAGTCGTATTTTACAGAAATACGATGTGAAATGTGTTTTCTGACCTCCATCTAAAATTAGAGCACTTTTGAGTTCCGTTAAGGATGATCGTGGACTTCGTAAGGTGGGTGTATATCGTATTCCTTGTAGCTGCGGCATGGCACATATTGGTCAAACTATCAGGACCATGGAGGACCGATGCACTGAACATAAACTGCACACACGATTACAGCAGTCAAGTAGATCTGCTATTGCTGAACATTGCTTGGATACTGGTCACACCATGTTATATAATAACACCGAGATATTGGCATGCACGTCCAGCTATTGGGACAGTGTTATTAGCGAGGCAGTTGAGATTAAATTAGCGAGCAACCTCGTTAACAGGGATGGAGGTTTCTGTTTAAACTCTGTTTGGAATCCGGCTCTCTCCCTTGTCAAAAAACAGAGGGACAGAGTCAATGTTACCTCACCTGCGCATTCATAGTGTGGTGTCACCGCCAGACACCACACTTGCTAGGTGGTAGCTTTAAATCGGCCGCGGTCCATTAGTATATGTCGGACCCGCGTGTCGCCACTGTCAGGGATCGCAGACCAAGCGCCACCACAAGGCAGGTCTCGAGATACGGACTAGCACTCGCCCCAGTTGTACGGACGACGTAGCTAGCGACTACACTGACGAAGCCTCGCTCCTTTGCCGAGCAGATAGTTAGAATAGCCTTCAGCCAAGTCCATGGCTACGACCTAGCAAGGTGCCATTAGTAGTTTATTGCATGTATCTATGGAGTCTCACTTATATCGTCAATAGCGATGTACTAAGGATGGATTAAAGTTAAGTATTCCAGAAGCTACGTACTTTTCTTTATAGCATTCATTATGTATCCTGTTACAGACCTATCTCTTGCCTGCTAAACGCGTGCCTTTTGGCTACTTCCGTGGCGTGGCTGTCTTGCTACGCCACAACACATAGTCTCACTATCGCTAGCTCTGACTTAGGTCATCTTTGGTGGCACTAGTGTTCGGTGTGTGTATTATCTTTCCTGCTTTAGTCCAAGAACCGAGGTTTTAAATTTGCATGTATGCCGCCTGTCCATTGCAGTTTGCATTGAAAATGGCGGGGTGTTCTCCCGCCGAAATATCGGCGTTCGCTGAAAGTGTTACTGGCTGAATTCCCGGAGGTTATTTGAAAGTTGAGGAAGTATTTGCATGTGAACGACAATGCAAATATGTTGCCCAGATGTGACACACAGCATACAAATTGTTCAAGGTGAAGCCATCTTTAGATCAACTAAACAACAATTTTCTCAAAACTGAAGTTGAAGAATACAATGGCACTGATGAACTTATTGTGCCTTTAAAATTACACACTTCTATGTGCCAGTATATAAAATCAAAGCCACACAGATAAGACATAAAAGTATTTGTTTGAGCTGGTGCCAGTGGCTACATTTATGATTTTAAAGTGTATGTTGGGAAGGGAACAAACACTGCATGTAATCCTGAGTTAGGAATGAGTGGAAGTGTAGTGATGTGGCTGACTGAAATTGACATGCGTAGGCACATTCTTAAAGTCTTTACGGACAACTGGTTTACATCCCTCAATGCAGCAGCAAAGCTTAGAAATGAAGGAATATATGTTGTGGGAACCACCAGAAAAATCAAACTGGGTGGATGCAAACAGAAAACTGATGCAGAGATGAAAAAAGCAGCCAAAGGAACCTGTGATTATAGGGTAGATGAAGAAAACAAAATTATAGTTTTGAAATGGTTTGACAATAAAGCTGTCCACCTGACTTCTCTTTATAAAGGCAAGGAACCTGTTGCAAATGTGGAACACTGGAGAAAAATAAACAGATCCTACATAGAAGTTCTATGTCAGAACATTGTGCTGGAGTATAATACGCACACAGGAGGAATATGTCCATCCTGATATACTGAATAAACATAAAAAGCAAAAGGTACTACCTGAGAATTATTTTCCATTCCATAGACGTGGCTTGTGTAAATGTTTGGCTGTTTTAGAGATGACATTGTGGTCATAAAAATGAGAAGTAGCAGACGTAGTAAGTGCCTCACTGAAGAAAGGAACTGGTACACCAGAAAGAAAGAGGGGCCGCCCACTCACAGATTCTCTAAGACCACCTGCTCCCAAAAGAAAGCCTAAGGCAATCTGCCCAGTTGCTGACGTGCACTTTCACCAAATCGGATACTGGCCTGAGCATTTAGATTCAGAATCAAGATGCAGACTTTGTACAAAGGCCTATTCAACAGTCAAATGCTCCAGATGCAATGGTGCATTGTGTTTTAACATACAAAACAACTGTTTCAGAAGTTTTGATTAAAAATAAATCAGTGAAAAATCAATTTTGTAGAACGATTTTCGGTTAAAAATAAATGTAAGATTCAAAGAAACATGCTGTTTTATTCCTTAACTAAACAGTAAAAAGTTTTAACACTTTCTAATAAAATAAATAAGAAATTAGTTTATGTATTTATACTAATTACTTTAAATCTAAGTAACACTTATAATGAATTTCAATGACAATGATGCCATTTAGAATAATTACTTTAGTTTTTAACCAGTAGCATCAGAACAACTTCAGCAAAGCATATGTACAACATATATAGTAAATATTCATTTTTCCCAATTTTTCTCTAAATACCATGCACAAATAGTTAATGAGCAACAGATTCTCTCTGCATGAAACCCTGTTAGCTAAGATTACAACCGGCCTGTTACAGTATCTTCAAGTTCTTTATTGTAGCCGAGCCTCTGTTCAGAGTCCATGAAGAGATGGAAACCAGTTAGAGTGAAGTCTGGGCTGTAGGTATATGTTCAAAAATGTCCCATTTGAACTGATGCAACAATTCTCACATTTGTTGGGCAGAATTCAGCCAAAAACTGTCATCTTAAATTGAGACACCAGTACCCTAGAGACCACAGCACTTATATTGAATTGTTATTTTCACTTATCTCGGTAGCTCACAGTAGTAGTAGTAGTAGTAGTAGTAGTAGTTGTTGTGGTCTTCAGTCCTGAGAGTGGTTTGATGCAGCTCTCCATGCTACTCTATCCTGTGCAAGCTTCTTCATCTCCCAGTACCTACTGCAACCTACATCCTTCTGAATCTGCTTAGTGTATTCATCTCTTGGTCTCCCTCTATGATTTTTACCCTCCACACTGCCCTCCAATACTAAATTGGTGATCCCTTGATGCCTCAGAACATGTCCTACCAACCAATCCTTTCTTTTAGTCAAGTTGTGCCACCAACTCTTCTTCTCCCCATTTCTATTCACCACCTCCTCATTAGTTATGTGATTTACCCATCTAATCTTCAGCAGTAGACTTGAGAATTAACTGCCATTCACATTTCATAAAATCCAGAACAAGATTCCTTTGATGTCCCAAAAAGATAGTATCCATAAACTCTCCAACTGACAGGGTTTAGTGTCCTTTTTCCTGTTTTGTTACGGTAGGCAGTATGACCTCACATGATGGTCATCCATTTAGTTCCCTGTTGGGATCGACTCTTACCACTGGTCACAATTTCGTTTTGTAAGACTTCCCCTTTCACATTTTAATGATCACAGAGGTCCTGAGAAGAAGTCACCTGTTGAGTGCTGCTGTGGTTCATAGAAAGAATTTTTGGAATTCAATGACAACAGAACTTCCGGTAACCTGCTTGCATCTCCTGTATAACACTCCAAGGTGTTTGTGGAAGTTGCCGCCCCCCCCCCCCCCCCCCGCCCCACACACACCTATTAGCTAGACTACTACACTAGTATGAATGTAGTGTTACCTGAGGTTCACCAGTCTGCCAGGAAACTTGTCAAACGGTATGGCCCAGCAAATACAATACTTGAGGAAAAGCCTGCGGAGCTCTGACATTTCGAGAATGCAGTCCACACTGGGCTTTAATTTATAAAATTTAACAGAACTGAACTCCAAAGTGTGCAATGCTGACACCTGAGCTATGTATGATATTGCTTTTCCACCAAGACATGGACAATAAGCAATTTTCAATCTGAAACACAGCAAAATTATATTTCTGTAGGACTGCTAACAGGAAATATTTCAGCAGAAACCTTTTTAGTAAAGTTTATACACATTTTTAGGATAATATAAATAGTACACTGTTGCCAGTAGTTCAAGTCATTGTTAAATCAAGTAACAGTGTAAAAGAAGCAATATTTTACCTATCTATAATCTATCATTAAGCATTTAAATGCACTCAATTTCACCATTTTGTGTACACATACATGCACACAAACACACTTGCATTGTGAAAAGGATACAGTGAAACACAGTGGAGTTATAATTAAACTTTTGCTACTTGAGCCAGTAGTGACAAAATTATTTACTGTATGGGAACCCAACTTTCTACGAATTATGTTCAAACTGTGCGCTGCAGGATTTGTGACGTTAGCAGTATTAGTGTCGTGACTTGTCAATATATGCCAGTACTGATAGTGCATTACAGCTGAAGACAGTCTGGACAAGGCATGCAGGGCTTTATTTGCAAGGCTGTTTTATCAAAACAACAGCAATAGTGCTGCTACTCTTCACAAGTATCAATGCATTTAAGGAATATGGAGAGGTCCTCTTTCCACACTGGGGTTGAGGAATATTATTCATATATTCAAATTAACTGGTGATTTGGGAATTGCTCCTCGGAGAGGCCAACTGTGGTTCAAATTTTTGAAGAAGTTATGTTGCCACGGCTGAGTATTCCGAATGCAATGTGCTAACATGGTATGCAATTAACAAATGTTACCCTCTCATGCAGAAATTAAGATGTGTTTCTTTCAATGGTTTATTTGTTATTTCTCTTCTGCATGCCCTTACAAACGTTTCCACAAAGTTTCATCAACCTATGATCACACTTTTTTCACAGGAGCCCTCTCAAGAAGCAAAAGGTTAAAATGAATACCCTGTATGTACGCACGTTATCTGGTGCTATTACCAATATAGATACTACAGTCTATAAGCTGGGACAGTTTTAAATATCACAAAATACTGCTACTCCATTGTACAATACATGACACATTTATTATGTACTCACATACATGAACAATATAAATGAAACAGCATTAGAACTCAGAATCAGATTCCACTATCAGTTTCCATACTGGGGAAGGCTGCAACATTTAAAGAGTAGAACTATGGGGCCAGGACTCTTTGAGGAGCTTACAAACTGCATCTCCTTTGCTTTTTGTAATCAACTACTAAATAGCATCATTATCATCATCATCATCATCATCATTTAAGACTGATTATGCCATTCAGCGTTCAGTCTGGAGCATAGCCCCCCTTATACAGTTCCTCCATGATCCCCTATTCAGTGCTAACATTGGTGCCTCTTCTGATGTTAAACCTATTACTTCAAAATCATTCTTAACCGAATCCAGGTACCTTCTCCTCGGTCTGCCCCGACTCCTCCTACCCTCTACTGCTGAATCCATGAGTCTCTTGGGTAACCTTGCTACTCCCATGCGTGCAACAT
Organism: Schistocerca serialis cubense; assembly: GCF_023864345.2. Taxonomy (NCBI): domain Eukaryota; kingdom Metazoa; phylum Arthropoda; class Insecta; order Orthoptera; family Acrididae; genus Schistocerca; species Schistocerca serialis. The sequence goes on along the minus strand of NC_064647.1, from coordinate 89,056,883 downwards.
GACCCCACCATCTAAGCCTGTTCGCCCTGACTGCTACATCTATACAGTTCATTCCCAGTTTTTCTTTGATTTCCTCATTGTGGACACCCTCCTGCCATTGTTCCCATCTACTAGTACCTGCAATCAGCCTAGCTACTTTCATATCCGTAACCTCAACCTTGTTGATAAGGTAACCTGAATCCACCCAGCTTTCGCTCCCATACAACAAAGTTGGTCGAAAGATTGAACGGTGCACAGATAACTTAGTCTTGGTACTGACTGCCTTCTTGCAGAAGAGAGTAGATCGTAGCTGAGCACTCACTGCATTAGCTTTGCTACACCTCGCTTCCAGTTCTTTCACTATGTTGCCATCCTGTGAGAATATGCATCCTAAGTACTTGAAACTGTCCACCTGTTCTAACTTTGTTCCTCCTATTTGGCACTCAATCTGTTTATATTTCTTTCCCACTGACATTACTTTCGTTTTGGAGATGCTAATCTTCATACCATAGTCCTTACATTTCTGATCTAGCTCTGAAATATTACTTTGCAAACTTTCAATCGAATCTGCCATCACAACTAAATCATACGCATATGCAAGACTGCTTATTTTGTGTTCACATATCTTAATCTCACCCAGCCAGTCTATTGTTTTCAACATATGATCCATAAATAATATGAACAACAGTGGAGACAGGTTGCAGCCTTGTCTTACCCCTGAAACTACTCTGAATCATGAACTCAATTTACCGTCAACTCTAACTGCTGCCTGACTATCCATGTAAAGACCTTTAATTGCTTGCAAAAGTTTGCCTCCTATTCCATAATCTTGTAGAACAGACAATAACTTCCTCCTAGGAACCCGGTCATATGCCTTTTCGAGATCTATAAAGCATAGATACAATTCCCTGTTCCACTCATAACACTTCTCCATTATTTGCCGTAAGCTAAAGATCTGGTCCTGACAACCTCTAAGAGGCCTAAACCCACACTGATTTTCATCCAATTGGTCCTCAACTAATACTCCCACTTTCCTTTCAACAATACCTGAGAAGATTTTACCCACAACGCTGATTAAAGAGATACCTCTATAGTTGTTACAATCTTTTCTGTTTCCATGTTTAAAGATTGGTGTGATTACTGCTTTTGTCCAGTCTGATGGAACCTGTCCCGACTCCCAGGCCATTTCAATTATCCTGTGTAGCCATTTAAGACCTGACATTCCACTGTATTTGATGAGTTCCGACTAAATAGCACCAAAAGCTAAATCTGAGATACAATCTATAGATATTATGTTACAACACTGAAGCCACATTTTCTGACATTTTATCATGACAAACACATTCTGGAGAGATCTTTCATGTGACATATTTTAGCTCTGCTGTGAACTTAATGTTTTTCATGTTTTCAGTTCTGAATCTGAAATATTTAATGATTTAAGCATTTGTAAAGCAAATGTACTGTATCTGTCGGGTTTTTAATCAATGCTTATGTATTGCAAATATATGCAGTTTAAGTGATACACCACATTAAGATCTTTGCAAAAGGCATCTTTTTTAATACCTTTTTTGTTGAGCTGAAGTATCAGGAAGTGTGACATTGGTGACCAAACACGCTACTGTACATTGATCTATTGATATTACTTATTATGCCTTTGCATGAATATGCACTGTTTTTTGATCTTGTTTGATGTTTGGTCAGGTACGAGTGTTCCAAGTTACTTCAGTTTCCCTAAGCTCTTGTTTCAAATTTTACCTAATAAATTGTACACTGAATTCATGTTGTGCTATTTTCAGACTCATGGCATGCTATAGGTACTCACAATAAAATAAAACGCACTATAACTCGGGAACAATGCGTTCACAAAAAGGAATGCCATCAGTGAGTGAAGAAATTGTTGGTAACTACAAGTGATGGGACACATTTTGCATGCTTACTTCATCTAATTACTCATGAAAATCTCATTAGATGGTGCCACCTATGTTACCATATTCTAGTGAACTCTAGTGAGCCATTTACAACTTCGTGTGTCTTTCCAGCAAGGGATCTAAAAGACAATGTCGGGAACAAAAAACTGTTTTCTACATAATGGAAACATTAATATTGAATGTAGGTTAATGACCCATCAAAGTATAATAAAAATGTACAGAGCCAGAGATTTGATAACAAAGCTTCTGCTGCTCTGTTGATTCCCTTTCATCATAAGCAACAGTACGTGAGGTGATGGTAGGAGACCCTTACGCAGGATGAACAGTGTGTTCAATGGATCCATATGAGCTGTACTACATGGGACTTAGGCACCCAAACTTCTGATACATAGAGCTAATTGGAATTTCAACGTGCACCCTTATCACTTAGCTACTACCTGTTCGAAAAACGTCACTCGATGTCAACAGTTCCAAAAACATTTACTGTCATTATTTACATCCTTGTGGTAAGTACACAAAATGTGTCTTGGTGATTTCAGCTCTGTAATTCATTACCAAGAAATATATTTTAATACATGCTCTGGAGAGGCTCCACCGCAGACCATTTTACTACAAGCCACGCCTGCTTAACAGACTTTCCAGGAAACCTAATGAATTCTCATACTGCATAAAACATCTTTTGTTTAGAGAATTTGAACACACATATGCCTTCACTGGCAATATCTTATATAATTGTAAACCCATGTATGTCATAATGTGCCGAATTTTTTATGTCTGGCAGCTGGGATGTCAATCTGCTTTTTAATGAATGGACGAATAGCGGGTGTAAAGGCTCAAACAGTGTAGTACAGTAGTTCAATGGCTACCTGAAAAACATGTGTCCATGAGCTGTCTAAGGGTTGGAGATTTCATCATGGGAATGAGGCTCTCTGGAAGAAGGATGTTTGGTTTAAAATCCTGTCAAGATCGAGGGCATTAGAGATGGAGCACAAGCTCGGATTGCATCAAGGATGGAGAAGGAAATCAGTCGTGCCCTTTCAAAGGAACCATCCCAGCATTAGCCTGGAGCAATTTAGGGAAATCACAGATGTGACTCTCTGGAGTCCCCCAATGGGTTTAAGTCCTTGGTTGATTGCTTTTGCCACTGTATATCAACAATATTTCATTTGTGGTCTACAAGGTGTGATAAAAAAATGTAATGGGAATTTTTGTTTTTCTTAGAGAATCTTTATTCATTCATCAGCATCAACCTTGTTCCTTTCTAAATAATCCCCCTCTGATGCAATATGCTTGTGGCAACACTTTTTCCAATCTTGGAAGCCCTTCTGGAACACTCTTTTCGTTATGATATTCGGCTCCTTCAGTGATTCTGTTTTTTATCTCATCAATGGTGGGAAATGACATTATTTCATGGATTTCACGGTTCTCTTCGGCCTTGAGAATAGAAAGAAGTTGTAGGGGGCCATGTCCGGTAAATATGGTGGCTGAGACAATGTAACAGTTTTGTTTTAGTTTTTTTGTGGTTGCAAGGGGGGGGGGGGGGGGGATAATCACGAACAAGTGTGAAAGAGTGAGTGGAGAGAATTATTGTGATTAAATTTTCTTCAGATTGCTTGATGCAAATGGTGTACAACTTCCAGGAAATACTCCTTATTGACCATACAACCACAAGGCAAGAAACTCACGATGCAATATCCCATGGCAACTGAAGAAAAAAATGAGAAGAACCTTTGCATGTGATCGAACTTCTCAAATTTCTTTTCGGTCTTGGCTCTTCAGACAATGTCCAACGGTAGGACTGGGTGTCAGTTTTGATGTCACACCTGTGTATACAGGTTTTATCACCTGTTAAAAAGCAACTTTAGAATTTCTGGATTATTGTCAACATGATTCAGCAATTCCTGAGCGATGTACATGAGCTGTGTTGCGGATCGTGTTGGTGCCGTTGGTAGGTTGGTATCGTGTAATAGGGATAGTGGCATCTCATTTTCTTCTTGTGTTTACTAGCTCCACTATGTTTGCTGGCGTTGTCTGTCCGGAAGTGGCAGCAGCAGCATTAGCGATATCTAGTACCGTGGTACTATCTTTGGAAGGAAGCGAAGTGTTTCATGGGTCGGGTGTGTCAGCAGTTCGGTTGGGACAGAGCAGCAGTGAGGTCCGGCAGCGCAAGGACATGCCGGGACCACTGGCAGCACAGAGGCACTGCCGAATCGAGGGGCTGTAGTTGCGAGGGCCACAACCTCATTGTCCACCAGACCCAGGACGTTTGAGTTGAGTGAACATTAACCCAGTAGTGAAACCGCCACTATTACGAGATCACGCCTTTTGTTCACGCACTGCTGATAGCAGGTTCGCTGAGATGAAGAGCAATGAGCGGACTGTTTGCGGTTGGCAAAATTAATTAGCCGTCCTTCACTTCTTATTATTAAGCATTGAATTCCTTGTGTTTGTTGATGAAGTTCAACCAGCAGTATTTTTCTGCCTAGTGGCCGCCAATGCCCCAGTTACCTGCCCTGGGGGTTAGCGTATTTTCGCGGCAGTGTACCTCTCCTCACCTTGCAGCTGCTGTATGGTAAGGCATGTAGTTCGACAGCCTCCTTGATTGTGGTTCGGATATTTTGTTCTTTTGGATTACCTTGGTCGTAGTGGTTCCTTATGCTTTTGGATGTTCTAAACACCGGATTTTCAAGATGTAATGCTGTCTACCGGTTCTGCATTGCCAGGGTTATTCCATTGTTGTGTTGGTTACCAGACGTTAGGTAGATTTTGCAAGAGTGTTGGTTTGAGTTGCCATCCGGTTAAGTGACCACAACTCTTGGCTGCCTGTCTCATCGGTCACGAAGTTGAGCGACTTTCCCAGGCCAATCCTTGAAGCACTGTCTGAGGCCCACTTCTCTCTTGGTTTGATCAGATTGTGATTATTTTTTTAAAATATTTTAATTCTGAGTTATTACTATTGAGGCCTTCAGCTGACAAGTAATTTGAATTTCTTCTCAATAAGGCCTTCAGCCATGAATGCAATTTGTCTAAAGAATTTTTAATTAGATATTGTCTCTTAGTAGTGAAATTTTGATGATTGTGATTTTTTAAAGAATATATATATTTTAGTACCTCTTGGAGAAGTTTAACTGTTCTTAAGAAATTGTTATCCAGGCATTCAGCTGTTAAATTTTTTTTTTGAGTTATTACTATTGGGGCCTTCAGCCAAAAAATAATTTGTATTTCTTCAGCCATGAGTGCCACTTGCTTAAGAATTTTTTATTAAACAGTGTGTCTTAACAGCCAGATTTGATAACTGTTCCTTATTGTCAACCTTGTTCACAATTGGTTCCAAATAAAGTGTACGTGACTTTAAAAAAATAAAATAAAAAAAATAATCTGAGCCACCAACGGTAACTGAGTAAGGCCCCGTCCACACTGAATCCTACCTTCCCTAAGTACTACATCTCAGTCCACATGATACTGTTTTTGGTTGAAATTCAAGAATTTCAGAACAAACTTTGCTGCTACATGTTTCATGCCCAAAATATCTGAAAAAACTGCTTAGTATGGAGACACAGGAATCACATCATCATCAGTAACCTCTCTGATGGTGATTCAGTGATTTTCCAGAAAAAAATAATTTTCTTACTTCTTCCAACTGTCATCAGTAACTGATTTGCTAAGACGTCCAAGGCAGTCACTGTCTTCAACGTCTTTTCAACTCTCTTTGAAACATTTATATGACTCAGACGAGATCTACTAAATCCAGTCAACAATTCAAATTCGGTGCTACACTTTATCCCATTTTTCAAGAGAAATTTAATGCATACTCTTTGATCCATCCAGCTTTGAAAGTAAAAATTTGCCGAGCACTTGAAAACACGTACAACCTATTCAACTGTCAACAATAAACTAAATATTCGAAACAGCTGAAAACGCAAACACACATCAGAAATGTGTGTACCAATAAGATAAAGAAACTGGAAAAACTGCAAGCTCTGAGAACATTGCTGCTGCCGTATCAAGTTTTAATGATGACCAGAATGAAATTTCCACTCTGCAATGGAGTGTGTGATGATATGAAACTTTATTGCAGATTACAACTTTGTGGTCTATCGCTCGAGCACTTGTCCACAAAAGACAAGTTCAGACATGTGCAACATCACTAGACATTTCTCACCCCATACAGTGTGTCATTTTTCTTCTCTCTTGCTCTGCACACTATACAGTTTCTGTAGGATGTTTTCTTGATGGCATTGGGGGGGGGGGGGGGGGGGGAAGGGGAATAAACCTAGCAAAATGTGCCCCATTTGCTGCTTGCACTTTTAATGGGTAATCCCATAATGAAGCCATCCATGTCTAGAATAGTCTGGTGGTAGAGAGACCATTTCTATTATATCCTCAGCCAGCTGACTTCTAACCTGATTAAAACAAGATTTTTCTCCTGTTACTTAGTTTAGTGTGACATATGAATTGAAAATCCCAATGTCCATCAAGTAAAAGAAAATTTTGTTCTATCCTTTGGCATATCTTCTCATGACAGAGAAAGATAACAACTGCTGGTCTTGTCTGTCAACTGCATTCATTGAATTACTTGTGTTGTGTTACTGCTTGGGACTTCTGGACTGGAGTTTTGATTTTCCTGCCAGTTTTTCCTGTTGCCGTCATACTGACATCTGTATGGATAGTTGATAGAATATTTACTTCTTTTATATATATCCACTTCAGAGCCATGAGCCATTATCAGAACTATCAGAAACATCACATTCAAGAAATATTACTTTCAAGAAACACTGCTGTAACTTTTATTCAAAAGATTTTTTATGTCCTTGTCCGAGAGAAACTTTTTGCAATACAGCATTGCTTGCTATTACACAGCTGCTGAAAAAGCCTGAAAATGATTGCTTATAACTCCCAAAATACCAAAAGAAATCAAATGTGGTATACATCACTAAATAGATCATTTTTTCAGCTTTCCAATGATATATAATGCACCACACACCATCTATTGACAGAAAATAAGAAACACTAAGAAGAAGCTATAGCTGACTGTACTACCAGCCAACAATGTAACAGCAGCTTGAAACCTGCAGCCAGCTGTATAAGCCAATGGGTTACTAAATGTCAATACAGTACTGAGTGAAATGCTTTTCCAAAGTCAGAACACAGTGTCCTGCTGACTGGATAGATCAGTGGCTTTCCAGTAGTTATGTAGGAAAAACACAAGGTAGGTTTTGCATCACAAGTATTTTTGTAATCCATGCTTGTCGGCACAAAAGAAAATCATTCTGTTTGTGATAACTCATTACATTTGAGTGCAAAATGTGTTCTAAAATTCTGCAATAGGTGGATGTCAGAGAGATCTGATGGCAGCTTCACAAATCACTTCTGCTACCGATCATATAGATGGTATGATCCATGCTTTCTTCTAACAAACAGGCAGTTTCTTGTTTGAGTGATCCACAGTAAATTACTCTAAAATAGGTGCTGGCCCATACATAATTTCTGTCTAGAACCCAAGGATTCCATGGAACTAGTTCACTCTAGCACTTTCAGCTGTTTCTCGAGGACAATTACAGTAACATTTATATCACTCTTCTTTTCAATGGTGTGAGAATTGAACTGGGGCAATCCTCCTGTTATTTCCTTTGTGAAAAACATTTTAAACTGCAATACAACATATCTGCCTTTGCTCTGCTGCACTCAGTATGAGTTCCCGTTTCACCAAAAGACTCTGGACATTAACTTCGGGGCCACTAATTGTCTTTTCAGTCAGCATGGATTTTGTTTGAGTTTGATAAGATTGTGCCACAGTTGTTGTTGAGCTGGAAGTGTAACTGAACCAAGTACAATAGTGAGAAAATTTTTGAGATTGTTTGTGTGTGCAAGCTATGTTGCAAAGAAACTTTTTTTCTGAGATTAAGAAGGAACAGAGGGATTTCTAGAGGGGGTGGGGGGTGGGGGCATTATCTGATATGATAAAGATTGATGATAATAATTTCTAGAAATACTGGTATAACAGTTTGTCTAGGATAGCAATGAATGATCCTTTAGAGTCAGTCATAAGAATAAATTAAAAAATAAAATAAAAAATAAGAATAAAATAAAAAATAAGAATAAAACAAAAAATAAGAACAAAACAAAAAAGAACAAAATAAAAAATAAAAAAAGAATAAAATAATAAATAAAATTTCCAATACTGTGTACGTTTTAAAACCAGTGGAAGTGGGATGAGATAGGGAGATAGGGCCGACATTTGCTCTTCCCTTTCCAAACTCATTTCTAAACACAATTGAGCACAGCAGCAGAGTTCGAGGAGGTGTGAGGCAACTGTGTTTGACCACTGTTACTCAGGAAAGCACAGAATGGCTGTGGGAGAAGCGAGGCCACTAGAAGTTGGAGAAAACTGTGTTTCTGGAGAGCAGTGAAAGAGGCACCCCGAATGTTCTGGAAGGTTGATATAGTAGCATCTAACATTAAATTAAAAGGAAGATACAGTTTTGAGAGGAGAGCTACTCCTTGGCAACAGTAGAATGGACTTGTCCCTGCACACTGAAGCGGATAGACATGAAATGGTCAATAAAAATATTTTACAATAAGAATTATGAATGTTATGCAAGGTGATGTATCTGACATCAGATGTTCGTTGAGGCTCAACATGATAGACATTGGCTGAGAGTAGACAGTGCCACTTGAGGCAGCACAAACTCACTGATGCTCTAAGCGGAATTGGTAGTTTATCTGATGTTGCAAACTAAAACCATGTACACCTATGACAGTCTACTGCACAATGTCTCTCAAATGCATTGGTACATGGGCTATGGACACTATCTTGCAGTGTATATTGTGGAAGATGATTGTGTTTCGCCTTATGGTCATAATTGAGTGGGGACAATCAACAATAGTGCTGGATCTTATTGTGAATGGTGCCGAGCAGTGTCTTAAATATCCTAGTGTTTCACAGATAAAGTCCCTTATGGCATCATATTTCATACAGCAACCTTTGCATGAGCAGGTGTAATGATGGCCGATTGGCTTATATTCCACTGGTGTTGCTAGTTCATAGAGAGCACAGTGGGTGACAGTTACACAGAATTATTGGTTCCATGAATGTTCCTCAAATTCTAACATGATATATAACATGATGCATATATATCTTTGAGTTGGAATATGATAAATATGTATACCAATAATGAAAACTCCTGGATGGAAAAATATGTAAGATATGTGAAAAGCAACCACTTACCTTGTAGTGTAATGTGTCACTTTGGTGAAGTGATGTGCCGCAAAAATGAATGATGATTGCCAGTGTAAAAAGTGACGTTTGGCTGTACGTTTTATTTATGCTCACGTATCACAAGACAGATCGACACAGCGTATATGCTAGTTGGGCCAATGACAGAAGACATCTTAAATCCATTCGTGGTGGAATGTAATGCACCTGCCATTGTTCAGGCATAGTACGTAGGTGGACTGTGTAAAGATTTTTGTGGTCACTATTAGTTATCTATATTACCAGGCTGGCCATGTCGTTACATCCGAAGACAGTAGACTCCTTTCTCCAAGATGCAAAGTCTGTGTCAGCTATAAGTCTAAAAGATCGATTATGAAAAATAAATTCATGTGCTGTATTTCACTGCCATTGTATACATTATGGTTTATACTAAATGTATCTAAAAACAAAGATGATGTGACTTACCAAACGAAAGTGCTGGCACGTCGATAGACACACAAACAAACATGAACATACACACAAAATACAAATTGGTTTATACTTTATCACAGTGTACAACTTGAACCAAATTCACAATAAAGACTGGTCTTTGTAATTTTCACTAGACAGATGGAATATCCCATCACTTTTCGAGAATGTAATAGATTACGCCTCAGTGGTAACTGCTAGTCGGATGGCTTATTCCGAGTAGTCAGGTCCAGCCTTAGAGATACAGTGTGAACCACGGAAGAAAAGTGGCTGTGACAATGCCTATGACATCGTGGGGAGAGGGGAAAACCTGTATCTGTATATCCAGTTGGAATCTGTTAACTAACACAGACCATTTGTGGATGTAGTCCATATCAAACTATTTGTAATGGTCCGCATAATTAACCAACTTCATTATGCACGGTCATTATAAATGAGAATATGAAATTTATCTAAAAACAAAGATGATGTGACTTACCAAACGAAAGCGCTGGCACGTCGATAGACACACAAACAAACGCAAACACACACACAAAATTCAAGCTTTTGCAACAAACGGTTGCCTCATCAGGAAAGAGGGAAGGAGAGGGAAAGACGAAAGGATGTGGGTTTTAAGGGAGAGGGTAAGGAGTCATTCCAATCCCGGGAGCGGAAAGACTTACCTTAGGGGGAAAAAAGGACGGGTATACACTCGCACACACACACATATCCATCCACACACATATACAGACACAAGCAGACATATTGCTCCCGGGAGTGGAATGACTCCTTACCCTCTCCCTTAAAACCCACATCCTTTCGTCTTTCCCTCTCCTTCCCTCTTTCCTGATGAGGCAACAGTTTGTTGCGAAAGCTTGAATTTTGTGCGTATGTTTGTGTTTGTTCGTGTGTCTATCGACATGCCAGCGCTTTCGTTTGGTAAATCACATCCTCTTTGTTTTTAGATATATTTTTCCCACGTGGAATGTTTCCCTCTATTAATTCAGAATATAAAATTTGATACACATGTTTAATCTACATTGCCACCCAATATCGCGATAAAGTAGAAGCAAAACATTGCAACCTATAGACGATTGATGTGTTGGCCACACAAACACATAATAGAAAATAGTTAAAATTAGCTTTTAAGCTCTCGATTATTTTGCAGTAAGAGTACACACATTCACACATGCAACCACACAGACACCAAAGTGTACACACTCAACGCAGCAGAATGAATACCAATTTAGTTTAGAGCACAGGGCCACAACAATATAGTCTGCTCTTTCTGGGCATGTTGAGTACTTACTTTCTGGTCAGCTGTCCACTTCCCCATCCTGTAGTTTCATTCAAAGTGTACGCATGTGCCACCACAATCTGAGAACTTTTGCAGTGAATGAAAGGCAGGTGAGTATTGCAGGTTGCAGTGTAGCTAACGTGCACCGACTTTTAGGAGCAAACAATGCTTTAGGGCACGAATGCGGGTGCCTGTACCTCAAACTGCCACCAATGTGTGTAAGTTCCTTCTCTAGAGATTTTGTGCGAGTTCTGCTTTTCACCTATCTTGTATAAATAAAACTCCATGCCATATTACGAAATTGGACATGGAGTTACAAGCATTTAATGCAAAACAAACACACTGTCGTGTTGCTCACACTTACGTTTCCAGCTTTTTAAGTCGGTGGAGTGGCTCGAAAAGAGCATCTGTGTGTCCCGCACAGCTGAGCAGTTCAAGTTCTCGTAGGTCCGGGCAGTGCTGCGCCACGGCACGCACCGTCTCATCCTGCACCATGCAACTCAGCTGAAGGTGCTGTAGTTTCTGCAGTCGTCCGTTCCTAAAGGGGCAGTAAACAGGTGTGTACTAGACTTATAACAAAACATACAATATACAAAAACAATCTAATGCAAAATGTCGAAAACTCTGTGAGGCTTTTCTCAGACAATACTCTCGTCTGCAGGGAGGTCACAAGCCCAGAGTATAGTAGCACAAAGCAGGAAGATTTCAGAGGATCTGTGATGTGTGCAGTGACTGGAAGATAATACTAATGTACATAAATGTAACGTACTACACATAAATAAGCAGAGACACTGATTAATGTCCGGTAATGCTGTTGGTGATAAATCAGTGAAAATGTTAACAACAATAAAATATTTAAGTGTATACATCTGGAACAATAAAACATTAATGACTATAAAAAGTTAGTTCTGTTGTAAGCAGATGCCAGGTTATGACTCCTAGAAAGGAGGGGGGCGGGGGGGGGGGGGGGGGGGGCGAAAAAAAAAAGAGAGAGAGAGAGAAATGAATCGACTGAACCTTACATATTCCTTCACTGGGTATCATTAAGTGAGGACGTAATATGAAAGTGACCAAAACAGTGAGAATTTTTTTTATTGGCTCTTCATTTACTACATGGAACTGAAATTTCAGTTCCTCAATATTATCTTCCATTTCCACTTCTAAGTGTGATAAAAATAATAATTAACAAAAGCTTGCATGAGCCACACCCCTTTGTTGTCCTGTATTTCCACATATTATTTATTCCAGCAGTGTTTTCTTCCAGTTTTATGGAGCCACAATGTGGGGAATATTTTGGTGTTTAGCGGATTCAGTATGCGCATGGAAAACTCAAAATCCTAATGAAATTTCCAACTCCCTCGTAGGGTAACCGTGCCCCAAGACAACATTTGTTTCCACAACTGCTGATGAATTTGCACCATATGATGCTTGTTTAGTTTTTAACTGTACTAATCTTGCAGACTACAGACTCTAGAGAGGCTAGTATTTGATCCAAGAGCTTTCACACTGGCGACATTGAAGAAATCACAAGCAGGAGAATTGATGCTGCTGACATTACTGTTACTCAGTTTGAAAATCAGATTAACCTAAGAGGACAAGCAAAGTAAAGACTACTTGAGGATGAAAAGGAGAAAGCATATGTTTTGCACTAGTTTGCACTGATAAGGTAAGGCATAACATAAACACTGTCAAATCTTTAACTCAGGCTTCCCATAATCTACATTTTGCCAATTTTATGTAATTAAATTTGGCGTAAATCAGTCACTACTATAGTGAAACATTCTGTGGAAGGAATTTTCATTTACTACTATAGTAAGGCAAACCTCTAAGATTTTTTTTCATAGGAATTTGAATAGCTGTAAAAATCTAGCAAAAGAAGGTATCAATATTCTGTTCCACAGATATTTGTAATAATGATATATCAAACTTTGTACACAAGAATATTAATTCCAGTCCGACAGAATTTCATAGAAGGGACATTTGTACTCATCTTGTTGAAAAAATTTCAATTATTTATAATTAAAACATATAACTTCAATAAGCATGAAAACATATGTGTGTATCCATATGACATTCTTTAACAACTGTGCCAAATTTAGTTACATTGCCTTGAGAACTTCAGATTTTTTTCAAAGTACTGCAACTTCGCATATGTTGTTGTTGTGGTCTTCAGTCCTGAGACTGGTTTGAGGCAGCTCTCCATGCTGCTCTGTCCTGTGCAAGCTTCTCCATCTCCCAGTACCTACTGCAACCTACATCCTTCTGAATCTGCTTAGTGTATTCATCTCTTGGTCTCCCTCTACGATTTTTACCCTGCACGCTGCCCTCCAATGCTAAATTTGTGATCCCTTGATGCCTCAAAACATGTCCTACCAACCGATCCCATCTTCTAGTCAAGTTGTGCCACAAACTTCTCTTCTCCCCAATCCTATTCAATACCTCCTCATTAGTTACGTGATATACCCACTTTATCTTCAGCATTCTTCTGTAGCACCACATTTCGAAAGCTTCTATTCTCTTCTTGTCCAAACTGGTTATCGTCCATGTTTCACTTCCATACATGGCTACACTCAATACAAATACTTTCAGAAACGACTTCCTGACACTGAAATCTATACTCGATGTTAACAAATTTCTCTTCTTCAGAAACGATTTCCTTGCCACTCCCAGTCTACATTTTATATCCTCTCTACTTCGACCATCATCAGTTATTTTACTCCCTAAATAGCAAAACTCCTTTACTACTTTAAGTGTCTCATTTCCTAATCTAATCCCCTCAGCATCACCCGATTTAATTTGACTACATTCCATTATCCTCGTTTTGCTTTTGTTGATGTTCATCTTGTATCCTCCTTTCAAGACACTGTCCATTCCGTTCAACTGCTCTTTCAAGTCCTTTGATGTCTCTGACAGAATTACAATGTCATCGGCGAACCTCAAAGTTTTTACTTCTTCTCCATGAATTTTAATACCTACTCCGAATTTTTATTTTGTTTCCTTTACTGCTTGCTCAATATACAGATTGAATAACATCGGGGAGAGGCTACAACCCTGTCTCACTCCTTTCCCAACCACTGCTTCCCTTTCATGCCCCTCGACTCTTATAACTGCCATCTGGTTTCTGTACAAATTGTAAATAGCCTTTCGCTCCTTGTATTTTACCCCTGCCCCCTTCAGAATTTGAAAGAGGGTATTCCAATTAATGTTGTCAAAAGCTTTCTCTAAGTCTAAAAATGCTAGAAGCGTAGATTTGCCTTTTCTTAATCTTTCTTCTAAGATAAGTCGTAAGGTTAGTATTGCCTCACGTGTTCCAACATTTCTACAGAATCCAAACTGATCTTCCCCGAGGTCCGCTTCTACAGTTTTTCCATTCGTCTGTAAAGAATTCGCGTTAGTATTTTGTAGCTGTGACTTATTAAACTGATAGTTCTGTAATTTTCACTTCTGTCAACACCTGCTTTCTTTGGGATTGGAATTATTATATTCTTCTTGAAGTCTGTGGGTATTTCGCCTGTCTCATACATCTTGCTCACCAGATGGTAGAGTTTTGTCATTACTGGCTCTCCCAAGGCCATCAGTAGTTCTAATGGAATGTTGTCTACTCCCGGGGGCTTGTTTCGACTCAGGTCTTTCAGTGCTCTGTCAAACTCTTCACGCAGTATCTTATCTCCCATTTCATCTTCATCTACATCCTCTTCCATTTCCATAATATTGTCCTCAAGTACATCACCCTTGTATAAACCCTCTATATACTCGTTCCACCTTCCTGCCTTCCCTTCTTTGCTTAGAACTGGGTTGCCATCTGAGCTCTTGATATTCATACAAGTGGTTCTCTTTCCTCCGAAGGTCTCTTTAATTTTCCTGTAGGCAGTATCTATCTTACCCCTAGTGAGATAAGCCTCTACATCCTTACATTTGTCCTCTTAGCCATCCCTGGTTAGCCATTTTGCACTTCCTGTCGATCTCATTTTTGAGACGTTTGTATTCCTTTTTGCCTGCTTCATTTACTGCATTTTTATATTTTCTCCTTTCATCAATTAAATTCAATATTTCTTCTGTTACCCAAGGATTTCTATTAGCCCTCGTCTTTTTACCTACTTGATCCTCTGCTGCCTTCACTACTTCATCCCTCAGAGCTACCCATTCTTCTTCTACTGTATTTCTTTCCCCCATTCCTGTCAATTGTTCCCTTATGCTTTCCCTGAAACTCTCTACAACCTCTGGTTCTTTCAGTTTATCCAGGTCCCATCTCCTTAAATTCCCACCTTTTTGCAGTTTCTTCAGTTTCAATCTGCAGTTCATAACCAATAGATTCTGGTCAGAATCCACATCTGCCCCTGGAAATGTCTTACAATTTAAAACCTGGTTCCTAAATCTCTGTCTTACCATTATATAATCTATCTGATACCTTCTAGTATCTCCAGGATTCTTCCAGGTATACAACCTTCTTTTATGATTCTTGAACCAAGTGTTAGCTATGATTAAGTTATGCTCTGTGCAAAATTCTACAAGGCGGCTTCCTCTTTCATTTCTTCGCATATATCCCCCCCTTAAAAGATCAAATAGAGAAAATCCAGCAAAGACCAGCCAGTTTTCTCTCTTCATTATATAGTATGTGCAACACTGTAACAGAAATCCTATGAATTCCAGTGGCAGATGTCACAGGAGCCATTCTGCTCTGTGCAGAAGCTTACTGTTAATATTTTGAGAAAATTTGTTCCATGAAGTGAAAAGCTAGATACTGCTTCCTCCTCACATGCAGCTTGTAAAATAATTGTGACTGGAAAATAAAGAGAATTTAGACCTCGCATGAGGTATTATATTACATGCCCTGTGCACCGTTTGCAAGCAGAACAGGTATGAGGTGAAATGACAGTTCCCTCCACCACACACTGTAATGTGCCTCATGGGGAATACTTGGAGGTGTACAACTACATCATAAGTTTATGTATGTTGATAGGCCTGTGCCTCCTGGTACGTAACATGGTAAAACATTCTTTTTTTGTGCTGGTAAGCAATTCCTACACTGATACAAGGAATTCCTACCTCGATACACTGTTGTTTATTGCCAGTATACCTTGTTAGACACTAATTAAAATTTTACGACATGAAACGACTTCTTTTCCAGTATATATGAAACACTCATACTCAGTCATATGAAACTCATTTATTCATTTGTTGTGTTCTGCAGTCCTCAATAAGGAGCGGAGCTTCCTGGAACAGGAGGGTCAGAAAACAAAGAAATTAAGATTTAACTAATTCAAATTTTACAAGCAGTAGGTGTATTTTCTATGGAAAGGATGAGAATCCAGCTGAGCTGTGACGCTATAGGAAGTGTTGAAAATCGAGTTAGTTAGTTTCATGTTCCATAATTCAACTGCACCATAAACTGTAAAGTGGAATGAGTCATTTTTCGTTCACGTTGCAAGATAGCTTGTAAATATGGCTCATCCTGAACATTTATAACTGTACTTACAATCACTTTTAAATATACATCTGTGAGTTAGTAATTCCTGCCCACCACCTTTTACACATCACAATAACAGAATATTTTTTTTTATGAGACAGAAGGAGTTGTCGATGAGAAAATTTATTTTGTTTTCAAATTTTTCTTTTTGTCAGTCAGACATTTTATAACACAGGGTAAGTTATCAAAAATTTTTGTTGTAGCATTGGGCATTTCTTTTTGTGCTAAAGGCAACCTTAATGTGGAGTAATGAATTTCATTTTTCCTTCTGTCGTTTTGAGTAGTGCTGGATTTTTCAAAACAAACTGCGTGAGGGAATAAATATACTGTGAAGCACTAGTCAGAATGCCCAACTCCTTAAACAGATGTCTACAAGACGATCATGAGTGAGCACCACGTATTATTGTTATAGTATGTTTTTCAGTAATGAAGACTTCCTTTTCTTATAGATGAATTACCCCACAACATTATTCCATATTAAATTGTTGAATGAAAATACGCAAAATATATCCACTTACAGATCTGTCTCTCCCCAAGATTTGTGATGATTCTAAGTGCAAATGTGGCTGATTTAAGTTGTTTCAGGAGTTCCAAACTGTGCTTTTACCAATTTAAATTTTTATCAACATGGATACCTACAAATTTTGAACCGTCCAATCTATTTATTATTCCCTAATTATGTTACACTTACCATTGGTGTAGCAACCCCAAGATGTGCAAAACTGAATAAATTTTTTTTAATTCAAGGTGATACCATCACAGAAAACCACTCAGTGATACTTTTAAGAACCTTGTTTACCATTCTTCTGGTGCTATATGTATGCTTGGAGTGATTACAACACTAGAGTCATTAGCAGAAATAACTATTTCTGTTTGATGTACATTGGACAGAAGATCACTTACACATATGAGGAATAACAGCAGACCTAATATTGAGCCTCGAGGACACCCATATGCGATTCTCTCCAATCAGAACAATGTCCCCAGACTAAAATGGTTGATTCTTTTGGTTAGATCTGACATTATCCATTGCTTGGCTATACCATCAATTAAATAAAAGTTCTGTTTATCTAAGATAGTACTGTAATTCACAAACTCGAATGCCTTATTTTGGTTGTACTAAATACCAACTGGCACTGTTCTCTTATTTAACGTTTGTAAATTTTGCTGAGTGAACATGTAAATGGCATTCTCAGTAGAGTAACTCTTTTGAAATCCAAACTGTGATTTACTGAAGATATTATTGGTGCTTACATGAGAGATTATTCTATAATAAATCAACTTGTCAAAAAGTTTAGAAAATGTCAGTACTGAAACTGCTCATTTGTTACTGATGTTATCTCTTATCGTCTTTGAAATATGCCATTGTTAAACCCCTCTTTAAGACTCTCTCTGGAAATTCTTGAGCTAGTGATGGATAACATATTTCAGAGAAGGCAGAGCTTATTGTACGTGATTAAATCATTAGTACGCTACTGGAAACACCATCAAAACCAGACGAGCTTTTATTTTCGAGGGAATACACAATTTTCTTAATTTCAGAAGTTGGTGATACATTTATATGATTTTTCCCTTTAATTGTTTGTCGTACACTCAACATTTAAGTAAACTGATATGACAAGACATTAGGAAGTTCTTCACAGAATTGGTGGCGGATGGAATGTGCCAAAGCCACGGAAAGAAGAAGGAATAAAATGACAGTACGTGTGTCGATACATCAGGGAACATACCCACATATTATAAACTCGTGCCACTGAACACAGTTCATTTTTCTTGCAGGGTCCAATTATACTCCTCAAGCCACTTCACATTGTATGGCAGAGGTATCTCTGCCACCAATCTCTCTTCCCCTCTTCCTGTTCCACGCACAAACTGCAAAAAATGAATTTCTCCTTGTGTGCATTTCACAAGACATTGGTATGTTTTTAATTTTCTTTCCAATTGGTAGGAATTCCCAATTTATTGCTTTACTTTAGATAGAAACTTCTCAAATATCTTGACACAACAACTGAAAGCGTACAGGAGTAAATGTATTGAGAACTGAATGTAAGAATTTCCAGATCCTTAGAAACTCTTCTACAAGTTGCTCAATTATCTACTTTACACAATATCCATATTGATTACTTCTGTTGAACAAACAATTACTTCACTTTATGTGAACTGCTATAGAAGACAGGGAGTGAAACCATGCAAAACAAACCAACACTCTTGTCTTTAGGTCAACATACAGAAGTGACTTCTAAGGGCAAAACACACTGAACTGAGTTTCTTGCTTATTTTATCTGTGTGTCGACTCCATCCTGACTTGTTAAGCAGCTCCACACAAAGGAATTTCCACAGTGTGTTTCATTTAGAGTACAGTCATTAATGATTTCTCACAGTTCAAACATACCTTGTCTGAATACTTGTCTGAAACTGAATAATATTAGTATTTCTGAGATAAAGAAGGGAAGAATGAAGACTAGGGTTTAAATGAAATGACACTATTTCCGAGTCCTTACTGGCCTCAGAAAAATATGATTTTATGTATGTAGACTGCAGCAGCAAGTGACAATTTGTACTGAGGCTGGGAGTCAAACCCAGGTCTTCTTACTATACAGGTGCATTGGCCACTAAACCCTCCTGGCGCAGTGGTTCACACAACTGCACAGATTAGCCCGGCATGCCTCCCCCCCCTCAATCTAACTGCTCATTGCTGCCCCAGTCTGACACAACTGCTTAGTAAGCAGGTTCGATTCCCAGCCTTGATACAAATTTTCACTTGCTGCTTCAGTATATATACACAAAAAAATCGTATCTGTACGAGACTAGCGAAGTCTCTGAAACTGTGCCATGTCATTTGCATTAGTACTTGCACTTGCATTTCAGGCTGGATCCTCCATTTACATTTGATGCTGAGGTGGTATTCCAAAACACGGAGCCTCAGTAATTCTGTAGTTCTGTTCACTTTTAAGGGGGGAATTAAAACTAGTATGGAGCAGCAATGATAATTTGGATCGAGGAGAGGCGAGCCAGGGTAATCCGTGCAGTTGTGTGAACTGCTGTGCCAAGATGGCTTAGTGGCTAACGCATCTGCCTAGTAAGCAGGAGACTCGAGTTCAATTCCCACCCTTGGTACAAATTTTCACTTGACGCTTCAGTTTGTATACATAAAACCAGGGTTTAATGTCCTGTTGACATTGATGTTATTAAAAACAGAACACAAGCTCAGATTGCTTCAAGGATGGGAAAAGAAGTAGACCGTGCCCATTCAAAGGAACCCTCTCAGGATTTGCCTGGAGCGACTTAAGAAAATTGCGGAAAACCTAAATCTGGATAGCCAGACACAGATTTGAACTACAGTCCTCCTGTATGTGAGCCCAGTGTGCTGACTAACCCTGTTGTGAGAGGTAAGGATTTAAACTGTTAGGTGCAAAGCACTCACAGGCTCATACTGCTATCTTCTGAGCTAGTCTGGTACCAGTTTGATTAGATTAGCTCAGTTGTGCCACTGGCAAACATTAAAGCTTTGGAACATACCAACAGACCTTGTTAGGAAACAAAAATTGAAATTCATATGGAAAAATGCAGCCATATTTGGATCCTGTAGGATAAGCTACATTATCTACTTTGGCTAGGGCTATTTCTAATCACAGATTATAGGAAACTTTTTGTTTAGATTAACTTCCCACCAGGTCCTAACCCAATCTGTACGGTGGGTCCAATATTGCCACTACATGAGACACAGTCCAGCCATGGCGAGTGAACAGTCGACAGCTGATACTCTTGACTTCGCCGTAGCGCCATAAGCTCCACTGGTAACTTTTCACGAAACATCCCTACGATTCACACTATCCTTGTTAGCCACACCTCAACTGTGAGAAAACAAACTCCTTTTACCAGGAAAGTGTCTCTCCTGTACACCAAGCTTGAACATCGTGCTTCGAAGGGCTCTAGGGAACAGCTGAACAATGGGAAGAGAAAATTTTTTGTTGTGGACTGAAACAGGCAGGTTTGAAAAAGCATTAAAATGTTTATTACATCACAACACATTACTGTACAGTAGTTATATTTTATGGATCTTGTACAGAGGCAGCTCTGGGGTGTGAAAAGTACTCAAACATGTACATTTTACTTACGTGTGTTATAATCACTTAAGTCGTTACCACAAAACATTATTGTATTACAGTGCTAATTTTGATTATAAAGTAACCTAACCCTCAATTTTAAGTGTTTCTGTGAAGATATTTGCAATGCAGTAGGAGGGGTTACCCAACAGAATGTTCTTTACTTCAGTCTGAAAATCCAGCAAGTTGTTGAATAAATGTGCTGCCACCAACCTGACTACGTCCTGCACTAATCTAAATCTAGAGATCATTTATAGTCCTGATGGCAAATTCTTATTTTCCCCCTCTTTTTGTGAGAAAAGACAGGTATTAGTAATGACTAAGGACATTAAAAATGTATCTATTCAATTCTGTTTTCTGGAACCACTATCCCCTTAAGTTGAACCTAGCCCCTCTGCCCAAAAGAAAGGTTCCAGAACTCACTGGTGAACATAACTACATAAATACATTTCTTTATTTTTAAATTATCTATAGCAGTTATCACACATATGCTAACATATGCTGAACAAAAGGTGCTTCAGTAATTCCACACAGTGGGTTTTCCAACTCGGACTTTGATCTGTCTGTAGTGCCAAAACTTTAACATTTTTGCTCCTTGCACGTATTTGTTTGAAAGGACTATTATGCGGTGTCCAAAATTAAAGCAAAAAACCCCTGTTTCTCTATTCTGTGTCTAATTCATGATGTAATCGTACAAACTGTCAAGAGACATCTGTACGATTGTGTTGTGTACAGAATATGGCATTCCACCAACAATGAGGCAAGGGCACTTATCGAGCAGGATAGTATTCTCCAGGTAGTCCCTCATCCACATATGCTGTGTGCACAGTCAAAGACAGTGGGTGCACTGCGGCACAGAGAAGACACCTACCTGACACTCTGCGGTGGAGAGCCGTAGGAAGAATGGAAGCAGGACAGTGGAAAAGGCTTAATGTGAATTGTTCCGTTATTTCTCAGGTGTGGAAACAGTTTAGAGAGACCGAAACCGTATCCCGAACACCAGGTCAGGGGCTACCATTTGTGACATCAGAAAGAGAGGATTGTTATTTGGCTTAGTACTGCACAGCAACTGACATCTGACCCCACAGCATCCACTGGATGTGTCGTATCGAGGCCGACGGTGCACAGAAGGCTTCAGCAGAGTGGCCTCTACTGCCAGAGACCAATCGTACGTGTACCTCACAGATGGGAACGTATAGAGTGCAATTGTCAGCATGCCGCCTGAACAGTCGAACAGTGGGCCGATGTTTTTTCCACAGACAAGTCTCGATTTGGTCTGGAGAGTGAGTCTCAATGGATTCGCATCTGGAGGGAATGTGGAACTCAATTTCGGGTCCGAAACACTGTGAAAAGAGACTGATATCGCGGAGGATCCCTAATGGTGTGGGCAGGGATTATGTTAGCCACACTAACTCCTCTTCATGAAATTATACGGGTGAATTGGCAAGATTTAAGTGCCGTCAGGTATTGTCACGAGATCTCAGGACCTCATGTGCGGTTGCTGTGAGGTGCTGTGGGCCTGGACTTCACACTGACAGATGATAACGCTCAACGTCATAGATTGTGGGTGGTTGTTCTCTTGGAAAAAGAAGATATTGCACCCATGGCGTGACCTGCTTGCTCTCCCGATTTGAATCTCACAGAGCATGTCTGGGATGCATGATGAGAGGGGTTGCATCACGTAAACTTTCGCTGACCACTCTCCGATACTTGCATGCATTACTCCTTCGACACGAGATCGATGACATCATTTGCAGCTTGGCCAATTGTCATCATGCCTGTATTGGTGCCAGTGGCAGTCACACGCCGTACTGAGCACATTAATCAGTTGTCAGAATGTGTATGCAGATCCGTTAAGTTGGAAAAAGTGAATAACATTTTTATCTATTCTTATCTGTGTTGCAGTTGTTTACATTCTGTATTTTTTACCTTGTGTCTACTTTACCATAACATGTTTATACTGTTTTGTGGCAAAATAAATGCAGCATTGCAAAATTTCCATCTGTTGCTTTAATTTTGGACACCAGCGTGTTATAGTTTGCGGAGTATCACTGTACTGTATTGAAGTTTGACATGACTTTTTAGGGTGGCACCTCCCACTCCCAAGCTTCTATGAAGATGAAAGGTGTCTGTGACATTTAGCAGTGGGTGTTGGGATATTACACTATGGGATATACAGATATGTGCAGATAGGAGAAAATCCAGGTGAACACATTCCTCAGGCTATGTATGTGCTGCTCATGGTGAGTAACATTGCTGCAGAGTAGGTTGGTGGTCTGAACACTGGGGGCAAACAGAGAGTAAATGTTCAATCCCATGATTGCCCACAGCAAGCAGATGTGGCAATGAGCCATCATCTTTGTCCTTGATGCCCCCCCCCCCCCCCTCGTGGCCACAGTGCAGGATGTGCAGGCTGTTCTGCTGGAAGGACGTCCAAATCACTGCCCGCGGCACTGTGTCTTCTGTTGTCAACAAGAGGCAGTCTGTGGCACAGAAGAAAATAACTACAGACAGGGTCTGAGGCTCGAGCCAGAGGCCACCCTGTCACCCACCCTCTGTGGATATGTTGCCTCACCTGGCAGAGAATGAGATCTGAGCTGACTGCATGAGCTCATAATAGGGAACCCGTCTATGGTCTGCTGAGCTTCTTTGTTAAGGTAAAAGTGGAGGATTTCTTCCCAGTCAAAGCTGGGGTCAGGTCTCATTGGGAAACATGAGAGTCCATCTGGGTTGGACTGCTGCACCATCAGGCAAAACAGAATCTCACACTGGTAACAGCTGAGGAACTGGCCTGCTGTTGAAACCTGTGTGCCATCTTGACTGGCAGATGCACCGTGCAGCTAAAGAGAGAGACTAAGGACGTGTGATCCGTGACCAGGTGAAACTTCACACCATGTAGAAATACATGAATCATTCTGATTGAGTAAATAATGGCAAGTGCTTCCTGTTCAATCTGAGAAGTGTCTGAGACAAGTAGTATTGGCTGATAGGAATTGTTGGGATTCCAAAGGACCAGTGTAGCCCACTAGCCTTACCGAGATGCATCTGTAGCCACAACAAACTGTCAGCCCAGCAAATGTGGCCAAGCACAAGTCCAAATGATGACTGTCTTTCAAACTGTTGAGTGCTTGTTCACATGCTGGCATCCAAAGAATCAATGTGCCATTTTTGGACAACTGCTTTAAAGGATATGCCATAATAGCTGCCTGTGTGATGAATTTGTGGTAATAAGCAACATTGCGTAAAATTGCGTGTAGCTCCTCGATATAAGCAGGTCGAGGGAGGGCCTTTATAACCTCGACGTGACTGTCAGTTGGACCTCCCGAAAGCAAACGATGCATTATAGGTATTCAATAGATCGCTGAAAGAAATGTGATTTATTCAGTTTGCACTCGAGACCCACATCACACCATGTCTGAAACAGAAGCCAAAGGTTCCGTAAGTGTTCTTTGGTGATGGGACTCATGACTACAATTTCAGCTAGACAGTCCATACAAAAAGAGACCTGTTCTGTGAGTTGGTCCAAATAAAGTTGAAAAAAAGGCCATAGCACTCAAGATCCCAAAAATAATCTGCTGTACTTGTAGAGACAAAAGGGCCTGTTGACTCCAAGCAACTGCAGGAACTCCTCACTTAGTGGTAGTTGGAAATATGCCTCTGACACATCAAATATGGAAAAATACTGTCCCCCACCAGTTTTTCAATGAGTTCTTATGGACACAGGACGAGGTACGTGTTGACCATAAAGTGTGCATTAATTGTCCTTTCGAAACTGCTGCAAAGACACAGCTTGCCAATAGTCCCCCCCCCCCCCCCCCCCCCCCCCAAATACTCCGCAAGCCACCTGACAGTGTGTGGCTGAGGTTTCTCAATAACCACTAACAGACTAACAGCGTAGCACACTGGCTAGACAATACAGATTCAATTACATCCAAAGCAGTGAACCTGTCGAGTTCCTCCTTTACTTGGTCACAAAGCACATGTGGCATTGGCCTGGCTCTGAAGAACTGAGGTTGTACTTTGGGGTTAAGAGTAATGTTTGTCCTTGCCTTTCCCAGGTGGAAATGTGTCTGAAAATTGCTTGCATAGTTCACCCACTTCTTGAGAGGGCACCAGGTCAGAAACTAAGTTAACCAAATCTATGACCATAAACCCAAACTCCAGAAGAGCAGCCGAGTCAAAAAGATTTGCAGTAAAACCACTGTCCAATGTAAGGAAAGTGAATGAGAGGACCAGGGCCTTGTATGCCGCCTCTGCTATCGACTGTACGAGAATAGAGATTTGTTGCCTGCTATAACTGACATGAAGAGGTAGGAGAAAATGGTGGGGAGCCGAGGGGCAGATACGCGTTAGATTTTGTAAGTGATGCTGCAGTGCCTGTGTCACTTGCAACCGTATGGCTGTCTCATTAATATACACACACTGATCAATAGTTTGTTAGAAGCAGTTGCCAGATTGTCACTTGAAGGGCAGACGGTGTTAGTAGACTGAGAGGTCAAAGATGGAGCCTGAGCCACAATGCGTCCTTTCTTCCCACAGTAGTAGCTAGAAGACCACTGCTGAGGACAAAACAAGTGTGGCAGGAAGGCAAAGTCTTGTGGGAACTAGTGCACTGCAGATGTGACTGTGTGGAGCACAGCAGCCACACACAGCACACCACTGTGATGTCAGTTTCCGAAGTTGAACTGGAACTGAGAGCCTACCGCCATCTAATTTGACAGAAGCCATCTCCGTCCAGGAATCCAACTGACAGCCCAATGCACAAGAACAATTTTGCAAAGGAGAGGGCCTTAAAACCACAATGCCTGTTGACAGCTTAAAAAAACACTTTATACTTTTTTTGGCATCCGTATGATACGATTTTATGTTCCAGCATAATGTGGGGTAAGTAAGTCTTGCTGTGTAATCATAAAACTGACGTCCCTTGCCATAAGAAATTAACCACTGAAAATAGATGAAATGGGTCTAAAAGCCAGGTTACAAGAAGAAATATAATCTCATTCAAATCCTATGATGAATTCGTCACTGCACAGACCATATTCAGCCCTATTCTCCAGTTGCGCCTAACTGGGAGCTCTTGTTCTTGCCAAGGGTGACAGCTGACGGTGCTCGGAATGTTATGGATATCACTTTCCCAGGTACCAAGCGCCATCCCAAGCTGAGAGGATGGATATGGATGCCGGGGGATTTGCAGCATCTCAGTCACACCTTCAAGGGGAGAGGACTGCGGTAACACTAAGTCAACTCTCATAATGTACCTCAGTGACTGCTACTGTCACTATTCAACTCACCTGCTCCAGTGCTCAGCAGCACGATCAAACATTGGACGCATAGGGGACAGTACGTGCAGCCGATAGATGGTGCCACCTTGAGACGCTTATGAGCAATGAGCAATCAATCCCATATAATCCCAGAACGGAGTGCACACAACTTCATTCTGTTATCTTGTATGCTCATGTTAACTTGACTCGAAGTCTTGGGGCCCTTTGCATCATATCAGATTTGTCATGGCATTACACTTGGACTGTGAATGGAACTTCTAAACTTGTTTCTCATTAAAGTGATTTACACTTTAGGCATGTACTTACTTGGGTGTGTAGTTGCTATAGACATGGGCACTGTCATGCTGAGAAAACCAGTCACTTGCTGACAAACATCAGACCTTTCTACTGCACACTTTTGTCTTCTCCTAATGTCTAAACAGGAAACTTTATTATGGTCTGTTGTTGATGTTGTGGTCTTCAGTCTTGAGACTGGTTTGATGCAGCTCTCCATGCTACTCTATCCTGTGCAAGCTTCTTCATCTCCCAGTACCTGCTGCAACCTACATCCTTCTGAATCTGCTTAGTGTATTCATCTCTTGGTCTCCCTCTACGATTTTTACCCTCCACACTGCCCTCCAATGCTAAATTTGTGATCCCTTGATGCCTCAAAACATGTCCTACCAACCGATCCCTTCTTCTAGTCAAGTTGTGCCACAAACTTCTCTTCTCCCCAATCCTATTCAATACCTCCTCATGGTCTGACCTGATGGAATAAACTCTGATTTCACTATCCTCCTCACACAAAAACAAACCACCACTACCTCAATGTGTGACTTCACTTCACATGTCCACTTGGGGAGGCAGCACTGACATCTTCCATCTGTTTATTGTAATTTAGGTTGCATGTCATTACCCTAGTACTGAGAAACACTAATAATAACTATTTTAGAAAAAAAAT
This sequence comes from Schistocerca serialis cubense, assembly GCF_023864345.2. Lineage (NCBI taxonomy): Eukaryota > Metazoa > Arthropoda > Insecta > Orthoptera > Acrididae > Schistocerca > Schistocerca serialis. The sequence continues at coordinate 89,030,221 of NC_064647.1, read as the reverse complement.
CTGTGACAGTCTGGTGACATTCTGTTGAAACATAGCACGCTTCCAGTCGACACTCATTTTGCTAGACTGTACAATGTAGAAACTGCCAGATGTCTGGAATGAGGTGTGCCATCAATCAACATTTCACAAAATTAGAAATGAGCAAAGCATTGGTACGTTCAAGTTTTCCACACAGCATCAACTCTGCAAACTTTTACAACTCCATGAGAGCTTTAGAAGCATTTTTTCCAGAGCGGGAAGCAAAATTTCACAGCTGGTGCTTTTCACTTGTACTCATCTTTCCACTGTAAGAAATGAGAGAATGAACCAAATGCAGCAAAAAAACTCACTACAGGCAGAGAAAAAGTTGCAGACCATTCATATCTCTCTCTCTCTCTCTCTCTCTCTCTCTCTCTCTCTCTCTCTCTCTCTCTCTCTCTCTCTCTCTGTGTGTGTGTGTGTGTGTGTGTGTGTGTGTGTGTGTGTGTGTGTGTGTGTGTGTGTGTGTGTGCGCGCGCACACGCGCAGAGGTGGGGGGGGGGGGGGGGGGGGGGGAGAGGGGGGATGGAGGAGGGAGCAGGGAGCAGGGAGCGAACTGCATGCTGCAGATGCTCCACACAGTGCAGCATTGAACTTTTGGGTAGTCCCATGCACAGCCATTCGAACAGCCCCTACACACTAATACAATAAGAAGCAAATTTTATAACTATACTAGTCACTCCAACGATGACAGGCTTTTTAGAGAAAAAAGAGCCTTCACAGGTGCGGACGACTATGGCAACGTGCCGAAGATCCAATTACTGATGTACCCTAGTACAGAGTACAAGTTGTTGTGAGTCGCACATAACTTTAGTCCCACCACTTGTCCTGCTCTCTGTCTTGTCTCTCACAGAGGTATTTTCACCAAAGCGAATGCTGCAGCTCTTTCTTTCCCTTGGCCTCAATCTCTGAGTCCACAATCTCCTAGATGGGACCACATTAATGGATAGTCAATTCTAGACATGCAGATAATTTGACCAACTGTATGATATGGCCCTATAGTGGTATACTAGCACTGTGCATGGCAGAACTAACAGATCTTTTAGTAATGGTCACTGTGTAATTGTGGGCATGGACGAGCTCCACTTTAAAAGAAAAGTATGATATTTAATCTGGTGTAACTCACTCAAACACAGCAGGAACCAAGTGTCGGACTTCCCGATTAGTGACACCGAAGTGGAGACGCCGCAAGTTGTGGAGTTTCCCCAGGGCGGTGAGAGTTTTTGTGGCCTCCTCGACGCTGACCTCATGGTGGTTTATCAGCTCGAGGTGCTCCAGCATGTCGGCACACACAAGTAGCAGCGGAACTATACTCCTGCGGAGAAGAGCACAATATGGCTTTATGTGCTGATGAGGTGTACAGGTAAGTCCTTCTACACAACTCAGTCAAATTCACAACTCTGTAACAGTCAAACGTGGGGAGTCAGCACACAATCGACATCTGAAAATTCCACAGAAATGTAGGAAGAGCTGAAGCAATGACTCAACTATTGGAGAAAAGCAAATATACATTATAGTGTTTACAGATTTCAAGTAATTTTAAAACAATTCCATTTGGAATAGACAGTCTGACATTCTTAAGGCAGCAGGGATTAAACATAAGAAGCGAAACACGATCTACAATTTGTACAGTAATTGCTGCATGGTTAATATGTAATGTGGCTCCTTTCAATATAGCCGCACCTTTTACAGGGTAAGAAAAGCCAGTGGCTAAGTATGGTAGGAGGTCACAGGTAGTCTTTGGGACAGTACTGCACCTTGGTCGACTATGAGGGAATGACTCATGGGGTGCAGGGTCGGGAGCAGGGTTGCGAGCAGGATGAACAAGGATATTCTGTAAGTTTGGTGGGCTGCAGAACACAGCTTTGGGTGATGCATGTAGGATATCCCTCATCTCAGAGCTGAACCTCTGGGGAGGATGGATTGAGCTCTTCAAAGCCAAGGAGACACTGGGTGATCAGAGAAGTGCTGGTCAGTGGTCAGTTAACACATTTACTGGTGTCACTAGAGGAGGCCGCAGTTGATATCGGATTGTGGATGAGCTGGATAGAATAGTTTGTAAATAAAACCTCTGGTATGCTTATCAGTACCTCTCCAGGAGAGACTGTCTTAAAGCAGTACTATTCGTGTGGGTCGAGAGGTTTGCATGTTCGTGTGACACTAAGAGCTAAGCGGTAGCATAGCTACTGGGAGGGTCTCCCGAGCCGGACAGGTCTCGATCGAAGAACCAGACGAAGTGTATCTCAGAATGCTCTATTTTCCCATTCCTTGTCCTTCACCTTTTCACATTTTTCAGAGTGAGGAAATGAACCTTGACAGCTGTAGAGAAAGCTTTGAAATTCTGCAGGAAGAGATGGCAAATGTAGTCGTCAACAAGTAAATCAGGAGCAACAAGATTTGGGTTGGAGATGAATGCATTAAGGCATTGCGAAGAGAAGAGAAGCCGATAAAGGCTTGCTACAAGTCGCACATATTGCTCGAGGCAAAGCACAGTTCAAAGAAATATCGAGAAATAAACGAGCAATCCTGACGAGAGCAAAGTGAATGTGCATCAAAAGAATGAGGAGGCTCAACAAGATTTATTGGGGAACGAGGTGCAAAAGATGTGCTGTAAAGTCACCTTCTTCAAGAATAGATACCAGAGTTGCCAAAAATTCATCAAGGACAATAACAGGATCACATTCACCAATTAGTTCAATACTGCTGTGAGATGGAAACAATGCTTCAGAGAGCTCCTCAACTGTGATGATCCTAAAGATGTGCTTGAATTTCAACATCCTGACATTGTAGATTTAAATTGCTGGGGAAATTAAGATCACCCACATTGGAGGAAATGAATATTTAGATAATGAAACTGAAGGAGAATTAAAGTCCAGGAGAAGATTGAGTCCAGGCAGATGTCATTCAAGCTGACGGAGAGACACTCCAGAAGAAAATACAGTTAATCAAGAGGATCTGGGTTTTGGAGGAGATCCCAGAAGATTGGAAGACAACAGTCGTCTGCTCTGTATACAAGAAAGATGAGAAAAAGGATTGCAGCTACTATAGAGGGTGCCTCTCTTAAGATCTTGTCTAACTGTATACTGGATAGAATCCAGCTATTGGCAGAAGCAGTGACTGGTGAGTATCAGAGGGGATTCAGAAAGGGCTATTCATATGTCAACATCTATGTGCTGCAACGGCTTACCGAAAACATGTGGGAATGTGGCAAAGACCTACATGTGCTATTCAGGGATTTTACAAACGGATATACTGCATCCACTGAGAGAGACTTATGAGTTGCCTAACCAAATTTTCAATGCCCAAGAAACTCATCAGCCTAGTTCGAGCCTGTCTCACTGATTCCAATGGGAAAATGAAGCTTGTGAAACAAGTCAAGGAGAGCTTTTACATAAAAGGAGAACTTTTACATAAAAACAGAGTTCAGACAAAAAAATGGTGTGTCACCGACATTGTTCGACCTGGTGTTCAAAAAAATAATAGGGAAGCTTTCCATAAAAAATTGAAGTGACAGAGGTAGATGTTGAGAAAATCACATACCTCCATCTGTCAATGTTGCAGCCCTGTCATCTAGACCTAAGGGAGAACTGATGCGGTTGATCGATAGGGTGGAGGTGGAAGTGAGTAGAATAGATCTCCTTGTGAATAAATTGAAGGCAGAGTATCCAGTGATAAGCTCGACCCATGCCTGTTTGAGACACCCACTCCAACCTCTGATAGTCAGAACCTGATCATACAAATGGGTTCATAATTTTAAATATCTGGGGGCAATCTTTACGAATGACACATCGTGTAACGCAGAAATCAGAGGTCTGCAGAGTTGTGAAACTTGGAATATGCAGAAAAATCTTCTCATTTTCCAGTAAAAAGTCTTACGAGAGCTCTATGGTCTGGCAGAAGATAAGATCATTGGAGAATGGAAGATCCAACATAATTGTGAGGTGGCTGAAATCTGTAACAGATCAAACATTGCAGAGCTGATGAGAAGCAAGCAGCTAGTATTGGCAGGGCATGTCACTCGGATGGGTAAATACTGAAGGCCTTTGAAATCCGTGGATTTTACTTCATGTGGAAGAAAACCACTAGAAAGACCAAAGAAAAGGTGGAGAAATGGAATGTACAAGGACTTGCTGCAGATCACAGAAGGTGACTGGTGACAGAAGGCACAAAACAGATTCCAATGGAAGAAGAGACTCGTAGCCATGCATGATCCTCTGGACCTGATCGCGCAAAGTATGTAAGGTAATCTTTACATTTAGCCAACTCCTGTTTTCCTTTGCAGATGCAGTAAGACTGTAAGGAAGGCACTTTTTGAGATGGAATGGTTGACAGTTTACAAAGTGGAGATAGTTGGTGATCGGTCCACTCGATATGAACGAAGAGGTTGAGATTGACATATAAGAAAAGACTTGGTAAGCTGAGAAGGACCAGGTGAAGTGGATTTCAGAGCAGATGTAGAGGAAGTGGAGATACAAGCAAGGAGTTTCCCGTCACGAGCCCAAGTCGTGAAAATATTATTAATGAACCTGAACTTGACAATGCGTTGTAAGTGTTGACTGGGTAGGAAGGAATCAAACTGTTGTAAGACACTTAAAGAATCATCCGATTTAAATGTTGGCAGAATATCAGTGGGCTCAAGTGAAAATTATTCTTTCACTATCCAGGGACACAGCGCAGCAATACCAGTGCACTGTACATCCCATTATAATTAATCTAAAACAATATTGAAGAATGCTAAAAAAAATCCACTATTTTGGTAATGACTGTGAGGGACCATTAAACAACTTAATTTTAAAAAGACACGAGAAGAACAGCTGAAAGATAGCACTAAGACCCTACAAAATCAAATACTATCTTTATCAAGTTAGCTTCAGTTTTAACACGTTATCATCACCGAAGTTCAGTTTCATTTTATTTTGGAAGAGAACTGGGCAAATTCTTCTTGTGCAGAATGGTCCTCAGAATTCAGACACATCCTGAAGGCAGAAGTTTCCATAACTTTAAACCATTTGAGAGTTTTTAGGGAACCTGCAAGCAAGGAGGAGGAGTAGTGTTGTGATGTCTCGAGACCACCTTGTAATATAACTTAAAGAATAAATTAGCATCTTTTATGTGAGAAAAAAATTTGATACCAGCAAGGTATGCAGCTTTTAAATATTTAGAACTGTGGATGTTTCGGACAATCATAGAGCTAAATACAACACAACATGATGTCAACATGATGTCACTGCACAGTTTACACATTCCTGAGGACCTTCGCCGTCATTCCATTAGCCCAAATGAGAAGTTCACATTCCTCGTGTGCTGCTTGTTGCTGAGCATCCTAAAACATCAGTGGGGAGAACTTACCTGTTTACAAAGTAGTATCTGTGCTCTGTTCGGAAAAAATGTATGTAGCACTGTTTGGAAAAAAATTACTGGTAATTGAACCTATTTCTAAGTTTAATCAATTAAATTTCCAGTTAGATCAAAAGTATATTATCCAGGCCTCTCAAATCTTCAATTATTAATTTTACATTCTAAAGGAAAATTAATAGCTATTATACACGAGATAAGAGAGATGCTCAAGACGTAACAGACCCTGTAACAAAAGGAGTGGGAAGGCAGAGGGCCGGGATGAACCACCAAACCCAGTTGAAGCCAATCCAGACAGGGTGAAGGGGGAAGCAACACCGATAAGGTGGAAGGTCCCTCCCTTAAATAAAGCGATAAAAACCCCCATCACAAATAAAACATAAAACTAGTTCCACCGCTGAGGCATTGTCAGCCAACACCAGGGGTAGTGAGTCTGGAAAGCTTAAAGTCTGTCGCAGGGTAGCTAAGTTGGGGTAGTCCAATAAGATGTGAGCCACAGTCAACATCGATCCACAATGACAGATAGGCGGGTCCTCATGACGGAGGAGACAACCCTGAGTCAAAAAAAAAAAAGTATGGCCAATGCAGAGCCAGCAGAGGACAACAGAGGTCTTACAAGAGGCCCGTAAGAAGGACCGGCATAGAGTTGTAGAATCCTTAATTGCCCTGAGCTTGTTCGGCGAAGAAAGACTGATCCATTCTGCATCCCAAAGGCCCAAAACCTGACGTCGTAATGCCAAGCGAAGGTTTATTTCCGGAATGCCAATAGCAATAGATGGCCTGGTAGTAGCTAATTTAGCCAGTTGACTGCCAGGAATCCCAACAAGGTCTGGGGTCCAAATTAAAACCACCGAGCATCCATGTTGATTGAGGAGATAAAGAGACCACTGGGTGACGAGGGAAGCACTGGCCGATAGCGTGCAAACTGCTCAATGAGTCACTACAGATAGTGAAGGGTAGTCTTGAGCAGAAGCGGATAGGGTCCAGTGCGCGCAAGATGGCTACCAATTGAGCAGTAAAAACACTACTGCCATCTGGCAAGGAATGAAGTTCCATGCGTCGCGCATAGGTGTAAGCAAAACCAGTGCAGCCAACAACCATGGAGTCATCAGTGTAGATCACTTCTGAACCCTGAATTGCTGGAGCTCAGAAAAGAGCGACTGAACGCGGGCAGCCATGGTAAGCCCACATCGTGGCCACCACTGCAGCAGGGTGATCACGTCTGGATAAAGGAGACCATAATTAGCATGCTTTGGGGTGCAGCGAATGTGGAGCGCATAAGATATCGGACGTTGCTGGCGCAAAACTTGCAGTGGTGGAATCCCCGTCTCAGCGAGAAGGCTAAGTACAGGGCTCCTCTGAAAGGCACCAGTCGCAAGTCGGACCCCACAGTGGTGGATGGGGTCTAGTATCTGCAGTGTCGAAGGCAACACAGAACCATAGACAGGACTTTCATAGACCAAACAAGATTGGACCAACGCTTGATGCAATCGCATGAGAACAGAGCGGTCTGCACCCCATGTGGTATTGCACATACACATAAGAACATTGAGATGGGACCAGCACGTCCTCTTCAGCTGGCGAAGGTGAGGGAGACATGTCAACCAGGCATCGAAGACCAGACCCAAGAAGCATGAGTGTCTACCATCTCGAGGGGCTGGCCATCGAGGAACAGTTCCGGATGGGGATGGACTGCATGGCGACAGCAGAAATGCATGACACAAGTCTTGGCCACCAAAAACTTAAATCCATGGAAGAGAGCCCATGAGTGCGCCGGACAGATTACGCCCTGTAAATGGCGTTCTGAAGTATCCATTATGGAGGAGGCGAGGTAGGAACAAAAATCATCAACATACAAAGAGGGGGACACTGTCGGCCCTACAGCTGTCACCAGCCCATTAATGGCTACGAGAAAGAGAGGGGCGCTCAGCACGGAACCCTGTGGAATGCCATTTTCTTGCCGATGGGGAGAGCTGTAGGAGGAGCCAACTTGGACCCGAAAAGAGTGATAAGAAAGGAAGTTAGGGATAAAAACGGGCAGAGCACCATGGAAGCCCCATTTTTGAAGGGTGGTGAGGATATTGTGGCACCAGGTGGTGTCATAAGCTTTATGCAAATCAAAGAAGACTGCAAGGAGGTGTTGCTGATGGGCAAAAGCCGACAGGTAGCAGACTCCAGGTGGACCAAGTTATCCACCGTAGAGCAGCCACAGCGAAAACCACTTTGAGTCAATGACAAAAGATCGTGGGATTCAAGGATCCAAAACAGCTGCTGACTCACCATGCATTCAAGGAGCTTGCAGAGGGTGTTAGCAAGGCTAATTGGATGGTAGCTATCCAACTGAAGAGGCAGCTTCCCTGGCTTCAATACCGGAACAACGATGCTTTCCTGTGACTGTGTAGGAAATACCCCCTCACCCCACAGACGGTTGAAGAGGGACAGTATCCGACGGTGGCCAGCTACTGGTAAGTGTTGGAGCATTTGGTTATGTATCCATTCCGATCCCGGAGCCATGTCAGGACAAAGGGCGAGGGCACTGGCAAATTCCCACTCACTCAATGGGGCATTATATGGCTCCGAGCAGTGAGAAACAAAAGACAAAGGCAGTCGTTCTGAATGCTCTTTCAGGAGAAGGAACGTGGGTGGATACTGAGTCGATGCCGAAGCTTGAGCAAAGTGCTGAGCGAAATTTTCTGCCACAAAGTCCGGATTGGTAAGGACAACACCATGCACAGAAATTCCTGCAACCCCAGTGGGAGGACAGTGGCTAAAAATTCGTCAGAGTTTCACCCAGACTTGTGAAGAGGGGGTGTGGGGTCCTATGGCAGCTACATATGGTTCCCAGCAAATCTGTTTCTGAAATTTGATTAGGTAGCGGGCCCGGGCATGGAGTAGTTTAAAGACCAGAAGAAGAGCAGTAGAAGGGTGCCTCTTGAAGTGTTGGATCACACAGCAGCAGTCTTTCATAGCTGCAGCAATTTCCGGAGTCTACCAAGGGACCATCTTCCAGTGGGGAGAACCTGAAGAAGAAGGGATTGCTGAAACAGCTGCTGAAAGGATGGAGGCAGTCAAAGTCTGAGTAGATTCACCAACACTGTCGTGTGGCAATACAGGAGGGATGGGAGCAGAGGAGAAAGCACCCCAAACTGCCTTAGATATGGCCCACTTGGGAGGGTGACGGAGTGAGAGACACTGAAGGAAGGTCAAAACAATTGGATAATGGTCGCTGTCTCATTTGTCATCGTGGACGCCCCACTGAACAGAGGGAAGAAGGCCAGGACTGCAGATGGAGAGGTCAATGGTTGAGAAAGCGCCGTGCGCCACACTAAAGTGTGTGGAAGTGCCTGTGTTTAGTAAACAGAGGTCAAGCCCCGCCAGAACAGCTTCAACTGTCCTGCCCACGGCAGTAGTCGCACGACTATCCCAAAGAGGGTTGTGGGCATTAAAGCCCCTTATAACAGGAAGGGAGAAGGGGATTGTTGAAGAAGAGTGGTGAAGGCATGGGATGTGGGTGGCCTGTCAGGGAGGTAGAGATTACAGATTGTGATTGGAGTGGCCACATGGACCCTGACAGCAATGGCTTCCAGAGTGGTATGGAGGGGAACCCATTTACTAACAACGTCCTTACGGACCAAGGCGCAAACACCACCAGAAGCCCGCAAGGTGCCAATTCGGTTCCGACAGAAAGTGTGGAACCCAAGAAGGGTGGGTGAGTAAGAATTGACAAAATGGGTCTCCTGGAGTGCAATATAAGCGGCAGAGTAGAAGGAAAGAAGGGGCTGCAACTCTGGAAGGTGACACAAATATACATTACAATTCCACTGGAGTATTCTCAAGCCAGAGTCCAAAGTGGAAGTGAATGGACTGGAGTCGGTCACACCACCGAGTCACTATCCGTCACCGATAAGGATGGGGTAATATCCATATAGGTGGGGCCAGACACTGTTGGTTCATTGACTGTAGGAGGGGAAGGCTGCACCTCAGAGGGTACCAGAGGGGCCTTTACCTCATTCCTGCATTTCTGCTTCTTCTCTTGGCAAGGAAGAGCAGGGCAGACTTCAGCGAGGGCAGGCAAGGAATCACCCTGCCGATGTGGAGCAGCAGATCGCCTTTCAGGGGGGATGCCGGGAAGAGGAGTCCTGGGAGGGAGCTCCAGTACCGGTGGCCTCCGAAGGAGGAGAGCACTTCTCTGGTGGGGGAGGAGTAACAGCACCCGAAGGGGTGGGTATGGGTACTGAGGGGGAGTGGGAGAGGGGGGGAGGAGGAGGGGGTTGGTTGGTTGGTTTGGGGGATTAAAGGGACCAGACTGCCATGGTCATCGGTCCCTTTTTCCAAAGACAAAGAACACCCACAGAGAATAAAAACAAGGAACAGAAGAGATCACAGACGATACAGAACAAGAGATACTGAGACAAAGACAAGACAAAACAAACTAAAACCACACAGAGTGTGACGGTGGTTGGCCGACCATAGACATAAAAAAGGAAAGGCCAACCACTTAGAAACACATTAAAAAATCAGTGTAAAACCATAGGCCAAAGGCCAGAATCAACACAAAACAATAAAATAAAACAGAAACACTCAGAGTAAATGATAAAATCCCCCTGCCCGAATAAAACGTAAAACGAAGTCAGCCATAGTGGAGTCGTCTGTTAAAAGGGCAGGGAGCGTAGCAGGCAGCGCTAATGTCTGCCTGACCACAGCTAAAAGGGGGCAGGCCAGCAAAATGTGGGCTACTGTCAAAGCTGCCCCACAGCGACATAGAGGAGGGTCCTCCCGGCGCAGTAAATAACTGTGTGTCAGCCGGGAGTGGCCAATGCGGAGCCGGCAAAGAACTACTGAGTCCCTGCGAGTGGCTCGCAGGGATGACCGCCACACAGCCGCCGTCTCCTTGACAGCACGGAGTTTATTGCGCATTGGCAGTTCGCGCCATTCATCATCCCATAGCGCCAAGATTTTGCGGCGGAAGACTGCCCGCAAATCAGTCTCCGGGAGGCCAACGTCCAGAGATGGCTTACTGGTGGCCTCTTTCGCCAGGCGGTCAACATGTTCGTTACCCGGGATACCGACATGACCGGGGGTCCACACAAAGACCACAGAGCGGCCGCAACAGGCGAGAGTATGCAGAGACTCGTGGATAGCCATCACCAAACGAGAACGAGGGAAACACTGGTCGAGAGCTCGTAAACCGCTCAGGGAATCGCTACAGATAACGAAGGACTCACCTGAGCAGGAGCAGATATACTCTAGGGCACGAAAGATGGCGACCAGTTCAGCAGTGTAAACGCTGCAGCCATCCGGCAAGGAACATTGTTCGGAAAGGTCCCCTAGAGTGAGCGCATATCCGACACGACCAGCAACCATCGAACCGCCAGTGTAAACAACACCAGAGCCCTGATACGTGGCCAGGATGGAATAAAAGCGGCGGCGGAAGGCCTCTGGAGGGACTGAGTCCTTAGGGCCCTGTGCCAAGTCGAGCCGAAGGCTAGGGCGACGAACACACCATGGGGGTGTATGCAAAGTAGCCCGGAAAGGAGGTGGAACAGTGAAACCCTGGAGCCCAGAGAGAAGCTCTTTGACGCGGACCGCTATTGTACAACCAGACCGGGGCCGACGTTCTGGCATACGGACGACCGACCGCGGGAACAGGAGGCGATAGTTTGGATGCCCGGGCGAGCTTAGAACATGGGCAGCATAAGCGGCCAGCAAACGTTGGCGTCGGAACCGCAGTGGAGGTACACCTGCCTCCACTAGTACGCTGTCCACAGGGCTGGTGCGGAAAGCACCAGTGGCAAGGCGTATCCCGCTGTGGAGAATCGGGTCCAGCACCCGTAACGCAGATGGGGATGCTGAGCCATAAGCCAGGCTCCCATAATCCAGACGGGACTGGATTAACGCCTGGTAGAGCCGCAACAGTGTAGAGCGGTCGGCGCCCCAGCGGGTGTTGCTCAAGCATCTCAGAGCGTTTAGATGCCACCAACACGTCTGTTTCAGCTGCCGGATATGAGGCAGCCAAGTCAACCGGGCATCGAAAACCACCCCCAAAAACCTGTGGGTCTCCACCACAGCAAGGAGTTCGTCGGCAAGATAAAGCCGCGGCTCAGGATGGACTGTTCGGCGCCGGCAGAAATGCATAACGCAGGTCTTGGCTGCCGAAAACTGAAACCCATGCGCTACAGCCCAAGACTGTGCCTTACGGATAGCGCCCTGTAGCTGACGTTCAACAGCTGAAATGCCAGTAGAGCTGTAATAAAGGCAGAAGTCGTCAGCATACAGGGAAGCGGAGACAGAATTTCCCACGGCCATAGCAAGCCCGTTAATGGCTATTAAAAACAGACAGACACTTAAAACAGAGCCCTGTGGCACACCGTTCTCCTGGACGTGGGAGGAACTATACGAGGCCGCGACTTGCACGTGGAAGGTACGACACGACAGAAAATTGCGGATAAAAATCGGCAGAGGACCCCGAAGACCCCATCCATGAAGCGTAGAAAGAATGTGATGACGCCATGTCGTATCGTACGCCTTCCGCATGTCGAAAAAGACAGCGACCAGGTGCTGACGGCGGGCAAAAGCAGTACGGATGGCCGACTCCAGACTCACCAGATTGTCGGTGGCGGAGCGGCCTTTACGGAACCCACCCTGAGACGGAGCCAGAAGGCCCCGAGACTCCAGTACCCAATGCAAGCGCCGGCTCACCATCCGTTCAAGCAACTTACAAAGAACATTGGTGAGGCTAATGGGACGGTAGCTGTCCACCTCCAGAGGGGTCTTCCCAGGTTTCAAAACGGGGATGACAATGCCTTCCCGCCATTGCGACGGAAACTCCCCCTCGACCCAAAGACGGTTGTAAAGATCGAGAAGGCGCCGCTGGCAGTCCACTGAAAGGTGTTTCAGCATCTGACAGTGGATGCCATCTGGCCCAGGAGCGGTATCAGGGCAAGCAGCGAGGGCACTGCGAAATTCCCACTCACTGAATGGAGCATTGTAAGATTCCGGGTGGTTGCTGCGAAACGAAAGGCTCCGACGTTCCAGCCGCTCTTTAATGGAGCGAAAGGCCTGGGGGTAATTCGCAGAAGCGGAACTCATAGCAAAATGCTCTGCTAAGCGATTTGCAATGACGTCGGAGTCGGTACAAACGGCTCCATTCAGTGAGAGCGCAGGGACGCTGGCAGGGGTCCGATAGCCGTAGATGCGTCGAATCTTGGCCCAGACCTGCGAGGGAGTGACATGGAGGCCAATGGTGGACACATACCGCTCCCAGCACTCCTTCTTGCCTTGGCGGATGAGGAGGCGGGCCCGCGCACGCAGCCGTTTGAAGGCGATAAGGTGGGCTAAGGAGGGATGTCGCTTGTGACGCTGGAGCGCCCGCCGGCGATCTTTAATCGCTTCAGCGATCTCAGGCGACCACCAAGGCACAGCCTTCCGCCGAGCGGACCCAGAAGAACGGGGAATGGCAGATTCGGCGGCAGTAACGATGCCGGTGGTGACAGATTGAACCACCGCATCAATGTCATCAGTAGAGAGAGGCTCAAAAGCGGCAGTGGAGGAGAACAAATCCCAGTCAGCCTTATTCATAGCCCATCTGCTAGGGCGCCCAGAAGAGTGACGCTGTGGTAGTGACAAAAAGAGCGGAAAGTGGTCACTACCACACAGGTCGTCATGCACACTCCATTGGACAGACGGTAAGAGGCTAGGGCTACAGATGGAAAGGTCAATGGCGGAGTAGGTGCCATGCGCCACACTGAAGTGTGTGAAGGCGCCATCATTTAACAGCGAGAGATCGAGCTGCGACAACAAATGTTCAACGATGGCGCCTCGACCTGTGGCCACTGACCCACCCCACAGAGGGTTACGGGCGTTGAAGTCGCCCAATAGCAAGAAAGGCGGCGGCAATTGGGCGACCAGTGCAGCCAGGACATGCTGCGAGACATCACCATCCGGTGGAATGTAAAGACTGCAGACGGTAATAGCCTGTGGCGTCCATACGCGTACAGCGACAGCCTCTAAAGGCGTCTGGAGAGGGACAGACTCGCTGTGCAGAGTGTGAAGGACATATATGCAGACGCCACCAGACACCCTTTCATAAGCTGCTCGGTTCTTGTAATAACCCCGATAGCCACGGAGGGCGGGGGTTTGCATCGCTGGAAACCAAGTTTCCTGGAGAGCAATGCAGAAGAAAGGGCGAAGGCTGAGAAGTTGGCGGAGCTCAGCTAAATGGTGGAAAAAACCGCCGCAGTTCCACTGGAGGATGGTATTGTCCATGGCTGAGAAAGGCGTGAAAGGACTGGGAAGGCAATTTACGCCGCTTGTTCACTCACTGTCACCGATTCAGTACCCGTACGAGAGGCATCCATGGCGTCTGAGGGACCAGCGAGATCAAGGTCCTCAGCGGACGCTAGAATCTCGACTTCATCCTCAGACGCAGAGCGCGAAAGGTGCGGTGGGGTTGGTGCCACCGCAAGTTCTTTGGCCTTAGAGGTCTTTCTCTTGGACTTCTCTCGCTGAACCTTGGGTTTCACCGGCTGGGAAGGCTTCACCGATTCAGTCTCCGGGACAGAGGAGGATCGGGAAGCCCTACGCCCGGCCGCTGGTGAGGACTTATGCCACTGGTGGCCGTCATCCTTCCCGCTGGTGGAACCCTGGGAAGGGAGGGTCCCAAGGGAACTCTTACGGGCGAGAGTAGTCGAAGAAGTTAGACGCTTCTCCGGCTGAGAAGCGGGGATGGACGTCCCCGACGGGTGGGAGGAGGTTGCTCCTGAGGTAGGTGGTGCAGGAGCAACCTGTTGGGTAGAGCCCCCCACGGGCAAGGGGGCAGGAGGAGTCTTACTGCTTATCGAGCTGGCTGGAAGTCTCGAAACTAGCACAGTTGTTGTAGCAGCTGCATAAGAAGATGTCATTCTCACAGGATGGAGTCTGTCATATTTCCGTTTGGCCTCAGTATAGGTCAGCCGGTCCAGGGTCTTATATTCCATGATTTTGCGCTCTTTCTGAAAGACTGTGCAGTCAGGCGAGCAAGGTGAATGGTGCTCCCCGCAGTTGACGCAGATGGGAGGCGGGGCACATGGAGTATCGGGATGAGATGGGCGTCCGCAATCACGACATGTGAGGCTGGAAGTGCAGCGGGAAGACATATGGCCGAACTTCCAGCACTTGAAGCACCGCATCGGGGGAGGGATATAGAGCTTGACGTTACATCGGTAGACCATCACCTTGACCTTTTCCGGTAACGTATCACCCTCGAAGGCCAAGATGAAGGCACCGGTAGCAACCTGATTGTCCCTCGGACCCCGATGAACGTGCCGGACGAAATGAACACCTCTACGTTCTAAGTTGGCGCGCAGCTCGTCATCAGACTGCAAAAGGAGATCCCTATGGAAAATAACACCCTGGACCATATTTAAACTCTTATGCGGTGTAATAGAAACGTGAACATCCCCCAACTTGTCACAAGCAAGTAACCTGCGGGACTGGGCGGAGGATGCCGTTTGTATCAGTACTGACCCAGAGCGCATTTTAGACAAGCCCTCCACCTCCCCAAACTTGTCCTCTAAATGCTCGACGAAGAACTGAGGCTTTGTGGAAAGAAAAGACTCCCCATCAGCTCTCGTGCAAACAAAGAATCGGGGCGAATAACTGTTACCTCCATCCTGAGACTTACGCTCTTCCCACGGCGTGGCCAGGGAGGGGAACGTTTTCGGATCGTACTTCTGAGCATTAAATTGAGCCCAAGAACGCTTAGAGACTGCTGGCGGCTGGCCGCCAGCGAGAGATGATGTACCACGCTTCATTGCGGGTCATCCGCCCTGATGCCACCTACTCCGACCAAGGGCCCTCCCCACGGGCGCCACCCAGCCACAGCAATAGCCACATGGCAGGATGGCCATTGCCGGGAGTCCTGATGCCCCAGGGAGATGGGCATCTACTCCTTGGCATACGTGGGGAGTGAACGGCGCAGGCATCAGTAGAGCGATCCCTGTGTTGTCAGGGGGCTACAACCAAGAGGGTACATGGCGGCCCCACCACAACGGACTGGCTACCGTGCTGGATGTTAGGTGACATGTGGTCCATGGGCGTCGTCAGTGCAGAAAATGGCCCTGCACAGTGCTTGGCAGAAAGTGCACGCAGGGGCGCATCGATGCCCAAGAGATGGAGAGCGGGCAAGACTGCAATGCAACGACGAATAAGATGGCGAAAGTTCTCAACACAACATGGACACAATGCACCAAGTAAGGCGCCCTTCCCCAATCGGCTCGCTCTTCGGAAAAATTTTGAGATATGGAGGTCAAACCCGACAGGGGACCATCACATAAGGCCGAAACGTTTGAGACTCCTTTTAGTCGCCTCTTACGACAGGCAGGAATACCGCGGGCCTATTCTAACCCCCGAACCCGCAGGGGGGGAGGAGGAGGGGGAGGAGGAGGGGAAGGAGGATGAGGAGGGGGGAGGGGAAGGAGGATGAGGAGGGGGGAGGGGAAGGAGGATGAGGAGGGGGGAGGGGAAGGAGGATGAGGAGGGGGAGGGGAAGGAGTATGAGGAGGGGGGAGGGGGAGGAGGATGAGGATGAGGAGGGGGGAGGGGGAGGAGGATGAGGAGGGGGGAGGAGGAGGAGGAGGAGGAGGAGGAGGAGGAGGAGGAGGAGGCTGAAGGCATGGGGCGAATGGGGGCGGGGATGGGAAGAGGAGGGAGTAGGAGGGGGAATGGGCGTAATTGAAGCAAAAATTGATGCCATAGACACAGGATGGAGCCGGTCATATTTTTGACAAGCCTCAGTGTAGGTGAGCCGATCTAAGGTTTTGTACTCGTGAATCCTCATTTCTTTCACAAACACCGGGCATTTAGGTGAGCGTGGAGAATGCTGTCCATTACAATTTACACACATTGGCAGGGGAGCACAGGCACTCCCCTCATGGAGGGGGCACCCGCAGTCACCACAGAGGTGATCAGTGGTGCAGCGGAAAGCCATGTGTCCAAACCTTAAGCATTTAAAACATCTCATCAGTGGTGGAATATAAGGTTTTACATCACACCGATACACCGTTAACTTGACCTTCTCTGGGAAGACATTACCCTCAAAGGCCAGGACAAAGGCGGCCATAGCGATGCGACTGTCTGGAGGGCCTCGCTGCGCACAGCGGATAAAATGAACCCCTCGCCACTCGAGGTTAGCACGGAGCTCCTCGTCAGTTTGCAGGAGAAGATCTCATTGGAAAATAATGCCCTGTACTGAGTTCAAAGATTGGTGGGGTGTGACGGAGACTGGGATGTCACCGAGATGGTTACAAGCACGCAGGGCATCAGATTGGGCAGCAGAAGATGTCTCGATGAGCAAAGCATCAGACTGCATTTTACTCATCGATTTAACTTCGCCATACTTATCTTCAATTGTCTCCACGTAAAACAAAGGCTCGGTCATGGCAAAACTATCGCCATCCGTCCTGGTACAAACCAGGTACCGAGGGAAAGGTTTCAACCCAAGCTGGCGAGTTTGACCCTCCTCCCAGGGGGTGGCCATGGGAGGGAAGGCTGAAGGATCAGAAGAAGGAGTGTCACATCTGCTACCACTCTTAGAGACGGCCACAGCATGGCCATGATGGTGAAGCTTTTGTTGCTTCATGCACAAGGCATTCGCCCTAGTACCACCCAATCCGATCAGGGGCTCATCCCGTGGGTGCCACCCAGCCGCAGCAAGAGCCATATGGCACAGCGGCCATTATAGGGAGTTCTGGTGCCCCAAAATGATGAGCATCGACTCCTGGGCATACACGAGCCATTAACAGCTCAGGTACTAGTAGTGTGATCCCTGTGGTTTCAGGGGGGTACGCCAAGTGGGTACTTAACAGCCCCACCACATGGACTGGCTATGGTGCTGGTGACCTAGCAGGAGGGGGGCCAGGGTGCAAAGGGAAAGGGGAGGGGAGGGGGGCCAGGGTGCAAAGGGAAAGGGGAGGGGAGGGGGAGAGGAACCTGCACCATGGAAGCTAGGTAGGGAGTTCATCTCCAAGTGGCTCACACTGAATGGAAAATTTTGGAAATGGAGGTCAAACCCCAAGGGGACAAAACACGCCGAAAAGGACGTGGAAACAGCAAGCTAAACAATAGCACAGACCAAAACAAAGCCAGGAGGATAGCCAGGTCAACATAAAGAAGTTCACTAAGAGGGAAAAGAGGGGGCACGAACAAAGGAGCAAGGATAAGGAGGGAGAAGAACAGGGATGGTAATGCAGCCTTCAAAGGAAAGGAAAGGAGACTGCAATAGCTCGGGGGCCTGTGCGTACACACACACGTACTTACTAAAGGACTGTGGGCCCCTTTGGGGGGTGAAATTTTTCTTTACAGTCTATAGTCTAGAGCAGTGGTTTCCAACATGTGGTCCACAGACCCCCAGGGGTCCGCGAGCTATGCCAGAGGGGTCCGCGAGATGCCATTATAATAAAAAAAAATATTAAATATATTTCGTATGATAATAGAGTTTTTGTTTTGGCCACTTCCTGCATGAGCAGAGCTTTAGCGAATGCTAACTTCTGCGTCTAGCAATACTCAAATCTTTAACAATAACAATAAATTGAAAAAGTTTTAAGCACAATATTTTTTCAATAATGAATATGTCAATGTTTTTTCTAAGTACCAAAAATAGAAAATGTATAAAAAGACTCTTAATTTAGCTTTTTTAGGTGCCTGATACTGTGATATGACAAGGTACCAATCATGCTCAATGAGGGGGTCCTCGAGAAAATTTTGTTGGTAACCCCTGGTCTAGAGAGTATATAACCATGTAATTTCACATAGATTGGCTGATAAAAAATGCATAAAAATCATAATTGTATCAGATCAAAGTAGTCTCGAAAATTGTATCATTTCATTTGAGAAAAAAGAAATTTCATTTATTCTCCAAATATTAAAGTGTAATATCGTGCCAACACAATGGTAAAAACAACAAAACTTTGAAACTTTGGAGTACAATAAAATGGAAAAACAGACAGAAAAATCGCTAAAATTTTGTGCAGTTATCAATTACTTATAGAGGATGGACACAACAAAATTTGTTTGTGTCAAAGACTGAGCAATAAACGCAGTGATATGTAATGATCAGAATTACATGCCTTCTCTGGAAATGACTGCATGATGTGTAAACTTCACTTTGGCTAATTGGGAATGTAAAGATGACCAACCAAAATTAAAAGGTATGAATTAGGACAGAGTGGTACTAGTCAAGCAGAGGAGGGGTTGTGCGGAAGATGGGCACACTTAAAAGTAGGCTAAACTATGAGACAAAGCCCTTACTAAGATTTATAAGGCCCCCCCCCATCTCTCTCTCTCTCTCTCTCCATACTATCACAACAACTAAACACAGCACAAATATATTTAAACTACAAAAAAGAGCACTGAGGATAATCTGTGGCCTCAAAAAGCTGGAATCCTGTAAATGTCAATTTATAAAACTTAATGTTCTAAGCATCCCATCCCTATTCATTCAAGAAACAATCCTATTCACCAGGGAATACCTCTCAAGAACAGGCAAATTAATCCAAAACAATGATATACACGCTCATTATACCATAGGGCAATCTAATATCCATCAAATTTTTTCAAGGACATCATCATACCAAAAATATATAACTCATCTGGGTGTCATATTACACAATAAAATTCCAGAACAGATAAAAACTGCTCCAGATCCAATATTTAAAAATAAACTAAAGGCATTTCTGACAAAGCACTGTTTTTATTCATTACAAGAATTCCTGGAAATGAAAAATTATAAAGTTCCTTTGTAAAATACTGTGATTAGAGTAAAACATTCTGTAGGCAAAATAATAACCTAATTTCTACTATACACAACTATGTTTCAGTTTCACTTCCCAAAATTTTTTAACTCGCTTTTGAATGTACAAGTACACATTCTATTAGTATTAAAACTTAATTGTCTGTGAAATCTCAATGTTAATTTCATGTTTAATGTAGTTTTTAAATGACATTGTCCTTCTGTTGTGTTTCCAGTTGACATTTTCACTATTCTGTAATCTCAGTGATTATTGTGTAAATTTAAAGTAGCACTACATTGACTACATGTTTCTTAGTTCCCCATGTAAATTGTTTGTATTCTCTGTATGTGAAGTTACTATATTCATCAATGAACAATTTTGTGTACATTTTTTAAATGGCAGTCCATTGCCTATTTTTTTTTCTCCAAACTACATATTTGTTAAGAAAAATGACTTGTCCTATATCAATGTGTACTTTGTACAATATGTGATCCACAGGATAAATAAATAAATACAAATACAAATACGCACATGGTCACTGGTGTCTCTGGGTGCTGAACCAAACTGTGGAGCTCAAGGCCTCTTCAATGAGGTGAGCAGTAACCTATCCTAATTCACACTGTTATTCCATTCAGGTTTTTCCAGTGTTAAGTTTTACATATAAGTGGATTTCAAAATAAAAGTAAAATCTATTACTCAGTTAATGCCCATAATTTTGCACATAATTCAGTTATTTAACTTCCGACAGAAGAGAGCAGGTAAAAAAGACTATGACAAAAAATATCAACACTTTTGGAGGCGTGTGAGGTTTAGCTGAAAACTTTTTGGAAAAATACTTTTTGTATTTATTTTTTACATACTGGATGCATGTATTCAATTCCACAAACATTTTTAAGACAATTTGAATAGTAAAAATATAGGTCCCAATATACCAAGCTTGACTAAATTCCAAAACTCTTGCTCCATTATCAATTGTAATTACTTCCAAAGTGAAATTTAGCACGTAAAGTTCACAGAATATTCAGATCACACTAATATGTCTGAAATCACCAATTTTTATTCAGATATTCTGAGGAGACAAAATACAGTTAAAATGAAATTTTAGTATTAACTGTGGTCTCTTTCCCCAAAGCACCGTCTAGTGGAGTAAGATATCTTTCTGTGCTCCACCGTATATTCGTCATAATTGATGGCAAAAGCTATTTATTGTCAAAAGTACCTGTGATGAATTTAAATTAAAACTACAAGAAGAGTATTCAGTTTGTTATTTTTCAATTTTCTTTATCACCAGTGTGTCAAGCATAATTCTGTGTCCCTTCTGAAGACTAACCAATGTGTTTGGATTTTAGAGTCTTTCAAAAGTTTGTAAACAGCAAACTGGCAAACATGACATATCTCATGTGACTCTATGAAAACTGAAAAATAATTAATAGTAGTTGATACATGCCTTCAATTCTACTGACTTAGTCATATTTTATCCTAATTAATCTTCTGAAACATAAATGAAAACAGCCAATACATTAAATTGTAAGGCAGAACCCCCACAAAAAAAAAAAAAAAAAAAAAAAAAAAAAAAAAAAAAAAAAAAAAAAAAAAAAAAAAGAATGAAATTATTACAATAGGAATCAATCAAATTCCAGAAATGATTAGTAATGGGACTGAATTGTTTTGTTTATGATAAAATGAGTATTTTTTTCACAAGCTTTGATTTGAGTGACAAGTTCTTTAAGACAGGTCCTTTGCACAGAAATGAACATTTTGATTATGCTCTACATGTAGTTCTTAAACTGAAAGTTGTACATTTTCCTGCTGAGATGGGCACCGAGCTCATGGAGGACTATACTAAATAATTTACAAGACATCAAACACAGAAGCTTCAGTTTACATCTGATTTCATTGTAAGTACCTTGGTATACATACAGTTTTATCAGAAAATAAGATTTTTTAAAAGAAAAGGCAATTTTTTTTACACAAAATTGCTGGATAGCACTTAGCATCAGTACTGCTGATAGATGCATACAGAAGTAAAACTGATACACTTACTAGCTTTCAATACCAACAGTTCCTTCCTCAGGAAGGAGGGAGGGACAGTTTGGTGAGGGTTAAATAGGAAGGGCAGGCCACATGCCAGGATGAGAAGAACTCACCTGTAGTGAACAAATTGAAGGATACAAAGTGTGCGCACAGCAGAGGTGGCAACACAGCGATTGATCGTACGAGATGAGCGTCACGACTTTAGACTCACCTGCCTTTGACTGATGTCCACCTGATACGCAGGCTCTTGAGCACACATTTATGGGAACTGATGAAATACTCAGCATCTTGATACTGGTAGCATAGGCCAAAAACGTCCCCCAAGCGCAAGTCACTTAAATGTGGGCAGCCATCAGCTATAATGCGCAGTGGAATCACCTTGTCTGCATCTTCAGTTTCTTGTATGTGCAGCACTCTCAGGTCTGCCAGCCGTGCCACGGCGTCCAAGAATCTCACGTTTGCTCGGATACCCTTGTCGGAAATGGACAATGTGTGGATCTTTCTACAGCCAGCAAAGAGGTTGTCTGCTTCCTGAATCAAAGCGAAGCAGACACGAGTCAGGTTTATGATACACTATGGATAATTTGCAGAACTGATACGAGTACAAAAACAAAGTCAATCGCGTATATACAGGACATCGAAACTGCACATCTTAACAAATCAACTCATTAGACACAGGGAAGGATAAAAAGGGTGACAAAACTGCCCCAGAATTCCAAAATTACACGGATTACATCATCAGGGGCATCTGTCTATGCTATGTGTGACAGAATTTCAGTTACACTGTAGTACTTGCCATCTGAATGATGTAATGTAAATACAAATACTAACAAAGAGATAGAGGGGGCTGGCCAGTACTTACCTCAGCTCAGTACAGCCGATACATACACATAAAACACATAAAACAGAACCGAAAATTTACGTTCCTAGCTTTCGGAACAAATGTTCCTTCATCGGGGAGGAGAGAGGGGAAAGAAAGGGAAGAAGGGAAAGGAGATTCAGTTACTCACAACCCAGGTTATGGAGCAACAGGGAAAGAAAAATAGGGAGGGTGCAAGGATGGAGGCATGGTTGTCAGAGGGAAGCCAAAGATATTCTACTGTAAGTACTGTGCCAGCTTCAAACCAAAGAGGATGCATACAGAAGTAAAGAGGTATATAGTATAAAGATAAACACAACTATGTAGGATGAAAAGATACGTGAATGGCTAAAGAGGAAAGGGAAAGAGGAGAAGACTGAAGAGTAAATGGGATTGAGGTTGTTTAACGTAGGTTCAGCCCAGGGGGATGGCGGGATGAAAGGATGTGTTGGAGTGCAAGTTCCCATCTGCGCAGTTCAGAGGGACTGGTGTTGGGTGGGAGAAGCCAAATGGCACATACGGTGTAGCAGGTTCCTAGGTCCCTAGAATTATGCTGGAGGGCATGCTCCGCTACTGGGTATTGGGCATCTCCTAGGCGGACAGTTTGTCTGTGTCCGTTCATGCGCTCAGCCAGTTTAGTTGTTGTCATGCTGATGTAAAAGGCTGTGCAGTGCAGGCATGTCAGTTGATAAATGACATGTGTAGTTTCACACGTGGCCCTGCCTTGAATTGTGTATGTTTTACCAGTAGTGGGGCTGGAGTAGGTGGTTGTGGGGGGATGCATGGGGCAGGTTTTGCAGCGGGGTCGGTTACAGGGGTAGGAACCGCTGGGTGGAGAAGGTAGTCTGGGAATATTGTAGGGTTTAACAAGGATGTTACGGAGGTTAGGGGGGCGACGAAAGGCAACTCTGGGTGGTGTGGGGAGAATTTTGTCAAGGGATGATCTCATTTCAGGGGTTGACTTGAGAAAGTCATATCCCTGGCGGAGTAATTTGTTGATGTTTTCGAGGCCAGGATAATATTGGGTGACAAGGGGGATGCTTCTGTGTGGTCTGGGGGTAGGAACATTGTTGTTGGATGGGGAGGAATGTATTGCTCGGGAAATCTGTTTGTGGACAAGGTCTGTGGGATAGTTGCGGGAGAGGAAAGCATTGGTTAGGTTATTGGTGTAATTGTTGAGGGATTCGTCACTGGAGCAGCTACGTTTGCCACGTATACCTAGGCTGTAGGGAAGGGAGCGTTTGATGTGGAAAGGATGGCAGCTATCAAAGTGAAGGTACTGTTGTTTGTTTGTGGGTTTGATATGGACAGAGGTGTGGATGTGAGCTTCAACAAGATGAAGGTCAACATCCAGGAAGGTGGCTTGGGTTTTGGAGAAGGACCAGGTGAAATTCAGATTCGAAAAGGAGTTGAGGTTATGGAGGAAATTAAGGAGTGTTTCTTCACCATGAGTCCAGACCACAAAGATGTCATCTATAAACCTATACCAGGCCAGGGGAAGCAGCTGTTGGGTCTTCAGGAAAGCCTCCTCCATGCGGCCCATAAAGAGGCTGGCATAGGACAGAGCCATCCTGGTTCCCATGGCCGTTCCCCTGATTTGTTTGTAGGTCTGGCCTTCAAAAGTGAAGTAATTATGGGTGAGGATGAAGTTGGTAAGTGTGATAAGGAACGAGGTTTTTGGAAGATCTTCGGGGGGGCGTTGGGAGAGGTAGTGCTCAAGGGCAGAGAGACCATGGGTATGTGGGATGTTTGTGTAAAGGGATGTAGCATCTATGGTGACAAGAAAGGTTTCAGGTGGGAGAGGAGTGGGAATGGATTTGAGGCGTTCTAGGAAGTTGTTTGTGTCTTTGATGTAGGATGGGAGTCTGCGGGTGATAGGTTGGAGGTGCTGGTCTACCAGAGCTGAGATACGTTGAGTTGGGGCTTTGACGCTTGCTACAATGGGACGGCCAGGATGGTTCTCTTTGTGAATTTTGGGTAATAGGTAGAAGGTAGGGGTACGTGGCTCAGGTGGAGTGAGTAAGTCTATGGAAGCCATGGTCCCTCACAAGGCCTCACAATATATCGGGATTTGAGAGAGAACATGTAGTTGGGCTCAAAGAACCCGGTCAGTATAATCAGCGAATCATTCCACATTTGAATATGGAGTGATACCACTATTCGAAGATGTTGGCAGGCATAGGTGAACGGCGGCAAAACATAGTGTCACGAAGGAAGCGGTGACCTAGAGAGATGACAGAATGTGGCGGCCGAGCAATCGCCAGAGAGGCACTAAGAGCCTCAAATTCATCATTATCATTGATCCATTGTGCAACTGGTGCTTCAGTGACTGCAAAAATCATTAATAGGAGGCTCACACAAAGGAGGCTGAGCTCACAGCAGCCCATGCACCAACTGCCATTGACATCTGCACATCAACATGCCTATTTGCAGTGCTGTTGGGTACATTTGGCTGCGAATCACATTGACTGGGGTAGAACTGTCTTCAGAGATTAGTTCCACTTCAAACTGAGCACTGATGAGCAGTGAAGACGTATCTCGAGGTGACATGGACAAAGGTGTGATACCAACCTGATTGTCGCCCACTATATGGCCTGACAACCAGGAGTGATGGCCTGGGGCACCATTTCTTTTCATAGTAGGACCTTTTGGTTATCATCTGTAACACCCTTACAGAACAGAAGGGCACTGACGATATCTCACACCCCAATTTGTTGCCCTTCATGGCAAACAACCCTGAGCTTGCATTTCGGCAAGATAATGCCCACCCACACAGTGTGATAATTTCTACAGCTTGTCTTTGTGCTTGCCAAACCCTACCTTGGCCAGTAAGGTTGCCGGATCCCTACCCAACTGAGAACATTTCAAGTATTTCGGGAAGGACCCTCTGACCACCTTGAGATTTTCATGATCTAATGTGTCAGTCAGATGGAAGTTTGCACGATATGCCTCAGGAGGATATCTGACACCACTTTCGATCAATGCCAAGCTAACTGCTAGCATAAGGACCACAGCTGGACCAATGCATTATTGGCTTGCTCAATTTGTGATGCTCTTTGTCTTGAATAAATCATTCAATTTTTCTCAAATTGTAAACATTTGATTGTTATACACTACACTACTGCTATCAAATTCATCCCATTTGGATGCTTCTGTCCTGGTGTGTCTTTTTTTCCCTTCTTATTGTGGTACAGTACAAGAAAGAAATACTGATTAATTAAGGGAAGAGCCTGGCACTGCTACTCTTGAACAAGGCTTCCAATATCTGGTTTGACGCAACTCTAAGTCAACTCTCCACATGAGTGTCAGTGATTAGAAAAAAAAGTGATGCAAAACAGACAGAGCACACTAATAAGGCTGCAATATTTTTCCTTAAGCACATACTTTTGACAGAACTCCAATAGAGGTACACTTTCAAACTTTTTCCAAATCTGAGTGACACTGAAAATCTTCACAAGCCATATGTAAATCCTTGGAGACTTTGTCTGCACTTATGCAGAGAGGGGAACAAAAGAGATTGAAACTTACTTTATTGCCCTTGAAGTCTCAAAATCTACTACTGAATTCCTCTATTTAGGTATGATTTTATGTATAAATCTCAGACAGAATTTTCATTGCTGCTTTTCTGCTGGTGAGGAAAATATACGAAACTGTTATTTGTGATTCCCAACTTCACAGAGTTATTTTATCTTAAATGGCTCCACACGGTGATACATAGTTCTTATTAACTGTTCTTTCCATTGGAAAAATATATTTAGTTTATCTGAGTGAGCCATTGTAACTACCACAAAAGTAAAATCCCACATTCATATTGCACCTTCAAATTCATACTTCAATCGATCCCTTGGTTCCTTCCACCACAGCAATGCAAATGCCTCAAACCAAGAGGCCTGCCGATTAAAAAGGCACTTCAAAGAGAAACAGCAAATTTTTGCACGAATCACCGCCAGTGGAGAAATGAAGGTTGATCACCAGTCTGGTTCTAACTGATAGAAACAATTTCATATTGTTATCGGTCTCACCAATTTTTGGATTAATTGCTTTTAAATGATATATTCAAAATAGTGTTTCAGCATTCTAGAAAAACACATTCATCTGGCAGTTCATTTACTTAATAAATAACACATCCACAAATTGCTACTTCTCATGCAAGGCTACAATGTTGCCGGACAGCATTGTTGGACTATAATGTTGGCAATAACCAACTTTTACAGTCTGTACCTCAATTGTCCATGACAGAGATTGGATTGTTTCAGTTGTCAACAAACTGAGTCCATTCAGACTGGCCTTAATTCTGAGCAGCAGGAAATTGGAAAATGCCTGCCACCGCTGGACGGGATGGAAACGTGGCAGCACTGCCGAGTCATACTCGGCCACAACTAGGAGGCATGCAGTTGGAGCATTGCCGCTGTGCAACTGGTGGGCACTGTGGCTGTCCCTTTGTGTTTGGATGGCTCTTTTCCTTAACGTCACGGGAACATATATGTGGTAGACAGCCTTGCCTCTGTGTACTCGGGCTACAAAATCTTTGCAAATGTCCCCACCACTGCAGAAATGGACAACTGGTAGAAACTTCACTTTTGATCAACTCACTCTCGGCTCCTAGAGGCAAGGAGTGTTTCGGGAGGGCCGTCCTAATTTTAGTGCCCTGTCTCTTAGTTGTATCCGAGCCTCCACATTTCACTGGTGATAATGATAGTCCCCCCTCACACACACACACACACACACACACACACACACACACACACACACACACACAAAAAAAAATGTGTTTCAATATTTTTTTCACCATCACTGTACTGTCATTCTCAGGGCAGTCAGTCAAAGTTTGGGGACTGACTGAGCACACATTTTCTCCATGTTCAAATTGTGGCTAATCGTGTCATGCATAATGGTTTTCAGAACACTGAGAGCCTCTGCTACGATTTGTATAGCCATTCGACAACCACCGTTTGAAAGGTTATGAAGATGTGACACGTTTCATCACTTTTGCTGGCACGAGGCTCCAGAGTGGGATGCATCATTATGTCTTCCTGACACCTCTGAAACGATGTTTATAGCTTAATAACTTGAGAATTTCATGAAGCAGAGTCCTTATAGTTTTTCCATACATCACATCATATCTCACCATACTCTGAGTGAAATTTTCCACTGTCAAATTGGTGCAGCCAATCTATTTTCGAAAATACTTTTGGTCTCTCAATTTCATTCACAGTTGTTTCTATCCCACTGGAGTTTTGACTCGATGACAAAATTCAAAAGTTACTATTAAAAGTAAGAAAATTAAAAACTGCGAGAGAAAGAGGAAAATGTACCCAATATCTGATTACAAAATTAACATGCCAAACAGTCACCTCACACCCATCTCAGTCACTCGACATCAGCTGCTTTACTTGCTCATATGTGGAACAGCTACGTACATAGAGGGGCTTCAACTGTACTTGGCTTCCACATATGGAACAATTACTTAAAAATCTGAATGTTTAAAACACCTATAACATAATCATTGCTTATCAGATGAGTGGTCTATTCATAATTCATTGTAGTTCCTTCAAATACTGAAAACTGTAGTGGATTACATTAAAATAATGAAAAACAATGACTGTTATAGTTTTTAAGTTTATCTTTCTAAACTTGTATGCCACTTTCTATGAAGATAACTTTTCAGCCTGACAAGTACAACATATAAGAAGCTGTGCAACTTGATGTCAACTGACTGATGTAGGCATGTAACAGACATGTAACTTTTGGGAAAGGTATTGACCATATTTTTATACCCCTATTTGCACTGTACCATAATTTTTTCTAATTCAATAGTAACTTTGCATTTAGTCTTTTCTGTATTTTTTAACTCTAGGAATGGCTTATAAGAATCAAATCCAATAAACTGTTATAACTCTGACTGAAGTGATCAAGACAATTATAAAAAAGGGACCCTGAGTTTGGGACAGAACTCATCATGACTCATTAATTGTCCATAAATTCCACTGTGTGTGCCAACATGTAACTGTAAGGATGTTCACAGAAACAGCAGTACTGATACTCAAAGCCTAAAGCTGACTGACAAGGGACTGTACGAATTTCCCTCACTGATTTGATTCTTATGGGATGTGCAGGGCAGGACTATGATTTCAACACACATAAATACGAAGATGCAACTCTCAACCATTTTCGAGAAAATTACGTTTGAACATTCTACAGATATTTATAAACTTTGTATGGCCTCTAGTACTAACAAAGCCCACAGTAAGTGTGTTAAGCAGTTGGTTTTGGGAGTGCAAGGTCCAAGGATCGAATATCACCGCCTGCACTTTTTTCCCTTCCCACATAATTATTATGACTGTCCAAACCATCATTACTGAATCATTAATTTATTATTTTCATAGTCTTTACGCTGAAAAAAGAAGAAAAAAGCTTCATAATAAGAACAAAAAATGGATATGCAACTTCCAATTAATTCAGTACAGTCATTTTATTTATATTATTTTATCTACATGTGGCAAGTGTAATGTGCAATCTATGGAGCACTGTATGAATCAGGAGGATACTGATCATGAGAACATTAATTATTGTGAGATGTAGCAACTGCAATGAATGTCAAATCTTTGCGTGTGTATGGCTTTTTCAGTGTGTCTATTGCATAACAAATTTGGGTTACATTCGTAAGCAGTTCTCTGTCATCACACATATCTGTTGTTAAAATTATGTGGGAAGTGATAGTTGATCCACAGACCTCACACTTATGAAACTACACGCTTACTCACTTGGCTACAGAATCCTCGATTACGTTTCACCATACGAATCGTGTAACCACACATAAAATGTTCAAATTCGATTCTCTCAAAAACGGTTGCATGTTGTGTCTTACTATTTGCATATGTTGAAGTCCTAGTCAAGCTCTACACAGCCTGCCAATACAAATTACATCGGTGAGAGGAAGTTTGCCCTTCCGAGCTAGACAGGATTGTGAAGATAAGACATCACCCAGTTTAACCGATCTAAGTCAAATTGGTTGAGATAGGTGGCAGCATAGTTGAGACTGACAGGAGCATCAGAAGAAAAAAAATAATTCCATTACTGTTCAGACACCCCTCATAGTGAGTGATACTTCCTCCTCAGCAGGGATCTCTCCAGCACCGATACGAGACACTTACCAAGCAAGTCAGCATCTGCCAAAAGTTAATCTCGAGAGTGGTAAGGTGTGGGCAGCTTCTAGACAGAGCCTGGAAGACACCAGGTGAGACTTCTTTTTCTAGGATCACAGTCCGCAGCTGTGGCACTGCAGAAAATGTCGCAATAGCCTCCTCTTCACTCGTTTCCTGTCTGTGCCAAGAGCAGTAGATTTGATTTTAGTTTCATTTGCACAAGCACAACATTTTCAGCAATAAAATCACATAACTGCAAATGTAGCTTTACTGACACAGTTGTGTCCACTGCATGTTCATAACAGTATGAGTGGGAAATTAAGATATCTTCGCTTTCAAAGCAGCATAATTAACCGATTCACAATGGTTCAGGTGGCCTGATGACCATTCTTCTTCTGTTAACAACTTCGTTCCTTTCACAACCTAATTCAGGAAGCAGTCTCACAAGAAGATATTTGGAGACACTTTCACAATATACTCTATAAAAGAAGTTTTTCCCTTGACATAGATGCAGTGCATAAAATTCTGCCTCACCGTGTTTCTCTCTCTCTCTCTCTCTCTCTCTCTCTCTCTCTCTCTCTCTCTCCCCTTCTTCTTCTTCTTCTTCTTCTTCGTCTTCTTCTTTTTTCACAATGTTTCGTAGCTACCAGTCCATTTTCAAATAGTATCTTACAAAATTACACCAGCAAAATGTAGTATAAAAAAGATAATTCTAACACACAATTACTGTATTTACTCGAATCTAAGCTGCACTCAAACCTAAGCCACACATGAAAAATGAGACTCGAAATCAAGGACAAAAAAATTTCCCGAATCTAAGCCGCACCTGAAATTTGAGACTCGAAATTCAAGGGGAGAGAAAAGTTTTAGGCCGCACCTCCAAATCAAAACAAAGTTGGTCCATTGAAATATGAGACACAATTTAGGTCAAATGAATGGCGATACAGCTACAGTAGTTTGGTTCAAGTCGTAAGCTTAGCAGTTAAGCTTTACTAGCTAGCCACTGCTATGCGTCAGGCGCTCCGTCCGTATTTATATGGGTACCCTTCCTTTTTCACGTGCTTCGTCTGGTTTGAATTGATTGCTTATTTTTCTTTGATCTGATAAGTGCCGTTCTTTTTGTTGTAGGTGTTTACGTCGCTCTAAGCTGATAATGCATTATTGTACTGTGTCATGAATTCATCTACATCTACATCCATACTCCGCAAGCCACCTGACGGTGTGTTGCGGAGGGTACCTTGAGTACCTCTATCGGTTCTCCCTTCTATTCCAGTGTCGTATTGTTCGTGGAAAGAAGGATTGTCGGTATGCTTCTGTGTGGGCTCTAATCTCTCTGATTTTACCGTCATGGTCTCTTCGCGAGATATAGGTAGGAGGGAGCAAAATACTGCTTGACTCTTCGGTGAAGGCATGTTCTCGGAACTTCAACAAAAGCCCGTACCGAGCTACTGAGCATCTCTCCTGCACAGTCTTCCACTGGAGTTTATCTATCATCTCCGTCACGCTTTTGTGATTACTAAATTATCCTGTAACGAAGCGTGCTGCTCTCCGTTGGATCTTCTCTATCTCTGCATTGTTTGTCACATTCTGATAATGAGTGTTAATGGCCTGTCACAGCTCACAGCATGACTTGCTTTTGTGCACGCTACCGCCGCTTACAATTAAAAGAGAGAGAGAGAGAGAGAGAGAGAGAGAGAGAGAGAGAGAAATCGTCTCATTAGCGAAACAATGGCAAGAGACTGCTATTTGTTGTTACTTACACTGCTGCTTTCTTTGATAATGATCAACAAGAACTAAATAATAGACTGCGAATGATAGAAGATGTTCTGAACGAGACTTTAGTGAAAATTTTTCTCCGTTTGAAAATCTTTGCAGACGCCTCTTTACTACATTACATTCCGCACAGAAATTAGGGTCATCTTAGATTTAAAAATCTAGTCAACTGCCATGCTTCATTTCTGACTGTATCTGTGGTGTCACCGCCAGACACCACACTTGCTAGGTGGTAGCTTTAAATCGGCCGCGGTCCATTAGTACATGTCGGACCAGTGTGTCGCCACTGTCAGGGATCGCAGACCGAGCGCCACCACAAGGCAGGTCTCGAAATACGGACTAGCACTCGCCCCAGTTGTACGGACGACGTAGCTAGCGACTACACTGACGAAGCCTCGCTCTTTTGCCGAGCAGATAGTTAGAATAGCCTTCAGCTAAGTCAATGGCTACGACCTAGCAAGGCGCCATTAGTAACATTGCTTGTATCTATGGAGTCTCACTTATATCGTCAATAGCGATGTACCAAGGATGGATTAAAGTTAAGTATTCCAGAAGCTACGTACTTTTCTTTATAGCATTCATTACGTATCCTGTTACAGACCTATCTCTTGCCTGCGTGAACTAAATGCGTGCCTTTCGGCTACTTCCGTGGCGTGGCTGTCTTGCTACGCCAGAACAGTATCACTATTAGGCAAAAGAATAATATGGATATAAACATGACACAATATGTATATTCTTCCACGTTTGCTGTTGTCTCACTCTAGTTTCATAGTTTACTAGGCAGACAGGATTTAAATGAGATAGCAGCAAACACGAAAGAATACATGGCAAAATGTTTATATTCGTATTATTCTTATGGTGAAGAGAATACTGCATGTGATTCACAATTCAAAAAGTTCCTATTAGCAACCATCTCTCCTCACAGGTAGGAAAAAATTCAGAACGTAGAGTTGGCCATATTGACAAATATCCCAAACAGTCTTGCCAGTCGGATTTTCGTAGTAAATTAAAATGCTGCTACATTCAAAGATGACCAATACGGAATTTGTATTTACCTCATTGAATAATGTATGAAAATGTAGTGGTGGAAACTCGGGGCAGAGAAAAAAGCTCGTCTTCCACCTTTTTTTTAATTTATTTACTGACGCAGAGATTTTGCCTGCAAAACATGCCTGTGTAGCGCTACATATATTCGACGGCAGAAGTTAGTTGTGGTGACACCTACCAACATTTTTCAGAACTTCTGCCTACTTTGCACTCGATTATAAGCCGCAGGTGGTTTTTTGGATTACAAAAACTGGAAAAAGCGTGCGGCTTAGATTCGAGTAAATACGGTATTCAAAGACAACATTTATGTACTAGGCTTTTAAAAAAAAAAAAAAATCAGCAATAACCATGTGTTGTCCAGTACTAAAAAATTCAAACTGGATCATATTTAGTGGTGACATACTAAACATATAACATTCAGTCTAAAGATTTTTAGAACATTTTTTTTTTTTTTTTTTTTTCATTTCAGGTAGTTGGCAATGTTATTATTTATCTTTTGAAACACTGTTCCTGGGAAGCTGAGATTAAAAAATTAGAATAAAAGTGTTTAAATACAAACTGTCTAGAACAGAAGGCATGTTGCCAAAATAGAAAATTTATGAATCAGGTGATGGGTCTCAATTGTCGAACAATCGTCATCCGAACCTTAAAACCGTGTGAAAATACTAATATAGAGTTTCAGAGGACAAGACTTAGGCATGAATGTAAATTACGTAAAAAAATTTAAAATACGATTCCGTATTTACTGATGATGCTGGAGAATGGGGCTAGGAGCAGCTCGTTATGTAGCAATGATAAAAACAGCCGACGACCACCACCACCACCCCCCCCCCCCCCACCCCACCCCACAGCTACTTGCAGGTCAATAGCAGGGGTTCTGCTTGCTTTTGTTAAATAAGATTGTGGAAGTTATGTGATCAACCACTTTTTAATACTTATAACATATAATTTGTATTTTGTAAGGACATAAAATACACAATGGACTGACAGTTATCAATGTGTGGTTCTAATTATATGCAAAACAAAGAAACAAACAAAAAAACAATGAGAAGTCAGTGGCTGCCACCTTCTCTCTCTAATATTCATTTTTCTTTCCCTATCAATGCTAGCAATAATCCTAACATTATATCATGTTATTTATGTACTATACCAAAACTACCAAACTAGGGTTTTGGTAGAGTGCAACTCTGCTACAAATACATTTTGATTTGCAATTCCTTGATCCTTATAACTAAATACAATTTCATTATCAGGAGGACAAGCCTCCCTCATTTGTGAGGATGAGTGTGTGTGAGTACTGCCAGACGGCACACCCATCATGCTAACAGTCTATAAGTTTGGGTTCGAGGATTCCATCTCAGTCCTGTGAGCAGCCAGGGAAATAAAGGTCCACTCACACAGAGCCCCACTTACCTTAGTAAAACTTATATGACAAGTGTGCGAGGCTCCTCAAAGGTTGCCTACAAACAACTGTTCCACCTCCAGAGCCACTCATCTCACAGGCACACGGCACACCTTGAGACTGAGGATTTCTTTCATAGGGGTTTTGACCATCCTCACAATCAGGATGACTAAGCCGAGATCCCCAGTCCCTGTGGGACACAACACTCCGCTGTTGTGGCACACAGTGGTTCCCAAACTTTGCCCAGAGTTTATGATTACGTAGGACTGGTGATGCTTACCAGTCCCTAGCTGAGGAAACTCATGTTTGTCAAACCCGTACCTGACAAGTGAATGCTGAGCTGCCTGAGGTGCTTGCCATTTAGCATGACACATGCTTATTTGTGGCTTACTGAATGCCACAGTTGTGGAAGCACTAGTCTCAAGAGGAACCGTGATAATTTCATTGTCATCACAGGATCAAGAGAAAACTGTGACATACTCACACAACTGGGATCTGAATTAAGACAGAGCTTTTTGAACTCAGTCCTTATCAGTATAATGTTCTGAATAATGAAGCACTTTTGTACAACATGGTCCCTTTAAACAAGAGAAGAATACACAATATGCTGCTTATGAGAAACATCATATTTATTTGAAGAACTGGATTTTGGATTGTATTCTTAACTTCCAACAGTAACTGCAGCACTCGAAGAAAGAAGTTCAATCAGAAGAGATTGGCAAGTGTGCTGAAATAATGATGTGAGCCAGATCACATTGAAACAACTTCAATTTCCTGTTTCTTTTTTTTTTTTTTTTGCAAAATATTTCACATGATTTTATAAACTGTGAATCCATTTTTCTTCTTGCAAGAGTAATTTTTACATAGGTTATTCTAAAACAACTGTACTTTCCATGATGTAACCTTCTGATAGCATTATAACAACGGAACAACTCACTCACAAGCTGCCACGGTTTGGTCTTCATAAATTTTTCCTACGTGCACCTGAAACTTATAGATGCTTGAACTTTTCTAATTACAATACTTTTCTATTAAGAATTCAGTTATAAAAGGATTCTGCAATGGGTGGTTGATCGATGTGATTGAAGGGACTGAACTATGAGGTGATCGGTCTGTTAATCCTTTGTGTGTCAAGCTGGAATAGTTCGCCAAGATGAATTACACCAAAGGCAAATTCCAATGGATTCGACTATATCTGGGAATTGACAGACCGATGAGATGGAAGCAAGCAGAAGTGAGAGAGGGATACAAGGGTTAGGTGGGGCAGCTGCCCATCCCAGAAAAAAGCTGGAGGTCCACAGCACGCATTATGCGACAGGAGAAACACCCTCTGCATCCAACTGGTGCTTCCACATCATTAGCACGATAAAAGTAGCTACACAGACAATGTAAAATCTCAGGACAGAGAACAATGGTGACAAGTCTGTTAACCAGTGACAGATGTAAAAAAATAAGAAGAACTAAAAATATGGGAAGGGCAGCAAGCTGGAACCATCCACTGAGCAAGGGTAGCCATGGGTACCCCGTGTCAGATCAGGTGACGGGGCACCCTTCCAATCCTTCAGGCAGTTGACAAAACTAATGTGCCCTATGTCACAGACAGGAGTAGAAACCATTTACATCGGTAAAACTTGAAACCAATTCAGCAACTCTGGCATCATTCACTAGCACCAGAGAGAGCCTGTCAGGAAGGTCGGTCGATTGGCCGGTTCGGGGAAGAGGACCAAACAGTGGGGTCATCGATTCCATCAGATTAGGGAAGGATCGGGAAGGGAGTTGGCCGTGCCCTTTCACAGGAACCACTCTGGCATTTTTTTAAAGTGATTTCCTTAAATCACGGAAAACCTAAATCGTGATGGTCAGGCGTGGGTTTGAACCTGTCAGCAAGTTTAATGTTATGCTATAAGGTGGCCAAATTATGGCAGTCCAGTAAGATGTGAGACGGGCACAACATCGAGTAGGGTGGATCCTCACTATGTAGGGTGTGACCATAGGTCAGCCAAGTGTTGCCAATGTGAAGCCAACAGAGGACAGTAGATTCCCTGTGATAAGCACAAAGAGAGGCTGCCACATGCTCATGGCCTCCTTTATTGTTAGCACTTTATCTGGTGAAACCAGGGCACACCAGTCCGCATTCCAAGCCTCCAAGAATTGTCGGCATAGAGTCAACCAATTTCCCTGGGATCCCAGCATGACAAATTATCTGTACAAAAATGACCTGCTGTCCTTCATTGTGGAGGTTATAGCGGAGATCCTGTATAGTCTTAACCAACGGGTGTCGAGTATAGCAAAAAGAATGACTTGCCAGTGCAAGAACAAAGGTGGCTTAGGGCTCAAGCAATGGCCACCAATTCTGCAGTGAATACACAGCATCCATTTGGCAGAGAGGGTGGTTCATTGCATCTTGGATGTGGGAAGGCAAAGTGGTTTGTCCGTTAACCATCGAGATGGAAGTGGATACCACATCCTAGCCTGCAAATGAGTTGAGGACACCCAGAAACAGGCAGGTCTATTGAGTCTTTCAGTCTGAAGGAGTAGTCGAGGCAGATCTGAGGAGTGGGTACACACCATGGGGGCGCTGACAACAGGTGACAGTGGGGGAAGGCCCAGCTCAGAGTAGATACCCTGTATGCAAACTGTGATCATGCCTTCAGACTGTGGCCTCTGTTGTGGGAGATAGGTCTCCCTACCAGGAAAAAGGAAACACTAGTGCAGATGCTCACGGGACCAGCGATTGTGTATTGCTCAGTTGAGCGGCAGTAATCGGTGCCCGACGTGTAGGGGAGGGATGCCAGACCCTGTGAGTTGACTGTTTGTAAGGCCAGTCTGAAAGGCACCTGTCACAAGTTAGACCCCATAATGGTGTATCGGGTACAGCATCCGCATTGCTAAAGATGGTGTTGATCTATACACCACAATCCCATAACTGAGACACAACAGGATCAGAGATTTGTAGAGCTGCAAAAGTATAAAGCGTTCTGCACCCCAGATGGCATTGCTGAGGCAGTGAAAAGTATTGAGGTGTGACCAGCATGTTTGCTTAAGCTGGCGAAGATGGGGAAGCCATGTTGAACGAGGTTCACAGACCGATCCCAAAAACTGATAAGACTCTACCACATTCAGGAATTGATCGTGGAGGTAGAGGTCTAGTTGGGGACGGACAGTACAATGGTGACATGTCCTCGCGATGGAATATCCAAAGCTGTGGGTGAGAGCCCACGACTGCACTTTTCATATGGCATCCTGCTGTCAGTGTTCTGCACTACTCACAGTTGAGGAGCAACAGTAGATGCAAAAGTCATCAGCATACAGGGAAGGTGATACTGTAGATTCCATAGTTGCAGCTAGACCATTGACAGCCGCTATAAAAATGAGAACTCTCAATACAGAGCCCTGTCAGACACCATTCTCTTGTATATGGTGAATACTGTGGGAAGCATCAACTTGAACCTGGAAATTACAGCAAGACAAGAAGTTCTGCATAAAAAATCGGAATTGGCCCTGGAGACCTCACTCATGGAGGGTAATGAGGATGTGGTGATGCAACTTAATTGTCTTAAGCTCTATGCGAGTAAAAAAAAACCACCTGCAATAAAATGGTGATCATTAAATCACTTTTACTTGCTCAAAAAAGTTTCCCAGTTGTATGTGAAACCAATGTCTACAAGTTTCTGAAACAAGATGATGTTCAGCTACCAGGAGTCATTCCTCGAAGAATGTTCTGTAGAAGTTTATAGCTGCTACCCATTCTCAGTAAATAATTGAGACATTGTGGTTTTCTGCATTCTGCTGTGTCCTCGTTAGTTTCACGAAAGTAGGTGTGGTGAAGGAAACAAAGCACAATTACTTGAAACTACTGAAACTATGTTTATCAGTCACCAAACATACATATTCTACCACTTTGTAACACATGCCACATACCTCCAATGCACATAACTGACAGTGCAGTTTTTACATATTATATTGCTGTCAGGTGGATAACTCAGATACATGCAAGTATATTCTGTATTCACATATCTTTTTGCATTTTTGACACTGCCTGGAAACACAGTAAAAAACACTGTGAACTGAAGCCATAACATTACTGGAAACTTTTAGAACACAGAGTCATGTGGAATTTGCAATCGCAAGGAGGACAACAGTTAAGAGCGAAATAGTTTTACACCAAATTCATCTGGGTACAGTTGCTACTACTAGACAGCGTACATTACTTTTTCAGGCTTTCTTCAGACTGATACGCCCGTCTGTGAGGTGGGGCACAATCCTAGTTCAGTTTGTGAGTATCGTAAAGAGAAGGTTCTGGGTGGAACTTACACAACCTGCTCCTTTGTGGACATAAAGGCAAATTTTTGCATATAGTTTTCATTGGCTATCTTCAATATCTCTTATTCTGAGGCACTCGTGTCTGCTGACAAACTACAAATGCCACATGTTGTACTCTTATAGTAACGTATTTCTTCCTGGAGGGCAGCAAGGACTGAGGACACCTGCCCTTCCCTGACAGTTCCTAGGTACAATTTCTATGGGAGCAGTGATGAAGTATCAATATTTTCTTTGAACTTGATATTTGCAGTGTCAGACAGAGAGATCTTTCAGTCGACAGGAAGTGACGGCAGGAAAATATCCACTGTTTTGTGATGATATCTTAAGTTCTTTATTGCAAAATTAAATAAGAAAGATAGTCATTGTAAACAAACTTTGTTGTGTGCAATGGGGGAAAGCCAATACCTGCCTGTCAGCTGAAAGATACAGATCTGTCACTGAATTGTATCAAAGTTGTCGATAGCAATTCTCTGTATTGGAACTTAATGAACTCTGATTTAACATGAAACTACTCAAGGAAAAGAACTGAGAAGACTATTTCCAAAGAAGTATACTCATTTTAGACAGCTAAAAATTTATTTACTGGCATGTGAAGAGAAAATAAACAGAAATTTATATAAAAAGAGTGATTTGAACTTTTTCAGATAGAGTTATCCAAAATGACCATGTTATAAGAAATTAGTCTTTTTCAGATGTCTTCTTTCTTCTACATCAAACAGCTCAAATGTCCAAGAACAGAATGAACGCAAAGAACCTACAACAATTTATTTCAGATATATTAATCTCAGTGTTGACATACCCTGCACAACTTATAGCAGTGAAGTAGTACATCACGCACATGATCACTGAAGCTCCAAGAACCAATATTAATTCAATATAAATATGTAAGGAGAGAATGAATGTTGGTTCAGTTGATGAAAACATGATAAACTTCATTTTTTAAACTTCCAGCCAGATTAAAATTGTCTGCCTGATAGCTTCTCAAATCCTTGTCCCAGTCTTGCCCTCAAAGCTTTAGTCTCGCCAGTACATCAGCATGTAATTTCCAGATTTCATAATAGCTCTCCTGCATTACTTGTGGAAATGGAAACATTCCCTTTATCCTGTGGCTAAGACACTTCTCTGTGGCATTCTTTCTTCCCGGGCTGTTAGTCCTACAATCAATGAAGGGCAGTTTTGTGGACTTGCAAAGTAGGGGAGAAGCCCTGTTGGAAGCAAAGTTTTGGAGACAGGTCGGGAAGAGGTCTTGTTCACAGTGAAGTTGTAGGGATAGGTTATGAATCATGCCCAGTAGCTCAGTCGATAAGGGAACTGTCCACAAAAGCGAGGTTCTGGGTTCAGTTCCTGCTCTGGTGCATAATTTTAATCTGCCAGGAAGCTCCAAAACAACACAGACTCTCTACAACATCTTTTCGGTGTTCAGACTGCATCAAACTGGAGTTATAACTTGAGATTTTCCAAAAAGTCACACAGTTTTCCTTGTCAGCTTCTCAATCACGGCCTGTCGAAGGAGTAGTAGGCGTACCACCACATTAGTAATTTCCTGCACTTGTGCACACGACCCCTGTTCTATGGGTGACATCACCTGGCCAATGAGGAGTTGAGCACAAATGCAATAAAGGAAGCGGATATTACTCCTAGCAGAGAGTCCTCTCCTGGTGAAGAAGACAGTGCTAATCTTTGAAAGCTCAAATTTTAACACCAATCTGATGTGGTCTGAACAGTTAGGTGATTTGATACAAAAATGCCACCACAATAGACATCAATGTCGCAGCACAGACTCAGCTTCACAAGGCTCATTCTGAACTCATCACTGTCTGCAAGTGACACCAAATCGTAGCTTCTTACCTGACAATGTACTTCTCATGAAGCCACAAATGAGCGTCCTGGGCCAGAATCCTCCAGCGAGTGCACACATTCTGTAAAACTTTAATGTTTTCACTGAAGCTCACATATGAGAAAATCTCCAGCATCAGTTCATCTGGCAGGTCATCTACTGTGGTCCCTCTGCAATCCAGTTTCGAAGCACTACTGGCCGCTCTTAAACGACTGTCTCCTTCCGAATGTCTTCTGTTATTCAGTTCGAGGTCTGAAACCAGTGGCACACCTGATATGTTATCCCCTTCTGCAGTAGATGTAGGAGAGAGACTGCTGTTAAACACTGTATCGGCATCCTCTGATATTTTCAAAGATATAGTAGGAGACCTTGTGGCCATGACCTGTAACAACCAAAATAGATTTCACAAACATGTTGAATAACTTCATATTTTACAAAAGTAAACAAAAAAATTGTTCAAATGGCTCTGAGCACTATGGGACTTAACTTCTAAGGTCATCAGTCCCCTAGAACTTAGAACTACTTAAACCTAACTAACCTAAGGGCATCACACACATCCATGCCCGAGGCAGGATTCGAACCTGCAACCGTAGTGGTCGCACGGTTCCAGACTGTAGCGCCTAGAACCGCTCGGCCACCCCGGCCGGCAAAAGTAAACACAAACTCTGTGCAACACAATTGAAAATGAGGTGGTATTTAATCCATTCAAAATAAATATTCAGTGGTACACATTACAC
Source organism: Schistocerca serialis cubense (assembly GCF_023864345.2). Taxonomy (NCBI): domain Eukaryota; kingdom Metazoa; phylum Arthropoda; class Insecta; order Orthoptera; family Acrididae; genus Schistocerca; species Schistocerca serialis. The sequence goes on along the minus strand of NC_064647.1, from coordinate 88,989,925 downwards.
TGATAGGAGACACCATTTTCCTTCCTGCCATACAGTGAGGACTTAACGGTGAAAGCATAATTTATCTCCAAAGTTGATTTATTTACCAAGCATATAAGGTTGACTAAAATTTGCTGTGAGGCTATGACCCCAAGCATTCAGTTCATTCATTATGTTCTGCAAATCTCATCAAAAAGAAGAACATCACAGATGTGGGATGGGCCAGGGTATGTATTAACAAAAGACAAAGAAAGTGTACAAAATTAATTTGTGTACTGTATTAACAGCAAAGTATCAATATGCTGCTTACTGCTACTGATGCTGATGCCAGCTAAACTTGATTAAGTAAATTAGCAAGAAAGCTCTACTTTGAAAGCGGCTGCTGCCTCCTTACTTGTACATAATGGCTCCCTTTTATCTCCTACTGAGAGCTTATCAATTATCTTATTATACCAGGAATTCTGAAAAATATAGTTATCTGAATTTGTAAATAATCAGTCATGTTTAAGCGCTTCTTGTCATGCACCTTTACAATCACTGCTGTTTGCCCTGTAGCTAATGGAACATTTCTAGCCTAGATTATAAAAAGTGTAATTAATGAGGTATGCTTTTAATTTTATTTTGAATTGGTTGCTATTCCCAATTTATTCCTTTATGTTACATGTGTGCTTGATGGTTGTCTTACTACCAGTGCACAAGGCTTCTCACGAATCCTATTCCAGAAAGCAACGTCTACATGAAAATTATTTTTGTCTTGTATTTTGATTGTGTACATCACATTTCTGTATTCAATGTCAGAAACAACCATTAAAGAGTGAATGCACGGGGAAGTGAGTGCAACAATTCAAACATCCGTCAACAGGCTTCTGCAAGATGTGAGGTTATCTACTCCACACTATAATCTCACCGTTAGCATCTCCTGAATAAACACTATATTTATTTCAGGCGCACCATCCAATAAGATAAATGGAAAAAAATAAGCAAAATATGCCAGCACTCTTGCCCTTATTTCATTTCTGCATTTATTTACTCATATATTTATCACACCAGGCAACTTTGGGGCCTTCATGCCCTCACTACTATCTGACCAGTCATCCACGGCATTACAACATGTGTTAGCAGTACAATATGTGTAGCATGAGCAGTACATAATAACAGTAATAATATATATATATATATATATATGGCATTCCAGAAATTTCAGTTGTGTTAACATTGTGTTGATGTTTCCTGATTACATTCTTGTAAGATGCCAATAATGACATCTAGCAGAAATGGCAGCACTGAAGGAAATCAATGACAGAACAAGAACAAGAAACAATAGGGAATGCTTGACAGACAACAGTGAGACAAAAACACCAATGTGCACTTTGCTGAATTGTTCCAGTGCCACAAGTGGCCATGCCTTAATAGTGCTGGATGCAGGGTTGAGGATGGCACTTGTGCCGGGTGACTCGGGGCATGTTGTACTGGTACCTATTGGGACTACTGACAGTTGGCTCTTCACAACGTCGGGGCTGCAGCTCACCGGACTGCAAGGGGAGGACGGGTGAGCAAATTAGGAGAGCACAGTAGGTGGAACTCAGGTCACGAATGTCACTGTTTGGAGGAATGGGTATTTTAAAAAAAAACGCAAAAGGTGCCTCTGCTTGAAAAATTTGACAATTAACATAAAAACTTCTACAGTCAGCTCACAAAAGATAGACTCCATCACAGCACAAAGCTTGTTTGTTAAAAATCAGAATCAGACAGGGGACGCAAGGTTACACAATATTGGAATTCATACAGCTCAAAAAATCTTTCTTCAGAATATTCAGACAATAAATAATAAAATACAGCAATTTTAGATTCAACTTAAGTCCTTAAAATATACAGTAATTTGCATCACAAACACAAGCACAGAGATCCATAAATCCAACATCAAGTAACATCATCCTGATATGAAAGGATAAGCTCTTATTATTGGACTTCCTTAAGACGGAGAGGATCTTGCACATATCTCAGAAAGGCTTCACAATTCAAACCCAGACATGACATTACCACAGCTAGTGATGAGACATTTTGAAATTTCAAGTATTGAACTACCAAATGATGGGGAAAAAAAAAAGGAATAACCATTCTTTGTGTGTACCGATAACCTAAAATAGTAATCAATCATGTTGCTGCAAGTTACAGCAGAGATGGGGAACACAGCGTTGTACATGCGAAAGATTTTAGATGCTGATCATTTCAGCTAATTAATAAAAATAAAAGCTGTCTCGCAAAAGCTCATCAGACTACACATGTACAAAAGACCTTTTTCGGAGGCTTTCATTTTTCAAGAGCATTTTTGGACCAAAGCGGGGCTGAAGCTTATACACATAACAATGCAGATGTAAAATTCTCTAAGTTCTGTAATATTTGAATTAATTTTCGAAAGTATCCACATTGGCTGCAATGGCCAGTAAATACAAAGTAAATAACTGCAGGTATAGGGAAGTCCTCTCTTACCAGAAATATATCTGTTCCATAAAGGAAATCCCACCATATTGCAAATAGACAAGAGAAAGATTTCCTACAAACTATCACAAACACACTGTGATACTTTGTAGATGTTCATGCACAATTACACCAAGAACTTTGGATAAGGTAACTGGATATCAAAGATTACTGGAGGAATCACTTCACAAAAAGGTCCAGTGACAAACTTTTGTTGCCATATGAGGATTGTCTGCAACTTCTCAGCATTTAGTTTACGACCAAAGTTTTGTGTCCATTGTGAAAATGAACAAAAGTCTTCTATCATAACTGATACACCAGCAACAATGTTGTTAGGACTGGCACAAAGATATTACTAGATGTTGTCAACATAGAAGTAGTAGTTACAAAAACGTTGCACAGATGCAAAATCATTTATGTACAGTAAGGAAAGTAATGTGATACTAACAGAACCCCAGAGAACTCAGCAAATATGTTCCCATGACATCATCTCTGATCCACTAAGGATTTACTGACATTTGTCAAACCACAGTACTTCTCTCTTTCATAAATTCAGCTGCTTCATTTTCATAATACACAGAAATCAACATTATCAAAGGCTCTGCTGAGGTCAAGCAACAGTCGTTAGTCGTATTTACTTAACCTTCGAGCGGGCGGGCCTACGTATAAAGTGTGCCAACCGCAAATAAAAGTGTTTTGCACCATTCCAATGTTGTTTCGCAATGGCAAGCCCATGCCTATTCCTTCATTATTGGTTGTTCAGCTAACAAAGTGATAAATTGTATTGTCATATGTCCAAGTAAGCAGCAGCAATATAAAATAAACAGTGAGCTAGGTGGGAAAAAAATTTACGTTCTGTATGAAAAAAAGACCCAGATTATGAGCTAGCAGCAAAATAATACAATGAAGCAGTTGTCTATGAGAGAATTAGTAACTGAATAAGTGATTAGCTGGGATCTGATGCAACTGTGCTGTTTAATGCTTCAAATGGGTTATTACTGTGGGATAATACTTGTCCGTGTCATCAGTGACTCAATCAAAGCAGCGTCTTAGGTAATATTACATAAGTTTATTTTATCACTGTTTAATTAAACTAAGATTAAAGTCTTGAGTTTGCCCATACATTTTTACCATGGTAACATAATGAAATCTACTCTTTACATGTATACAAAGTACACCACGCACTCACTCATGGGTTCATGTGGCACACAGACAAAATTTTCCCTGAGTTATGTTTAACACATGTGGCAATCAAGTTGTTAAAATGATTGCTTTACACCTGTCCAACAGTATGTTTGATTTTGTCAGTCACACTGATTAATGTAGTTGATTTACTATGCTCATTTTCAAAGGCTGCTTGATATTTATTGCAGTTGTTTTAAGGTAATCTGTCAGCTGGTCATGAAGAATGTACTCTGAGGCTCAAATACTGCATGCAATATGCTACTCTGTCTATAGGTGTCTTGTATTTTTGGATTATGATTCCTGGGTATTGGCTGAACTAAATTTTACTTCCACTCAGCAGTATATGTACCACAAATATGAGGCATACTGAAGGTGTTTCTAAGAACTGGAATAATATATCAACATTGTTCCTAATCATACCTATACACGCTCCCTTATAATGTTGCAATAATATGTGGAAAGTTCAATACAGAGATGCAATAAGCTATCTTAATCATCTATAATGACGGGAAGTCACAGCTGTTCTATACAAATAGTGCTTCACAAAAAATTGACTACTGTTTACAAGAATACTGCTGTAAGCTCAAACTATTACTTGTGAAGATGAGAGTTGACACTTTTACAGTCAAAGATCCATTAAAACAAACGCCCACATAACTATCATTTCTACAACAGGTTTTTAATCTTCAAAATGACAAAATTTAACAGCAGCCACGACTTTTAGAGATGTTCAAAGTACCAATGCTGCCTCAAGCTGCTGACTTCAAATGGTTCAAGTGGCTCTAAGCACTATGGGACTTAACATCAGAGAGCATCAGTCCCCTAGACTTAGAACTACTTAAACCTAAATAACCTAAGGACATCACACACATCCATGCCCGAGGCAGGATTCGAGCCTGCAACCATAGCAGCAGCGTGGTAGCAGACTGAAGACTGCTTATGGGTAATTCCACCAAGTCAGAATCAGACTTTCAATACTCTGCTCCCAATATTGTCAGTGTCCGCAAATTAAAACTATTTTGTGCTCTGACAAACTTCATAATCACTTTAGGGGGTGTACTTTTGAAACTAACATTTGTTGCAATACACACCGTGTCTGCACAAGTAAATCCAATGCATCTGCATTTGGGGTGGTTTGTGGGTGCTCTGTTTGCTGTCACAGTGGAATACTAACTGAAGTTGGTGGCAAATGATTTGAAAGTGTCACAATTTCTGTCACATCAATTTTTTGAACACTGAAGTTCATTAGGAGTGCTACTTTTGATGGTTTATTACTTAATATTATTCAACACTGCTGCAGTCACATTTTTTAGTGTTTTAATTTTTTTAGCTTTATGTCTGTGTTCCGCCTTTTTAAAAAACAGTGGTCTGGATGAGTTTAGAATACTGATGGTAATGGAGTTTCAACTACAGACTACAACTTTTCTTCACAACCACGTAGAGGTCTCTTCTTGAACTACATTCTTTAACCACATGAATTATCCATTTCTTATTTTCATTTATGTAACTTCTCTCAAACAACTATGATTGCATCACTGTTCATGATTCTGGGCCATCAGACTTTTATTCTGTGATCTATATTTAACTATTACACATATTTTACTGTGTACATTTGCCCATTACAATCAGATGAACTGTGGATGTGATGAGTCTAAAAACATATCCCACATGGCTGCTTTTCTGTGATTTACCTAAATCACTCAACCAAATGTGGGTATGTTTCCTTCTCCAACCCTGAAACATTCCAAGTATGTGCTCCATTTCTAATTACCACAATGTAGACTGGACATTAAATACTCATCCACCCTCCTCCTATGGCTGTTGCATTAACTCCTTCCATTCCTGCTGGGAATTTTACATGGCAAATAGTTTTTCTGTGATTTACCTAAATCACTCAACCCAATGTGGGTATGTTTCCTTCTCCATCCCTGAAACATTCCAAGTATGTGCTCCATTTCTAATCATCCCAATGTAGACTGGACATTAAATACTCATCCACCCTCCTTCTATGGCTGTTGCATTAACTCCTTCCATTCCTGTTGGGAATTTTACATGGCAAATAATCCAGACCTAGTATTAATGCTTGATCACAGCTATCTGACAGGAAGTCATCATTTAATTTTCCATGAACAATGATGCTCCAACTATATTTGCATAACCTTATAAAAGCAGTCAGTAGCTGCTTTATGGACCTTCAGATATGTACTGTCGGTGGCATGTGATCTGTCAGTAGCAATCTCGTGTGCTTCCTGATCCAGTATTGATGCATGGCATTAAGAGATGTTCAAATAATATTTCACAATCCAAACATAATATTTCACAATCTAAAGTGGAACATACCCCATTTTATGCATATATAGACAATATTTACCTATTTTTCTATCCCCCCCCCTTTTTTTACTAATATACCATATAGCTATATTAACTTTATCCACAAGGATGAATCTATTCAGTATTTATGTGACTCTGATATGTACTAAGGATTTAATATTATTATTATTATTATTATTATTATTTCCCACAGCAAACTACATGGAGATCACTTTTCTGAACTTGTCAGGTCATTTCATGAGAATCTTTGTAACATATTATATTTTAAAACACACTGTCATATGAAAAGGCAGGTTTGCAAAGTAAATTGCTTTGGAGGGAGAAACATTGTAACTTAGCATCTTTGTCACATTCTGGATTATTTAACTGCGGCACGAATGAAACAAAAATAAGTGATAAGCGATGTTATTAAATGATGATAATATACAACAATGAATCACATAAAAAATTTTCACTGGTAAGTGCAATGCTGAGACACTTATCTAGTGAGTAGCATGGGCCAGCAGTAAATTTTATCTTTACTTGGCCTTAAACTTTGCAATAGGGAGAGACGTCACTGATGACTGAAATTTGTTGGCAAACCTCAGTCCTCCATGAAGTAAGTTAACTCACACAGAAGTGTCAGTGATCGTTTCTAATATTGAGTGTGAGTAGGTCGGGGCCCACATTTTGTTTAAATGTTGGCAATTGTTACCCAAACATTCTATTGCTGAGAGAATTTATTTCTTGCGAACCGTAGACGGTAAACACAAGTGTGCTACAGCAATCACAACAAACACAAATAGCAACCATTCAACTTCTGAAAGGCACGTTCCCAAAAGCCAACAACTCGTCAGAAAGTGACACCTGTCACCCAAGGTGCTTGGATTAGGGTTTAACATGACCAAGTTGGGGGGATCCTTAAGCGTAATACCCCATTTTCATCGAAACATTTTTAAATAACAGAATCGTCCAATATTGAAATTAACACTACATTCCACTTCGCAACTTTGTCATTCTTAGTTAGCTATAACAACGCTAACCTGACAACCAAAACGTTTTGATAATTCTTAAAACTAATTTGGTTTCGGATTCTCAAGTAACCTACATTCAACCAGCGTACACTTGCCGTCTGTTATCTTATGATGCAATGCAACTGCAAACTATCTAGAAATACTTTGTGCCACCTTACAAAAGGTTTCACTATGCCGGAAAATGAACTTCGTGCTATCCTATACGTCATATTTTCGCAGAAATTATTTCCCCTTCGTTACCCTTGTTTTGTACCCCCTCTCACTGTCTTAGTGTCTTGGGAAAAAGTTGAAAATCAAAGCGCTAATCAGTGTTGCCACCTCTGTTACACGTCTTTCGGCGAAGTTGGTTAAGCCGAAAAGCGTATGACTTACAACAGTTCGTGGGATGGAGGAAAAAAAAAAAGAAGGGAGGTGGCGCTTTAGACTTACGCTGTCATCCTGACTACATGGGGCTCCCAAAACCGGATTTCATAAACCGATTTCCCAATTCCGCCTATGGGTGGTCGTCTTGTTTTGCAACAGCCAGAGTGGGCGGGGCCTGACGGCGCCTTTAAACAGCCCGAAACATTAGCACTTAGCAGACTACCATTTGCGATTGCTTGTTGTCCATTATGTCTGTCGTGTGCATACACAACAGCTGATTTAAATACTAAAAATTACAGTCCGTACATGAATAACATAGTGTAAGGAAGGCAATTTCGAACGTTTTTCCGTTCTTGAACGTGTATTTGTTCCAGTAATAACTTGACTAAGCAAGAATTACGTAATGTGAAAATGGTGGTTTTGTAATGTGTATTATTTCACTTTTATTATATTTGTATCAATAGCAAATGACGCTCGAACTCCAAAAACGGACTGATAACCTTGCAGTTTAGCATCTTTAATCCACAAACCAACCAACTCTGGAAGCAATGCTTGTTTCTGTACTACTACTACTACTACTACTACTGCATCTTGTTCGTCACATTTTCAGCTTTCAACTCATAGGCACACATTTTTAATGTTTACATTTGCAAAAAAAGAAACCTAACTGCGTGTTCTTTGCTAGCCCATAAACTTGTGCAGCGAGGAAAGAATCAGGGCTTGCAATCTATCTTCTGTGTGGCAACTAGATGAAGAATTTACGAACTTAAGCATGCAACATGTGAAGAATAGGGCCGCAACTTGCCTTGTAATCGAAATAAATAATGGTTGCTCAGTCATGAGTTGCATTAGAAGAATCTATTTTATATATCTTGATGGTGACTAGTTTTGTGTACATTATTTCAAAGTGAATGATTACTGAAATTTCAAAGAAATAAATGCGTAGATATGTACCTTCCTGCATAATATTGTTCTTGTTTTATTAGATTGTCAGGCATTAGTCTCACTGTAGTTTAGATGTCTTCTCACTTTGAAATCTTACACATGGGGCACGATTGAGTGTGTGGCCAAGCATAGCATTTTACATGGTAAAAAAGGACATTTTTTAAACATCTTCCAGAATTGTGAAATGCTATAAATGCAAGTAAGGGAACGATCTAAATCGCTTAAGACCCCGTAAAATGGATATTTTGCTTTAACATGTTTGTAAGTAGGCCTAAGTTTTTTTAGTAATGATAGTCTAACCAGTGTAAGATGTAGGCCTACCTTTCCAACAGTAGCGTATTTGCATTTTTTCCCCCAGTAACTCTCACTAGTAACATTGTGAGTTTTTCGAGAGTACCCAAATCTAGTTCAGTTGAAATGTATGCCTACTTTGATCATCTGCTTGATTTTACTTTTGAGTTTCATTCTGAGTATTTCAAAGTATATAAGCCTAAACAATGCTATGCGATATACCAATAGTTAGTGAGTTTCATGTTCAAAGTATCAATTACACAATAAACCATAATGATGTGTACTGAGTCTTGTATATTGACATCACCCTTTTGTAAATATGTCTCCGTGCTCATCATTTATTAGTTTTTTCATTTCCTAACTAAAGACAGACATAAATTAGTCAGTAATTCCTGCCCATCACCATTTACCCCTTACAGTAATATATAATCTGCAGAATAGGAGGAGTTGTCAAAGAGAAACATTTTCGGTTTATTTTCACTTTTTGCAGTGCTGTCTGTCGGTTTTCCAGTTTTAATCTACAGTTCATAACCAATAATTTGTCATCCAAATCCACACCTACCCCTGGAAATATCTCACAATTCAAAATTTGGTTCTTATGTGTTTGTCTTACCACTATATAATCAATCTGAAGCCTTCCGGTGTCTCCAGGCCTCTTATATGTATACAACCTTCTTTTATGATTCTTAAAAGAAATTTAGCAATAATTTAATTATGCACTGTGCAAAACTCTCCCAGGTGGCTCCCTCTTTCATTACTTTCCCCCAGTCCATATTCACCTACTGGTTTTCCTTCTGTTCCTTTCCCTACTATCTAATTTCAGTCTCTCACCACTATCAAATTTTCGTCTCACTTAACTATCAGAATAATTTCTTTTAATTTGCCATACATTTCTTCAATCTTTTAATCATCTGCGGAACTAGTTGGCATATAAAGTTGTACAACTGTGGTGGGTGTTGGCTTCATGTGGATCTTGGCTGCATTATTGCATTCACTATGTTGTTCATAGTAGCTTACCTGCATTCCTGTTTTCGTACTCACTGTTAATTGCTTTGCTCCTATTTAATTTTGTACTTATAAACCTGTATTCACATGACCGCAAGTCCTATTCCTCCTGCCACCAAACTTCACTAATTCACACTATATCTAACTTCAACCAATCCATTTCCTTATTTAATTTTTCTAGCCTACCTGCCTGATAAAGGGGTGTAACATTCCGCACTCTGTTCCACAGAATGCCAATTTTGTTTTTCCTGATGAAGGCATCCTCCTGAGTAGTCTCCGCCTGGAGATCCAAATGGGGGACCATTTCACATCTGGAATATTTTACCCAAATGGAAGCAGTCATCATTTAAGCATACAGTAGAGGTCCATGCCTTTGGGAAAAATTAGCCACATCAGTCAATCATCAAGACTCTTGCACCTGCAACTACTGGAAAAGCTGCTACCTCTCTTGAACCACACAGCTGTCTAGCGTCTCAACAAATATCCTTCCATTGTGATTGTACCTATGGTACAGCTATCTGTATTGCTGAGGCATGAAAGCCACCCCACTGACGGGAAGGTCCATGGTTCACTACGGAGATAGAAGAGAAAGGGGTGCTGCCTTTCCTTAATTTGTAAGTTTACTGAAAGCCATGGGGTAAACTTGGCCATAGAGTATATAGAAAGACCACCAGCACTGAAAGGTACCTAAATGCCTCCTCCCACCATCACCATATGCAGAAGAAATCTAACCTGCACACTTTAACCAAGAGCGCCCACAGGATAAACAATGAAGAACATTTGAAGGCTGAACCCCAAACCCTCAGGTAGATTTTCTGGAGCCAATAGGTTGAGACTGCTAGATTAAACTATGGTGGCAAAGCATGAAGGCAATAATGAAATCCAGAAGGAAGCATGAAACATCGTACTACCACCACATGTTCAGGGGGTCACTGAACATGTGGCCAAAATTTTCTCCTGAGCAGGTATCTAGCCGGATGAGTGTGGCAGACAGATAGAAGTTCGAGATGCCAGCGTATTGATGAAACTGTCTCTTACCTCTAGGAGGAAGATTAGAGGAGTGACAGAAACAGCCAGGTGATCCCCCCCACCCCAACATGAACGATCCTGACTTCCAGTGTCTTGCCTACCAGCAGTAACAGCACTGTGGAACAGCAGTTTATGTGAAACAGCACACACAGGTGTGCAGGAGACCACAGTGGCGCATGTACACGAGAGTACTGGTACGCCTCAGCTGGCACTAGGCAGCAAGTAAGCAGCTCTACATCATAATTGCTTTACTGCTTGCCACTGGTAGAAATATGTGAATGGAAAATGGGCAGCAAACATCAGTTAAGAATGTCCATATCCACAAATGAAAAGAAATAATGGAAACACCAATGAAGGATGGACAATGCGGTGATAAACACAAGAATTTCACTGACAATGGCCATCTACATTTACACACACACACACACACACACACACACACACACACACACACACACACACACACACACACACAATGTAATACATACAAAAGAAAAGATCACTAAATATACCTGGAGACTCAGATGAGGGGAACGGACAGAGGGAGTGGGGGTGGGGGAGATAGATAGTTAGATATTCCAGGCCCTTTTGTTGTCAACAGACAATGCCGATCCTTTTTCCCCCAAAACAGCTGAAAACTTTCTTCTCCAAAGGATGAGCCTATACTAACAGTACATGCAGATCTTCCAGTATACTCACTATTGATTTATCTGGTTTGGTTTCTTTCCAGAAATGGCAATTTGTATCAGATCCTTACAATAAGTTTGTTTCTTGAACAAATCTGTGCCTGTAAGATTACAGAAAGTAGGGGAGAAAACTTTATCATCCCAATGCTAAATATACACAGTGCTCTTCACAGTTTTTCCAATCACTACCTTGATGGCAATATTCACACTTCACAAAAAATGTTAAATTCAAGTGTTCATCCAAGAACATCATTCCACTGTCAATTCTGAGATCTATCGCATTTTTAGCAGCCAGTTTCTCGCGTAATACCAAGGCCATGGCCTTAAATGTAAAATAATAATAATAATACTAGAATACATCTGATAACAGAATCCTTGTGTCTTGAGGCATGTTGACAAAGCTCTTTTGTTTATAAGTTTTTAAACTTGTTTGAAATGTTGCTCACTTTCAGAGTACGCGAAGTTTCCACACCGAGAACAAACCACAATACTTGACAAGTACTACTAACCCCCTGCGGGTCCGGGGATTAGAATAGGCCCGAGGTATTCCTGCCTGTCGTAAGAGGTGACTAAAAGGAGTCCCACCCCCTCAAGGGGGTCGTTAGCGCCTGCGTCCGGAGACGGACGGTTCCACGACCTCTATTTGCGGTCATTTTGCTTTTTCACTTCTCGTTTCTTCCTTCCTTCCTTTCGTTGGTTCCTTTCTTTGCTCTTTTCCACCTCACTGTCTTCCTTACTCTTTCCCTTGTCTTCTTCTCCTTGCCTTCTCATTGCCTTCTTCTCCTTGCCTTCTCATTGCCTTCTTCTCATTGCCTTCTTCTCCTTGCCTTCTCATTGCCTTCTTCTCCTTGCCTTCTCATTGCCTTCTTCTCCTTGCCTTCTCTGGTCTCCGCCTCGGCGTTTGACACAGTCTGTCCTCTCTCTCCCTCTCTCTCCTCCTTTTCCTCTTCTTCCTTCCTCCCTGTGCGTGCCTGAAGGCCGACCCACGCGTTCGCACGCGTAGCCGGTGACGGGGTAACGCGTAATTCCCCGCCCTGGGTAGACATGTAAGGCACGCGCGTACCCCTTGGTAAAGGCCAGGCCCGGGGAGGGGTGATTGCCTGAGCTGATACCTTCTGACCATGCCGATTGGTCCCTCCGTCTGGTTCTCGGGAGGTGTGACCTGAGGTGTAAACATTCACCTAAGGCGGGAGTGCCCTCTGAGGGGGTCCCCACAAGGAAGGAGCGCGCCATCGGAGACGCTGGCAATCATGGGGGATTCCTTCGCAATGGATTTCACTCCATCTGTCTCGACTTCTGCCCAAAAACGGAAACGTGACCAGCCATCAGTGACAAAAGTACTACCGCCTGCCCCACAGTTCCTCGTCATTTCTCGATCTGAGGACGGAAAGGATTTTTCCTCTGTCAACCCTTTTGTTATCCAGAAGGGTGTCGATGCCATAGCCGGATCTGTCAAATCTTGTACCAGGTTGCGTAACGGTACCTTATTACTAGAAACTGAGAGCGCCTTTCAGGCACAAAAACTGCTTCGGGCCACACTCCTGTACACGTTCCCTGTGCGGGTGGAGGCTCACCGAACTTTGAATTCGTCTCGTGGTGTGGTCTATACTAGCTCCCTCGACGGACTGACTGACGAGGAGATTCAATCTTTCCTCGCTGAGCAGGGCGTGACGGCTGTCCATAGGGTCATGAAAAAGGTCAACAATGACCTTGTACCGACCCGGACACTTTTCTTGACCTTCGATAGTGTTAAGCTGCCATCGCGCATCAAGGCAGGCTACGAGGTTATTTCTGTTCGCCCCTATGTCCCGACACCTACGCGCTGCTACCAGTGTCAGCGTTTCAATCACACTCGACAGTCTTGTTCCAGTGCGGCTAAATGTGTCACTTGTGGCAGGGATGCCCATGAGGGTGACTGTCCACCTCTGTCTCCTTGTTGTGTGAACTGTCAGGGTGACCATGCCGCATCCTCCCGTGACTGTCCTGTCTATAAGGAAGAACGCTGTATCCAAGAAATTCGGGTCAAAGAGAAAGTGTCCACCTCGGCTGCTCGCAAGCTATTGGCTAGTAGGAAGCCCACGCTGCTCCCAGCGGGGAAATACAGTACTGTCCTCGCCTCTCCTCGGACTACCAGGGAGGTGGCAACCCAGACATGCGATCTGACCTTCAACACCACGGTCGTCCGTTCGGCCAGTGCTAAGATCGCCCGGTCGACGTCTCCTCTTCCTCCCGTCACCCCTCAGACACAAGCACCTTTATCATCTTCTGCCAAGACGAAGACCCAGAAGTCAGATGCACGGGCCTTTAAGAAGGAACCGTCCCGTGCAGACTTCCTACGTACCTCGACCTCCCAGCCTTCGACCGGTTCTTCCACCAAACGACCTTCCAAGAAGGCTCCTAGGAAGCACAGTTCTCCTTCTCCGCCACGGCGCATTTCTTCTTCTGCGCCACCCAGCGGTTGCCGCCCCAGGCCGTCATCCGTTTCGCCTGGCTGCACCGCTGGTAGCCGAACATCTGGCCGTTCGCCGGCGGAGGAAGCCCCCCCCCCCCCCTCCAGGCCATCTTCCCAAGATGGCCGATGAACCTCTAGACCCAATGGACGAAGACTGTCCGCCTACTGATAGCGGCGGCAGTGCTCGCTCGAAGCCAGGGCCTCCGCGGCCTTCGAGGTGACCCCTTCTTTTATCTTCCTTTTCTTACGATGGCACTTATTCACTGGAATATTCGCTCCAATCGAGAGGACTTGAAGTTGCTGCTCCGCTTGCATCGTCCACTCGTCGTAGCCCTCCAGGAAACGAAGCTACGCCCATGCGATCAAATTGCCTTGGCACACTACACCTCTGTGCGTTTTGACCTACCCCCTGTGGTAGGTATCCCGGCTCATGGAGGGGTTATGTTGCTGGTCCGGGATGATATTTACTATGATCCCATCACGTTGCACACCGGCCTGCAGGCAGTTGCCATCCGCATTACTCTCCCCACTTTTACATTTTCCATTTGTACCGTTTACACTCCATCGTCATCTGCCGTTACAAGGGCAGACATGATGCAACTTATTGCTCAGCTACCTGCACCATTTTTGTTAACTGGAGACTTCAATGCCCACCATCCCCTTTGGGGCTCTCCAGCATCCTGCCCGAGGGGCTCCCTGTTAGCAGACCTTTTCAACCAGCTCAACCTTGTCTGCCTCAATACTGACGCCCCTACTTTTCTTTCGGACACATCTCACACCTATTCCCATTTAGACCTCTCTATATGTACTCCCCAACTTGCACGCCGGTTTGAGTGGTATGCACTTTCTGATACATATTCGAGCGACCACTTCCCGTGTGTTATCCATCTCCTGCAGCATACCCCCTCTCCATGCTCCTCTAGTTGGACCATCTCCAAGGCAGACTGGGGGCTCTTCTCTTCCAGGGCGACCTTTCAGGATCAAACCTTCACAAGCTGCGATCGTCAGGTCGCACACCTCACGGAAGTCATTCTCGCTGCTGCTGAATATTCCATCCCTCACCCTACTTCTTCTCCACGTCGCGTACCGGTCCCCTGGTGGACTGCAGCATGTAGAGACGCTTTACGTGCTCGTCGACGTGCTTTACGCACCTTTAAACGCCACCCTACAGTGGCGAATTGTATCAATTATAAACGATTACGTGCTCAGTGTCGCCGTGTTATTAAAGAAAGCAAGAAAGCCAGCTGGGCTGCTTTCACAAGCACCTTCAACAGTTTTACTCCTTCTTCTGTTGTCTGGGGTAGCCTGCGCCGGCTATCTGGCACTAAGGTCCACTCACCAGTTTCTGGCTTGACAGTCGCGAATGACATCCTTGTGGCCCCTGAGGATGTCTCCAATGCCTTCAGCCGCTTTTTCGCCGAGGTTTCGAGCTCTGATCATTACCACCCTGCCTTCCTCCCCCGCAAACAGGCAGAGGAGGCTAGGCCACCTAACTTCCGCTCCTCGAATCGTGAAAGTTATAATGCCCCATTCACCATGCGGGAACTCGAAGACGCACTTGGCCGATCACGGTCCTCCGTTCCTGGGCCTGATTCTATTCATATTCAGATGCTGAAGAACCTTTCTCCTGCGGGTAAAGGTTTTCTTCTTCGTACTTACAATCGCATTTGGATTGAGGGACATGTTCCCGCATGCTGGCGCGAGTCTATTGTTGTGCCGATTCCTAAGCCGGGGAAGGACAAGCACTTGCCTTCCAGTTATCGACCCATCTCGCTTACCAGCTGTGTCTGTAAAGTGATGGAGCGAATGGTTAACTCTCGATTGGTTTGGCTGCTCGAGTCTCGACGCCTACTTACCAATGTATAATGTGGATTTCGTAGGCGCCGCTCTGCTGTCGACCATCTGGTTACCTTGTCGACCTTCATTATGAATAACTTCTTGCGGAAGCGCCCGACCGCGGCTGTGTTCTTTGATTTGGAGAAGGCTTACGACACCTGTTGGAGGGTGGGCATTCTCCGCACCATGCATACATGGGGCCTTCGCGGTCGCCTCCCTCTTTTTATTCGTTCCTTTTTAATGGATCGACAGTTCAGGGTACGTGTGGGTTCTGTCCTGTCAGACACCTTTCACCAGGAGAATGGGGTGCCACAGGGCTCAGGTTTGAGCGTCGCTCTCTTCGCCATAGCGATCAATCCAATAATGGATTGCCTCCCAGCTGATGTATCAGGCTCCCTTTTCGTAGACGATTTTACCATCTATTGCAGCGCGCAGCGTACGTGTTTCCTGGAACGCTGTCTTCAGCGTTCTCTTGACCGTCTTTACTCCTAGAGTGTCGCCAATGGCTTCCGTTTTTCTGCCGAGAAGACGGTCTGTATTAACTTCTGGCGCTACAAAGAGTTTCTCCCACCGTCCTTACGACTCGGTCCCATTGCTCTCCCATTCGTGGAGACAACAAAATTTTTAGGTCTTACATTTGACAGGAAACTTAGTTGGTCTCCACATGTGTCATATTTGGCTGCCCGTTGTACCCGTTCTCTAAATGTCCTCCGTGTTCTCAGTGGTATGTCGTGGGGAGCGGATCGAACCGTCTTGCTTCGTCTATATCGGTCGATCGTCCGCTCCAAGCTGGATTATGGGAGCTTCGTATACTCCTCTGCACGGCCATCCATCTTACGCCGCCTCAACTCCATACAACATCGGGGTTTACGACTTGCGATCGGAGCGTTTTATACTAGTCCCGTCGAGAGTCTTCATGCTGACGCTGGTGAGTTGCCACTCACCTACCGGCGCGATATACTGCTTTGTCGGTATGCCTGTCGGCTACTGGCAATGCCCGACCACCCGTCTTATCGTTCCTTTTTTGATGACTCTCTCGACAGTCAATACGGGTTGTATGTCTCTGCCCTGCTACCCCCTGGAGTTCGCTTTCGTCGCCTCCTTCAACACCTTCATTTTTCACTCCCTGCAACCTTTCGAGTGGGCGAGAGCCACACGCCACCTTGGCTCCAGGCTCAGGTTCGCGTCCACCTTGACCTCTGCTCGCTCCCGAAGTCTACCACTCCCGTTTTATCAAACTTCGTTCGAAGTTCATTAATATGACCTTCATTTATACAGATGGCTCTAAGACCAATGACGGGGTTGGGTGTTCCTTTATTGTCGGGGCACAAAGTTTCAAATACCGGCTCCATGGCCTTTGTTCGGTCTTCACAGCTGAGCTCTTTGCCCTCTACCAGGCTGTCCTTTACATCTGCCACCATCGACATTCTGCATATGTCATCTGCTCCGATTCCCTGAGCGCTATCCAGAGCCTCAGTGATCCGTACCCGGTTCACCCTTTCGTGCACCGGATCCAACGCTCTCTTCAGCAGCTGGTGGACATCGGTTCTCCGGTTAGCTTTATGTGGGTTCCTGGCCATGTCGGTCTCCCTGGGAACGAAGCTGCAGATGCCGCGGCCAAGGCTGTGGTCCTCCAGCCTCGGACAGCATCTTGTTGTGTCCCTTCGTCAGATTGGAACAGGGTCATTTGTCGGCGCATTTTATCGCAGTGGCATGCCGATTGGGCTGCACTTACAGACAACAAACTTCGGGCCCTGAAACCTCTTCCCGTGGCTTGGACGTCCTCCTCACGCCCTTCTCGGTGGGAGGAGGTCGTTTTGGCCCGGTTATGAATTGGCCACTGCCGGTTCAGCCATCGCCATCTGCTGACGGATGCGCCGGCGCCGTTCTGCCCCTGTGGGCAATTGCTGACGGTCTGCCATATTTTAACGGTCTGTCCAGATTTTAACACCCTGCGTCTTGATCTTGGCCTGCCATGTACTGTAGAAGCCATTTTAGCGGATGACCCACGAGCAGCTGCTCGCGTTCTTCATTTTATCAATTTGACAACCCTCTCAAAGGACATTTGATTCTGCTGTTTTCCTTTTTTAATCCTATGCCTGATAGCCTGTCCTTTATCGTGTTTTCCGTTTCATTGCTGTTTTAAACTTGTGACTCGCGGTGCATTCCTCACATAGTCTGGGCGCTAATGACCGTTGACATTGTGCGCCCTAAAACCACAAAAAAAAAAGTACTACTAGTCCCTATGATTTTTTTTAACCAGTGCAGGGAACTAAGTAAAATAAAATGTTGTATGACAATGTTTATGAAAATTCTGTGCACTTGTGGTGCTGACAACATATGTTTGAAGGAAACAAAAACTGTAGTTGTTTTGGGAAATCATGGTTGCCATGTTAGTAGCTTCTGTTCATTAATTCAGCTAAGATATATTGTTCAGGCAGAATGATGAGAATTACTGAATGTCCATTATTATGTGAAAAATATTTTACACTTTCACTAGTGGCCATTTTGGAAACTGTCACAGGGAAATGACTCCATTAAAAATACTTAATTGGTATTTCTCCTGAACTGTAATATGTAAGCACTGACCAAAAATTGCAGTCCACTAATCAAATTTAACACCATAAGTAACACATCACTAGAAAGCCAAATATCAAATATTCCGGTCTGTCTATTATCTTTCACAACACAGTCTCCTCAAAAATGTACCGAAGATCGTAACAACTATGATCAGTTGATGCTGCAGAGGTGCTGCCTGCAGTGATCACTGCATCTTACAAGTTAGATCTCTAACCCTAGGTGACGGAAGGAAACAAATGGGCACAGGAAACACAAAGGGAATTGTACAGTTTATATGACACACAAACAATGCATTGACCTAATACCTCCAGTCCCCGTTGTGCTGAAAACTTTCAGTGTAAAACTAATTTGGAGAAAAGACCACTACGTTCAGTCCGTACAACATATAGTCATACTAACAACTGATATAACTTGTAACACATGAAGAGGAGTCAATAGGCAGGGTAGAATGATCCATATTTGTAAGGCTACTCATAAAGGGAAACTTCAACTCGCAGAAGCTTGTTACTGAGCTACTCAAATAATTAATCTACTAATCTAAACTCATTTCTTCTGGACAGCTCCTTCTATCCTATCGTAAAATTTTCTTTTAAGAACTGGCAGATGGTAGACTATTAAAAGAACTTAGATCTTAAGTGTAGTTACATGAATATGGCTAGAAAATGTTTATTACTGTTAACACTAATCATGTATGAGTTACACATCCTGTGTACTGACACATTCTACACCATTTTGACTAAAGGGATCATTCAAATTATCTATGGAATATGTAACTAACTACAGCCACATAATAAAACAAAATTAGAATGTCTTCATTTGGACTTGCTCACGAAACTTTTACAAAGTCATTGCTTTCAGAGAAACTGGGGTGGTTCTCTACTGGACAATTCATTCACTGTGAAACTTTTAATACACTGGTTTCAGAACAGTTATCTTTCAGTGCAATCTGACAAACGTGCCTGAACCAGACTGTGTGTCATTTTCAAAAGCTGCTTTCTAAGTAGATATTTAGAAAATTTACTAAGGCTAATTTGTAGAAAGCAGGTATGGGTAAGCCAAGAAGGATGTCAAGAATGGCATCCAGGAGCGGTACAAGCATTTCAGCGCATACACTACAGATGGTCTACAATAAGAGCATCTTGACTGTATTTTCTTGACACGCTAACAGTTGCAGTAGCACACTTACTTTAATTTCATAAATAGTGACCTCTCATACTCCTGAGAAAGTAACGTAACTGCAGCCATAATGTTACTGAACGCCAATCTTTGGCAACGGTAAACGTCCATCACTGTACAAAAATGCCTTGACGAAAAAGTAAACAAATCACTCCCGACACCATCCTGTTGGAAGTTACAGGCATGGAGATCGTGATTTCTTTGTCACACAAAATTACTGATTCGTAAGGGAAAGAAATGATCTGCACCTGAACTATTTTGTCTCTTCCACAACACCACTCACCACAGCAAAGTTAACTTAACAGTCTTAGGTACAACATAAAACAGAATGTCAGAAATAAAAAATAAGTGATAGTGATGGATGAAAATGGTTACATATATAAATGTAGAAACCGTGCAATTAAAGCACTAGTACCCTCACCTCCTGTCACGTCTGCCTCAATGCTCCTGGCAAACATTGATGGAATTGACCAATTGACGCCCCAATGCTGCTGCTAAACATTGAAGGAATCAACCAATTGCAGGGGTGTATTTCCTTATATTCTTCAGGTTTCCCCACCTCCCCATTGCACAACTTTGCTTTTGTGAGTGACGAGACCTCACTGGCGTCTTCTACCACACTTTTCCTTTACTTCCAAGAAGAAAACTCAAGAACTTAATGTTAGGAATAAATGCCTTTTGAATATAGCTTAAACAAAGATTTATTCGGTGCTCATAAACACGCTCGTACTGACATAAAGACAACTAGCTTAAAATTCGAAAGTTTTCACCACAGATCTGACTTAAATAACTTTTTCAATGGTGTTGCATTACATTAACTGAATCTACAAAGTACATGCGAAGTCCACCAACATTTATGGTATTTCTGTCTATAAATAATTATGCCACAATAAATGTTAGGAAACTTAAATTTTCATGACACTGTGAATATTAATCCAATCGGTAAATAAAAAACAGGAAAACAGCCATCAGCATTGATTTCACTGCCGAACATAACAATTATAGATGGGTCCACCCCGGTTACTATACCCAGTCAACTAGGGTTGGAGGGATTTGATGTCATTTCTTCAATAATTATACTGTGTAAGTATCTAACCTTCCATGGGCTGTGGGGTTAATACTTTTTGAGATACTCCTCCTGAGGGGCTGACAGCAGCCAAGATGGTCATATACTGTCAGCTGCTGTGTTTACACCAGCTGTCGAAGACTTCGCATGCCAGCTGTGAGAGGCACTGGATTTTGCTTCATTCTCTGTGTACCGTGTGACAATTTCTGAATGTCTTACATAACAATAACTTCTTGCCGGTTATAGACAGTCCTTGTCAACTATTCTCTAGTGCTAACTGGCCTCAGGTCTTATCAATTATCTATTCTCCATTTATTTTCTTAATAAATGTTTATTTGTTCCTGGCACACCGGAGGTCGAATCTCGTACAATTGGCGATCTGTCTCGGTCTTCACAATTATAGTTGTTCGGATGGCCAACACAGATTTTATTGACAAATGCCTGTTGACCTGACTTATAAGTAACTTTTGGTTTGGCTGCCACTTGGATGACAGTTTTTGTAAGTGACCATATACATAACAGCAAACATTAACCTCTGATACTGAATAAATAACATTTTCCTTTTCTTAAATATTAACATACTACTGCTTATTTGAAAATGATCCATTTGCTACTGGTCACCCTGGAGCAGATGAATTTTAGTATTTGTCCCGCAAAATAACTGACACTGTCAGAAACAAAAGAGTATAAAACACAAACTAGTAACAGCATGAAAAGCTTTTCTGAGAAATGTATTAATATTTTGAAGAAAAACAAAGCTTGACTACAATTAACAGCTTCAAGGGGATGTAGGGCACACAAGTTATACAGTTATGAAGAGAAAAGCAGAGGACAGACTAGGTTGGAGAGCTGTGTAAAACCAGACAATGGTAACTGAAGTAAGAAGGCAAAATATAGTTGTCACAGAAAGTCTGAACTGGCAATGGAGGCTGGAAAGAGATTGGAAATTTTTATCTCAATGGGTAATATTCTGGAAACCTGAAGAAACACTCATTGCAGTTCATCATGATAAGGAGGGCAAAACTATTAGAGATGGAGAAATACATCACCTACAGCCATTTAAAAAATAAATAAATAAAATAAAAACCGAGGCACTCTTGTAGGAATCTTTTCCAGAAACTACAGGATTTTACAATTTAGGAAAAATCACAGTTTATATGGCAAGACGGGACTCTGAAGACAGTTAATCCTTTGAGGTCCTTCACTCACAGCCTAAGAGTGCCAACCCTTTCCCTCTACCAAATCATACCACAAACACATACCTGTACATCCTTGGCAACTGTTGTTACGTTTAAATTCAAATATATTTTCTTTGTTGCTTTGAATAATGTCACCTCACAACAAAATCCTTAAGGAAGAAAACAATTATTTGTCTTTTAAATAATAAAAAAAATCACAAGTTTCCTTTTAGTGGAATCATCACAACATTTAGTGAATGTAGGCAGACATCACTACATAATCAAAAACTCGAACCTAGAATTATGTAGGGAAATTTTTCAGCCACACAGTATTAAAAGGATTGGCTGCCACTCATAATACTCCAAAAACTAATTTTTATTTGTGCCGGTAGAATTTCCAATAACACAGAGTCACTCAAGTCATTGATAAGTAAATAGAATAACTTAAAACAAAACCGAGGCACTTGACACATCTACAGTTACTAAAGTCTTCACCATTGTTATATTGTCTTTTGTTCCCCTTTCCCATTCCTTATTTCAGGCATCCAATACCCTGCTGAAGCTGACAACACTAAAAAATGGAGCACAGGCTGAGTTTTGTAGTCAGGGTCTTTGGAACACCAGTGCAGCTTCCAGCAGTGTGCCAGTCCCACAGCTCCCCAGCTCCAGGTGCCGAGTGAGCGCAGACGCTGGAAATGGTGTCACTCGTAGTCACCCTCTTCGTAACTATCATCTGTGACGTAGTCACCCTCTTCGTAACTATCATCTGTGATGGGTGCCCAGAGGGTGCCCTTCACCCTCAGGTCTGGCATCTGGGCACTAATTCTGTCCAGCACGTCTTGGTCTCCATCACAGTAGTCTATCTCCAGCTCTCTGTACAAGACAAGAGACATGATAATTATCAAGAACTGTCACAGTTAGTTTTTATTCTGTATAATATAAATACACTCAGCCGAAGCTTCCACTGGTTAAAGGAGACGAGTCAGATTACGGCTTCTAGAAAAATTTTATTCGTGCTGTGTACAACATGAGGCAGGGGAGCACTTACTATTGAGGAACATGTTGTGCTGTATCAAATGTGAAAGCTATCAAAGAAGTCTTCTTGAGGCTATAAACAAAATACTGGACTTGTTAAAACACATTTATTAAAACCATCTGAAACAGCACCTAACTTCTATACAGAATCACCATCTCTTAATGAACTGACGGATTGTCTCTGCATGAAATTGAGCTAGTTAAAATATTACAATAGACCTGTTACAGCTTCTTCAAGTTATTCATTGTAGCCGAGTCTCTTTTCTAAGTTCGAGAAGAGGTAGAAATCAGTCACAGCTAAGTCTGACTGTAGGGAGCATGTTCCAGAGTGTCCTGTTTGAACTGATGCAACAATTCTCACATTTGTCAAGCAGAATACAGTCAAGAACTGTTATCCTAAACTGAGACACCAGTACTTGAGAGACCACTGCACTTATTTTGAATGGTTATTCTCACATCTCCTAATGACTCACAGCAGACATTAGAATTAAGAGTCCTTATACTTTTTATAAAATTCATGAACAAGATTCCTCTGATTTCACAAAAGACAGTATCCATAACCTCTCCAACTGACAGTTTAGTGAGCTTTTCTTGCTGTGCCCCTACGTGATATGATCACACATGACTGACTGCCATTTTGTCACCATGTTGGCAACGACTACTCATCTCTCACCACTGGTCACTGCTTTGTTTTGTAAGACTTCTCCTTTTGAATTTTACTGATAAAGAAAGTCCAGAGAAGCTGTCATCTGTTGACTGCTGTTGTTCTTAGACAGAATTTTCGACTTTAATGACCACAGAACTTCTGGTAACCTACTTGCATCTCCTGTAAAACACTTCTGCAAAAACTGTGAAAGTTGCCTAGCAGTCAACATATTGGGAAATCCCAATCCACGTGCTTTTTTTCTCTTTTTTCCTCTCCATGAAAGTTGCTACTCACCACATAGTGGAGATGCACAGCCACAGATAGGCACAAACAAAATTACTGTCACAATATAAGCTTTTGGCAAACAAGGCCTCTCTCGCGTGAGCGAGCGCGCGCGCGTGCGCACACACACACACACACACACACACACACACACACACACACACACACACACACACACACACACACACCCCTGGCAGCTGAAGACACACTGTGAGCAGCAGCAGTGGCAGTGGCAGTGGCAACTGGGTGGGGGTAAGGAGGATGCTAGGGCGGGGAGGGGGAGGGATAGGAGGGTAGGGATGGGGGACTGTGAATTGCTGTTGGGAATGCACAACAATGAGGTGGAGAGAGGGTAGGGCAGCTAGGTGCAGTTGGGAAATTAGACAGTGGGCAAGGGAGGGGGGGGGGGGGGGTTGCAAAAAAGTGCAGAAGTAAAAAGACTTGGTGTGTTGGTGGGCTGAGAGCTGTATAGTGCTAGAATGGGAACAGGGAAGGGTGAGAAAAATGACTTATGAAGGCTGGGGCCAGAAGGGTTATGGGAACATAAGATATACTGCAGTGAGAGTTCCCACCTGCGCAATTCAGAAAAGCTAGTGTTGGTGGGAAGGATCCCTATGGCACAGGCTGCGAAGCAGTCATTGAATGAAGGATTCTGTGTTGGACAGCGTGCTCAGCAATAGGGTTGTCCCCTCGATTCTTGGAGACAGTTTGTTGGTAGCCATTCATGCTTACAGACAGCTTGTTGGTTGTCACACTCACATAGAATGCAGCACAGTGGTTGTAGCTTAGGCTGTAGATTACATGACTGGTTTCACAGGTAGCCCTGCCTTTGATGGGATAGGTGATGTTTATAACTGGACTGGAGTAGGTGGTGGTGGTGGGAGGATGTATGGGACACATCTTACATCTATGTCTATTATAGGGATATGAGCCATGAGGTAAGGGGTTGGCAGCAGAGGTTGTGTAAGGAGGGACAAGTATATTGTGTAGGTTCAGTAGATGGCGGACTACCACTGTGGGAGGGATGGAAAGGATAGCGGGCAGCACATTTCTTATTTCAGGGCACGATGAGAGGTATTCGAAACCCTGGTGGAGAATGTAATTCAGCTGCTCCAGTCCCAGGTGGTACTGAGTTATGAGGGAAACTCTCCTCTGTGGTCAGACGACGAGACTTCGGGGGGCTGTGGGAGACTGGAAACATAAGGCATGGAAGATTTGTTTTTGTACAAGGTTGGGAGGATAATTACGGTCTGTGAAGGTGTCAGTGATACCCACAGTATATTTCAAGAGGAACTGCTCGTAACTGCAGATGTGATGATCACATGTGGCTAGGCTGTATGGAAAGGACTTCTTGGTATGGAATGGGTGGCAGCCGTCAAAGTAGATTTATTGCATGTGGTTTCATATGGACAAATGTACTGATGTAGCCATCTTTGAGGTGGAGGTCAACATCTAAGAAGGTGGTTTGTTGGGTTGAGTACTAAGCTGCACTTTTTTTTTCCGGTTTTTGTAATCCAAAAACCCACCTGCAGCTTAGAATCAAGTGCAAAGTAAGCAGAAGTTCTGAAAAATGTTGGTAGGTGTCGTCACAACTAACTTCTGCTGTCGAATTATGTAGCGCTACACAGACCGCTCTGCAGGCACAAAGATAAATACTGGCGACAAAACATCTGTGTCAGTAAAAAAAGGTGGAAGACGAGCTTTTTTTCACCGCCCCAAGTTTCATCCACTACATTTTTATGCATTATCCAACAAAGTATATACAAATTCCATATTGTTCATCTTCGAATGTAGCAGCATTTCAACTTACTACGAAAATCCGACTGGCAAGATTGTTTGGGATGTTTGTCAATATGGCCAATTCTACATTCTGAATTTTTTCCTACTTGTGACAAGAGATCGTTGCTAATAAGAACTTTTATGAATTGTGAATCGCATGCAGTATTCTTTTCACCATAAGAATAATACCGTACGAATATAAACATTTTGCCATGTATTCTTTCGTGTTTGCTGCTACCTCGTTTAAATCCTGTCTGCCTAATAAACTACGAAACTAGAGTGAGACAACAGCAAATGCGGAATAATATACATATCACGTCATGTTTATGTTCGTATTGTTCTTATGCATACTAGTGACACAGTCAGAAATGAAGTACGGCAATTGACAAGATTTTTAAATCTAAGATGACTAATTTCTGTGCAGAATGTAATGTACTACAGAGGCGTCTGCAAAGATTTTCAACCGGAGAAAAATTTTCGCTAAACTCTCGTTCAGAACATCTTCTATCATATGCAGTCTATTATTTGGTTCTTGTTGATCATTATCAAAGAAAGCAGCAGTGTAAGTAACAGCAAATAACAAGCAGTCTCTTGCCATTGTTTCGCTAATGAGACGATTCCGCTTTTTTTTTTTATAGTAAGCGGCGGTAGCGCGAACAAAAGCAAGAGATGCCGCGAGCGGCGACAGGTCATAAACACTCACTATCAGAATGCGACAAACAATGCATGACACAGTACAGTTATGCATTTTCAGCTTAAGAGTGACATAAAGATCTATAACAAAGAGAATGGCACTTACCAGATCAAAGAAAAATAAGCAATCAATTCAAACCAGATGAAGCACGTGAAAAAGGAATGGTACCCGTATAAATACGGACGGAGCACCTGACGCATAGCAATGGCTACATGGTAAAGCTCAACTGCTAAGCTTAAGACTCGAACCAAACTACTGTAGCTGTATCGTCATTCATTCAACCTAAATTGTGTCTCATATTACAGTGGACCAACTTTTTTTCGATATGGATGTGCGGCCTAAAACTTTTCTCTCCCTTGGAATTTCGAGTCTCAAATTTCAGGTGCGGCTTAGATTCGAGTGTGGCTTAGATTCAAGTAAATACGGTAAGAACCAGGTGAAGCATATGGGGGAAAAGCTGTTGAGGTTCTGGAGTAAAGTAGATAGGGTATCTTCACTCTCGATCCAGATCGCAAAGATGTCATCAATGAATCTGAACCAGGTGAGGGGTTTAGGATTCTCGGGGTTTAGGAAGGGTTCCTCTAGATGGCCCATGAATAGGTTGGCATAGGATGGTGCCATGTGGGTGCCCATAGCCGTACCCTGTATTTATTTGTAGGTAATGCCTTCAAAGCAGAAGTAATTGTGGGTAAGGATATAGTTGGTCATGGCAACTTAAAAGGAGGTTGTTGGTTTGGAGTCCATCAGGCATTGTGAAAGATAGTGTTCATTAGTGGTAAGGCCATGGGCATTAGGAATGTTAGTGTAAAGGGAGGTGGCATCAATAGTGATGAGCAGGGCACTATGTAGCAAAGGGACAGGAACTGTGGAGAGTCGGTGGAGGAAATGGTCAGTATCTTTTATATGAGCAGGTAGGTTCCAGGTAATAGGTTGAAGGTGTTGGTCTATGAGTGGGAGCACAGTGAAAATGAGAGTTTGGCATCAGTGGCCGGGAGTTCCCAGGTGGGAAGTTTGGCTGCCCAGTGCAAGTCTTATTGAGTGTGACGCCACATTGGGCAACTTGTGCATTGAAAGTGGGGGTGAAATGATGGTGAGGACAGCATGACACCCAGTCCCTGAGGGGAGAAAATCTCCCACCCCAGCCAGGAATCGAACCTGGGCCCCCTTGCATGGATTTCCAATGCGCTGTCTGTTCAGCCATTGGGGCAAACTGGGGGCACAGTAATTGGCCACAATGGGGTGTCCTGGTTGGTTGGGTTTATGGATTTTAGAAAGCATGAAGAAGATAGGAGTGCAGGGAGTGGTGGGGGTATGCAGAGTGGTGGACTCTGGGGAGAAGTTCTGTGATGGGCCTATGGATTTGAGTAGAGACTGGAAATAGGTCATAGTCACCGGAATAAGGTGACTATGGCAAGGTTTGTAGATGGATGTATCTGAAAGCTGGCAGAGTCCTTCTGCCAAGTAATCCTTGTGGTTCAACAGTGGTAGTGACTTTGTTCACAGGTAGGATCATAAGGTTGGGATCAGTTTTTAGTTGGTGCACTGTGGTTCTTTCTGCAGATGGAAGGTTAGTTTGCATGTTGAGGGATTTGGGGAACAATGGTGAGGCATAGTTCAAGTTTAAGAAATTCTGAAAAGTTAACAGGAGGTGATATGGGGGCAGTAGGAGTGGATCACAGTTGGATGGAGGAGTGAATTGAATCAGACAGTTTAACATTGGTCTTTAGTTAAGTCTGATTGATAGTAGGGTTGGCGGCAAAAAATGTTTCCACTGTAGGGACTGGGAGAAGGAGAGGTCTTTAACATGTCCTGCATGATTGAATTTTGGATTTTCCATTGTTCATGCTGAGTGTTATTTTTTTATGAATATTTTCTGACTACAGGTGGAGAGCCACTTTCTAAATCACTGAGACCATTCGACCTTCCATATTCAAACTGTAGACGCCAATAGCCTGGAATACCTTCACACTTCACATTTGGTCAGTATACAGCACAAATTTCGTACGTCTCAACAGATTTTTGCCACCTATAATAGTATTACACAATGAATTTTATATCTGGAACCATTTTCAACTCTGCTGCTCATACCAAATTGCTAACTTCGAGGAATGGTACACAATGATGTACTGTATGAGTCAGCGTTTCCCCAGCAATTTCACATTACATAAAAGGCAGATGTCACTTTCTGGATAGCCCTTGCACAAGCCACATTGACAGCTTATTCCATTTGTAGCACCCCCCCCCCCCCCTCTCTCTCTCTCTCTCTCTCTCTCTCTCTCTCTCTCTCTCTCTCTCTCTCTCTCTCTCTCTCTCTCTCTCTCCCCCCCCCTCCCCCACACACACACGAATACCTATTGCCTAGACTACTGCACTAGTATGAGTATAGTGTTACCTGAGGTTCACTAGTCTGCCAGGAAACTTGTCAAATGGTACGGCCCAGCAGATACATTCCCTGAGGAAAAGTCTGCGCAGCTCTGACATTTCAAGGATGCAATTTACACTGGGTTTTAACTTATAAAATTTAATGTCACTGAATTCCAAAGCATTCAATGCTGGCAGCTTAGCTATGTATGACATTGCTTTTCCATCAAGACATTGACAATAAGTAATTTTCAGTCTGAAACATAGCAAAATTATCTTGCTGTAAGGTTGATAACAGTAAATATTTGAGCAGAAATGTTTTTTAGTTAGGTCTATTAAGATTTTTAGGATAACGTAACAGGAAGCTGTCATCAATCATTCAGGTCATTGTTAAATCAAATAACATTCTAAAAACAGCAATATTTTACCTATTTATAATCCATTATTAAGCATTTAAATGCACTAAAGATCATCATTTTGTGTGCACACATGCACCACGCACACACATGTGCATTGTGAAAAGGATACAGTAAGACACAGGGTGGTTATAATTAATCTTTCGCTACTTGAACCAGTGATTCAGATGTTTGAATTGGTGATTTGTGAATTGCTCATTGGAGAGGCCAACAGCCAACTGTGGCACAAATTGTTGAAGAAGTTATGTTGCCGTGGCTGAGAATGCTTGATGCGACGTGCACAAGCAATGTGACGACACCTGAACATTCCACGGTTCACCATTTGAAAAGTGCTGTGAACAATTATGAAATGGTATCTGCACAAACTTCCAGGCTGTTGTGGATGCAGATGGTCATCGCACTGTGCAAGTTTGTAACATGGAACCAAACAAGGTATGCAATTAAGAAATGTTACCCTCTTACACAGAAATTAAAATGGTTCCTGCAGTGGTTTATTCGCTATTTGTCTTCTGCATGTCCTCAACAAATGTTTGCACAAAGTTTCATCATCCTATGATCAGTCATTTTTTCATGGGGCCCTCTCAAGTAGTGAAAGCTTAATTATAAATACCTTGTACATCCACAAGTTATCTACTACTATTACCAGTATAGGCACAACAGTCTATAATATGGAGCAGTTGTAAATATCACATGACACTAGTTGTCCAATATACAATGTATGATACATTCAATGTCTGCTCACATACATGAACAATACAAATGAAACAGCATTAGTACTCAAGATCAGATTCCACTATTGGTTTCCATACAGGGGAAGGCTGCGACATCTAACAAGCAGGACTATGGTGCCATGAATCTCTAAAGAGCTTACAGACTGTATCTCCTCTCCTCCTTGTAATCAACCACTAAATGACACCAAAAGCTAACTCCAAGATAAGATCTATAGGTATCATGTTAAGCCACCAAAGCCACATTTTTTGACATTTTATCATGACAAACACATTTTTCAGAAATTTTTTGATGTGGTGTATGTTAGGTTTGCTGCATACTTAATGTTTTTCATGTTTTCAGTTCCAAGTCTGGAATGTTTAATGTTTTTTTGTCCATGTTCAACCTGTGGCCTTTATTAGTTCACGATATGAAACAGTTATGTAATATGTTGTCAAGGATTCTGTGCTGTGTTTGGCTGACAGAAGCAAACTGAGCAGTCCCCATGTTGACTGAAGCCTTTGTGAAGCAAATGTACTGTATATGTTGGTTTTCAAATTAACACTTATGTATTGCAAAAATATGCAGTTTAAGTGATACACCACATTAAAGATCTCTGGAGAAGGCATCTTTTTAATACCTTTTTTTGTTGTACTGAAGTATCAGGAAGTGTGACATCAGTGACCAAACATGCTACTGTGCATGGATCTGTTGATATTGCTTATTATACCCTTGCACAGATATAATTTTTTTTTTTGCCCCCTCGAATGATGTTTAGATTGGAATGATGCATTACGAAAAGAAAAAAAGAAACTTCCTAATAACACACTTCATCCCTCAAATGCCCTCAGGAAGTGAGAAAATTGTTGGTAACTACAGGTGATGGCACACGTTTTGCATGCTTATTTCCTCTAATTACTAGTGGAAATCTCACTGGATCGTACCACTTATGCTACCACATTCAAGTGAAATGTAGGACGCCATTTCTAACTTAGCATGTCTTTCCAGCAGTGGATACAATAGCCAATTTCAGGAACAAAAAACTATTTTGTGTTTAATATTAAATATTGGTTAATGACCCATCAAAGCACAATAGAAAAATACAGAGCCAGAGCTTCAATAACAAAGGTTTAGCCACTCTGTCGGTTCCCTTTCGTCTTAAGCAGCAGTATGTACAGTGATGGTATGAGGCCCTTAGGCAGAATGAACAGACCCTTCACAATGCCTGTAACAGCTGTACTACATAGGACTTATGCAACACCTTTATGGCTTGGCTACTACAAGTTTGAAAAATGTCACTTGATGTCAACAGTCCAACAAACATCTACTGTCATTATTTACACCCATGTGGTCAATATACAAAATATGTCCCGGTGATTTAAATTCTGTAATTCGTTATTGAGAAATATATTTTAATACATCCTCTCGAGTGGTTCCACCTCAGATCATTTTATTACAAGCCGCCATCATATATTGATGACATAACGACTTGTAGAGTTGTTACGCTTAAGGCTATCTGGAGCCGTCAAGGGCATCCCGAGGTAGGAAATCGGAGACACAATGCAGAGAGAGCAGGCAAAAGCGGTAGCATTTAATTTACCAGTGATAAACAGTAACACTAGAGCTGTGCAAATTTCAGATGCTCTTAATGCTGTCCCACAGGAGAAGTTTCACTTCAGAGAATTAACTGGTAATTCCATCCGCCGCCTAGATGTTGTTGTAAGGCATCACTGTAAAAATGGTCATGAAAAGGCACGTCTTAGCAGAGGCAGCGAGCTCAATACTTGTTCCTGAGAACTGCCACGTCTGTGGGTTTACAGAGGAGTGCTACTACAACAGTCCCCACCTAGAGGAGGGCAGAGGGCGGGGCTGAGTGACGTAAAACACTGTTTTTGCTGGGCATAATAGGAGTGGCAGTGACATTTAGCTTTCAGCTGAATGCTGTTGATACTAAACTGGAGTTTGTTAATGTAAAATCCAGAAGGATCCCTGCCTACCGAGTAGGGGTAGGGGAGGAATCTAAATGTGGTTGGTCAGAGGCACCTTGGAGGTGTAGAATGACTTGCCAGATTGGACAATGCTCATTAAATGCAGGTGAATTGGTGGGTCGATTATAGGAAGGGAGAAATGGTGCACCACCATGATTCTTTAAAAATGTTTAGAATTAGTTTTCAGCATATTAGTAGGACTGATCACAAATAAATAGTATTGATCAGATGCCTGAATTCCATGAGTCTCCTGCTGCAAGCATCCTGTCGAGTCCCAAAATCCACGTCTCTCGTAGATGCCCTGTGACAGTGTTTGGCACCGATTCGAGTTGTCGTCCTGTCTTCACTAGGAATTTGTCTTTCTGTATTTGCTCCTTACCATTTGGAAATTGCAGATGGACTTTAAACCCACGTCTTTTCTCTATTCTGTGTCTGGACATGACACCGCACCTGCTTAACAAAATCTTCAGAAAACTTATGAATTCTCATACTGTGTAAAACATCTTTTCTCTAAGCCACTTTTATGCAAAGGTTTTGAACACACATATGCCTTTATTGGCAACAAGTTATATAATTGTAAACCCACATATGTGACAATGAGCCAAGTTTTGTTATGTCTGGCAGCTTGGATGTCAATCTGATTTTTAATGAATGAGCAAATAGTGAGTGTAAAGGCATAAACAGTCAAATACATTAGTTCAACAGCTACCTGAAAAACATTTGTCAAGAAGTCATCGTTGGAATATGGCTCTCTGGGTTTAATGTCCCGTCAACTTTGAGGTCATTAGTGACAAAGCACAAGCTCAGACTGTGTCAAGGATGGGGAAGGAAATTGGTCGCGCCCTTTCGAGAGCTCTAGGGCATTAGCCTGAAGCGATTTAGGGAAACTTAAATCTGGATCAAACTTGGGTTTGAAACACTGTCCTCCCAAATGCAAGTCCAGAGTGCTAACCACTGTGCCACCGCTCTCGGTGTGGCTCTCTGCTGGCCTCCAAAGTTAAGTCCTTGGTCCATTGCTTTTGCGACTGTGTATCAACAATATTTCATTTGCGGTCCTACCATGTGTGATCAAAAAGTAATGGGAATGTTCACTTCCCTTAAATAATCTTTATTTATTCATAAACTTCAACTTTGTCCCCTTCTAAGAAATTCCCCCTCAGACACAATATAGCTGTGGCAGCTGTTTTGCCAATCTTGGAAGCACTTCTGAAACTCTTTTCATTATGATCTCCAGCTCCTTCAGTGATTCTGTTTTTAATTCATCAATGGTAGCAAAATAACATTCTTTCAAGTTTCTCTTCTGCCCAGAGAATAGCACGAAGTTGCAGGGGCAAATACAGTGGCTGAGGCAACACAATGGTTTTGTTTTTTGAAAAAATCTAGAACAAACACTGAAGTGTGAGCAGGGAGTATTATCGTGATGAAATTTCCGTGAGTTGTTTTGTCACAATTGTGGTTGTTTTCTTCGGATCTCATGATGCAAATGTTACATAACTTCCAGGTAGTATTCCTTATTGACTATATGACTCTAAAGCATGAACTCATGATGTGCTATCTCATTGTAATTGAAGAAAACAGTGAGAAGAATCTTCACACGTGATCAAAATTGTCCATTTTTTTCTGTTTCGGCTCTTTAGCAGTTGGAATGACTGCATCTTGGCTTCAATGTCATACCCATGTACACGTCTTATCACCTGTTATAAACACCATTAGAAGTTCTGGATTGTTGTAACTCAATTCATGAGTTCCTGGGTGATGTCCACATTATGCTGTTTTTAGTTGAAATTCAACAATTTTGAAACAAACTTTGCTGCTACATGTTTCGTGCCCAAAACATCTGAAAGAAACTGCTTGGCATGAGCCAAAGGAATCACAGCATCATCTGATGGTGATTCAGCAATTTTCCAGAACCATTTTCTTACCTCTTCCACATTGTCATTAGTAACTGAAATGGTAGGATGTCCAAGGTGATCGTTGTGATGTCACCACCAGACATCACACTTGCTAGGTGATAGCTTTAAATCGGCCGCGGTTCGGTAGTATACGACGGACCCGCATGTCGCCACTGTCAGTAATTGCAGACTGAGCACCGCCACACGGCAGGTCTAGAGAGACGTACTAGCACTCGCCTCAGTTGTACGGACGACTTAGCTACCGATGCAACACTGTCGAAGCCTCGCTCCTGTGCAGAACAGATAGTTAGAATAGCCTTCAGCTAAGTCAATGGCTATGACCTAGCAAGGCGCCATAGCAATTGATAGTTATCGTATGAAGCATGTCTCATCAAGAACGATGTATACAAATGATGGATTAAAGTTAAGTATTCCAGTGCTACGTACTTTTCTTTATAGCATTCATTCCGTATCCTGTTTCAGACCTCACGCCAGCCTGCTTGAGTTTAACGCGTGCATTTCGGCCTTCTCTAGCTATACAACAATCGTTGTCTTCTAGACCCCTTTTGAAACATTTATATCACTCACTCTTGTCTTATTCATAGCAGATTCGCCAATAGCAGTCGACATTTGAAATGTGGTGCTGCACTTTATTCCATTTCTCAAGCACAATTTAATGCAAATTCTTTGAGCCACCAATTTTAAAAGTAAAAATTCACCCAGCACTTGAAAACACACATAGCCTTTTTGACTGTCAATAATAAATTGAATATTCAAAACAGATGAAAATGCAAACATACATCAGGAATATATGTACCAATAAGATAAAAAATTGACAATCAGATGCAAAAAGCCCATGAAATTGAAAAATTCCTGTTACTTTTTTATCACATCTTGTATTTTCATAACTACCAGAGATAGGAAACTTTCTAGCAGATTAAAACTGTGTGGTCTATTGATAGAGCACTTGCCAATGAAATGCAAAGGTCCCGAGTTCAGGCACGTGCAACACCACTAGACATGTCTCACACTCATACCATGTGTCACTTTTCATCTTCCTTACTTTGCACACTACACAGTTTCCAGAGGATGTTTTCGTAATGGCACTGGGAGGGGGAGGGGGGGGCGGGGGGTAGCCCAATTTGCTACTTCCAGTGTAACTGGAAATTCCAGTGGGGCCATCCATGTCTAGGGTAGTCTGGGAGAGTGACCTGCTCTATTATGTCCTCAGTTGAATTCTAAACTTATTGATACATGATTTTTTTCCCTATCACTTAGTTTAGTAGGATATATCAATTGAAAATTCCAATGTCCATCAGGTAAAAGAAAATTGTCTTCTATGCTTTGGCATATCTTCTCATGGGAGGGAAGAGAGATGACAGATTGCTGATCCTGTCTGTCAGTGCATTCAAATGTATAACTGCTTGGGTCTTATGGACCGGGGTTTTGGTTTTCCTGTCAGTTTTTCCTGTTGCTGTTATACTGACATCTGTATGGATAGTTCACAGAATATTTACTTTTTTTTTATCTATCCACTTCAGAGTCATGAGCTCGTGTGAAAATAACACGAGAGCCTCTCCTTTTGTAGTTTACATTTTTGGAACTGGTCTGCCATATTTCACCTTGTAGATCTAACTGTTCCTATGGCATTTGTGCCTCTTTCAGTAAGCCTCGCAAACAATTACTGGGAAACCAGGAAGTGTAACAGTTGTCAACATACACTGTATGACCATTGTCCATATATAGTTGCATGAGGTCCATAACAACAGCTTCTCTAATCAAGATTTCTTTATTGCTCGACTCAGGTTTCTTTCTTTTCTTTTTTTCAGGATAAATATAAAATCCTGAACAATAGCCAGTATCTGACACTCATATTTTGAAGACTTTTATTCAGAAATATGCCCTTTTTTTGGGGACTGAATTGGACATAGCAGAGTCTACCTCTGAGTTTCATGAGGCTTTCATCAATTGCAATATCTTCTTCAGGATAATAAACACTTCAGAAATTTTGTTTCAGGGGGTCAATAAGAGGCTGAAACTTGTTCAGTTTGCAGGGTCAACATTTTCATTATTTACAACGTGAATGAACTTAGAAATATTTAAGAATCTCCTACATGGCATGACATCAGAAAAGAAAGGAGTATGAATAGATTTTTTTTTAAGGACCAGTATGACCAGAGTCTTGGTTTCTGCACCTGTGCCACAAGAATACATAAAGTAAAATATGCTTCAATTTCATCTGGAAACCCAGCAGGGTTTGATTTCCAAGTAGGACTTTTTTTTAATAACAATCTGTTGCATATCTATTTGCTTCTACTGTTACATTATCCCAGAAAGACATATGAACCATTTTTCTGTACATATCTAATGGCGTTAGTTTTTGAGCGAGTTGTCTCTGACCGCTAGGACTACTATCACTAGAACCAAAAAAATTAAATTTTAGAAGGTTTATCCTGATTCATTCCCATTTCCATTTTTCTACCTTATGTTTTCTAGCAACACTCACACCTGTTGCTGCAACGTCTCTGTTACTATCTGTTTCATTTGCCTCACTGTCATCACTAGTATCATTTACATCACTGTCACTTTTTTCAACAGACTTTCAATTTCCTCATCTGAGAGAAACTATTTACCGTACAGCATTGCATGCTACTTCACAGCTGGTGAAAAATCCAGATAGCGATTGCTTATAACTTGCAAAAATCAAAAGAAAACGAGTGTGTTATACGTCTGTAAACAGATCAGTTTTTCAGTTTTCCAAAGGTATCCACAACAGCCCGGAAGGTATTTCATACCATCTGTTGACAGAAAAGAAGAAACACTAAGAGGCAGCTATAGCTCCTCAGACCGTCTTAACAGCCAGCAATGTCATAACGCACTTAAAACCTGCACCTGGCTGTGAACTAGCTGTATAAGCCAATGGATTTATAAGCATCAATGTAGTACTGAGTCAAATGGCTTTCAAAGTCAAGACGTGCGGTATCCACCTGATTGCATCAATCAGTGGCTTTCCAAGCGTCGCATGGGAAAACATAAGGTAGGTTTCGCAACACCGATATTTCTGGCATTCACGCTTGTCAGCACGGAAGATCATTCTGTTCCAGATAACTCATTAGATTTGAGTGGAAAACATGTTCTAAAATTCTGCAATAAGCGGATGTTATAGATATCAGATGGCAGCTTTACGAATCAATTCTGCCACCGATCACACAGATGGTGTGACCTGTGCTTTCTTCTAAGTAACGGGCCGCTTCTTGTTCGACTGATCTACAGTAGATTACACTAAAGGAGGGACTATCTCATACACAAATTCTGTTTAGAATCAGGGATTCCACTGGCCCTGGAATTAGTTCGATGCTAGCAATTTCAGCTGTTTCTTGATGACACTTACCCTAACATTCACATTAATCTTCTTGGCAAGAATGTGACAATTGAACTGAGAGAGTCCTCCTGTTATTTCCTTTATGAAAGACATTTTAAACTGCAGTTTATCATTTCTGCTTTTGCTCTACTTCACTAAGTTTGAGTTACTGTGTCACCAATGAGTCTCCAGACACTAACTTTGGTGCCACTAATAACCTTTTCATTTGACCTAAATTTTGTTTGAGTTCTTTCGATCAGATTCCACCACAGTTGTTGTTGAGCTACAAGTATGACTGACGAACCAAGTGCAATAGTGAGAAAATTTTTAAGACTGTAAATTGTGAAAGCTATGTTGCAAAGAATCTTTTTTTCCAAGGGGTATTTCTGGGGTGTAATGGGGGACCTGGGGGGGGGGGGCAGTCTACATCCTGCCCCCCTTGATTCACCACTGACATTATCTGATATGACAAGGAGGTCGTGGACAATTTAGATTAATGATAAGAATGTCTAGAAATACTGATATAACAATTTGTCTAGAATAGCACTGAATAATTCTTTACTGTCAGTAATGACGATAATATGAGAATGCTACTTGAATTCATACAGACCTAAGGAAGAATGTAAAATTATAAATGGTTTAAAAATTGACGGTAAGGTACTGTGGTCATTCCAAAGATTTAAGTTTGTATAGAAAGTTGGTTCTGGTTTACTGATCTTCAATATTATATTAGATTTAAAACCAATGGAGGTGGGATGAAATGAGGCAGTGACATGTAATTTTGCCTGCCTACACTAATTTCTGAACATTATCAGGCTTAGCAGCAGAATCTGAAAGGGTGCAAAGCAACTGTGTTTGACTACTGTTACACAGAATGGCTGTGGCAGAAGGGAGGGCACTAAAAGTTGGAGAAAGCTTTGTTCCAAAGAGGGGCGAAGGGCATCTCGAATGCTCTGGAAGGTTCACGTAGGAATTCTTCCTGTGAAACTAAAAAGTAAGGTGCAGTTTGAGAGAAGAGCTGTCCCTTGACAACAGTAGAATATACTTATTCCTGCCATTGGAGGGGAGAGGCATGAAATTGTCAGTAAAAATATTGTTACAATAAGAAAAATACTTCCTAAAAGTCTTGCTAGAGTTGCTCTAACTAACTGTAAGCATTAGTCACCACTGGGGCTAATAAAAGTATTTTAATTATGGCTGTTATGCAGAGTGATGTATCTGACATCACTTGTTGCTTAAGGCAGACCATGACGGGCTTTGGCTGAGAGTAGGCAGTGTCACTTGAGGCAGTACAATCTCACTGATGCTCTAAGCTGAATTGGTAGTTTATCTGACATCACAAATTAAAACCATGTATGCTGATGTCAGTCTACTGCATCACGTCTCTCAACTACATTGGTACACGGAGCTATGGACACAATTTTGCAGTGTATATCGTGGTAGATAATGGCAGTTGGCCTTACGGGCACAACTGAGTGGGGAAACATGATAAAGTCCCTTCTGGCAGCATATTTCGTACAGGCATCTCTGAATGTGTGGGTGTAATGAATTCCTGTTGGCTTATATTCCACTGGTGTCGTTAGTTTGTAGTGATCAATTTGGGGAGACATTTACTCAGAAATAGTGGTTCCATGAAGGCTCATCAGATTCTAATGTGAAGCATATATGTTTTTGATTTGGAATATGATACATGTGCATACCAATAACAGAAATTCCTGACTGGAAAAATATGTGAAATATCAGAAAGGCAACCAGTTACCTGATGGTGTAATATGTGACTTTGGTGAGGGATGAGTTGCACAAGCATTCATTCACTGAACCGCAAATGATGTTCGCCACTATAAAAAATTTAGTTAGGCAAAGAATTAGTATAGCCTGCTGTTTGGATGTTTGTTTTATGTATGCTCATGTATCACAAGATTGACGAGCACAGCATATCTGCAATCTGGGATGACGACAGACATTTTAAACCCATTTGCAGTGGAAGGTAATGTGTCTGCCGTTGTTCAGGTGTATGGAGGTGGATATGTAAAGGTTTCTGTGGTCACTATTAGTTATCTATTCTATTGGCCTGGCCATGTTGTTGTATCTGGAGGTAGCAGGCTCTTTTCTCCAAGATGTGAAGTTGATGCCAGCTATAAATCTCAAACACTAATTATGAAAAAATAAATTCATGTGCTGTATTTCACCCCCACTGTATACATAACACTTCATACTTTACTGTAGTGTACAACTTTAACCAAGTTCACAATAAAGATTGGTCTTTTCCATTTGCACTAAATAGAGGGAATAACCCATCACTCTTAGAGAAAGCGGTCGGTTACTTCTCAGTGGTACCTGCCAGTTTGGCGGCTTATTCCACGACATCGTGTCCTGCCTTCGAGATGTGGTGTGAGGCACAGAAGAAGAGTGGCTGTGACAATGCCTATGACACCATGGGGAGAAGAGAAAACCTGTTATCTGCATGTTATTTGGAATCTGTTAACTAAGACAGACCGTTTGTGGTCATAGTCCATATCAATGTATCTGTGAAGGTCCGCATAATGAACCAACTTTGTTATGCACGATCATTATAAATGAGAGTGTATGATACATAGTTTATGAGAAGCATTTATTTATTTCTATAATTGCATGCTGGAGTGCACTTTTAACTTTCAGTGGTAAATGGCTCGAATAACAGGAAGTCGTAGCTCCTCAGCATACTTACCTTACATTGCCATCCGATATCACAATAAGGAAGGAGCAGAACATCACAACCTGTAGACGACACACACAAACATATAACATAAAATGGTTAACACTAGCGTCTGAGCATCTTGATCATTTTACAGTAAGAGTACACACATAACATGTGCATCCACAGAGACACTCAAGTTTACACGCTCAGGGTAGCAGCCAGAATACTAGCTTAGTTGAGGACACGGGGCCTCAACAAAACATTGTTTTTATTAGTCACAATGGGTATCTATTTCCTGGCTAACTGACCTCTTCTCAATCCCGTAATTTCATTTAAAGTGTACACATGTGCCACTGCAATGTGAAGAACTTGCGCAGTGAATGAAAGACAGGTGAGTTTGCACACTGCAGTGTACCTGACGTGCATCGACTTGTAGAAATAAGCAACACTTTAGGCCACGACTGTGGGTGCTTGTAGCTCAAAATGACACCAATGCGTGAAGTTCTTTCTGTACAGCTTTTTTGTGTGTGCTGGTTTTCACCTACCTCTCACGGACAGAAGTCGACAGTATAATAAGAGACAGGTAACTAAATTACAAGCATCTATTGCAGAACAAACACACTATCGTGTTGCTCACACTTACGTTTCCAGCTTTTTGAGTTGGTGGAGTGGCTCAAAAAGAGCGTCCGTGTGTCCCTCGCATCTGAGCAGTTCAAGTTCTTGCAGATCAGGGCAGTGCTCTGCCACAGCACACACCATCTTCTCCTCCACAATGTAACTCAGCTGAAGCTGCTGTAGTTTCTGCAATCGTCTATTCCTAAAGGGATGACAAACAGCTGTGTACTACAATTATAGTAAAAAATGCAATATACACAGACTATCTAATGCATAATGTTGGAATCTCTGTTATGCTTTCCTCAAAAAATACAGTCGTCTGTAGGGAGGTCGCAGGCCCAGAACATAGTAGCACAATACAGGAAGACTGCAAAGGATTGGTGATGTGTATAGGGATGGGAAGATAATACTGAATGTAAATAAATGTAACATATTACATGTAAATAAGCAGAGAGACTGATTAATGTCTGATAATGCTACTGGTGATAAATCAATGAAAATGTTACCAACAACACAATATTTAAGCATATCCACGTAGCACAACATAAAATGCAGTACTTATTAAAAAAAACTGGTTCTGCTCTAAGGGGATGCCAGGTTAAGCCTTGCATATGCCTTTACTATGTATTATGAAGGAAAGGGGGGGGGGGGGGTCATTGGATGGTGGACGTATGTGAAAGCGACCAAAACTGTGAAAAAATTTTTATTGCACTTTCAGTTACTACATGGTAGTGAAATTTCAATTCCTGAATATTATGTTCCAATTCCGTCCCTATGTGTGATAAAAATAATCATTAACAAGAGCTTGCACAGGGCTACACCCCTCTGTTGTTTCATATTATTTATTCATGTGGTGGTTTTTTTTTTCTAGTTTTATGTGTCACAATGTGGGAAGTATTTTGATGTTTGGCAGATGCAGAACTTATACAAAAGTATGAACATGGAAAAAATAAAAATCCTAATGAAAGTTAAAACTCTCTGATAGAACAACCATGCCCCAAGACAACATTTGTTTTCACAGCTACTAATGAAGTTGCAGCATATTATACTTGTTTAGTTTCTAAGTGTGCTAATTTTGGCAGACTACGGACCCTACATAGGCTAGGATTTGATCCGGGAGCTTTCACACTGTCAATATTGGAGGAAATGAATATCAGGAGAATTGGTGCAGCTGACATTATTGTTACTAAGTTTGAAAATCATGTTATCCTTAGAGGACAAAGTAAAGAATACTTCAGGATGAAGAGGAGAATGCATATGGTTTGCAGCAGTTCACCCACATAAGGTAAGACCTAATACAAAACACCCTCATCCATCATTTTTAACAGCCCTCAGCACAGGTACAGATGAGCTTCTGTATTAGGCTGGGGCACCTTGTGGTTCAAAGGAGCCGTCCCAGCCAGTTGCTGTTACTGTCCCCATGGCTGGTACTGAGCACCATCCCATGCTGTGAGGAGGGATGCTGGGGTTGCATCACGTCAGTCACCTCTCCGAGGTGAGAAGACTGCAGTAAATGGAAATGAGCATATGGCATTGTGGGCCAGGAGTCCCCCATTTGGGGAGGTTGGGTTTGCCAAGGGCAAGTACATATTGCATTCAACGCCACATTGGGCGATTTGCATTTCAGAGATGGGGATGAAATGATGATGATGATGACAACACAACACCCAGTCCCTGAGCAGAGAAAATCTCCTGTCCCAGCCAGGAATCGAACCCTGCCACGCTGACCACTCGGTTAACGTGGGCGGACAGGACTGCAATAATCCTATGTCACCTCTCATAATGTATCAGCTCTTCGACGGCCACTACTGTCACTATTCAACTCGCCTGCTCTGGTGCCCAGTGGCACGATCAGACATCGGACACATCAGGGTCAACATGTGCATATGACAAAGTGCAACCTTGAGAGACTCAAGAGCAATGTACCGAATATAATCCCAGAACAGAGTGCACACAATTACATTCTGTTATTCTGTGTCCTCGTGTTAACTCAACTCTGCTCTCAGGACTCTTTGCATTGTATTGGATTCAGCCTGGCATCACACTTGGCCTGTGAATGGAACTTCTACATTTCTTTCTCATTACAGTGATTTACAGTTTAGGCACGTACACTACTGGCCATTAAAATTGCTACACCACAAAGATGACATGCTACAGATGCGAAATTTAACCAGCAGGAAGAAGATGCTGTAATATGCAAATGATTAGCTTTTCACACCATTCACACAAGGTTGGCGCCAGTGGCGACACCTACAACATGCTGACATGAGGAAAATTTCCAACCGATTTCTCATACACAAACAGCAGGTGCCCGGCATTGCCTGGTGAAACGTTGTTGTGATGCCTCGTGTAAGGAGGAGAAATGCGTACCATCACGTTTCTGACTTTGATAAAGGTCAAATTGTACCCTACCGCGATTGCAGTTTATCGTATCGCGACATTGCTGCTCGCATTGGTCGAGATCCAATGACTGTTAGCAGAATATGGAATCAGTGGGTTCAGGAGGGTAATACAGAATGCTGTGCTGGATCCCAACGGCCTCGTATCACTAGCAGTCAAGATGACAGGCATCTTATCCGCATGGCTGTAACGGATCGTGAAGCCACGTCTCGATCCCTGAGTCAACATATGGGGACATTTGCAAGACAACAACCATCTGCACGAACAGTTTGACAATGTTTGCAGCAGCATGGACTATCAGCTTGGAGACCATGGCTGCGGTTATCCTTGACACTGCATCACAGACAGGAGCACCTGCGATGGAGTACTCAATGACGACCTGGGTGCACGAATGGCAAAACGTCATTTTTTCGGATGAATCCAGGTTCTGTTTACAGCATCATGATGGTCGCATCTGTGTTAGGTCACATCGCTGTGAACGCACATTGGAAGCGTGTATTCATCATTGCCATACTGGCGTATCACCTGGCATGATGGAATGGGGTGGCATCGGTTACACGTCTCGGTCACCTCTTGTTCGCATTGATGGCACTTTGAACAGTGGACATTATATTTCAGATGTGTTACGACCCATGGCTCTACCCCTAATTTGATCCCCATGAAACCCTACATTTCAGCAGGATAATGCATGACCGCATGTTGCAGGTCCTGTACGGGCCTTTCAGGATACAGAAAATGTTCGGCTGCTGCCCTGGCCAACACATTCTCCAGATCTCTCACCATTTGAAAACATCCGGTTAATGGTAGCCGAGCAACTGGCTCATCACAATACACTGGTCACTATTCTTGATGAACTGTGGTATCGTGTTTAAGCTGCATGGGCAGCTGTACCTGCACACGCCATCCAAGGTCTGTTTGACTCAATGCCCAGGCATATCAAGGCCGTTATTACGACCAGAGGTGGTTGTTCTGGGTACTGATTTCTCAGGATCTATGCACCCAAATTGCATGAAAATGTAGTCACATGTCAGTTCTAGTATAATATATTTGTCCAATGACTACCCGTTTATCATCTGCATTTCTTCTTGGTGTAGCAATTTTAATGGCCAGTAGTGTACTTATTTGTGTGTGTAATTACTACAGGGAAGAGCACTGTTGTGAGCCCACTGCGGGAGGCAACACTGACATCTATCAGCTTAATTGCTGTTTAGGTTCCAGGCCATTATCCTAGTGTCGAGCACCATTACGGATAACTATTTCAGAAAAAAATTCTGTGACAGTCCAGTGACATTCTGTCAAAGCACGGCACACTTCCACTTGATACTCATTTTGCTGGACTGTAAGAAAAGGAGGCTGCAAGATATCTAGAATAAGATGTGCCCTCAATCAATATTTCACCATCTTTGAAATGAGGAAACCACTGGTACATTTGAGTTTCGCAAACAGTGTCACCTTTGTGATTTTCGTTGATTTCACAAGAGCTTTTAAAGCATTTTTTCTTGAGAAGGAAGCAAAATTTCACAGCTGGTGCTTTTCACTTACACTCACCTCACCACTGTAAGAAGCGAAATGCACGTGCCCATACACCAGTGCGCATGCATGCCTGTGCACACATACACAAAGGGGGGTGGGAGGGAGAGCATTTACAGCATAAGCTCCACCCAGTGGAGCTCAAAACTCTTGGGTAGCCCCCTGCACAACCATTCAAACAGCCCCTACATGACTAATACAATAAGAAGCAAGACTTACAACTTACAACTAGACTGGTCATTCTAATTATGACCCCCCCCCCCTTTCCCCCCCCCCCCCCCCCCTCCAGAAATCAATATACTTCGCAGGTGCTGACAACTACAGTAGCAATTACTAATGTACCTCAGCACAGAGTATGAGCTGTAGTGAGTGGCACACCACTTGCACTGCTGTCTGTCTGTACTCTCACAGAGGTTTTTTCTCACAGTGAATACCGGAGC
The DNA here is from genome assembly GCF_023864345.2 of Schistocerca serialis cubense. Classification (NCBI taxonomy): domain Eukaryota; kingdom Metazoa; phylum Arthropoda; class Insecta; order Orthoptera; family Acrididae; genus Schistocerca; species Schistocerca serialis. The sequence continues at coordinate 88,945,508 of NC_064647.1, read as the reverse complement.
TTTTTCTTCCCTCTGCCCTCAATCTCTGAGTCTACAATCTCCTAGATAGGACCACGTTAATAGATGGTCAATTTAAGACACACGGGAGTGAGTGAGTGAGTGAGTGAGTCTCTAAAGGAATTTCTAATTCCACATGTACAAAACACTGACATAACCTGTAGGTCTGCAGAGTTGTGAAACTTGGAATATATAGAAAAAAAAAGACTTAAATAATCTCCTCATTTTCCAGTAAAAAGCATAACATAAGACAAGAACATTGAGAATGGAAGATTGGGCTTCATTATGAGGTGATAAATCTACATAAACCAAATACTGCAGGCCTGATGACAAGCAAGCAGCTGGTATTGACAGGACATGTTGCTCAGGTAGATAAATACTGATGGCCTTTTAAATCCATGGATTTTACTTCCTGTGGAAGAAAACCACTAGGAAGAGAAAAGAAAGGTGGAGAGATGGAATGTATAGGGCATGCTGCAGATCATCACAGATGGTGATTAGTGACAGAATCCAGTGAAACAGGAGGCTCGTAGCTGTGCACGATCCTCTGAGCCTGATCACGTAAAGTAGGTAATGTCATCATTATATTTAGTCAACTCTTGCTTTCCTCTGCAGATGCAGTGAGATTGTAAAGAAGACACTTTTTACATGGAATCACTGACAGTTTACATAGCAGAGGTATCGCTAGTGGTTTGTGCACTCAACATGAACAGAAGACTTTATGGAGCCATCTGAAAGGTGGAGATTGACATCTAAGAAAATGACTTGTTGGGTTGACAAGGATCAGGTGAAATGGATTTGGGAGTATATGTTTAAGAAATGGAGGAAAGAGCAACAGTTTTCCTGCCACGAGCCAAAGTCGTGGAAATATCATCAATGAATCCAAACCAGAAAACGTGTTTTAAGTGTTGACTGGATAGGAAGGAATCAAAATATTGTAATACACCAAGAGAATAATCAGGTACAAATGTTGCCACATTACTGAATGTAAAAAATTCTTAAGAATGTTAAAAAATCGACTGTTTTGGTAATGGCTCTGGAGGACAATAAAACAAATTAATTTTAGAAAGACAAGAGAAGAACAACTGAAATATAGCACAGAAGGAAATTTTACAACCACACTGCGAGCAGCAGCACCAGTGCATGATGGGAGTGGCGACTGGGTGGGGGTAAGGAGGAGGCTGGGGCACGGAAGGGGAGGGATAATATGGTGGGAGTGGCAGACAGTGTAGTGTTGCAGTTTATATGGAGAGCAGGAAGGAAGGTGTAGGGGGGAGGGGGGGGAGGGGGGGGGGGTAAGTAGCAGAAAGGAGAGAAATAAAAAGAAATTAAAAGACTGGGTGTGGTGGTGAAATGACGGCTGTGTAGTACTGGAATGGGAACAGGGAGGAGGCTGGATGGGTGAGGACAGTGATTAACGAAGGTTGAGGCCTGGGGGTTATGGGAACGTAGGATGCATTGCAGCGAAAGTTCCCACCTGCGCAATGCAGAAAAGCTGGTGTTGGTGGGAAGGATCCATATGGCACAGGCTGTGAAGCAGTCATTGAGATGAGGGATATCATGTTTGGCAGCATGTTCAGCAACAGGGTGGTCCACTTGTTTTTTGGCCAGTTTGTTGGTGGCCGTTCATGTGGACAGACAGCTTTTTGATTGTCATTCCTACATGGAATGCAGCACAGTGGTTGCAGCTTAGCTTGTAAATCACATGACTGGTTTCACAGGTAGCCCTACCTTTGATGGGATAGGTGATGTTAGTGACCGGACTGGAGTAGGTGGTGGTAGGAGTATGTATGGGACAGGTCTTGCATCTAGGTCTATTACAGGGGTATGAGCCAAGAGGTAAGGGATTGGGAGCAGGGGTTGTGTAAGGATGGACGAGTATACTGTGTAGGTTCGGTGGACGGCGGAATACTACGGTACAGGGAGGGGGGGGAGGGGGGGGGGGATAGTGGGCAGGACATTTCTCATTTCAGGGCATGATGAGAGGTAATAGAAACCCTGGCAGAGAATGTAATTCAGTTGCTCCAGTCCTGGATGCTACTGAGTTACGAGGGGAATGATCCTCTGTGGCAGGACTGCGGGACTTTGGGAGGTGGTGAGAGACTGGAAAGATAAGGCACGAGAGATTTGTTTTTGTACAAGGATGGGAGGATAATTATGGTCACTGAAGCCTTCACTACCACCATACTATCCCTCCCCCTCCCCGCCCCAGCTTCCTCCTTACCCCCACCCAATTGCCACTCCCATCATGCACTGGTGCTGCTGCTCGCAATGTGGTTTCAGCTCAGAAGACAAAGACAGCAGATGTGTGTGCAAGTTGCATTTGTGTGTGTGTGTGTGTGTGTGTGTGTGTGTGTGTGTGTGTGTGTGTGTGTGTGTTGTTGTTTTTTGTGTGTGTGTGTGTGTGTGTGTGTGTGTGTGTGTGTGTGTGTGTGTGTCTACTGCTGAAAAATGCCTTAATGGCCAAAAACTATAATTGTGTGAATATTTTTGTTGTGCCTATCGTGACTCATGGTGAGTAGCAACTTTCCTTCTCTGGTATTGTTACATTCCATCCTGGATTTTCCATTGTTTGATTTAGTTTCAGTTTTAATATGTTATCATCACCAAAGTTCAGTTTTATTTTATTTCAGAAGAGAATCAGACAAATTCTGCCTGTGCAAAATGGTCCTCAGCATCCAGAGACTTCCCGAAAGCAGAAGTTTCCATAACTGTACAGTTTATGCCTCCTTGAGGACCACTGCCATCATTCCATTGGCCCAAATGAGAGGTTCCCATCCCTCAGTGTTTTTTGTTGCTGCTCATCCTAAAACACCAATTGGGAGAAGTGTCT